>NC_090817.1:45806730-46431730 GCF_000390325.3 Nicotiana tomentosiformis
TATTTCTAAAATAGATTGAAGCTGCTAAGAATTCCGGAATATTTAGAGTGTAAGGAAGATTAAGTGAGTTATGTTGGCTAAACTCTTCTCTTAGAATTGAATCCCACTATATTCATATAAATTATGTAAGTCCCAAGTGATTCATTATGAAACTGGCTATTCCGAGTAAGATTGGGTTGAAAGATATATGTTCAACAAGCATCCCAAATGCTTTCTTCATATTATGTTACCAATTGAGGATGTATTAAAATATGAGCTGTGCATTAATAATGTTTCGACTTTAAGTCAAGTTCAAATGAAGGCTATTATGCTAAATCTTGTGAAATATCTCTATGTTCCTTAGACTCTAAATTGCTAACATGTGTACTACGCACCTTGATTTGAATTGTATTTGTTGTTGATGATAATAATGATATTTGAAATTGATAAGGTGAGCATGAAATACTGAATATGGCCAACGTGCCAAGAATGATCTTATAATTATGGCCATTAGTGCCAATGAAATGAAAAGATGTGAAAGTAATACGAAATGCGATGATTGATATAAAAAGGTTGATGTCTCAAATAAGACAGCCTAGCCAGTTGGGTCGTGATCGGATACCATGCCGCACACATGGTGGTGATTGTGCTGGAAATTGTAATTGAAAATGTGATTGTGGTCGATGTCCCTAATGGATAGCCTAGCCGATTGGGTCGTGATTGGACTCCGTATTAAAGACGGTGGTATTGATATTGAGAGAAATTGTGATTTATGTCTCTAATGAGATGGCCTAGCCGATCGGGTCGTGATCGGACTCCGTGCTAAGAGTACGGTGGTACTGGTTTTGTGAATAATGGTATTGTGAATAATGGTATTATGGACAATGGTATATCGATACTAAAAATCTCCCAATGTGAGATATGGAAATTAATTTGAACACTGTCTTGATCCTAAATTGAGGTTTGATGTTGATTAAGGTTTTCATTATTATTATGATAATTATTTTTGTATTATTTGTCATTCTATTAAGAGGGTGTTTAGTTATACATACTAGTACTATTCGACGGTACTAACGTCCCTTTTGCCGGGAGCGCTGCATCTTTAAATGGATGCAAGTGGTTCTACAGCAGGAGATATTGATCAGTGATAGCAGTACACCTTCTTCCCAGCTGACTTGGTGAGCCCCACGTCATCCCGGGGTCATGTATCTTTTGTACTTTGTGTATTCGGTTTGAGGTATAGCCGGGGCCCTGTTGCCGGCATTATCATTTGTACTCTTCTTTATCTATAGAGGCACCGTAGACATAGTGTGGGTTGTGTATTGGTGTTGGGGAAAGACAAACTATGTTATGTTGTGGTTGTATTACTTGTCCATTTGAGACTTTAAAAATGATGAAACTATTGGAAATGAATTGGTATTGTAGACATGAATACATTTTCGTCTAATTAATGAAAATATGTATTATCTATATTCGTGAATGAGTTTGGGTAGAATGAAATCTAACAGGCTTGCTCGGTCGGGTTCAGTCGGTTGAGCGTCGATCGCGTTCCTTGGTTTTGGGGCGTGACAAACTTAGTATCAGAGCATAAGGTTTTAAAGTATCCTAGGATGTCTCGGAGTCGTGTCTAGTAGAGTCCTTATTATCGGTGTGTTGTCGACCATATCTATAATTAGGATACTACATGGGCATTTAGGAATAATACCCTTCTTTCATATTCTTGATCGTGCCATAAAACTGGTTGTAAGATTGTTCCTCCTTTAATTCCTGCGTTGCTCTAATTTTCAGTACATGGCACCTAAGAAGAAGGCAAGAATTGGCCAAAGAGCCAATGTCACCCCAGGGGTGATAGTTGATCCTATAATTGATGATGTGTGTGAGCACCCGAGGAGTGAGAATATTCCTCCAGCTACTACACTGCCTGACTCTACTACAACTAATCAGACCGTACTTGTCCCTACACCTACTGAGGGTGCAATGGTCCCTCCAACTGATATACATGTTCCACCTCCAGTTCTAGCTTCTGATTCTGGTGTTTCTGATGTTGATTTTAGGGGAGCCATACAGATGTTGGCTCAAATAGTAGCTTCCCAGACCCAGAGGTCAAATGTTGCACCCACTTCTTCCAGTCAGCCAGGGGATTCTACTGGTTCCAGGGTGAACAAGTTTCTCCAGTTGGATCCTCCAGTGTTTACGGGTACTAACCCAGAGGAAGATCCCCAGGATTTCATTGATGAGATGTACAAGACTCTCCGAGTCATGCGTGCTACTGAGACAAAGGCAGTGGAATTGGCCTCCTACCGCCTGAAAGAGGTGGCATATTCTTGGTTTGAACTATGGGAGGAGTCCCGTGGAGAAGGGAGCTCTCCAGCGAGGTGGGGTCAGTTTGCCGATGTATTCATTGATCATTTCTTGCCTGCCGAGACTAAGGCAGCCCGTGCTGCTGAGTTTGAGAACCTAAGGCACGGTAGCCTGAGTGTGTGGGATTACCATATGAGATTCGCGTACCTATCTAAATATGCTATTTACATGTTGCCCACTATGGAGGCTAGAGTTTGCCGATTTGTACAAGGCCTTAGTCCTTTGGTAATTAATGAGGCTGCTACAACTGCCTTGAATTCTGATATGAACTATGGAAAGATGGTGGCATTCGCTCAAGCCACAAAGACCCGCAAATTAAGGAACATAATGGAGTGAGAGGGTTGTAATAAGGCCCGGTCTATGGGCAACTTTGGTGGTTCTTCCGGTGGCGGCAGGTCAGCCTTCAGAGGAGGGTCGTCAGGGCCATCATAGTCCTTTGCTCAGTCTTCGGCTAGTGCACCGCCATCAGGGCCCAGTCAGCAGCAGCAATGGAGCCATTTCAGAACCAGTCAGGGCAACAGGGGATCCAATCAGCAAGGTCATCATGGTGGTAAATTCCAGCAACAGAGGAATCCCCCATGCCCTAGATGTTGAAAGATGCACCTAGGAATATGCTACATGGACTTACCCATATGCTACAGATGCGGATTTAGGGGTCACATTTAGAGGGATTGTCATTCGTCCCGCCAGGGTGCGGGCAGGGGCATGGCATAACCAGCTTATTCTGCAGCTACTACATCTGCAGCACCTCCTCCAGCTCGAGGCACTCCAACACCCACAGGGCATGGTGCAGCTAGGGGTGGAGCACAGAGTTCGGGAGGATCTGCCCGTTTCTATGCTATGAGGGGTCGCCAGAATTCAGAGGCTTCTCTAGATGTTGTCACAAGTATATTAACCATCCAATCTCATGATGTATATACTCTTATTGATACCGGTTCCACTTTGTCATATGTCACACTTTATGTTGCTATGGAATTTGGGATAGAACCAGACCAACTTTATGAGCCGTTCTCTGTATCTACTCCGGTTGGTGAGTCTATTTTGGCCGCGCAGGTTTATAGGGATTGTGTTGTCACGTTGCGTGGTCGGGGCACAGTGGCCGATCTTATTGAATTGAGAATGGTCTATTTTGATGTGATAATGGGGATGGATTGGCTTTATTCTTGTTTTGCCAAGCTTGATTGCCGAACTAGGACTGTTAGGTTCGAATTTTTAAATGAGCCAGTTATTGAGTGGAAGGGTGATGATGTAGTGCCGAAGGGTAGGTTTATTTCTTACCTAAAGGCCACAAAAATGATCAACAAGGGGTGTATTTACCATTTGGTCGGAGTTACGGACACCGATGCTGAGGTACCTACACTTGAGTCTGTGCCTGTTGTGAATGAATTTTCGGTAGTCTTTCCGGATGAACTCCCTGGGATCCCACCAGACAGGGAGATTGATTTTGGGATTGATGTGATACCAGGCACACATCCTATATCTATTCCACCCTACATAATGGCACCGACAGAATTGAAGGAGCTAAAGGAACAATTGAAAGATTTGTTAGAAAAAGGTTTCATCCGACCTAGTGTGTCGCCTTGGGGCACAACTGTTCTCTTTGTAAGAAAGAAAGATGGGTCACTATGTATGTGTATTGACTATCGGCAGCTTAATAAGGTCACAATCAAGAATAAGTACCCACTGCCAAGGATAGATGACTTGTTTGATCAATTTCAAGGTGCCAGGTACTTCTCCAAAATTGATTTAATATTCGGGTATCACCAATTGAAGATCAGAGAGTAGGATATTCCGAAAATAGCTTTTAGAACCCGGTATGGGCATTTTGAGTTTCTAGTAATGTCTTTTGGGCTAACAAATGCCCCAGCAGCCTTCACGGATCTTATGAATCACGTTTTTAAGCCATTCCTCGACTCCTTTGTGATAGTGTTCATTGACGATATTCTTATATATTCACGAAGTCAGGAGGACCATGCTGACCATCTCAGGGTAGTTCTGCAAACCCTGCATCAGCACAAATTATATGCAAAGTTTTCAAAATGTGAATTTTGGCTCAAGTCGGTCATATTCTTGGGTCATGTTGTCTCTAATGAAGGAATTAAGGTTGATCCTCAGAAAATTGCAGCTATGAAGAATTGGCCGAGGCCTACAACTCCAACAGAGATTCGCAGTTTCTTAGGCTTAGCTGGATATTATAGAAAGTTCGTGGAGGGGCTTTCTACTCTTGCCTCTCCATTGACTAAATTGACGCAGAAGGAAATTAAGTTCCAATGGTCAGATGCTTGTGAAAAGAGTTTCCAGGAATTGAAAGTAAGATTGACTACGACACCGCTGTTGACTCTACCAGAGGGTATAGATGGATTTGTGGTATATTGTTATGCTTCAAGAATCGGGCTTGGGTGTGTATTAATGCAACATGGGAAGGTGATAGCTTATTCTTCTAGGCAACTCAAGAATCATGAAAAGAATTACCCAACACATGATTTAGAACTTGCAGCAGTGGTATTTGCATTGAAAATTTGGCATCATTATTTATATGGGGTCCATGTGGATATATACACGGACCATAAGAGCCTTCAATATGTTTTCAAACAGAAGGAATTGAATCTGAGGCAGAGAAGATGGCTTGAATTACTCAAGGATTATGACATTGATATTTTATATCATCCGAGGAAGGCTAATGTTGTGGCGGATGCTCTTAGCCGAAAATCTATGGGTAGCTTAGCACACTTGGAGGCATATCAAAGGCCATTAGCCAAAGAATTTCACCGATTGGCTAGTTTGGGAGTTCGTCTTACAAACTCTAGTGAAGGAGGGGTAATTGTGCAAATTAGGGCTGTATCATCGCTTGTTGTGGAAGTCAAAGATAAGTAATACAACGATCCATTGTTGGTGCAATTGAAAGAGGGTATTCATAAACATAAGACCATGGCCTTTTCTCTTGTTATGGATGATGGTACACTAAGGTACCAAGGGCGATTATGTGTTCCAAATGTGGATGGTCTCCGTGAAAGAATTTTGACTGAAGTTCACACTACTAGGTATTCCGTGCACCTAGGTTCTACAAAAATGTATCATGATCTTAAGGAAGTCTATTGGTGGAATGATATGAAGAGGAATATGGCGGACTTTGTGGCAAGATGTCCGAATTGTCTGCAAGTGAAGGCCAAACACCAAAGGCCCGATGGGTTGGCACAGAACATAGAAATTCCAATGTGGAAATGGGAAATAATTAATATGGACTTTATGGTAGGATAACCGCGCACTCCGTGTAAGTTTGACTCAATTTGGGTGATTGTGGATTGACTCACAAAGTCAGCACACTTTTTGCCGGTTAAGTCTACCAACACAGCGGAGCACTATGCTTAGTTGTATATCAAAGAAAAAGTCAGGTTGCATGGCACCCCAATTTCCATCATTTCTGATCGGGGAGCACAATTCACTGCTAATTTTTGGAAGACATTTCTGCAAGGTTTGGGTACTCAGGTAAATCTTAGTACAATCTTTCACCCGCAGACTGACGGGCAGGCAGAGCGGACTATTCAAACGCTTGAGGATATGTTGCGTCCTTGTGTGCTAGACTTCAAAGGTAGCTGGGATGATCATTTACCACTTATAGAATTTGCATACAACAATAGCTATCATGCTAGCATTCAGATGGAACAGTTCGAGGCTTTATATGGTAGGAGATGTAGATCTCCCATTAGGTGGTTCGAGGTATCGGTGAGGGAAATTGGGTCCGAGGTATGTCGGACCGTACAAAATCATTCAGAGGATCGGTGAGGTGGCGTATGAGCTTGAGCTACCACCTGAGATGTCATTAGTACATCCGGTTTTTCATGTGTCTATGATGAAGAAAGTAGTTGGTGATCCGACACTCATTGTTCCAGTTAAGACTATTGAGGTAAATGAGAAATTGACTTACGAAGAGATTCTGGTTTCTATTATTTATCCGCAAGTCCGAAAATTGAGAAATAAAGAAATTGCCTCCATGAAAGTGTTGTGGCGAAACCAACAGGTTGAAGAGGCTACTTGGGAGGCTGAGGAAGAAATGAATAAAAAGTATTCTTATTTGTTAGAATGACCATGTTTTTATAAAGTTGTGATCTATGAAAATTAGAAGACTTACTTTTTATGAATTTTGTATCATGTGAACAATTGGCATTAAGGGTGTTCCTTTCTGGAAATATATTACTTATGAGGCCATAGTTAGTGTTGTTTCGTATTATGTTACGTTGTTAGATTATGTATATATGCTGTTAGGATGTGTTTCTGGGGCTCTCTGACAGGTGGATAGGCCTAGTTACAAGGGAAACTCTGGCGAAAGTTTTTGAACTTTTGGGAGTTAGTCAAATTTGGGGCTGCTAGAATGTGGTATGAAACAAATTGAGTTGCATAAGATGCTAATGACGGATTATTACCCTCATTCGAGGACGAGTAATCCTAAGCGGGGGAGAATGTAACACCCCGAAAATTTTTGAAGTACTTAAGTGTAAAGCCCGGTAAAATTTGCAAAGAAAATAATGTTTCATGGTGCCAGACTAGGCTTACGTGTTGAGGACTGTAGAAATTCTTTTTTGGTTGAACAATGCACAGGAAAGTGAAGGAACATTTTTGGCAGAAAAGTGCGTTTATGCGGTCCATTATGCGATCGCATAATCACTCTGCAGGCCACACAATGGCCGCAGAAGTGAGCGGGTGAGGGCCATTTTGGAAGCAGCTATGCGGTCGACTATGCGACCGCAAAACTGTTATGCGGTGCATTATGCGATGGCATAACAGTTATGCAGACCGTATAGTGACCGCATACACAGACAGTTCTTTTGGCTATTTTGTAACCAATTATGCGACCGATATGTGGTCCGCATAACGGTTATGTGATAGCCTACCTTGTTCCGGAGCTCCATTTTTGGATTTTTAAAACCTGACCCTATTTCGTTAAATACACTATTTGGGCCATTTTTGAGCTATAATCTGATATTTTAGAGTGTGAGAGAGTGCCCTAGAGTGAGAAGGTGTTCCTCAATAATTTATTCTTTAATTCTTGCACAAGTTTTGGAAGATTAAGAAGGGAAGCTCACTAGTTCTTTATCCTAGAGGTAAAATTCTACACCCTAACCCTCAATTTCAAATTTTGTCTAGAGAATTAGCAAGAAAATTGTTGGGCATGAGAGTTGTTTATTTTACATGCATCTGATATCAAGGGGTGTAGGAACATTGTTGAATTAATCATGGTAAAGATTGGGTTGTGGGATGATGGAATCCTCCATAAAAGGACCTTGAAACTTTATGCACACCTAGTGTTTGATAAAATGCTCAAATGAGCTAGAACTATGATCATCTTCCTAATTTTGGTGCAATTTGTTATATTTCTAAAATAGATTGAAGTTGCTAAGAATTTCGGAACATTTATAGTGTAAGGAAGCTCAAGTGAGGTATTTTGGCTAAACTCTTCTCTTAAAATTGAATCCCACTATATTCATATAAATTATGTAAGTCCCGAGTGATTCATTATGAAACTGGCTATTCCGAGTAAGATTGGGTTGAAAGATATATGTTCAACAAGCATCCCAAATTCTTTATTCATGTTATGTTATCAATTGAGGATGTGTTAAAATATGAGCTGTGCATTAATAATGTTTCGACTTTAAGTCAAGTTCAAATGAAGGCTATTATGCCAAATTTTGTGAAATATCTCTATGTGCCTTAGACTCTAAATTGCTCGCATGTGTACTACACACCTTGATTTGAATTGTATTTGTTGTTGATGATGATAATGATATTTGAAATTGATAAGGTGAGCATGAAATACTGAATATGGCCAACGTGCCAAGAATGATCTTATAATTATGGCCATTAGTGCCAATGAAATGAAAAGATGTGAAAGTAATACGAAATGCGATGATTGATATAAAAAGGTTGATGTCTCAAATAAGACAACCTAGCCGGTCGGGTCGTGATCGGATACCATGTCGCACACATGGTGGTGATGGTGCTAGAAATTGTAATTGAAAATGTGATTGTGGTCGATGTCCCTAATGGATAGCCTAACCGATTGGGTCATGATCGGACTCTGTGTTAAAGACGGTGGTATTGATATTGAGAGAAATTGTGGTTGATGTCTCTAATGATGGCCTAGATGATCGGGTCGTGAACGGACTCCGTGCTAAGAGTACGGTGGTACTGGTTTTTTGAATAATGGTATTGTGAATAATGGTTTTGTGGACAATGGTATATCGATACTAAAAATCTCCCAATGTGAGATATGGAAATTAATTTGAACACTGTCTTGATCCTAAATTGAGGTTTGATGTTGATTAAGGCTTTCATTGATATTATGATAATCTTGTTTGTATTATTTGTCATTCTATTGAGAGGGTGTTTAGTTATACATACTAGTGCTATTCGACAGTACTAACGTCCCTTTTGCCGGGGGCGCTGCATCTTTAAATGGATGCAGGTGGTTCCATAGCAGGAGATATTGATCAATGATAGCAGTACACCTTCTTCCCAGCTGACTTGGTGAGCCCCACTTCATCCCGGGGTCATGTATCTTTTGTACTTTGTGTATTCGGTTTGAGGTACAACCGGGGCCTTGTTGCCGGCATTATCATTGTACTCTTCTTTATCTATAGAGGCTACATAGACATAGTGTGGGTTGTGTATTAGTGCTGGGAAAAGACAAACTATGTTATGTTGTGGTTGTATTACTTGTCCATTTGAGACTTTAAAAATGATGAAACTATTGGAAATGAATTGGTATTGTAGACATGAACACATTTTTGTCTAATTAATGAAAATATGTATTATCTCTATTCGTGGATGAGTTTGGGTAGAATGAAATCTAACAGGCTTGCTCGGTCGGGTTTACTCAGTTGAGCGCCGGTCGCGCTCCTCGGTTTTGGGGCGTGACACTCTACGCCTGCCCCGTCATCACAGAACCCCAGTTTTTAGGAAAATTTTCGCGGGGCCTTACAAAGGTATGCATGCCCGACGCTCGCAGGCCTCGGTGTCACCTTCCGTCATTCTCTTATTACTATTCATCCTCTATTCAGACAGTGTTGTATTAAAGATTTTATTACATTTATGTAGAGCTTATGACTTAGTGTCACCGGGTTTTGGAAATATTGTTTTGTGGTTTTGTATTGTAGTTATTATGAGACTTATTAGCTTTATTTGATGTTTTTAGTTGTTGTTTCTGTCATATCTTCATGTATGTTAGGCTTACCTAGTCGTAGAGACTAGGTGCCATCACGGCATCCTATGGTGGAATTTGTGGTCGTGACAAGTTGGTATTAGAGCTTTAGGTTTATAAATCTTACATGTACTTGGCAAGTTTAGTAGAGTCTTACGGATAGGTACAGAGATGTCTGTACTTCGAGAGGCTACGGAGCAGTTAGGAAATTCCACTTCTTTGATTCCTTATCATGCGAATTTGTTGATTACGAAATCCGAGTCTTGTTTTTCTATTCTCTCAGAGATGGTGAGGACACACACAGCTGGATCGGATGATCAGACCCCCCTACTAGAGCTACGCGAGGCTGGGGCCAAGGCCGAGGAGGGGCACGTGTTGTAGCTAGAACACCTGCTCGAGCAGTAACTGATGAGCTGCCAGTAACTCTGGTTGGGGGACAGGCACCTGAGGCACCTGTTACTTCCCTTGTTCTTTCGGAGACCCTAGCACTGTTTTTGAGCATGTTCGAGACTCTAGCTCTGGCGGGATTGATTCCCCTTGCACCAACCACCTCTCAAGCTGGGGGAGGAGCTTTGACTCCTGTAGACTGTACCCAGAGTAGCGGGTCCACATTGATTAGGTTCGAAATTTCATGCCAGCACATCCCGTTATACCGGTTCAGCTTGAGGTCAGGCCAGAGGCATCTGAGGGGGAGCAGAGGAGACTTGAGAGGTTTAAGAAATATGATCCTCCTACTTTCAATGGCACAACTACCGAGGATGCACATGGTTTTCTGGAGAAGTGCCACAGTATTCTCCGCACCATGGGCATTTTGGAGGTGAGCATAGTTACTTTTACTTCATTTTAGCTATTAGGAGCAGCGTATCGGTGGTTGCAAGCTTACGAGGAGGGTAGGCTAGCTGATACAGCCCTACTCACATGGACTCAGTTTTTAAAGATGTTCTTGAGAGAGTTTGCTCCATAGACCCTTCGGGATGCATGGCGTATAAAGTTTGAGAAACTGCATCAAGGGACTATGTCAATGTCAGAGTATGCTATCAGATACAACGAGTTGTCCCGATATGCACCTTCCTTAATTTCTACAGTTAGAGAGCGAGTGCGCAAATTCATCGAAGGGCTCAATTATGGTCGTTGTTTCAGCATAACTCGAGAGTTAGAGACAGATACTGCATTTCAGCAGGTGGTAGAGATCGTTTGGAGGCTGGAGGCTATGCGGGGCCTTGAGGTACTGGAGGATTTAGTGGTGGCCACTTTGCAGTTTTAGCCCTACATGGCAGGGGTTATGTGAGTCAGCCAATTCATTCAACACTTCTAGCTTCTAGCGGTGCTTTGGCTATTCCAAGGTCTTAGGTTGCCCATTTTGCTCAGCCACTGTCCAGTGCACCTCCTATACAAGGTGCCTTTTGCGGTCAGTCTAGCCGACCAGGCCAGAGTTTGTTTCAGCAGCCACGCCCACCGAGAGCTTGTTTTGACTGTAGTGATACCAGACATATGGTGAGGGACTGCCCCAGACTCAGGAGGGGTGCACCTACAACAGACTACATAGGCTCCATGGATACCACAGGGTTTTCAGGCCATGGTTGCTGCTCCAGTTACCGCTGCACCTGCACTACCAGCTATGGGTGGACGTGTGGTGGGTAGAGGTCCCCCTAGAGAGGGAGGTTAGGCTCGCTTCTATGCTTTTCCTCATAGGACTGAGGCGGTTGCATCAAATGCCGTCATCACAGGTATGGTTCCGGTTTGTCATTGGGATGCATCCGTCTTATTTGATCTGGGATCCACTTATTTATATGTTTCATCTTACTTTGCTACCATAATTGGATATATCACATGATTCTTTGAGTGCTCCTATATATGTATCCATGCCTGTGGGAGATTCTATTATTGTGGACCATATTTATTGGTCGTATTTAGTTGTTATTGGCGGTTATGGGACCAGAATCGGTCAATTGTTACTCAATATGGTAGAATTTGATATGATCTTAGGCATGTAGTGGTTGTTGCCCTATCATGCTATTTTGGAGTGTCACACCAAGACCGTGACCTTGGCTATTCCAGGTCTGCCGCGGTTGGAGTGGAGGGCTACATTGGATTACATTCCTAGAAGGGTGGTGTCCTTTCTTAAGGCACAACATGGTCGAGAAGGGATGTGAAGCTTATCTAGCCTTTGTGAGGGATGTCAGTGCTGATACTCCTACCATTGAGTCGATTCCGGTAGTGAGAGATTTTCCAGACGTGTTCCCAGCAGACCTACCGGGCATGTTGGTCGATAGGGATATCAATTTTTGTATTGACCTGGTGATGGGCACTCAGCCCCTTTCTATTCCACCATATTGTATGGCACCAATGGAGTTGAAGGAGTTAGAGGAACAACTGCAAGAGTTGCTTGATAAGGGTTTCATCTTGCCTAGTGTGTCACCTTGGGGTGGTTCGGTTCTATTTGTGAATACTATGTGGATGTGTATTGGTTATAGACAACTGTACAAGGTTTGCGTGAAGAACAGGTACCCATTACCACACATTGATGACTTGTTTGACCAGATTCAAGGTGCTAGAGTGTTTTCAAATATTGATTTGCGGTTAGGGTATCATCAACCAAAGATTCGGGACTCGGATATCCTGAAGACTACTTTCAGAACTAGGTATGGTCACTACGAGTTCTTAGTGAATGTCATTCGGGATGACTAACGCCTCATCAACATTTATGCACCTGATGAACAATGTATTCCAGCCATATCTTGACTCATTCATCATCGTGTTTATTGACGACATCTTGGTATATTCTCATAGCCTGAAGTATCATGAGCAGGATTTGAGGATCGTGCTTCAAACCTTGAGGGATAAGAAGTTATATGCAAAATTCTCCAAGTATGAGTTCTCGCTTGATTCAGTGGCATTTTTGAGGCATGTGGTATCTAGTGAGGGGATCATGGTAGATCCAAAGAAGATTGAGGCAGTTTAGAGTTGGCCCAGACCGTCTTCAGCTACTGAGATTTGGAGTTTCCTTGGTTTGGCTGGATATTATCGCCATTTCATAGATGGTTTCTCATCCATTGTTGCACATTTAACTAGATTGACCCATAAGGGTGCTCCTTTAAGATGGTCCGAGGAGTGTAAGGCGAGTTTTCAAAAGCTCAAGACTTCTTTGACTACAGCCCCAGTGTTGGTGTTGCCTACGGGCTAAAGGTCTTACACTG
This sequence comes from Nicotiana tomentosiformis, assembly GCF_000390325.3. Classification (NCBI taxonomy): domain Eukaryota; kingdom Viridiplantae; phylum Streptophyta; class Magnoliopsida; order Solanales; family Solanaceae; genus Nicotiana; species Nicotiana tomentosiformis. Next base: position 45,819,463 of record NC_090817.1, read on the forward strand.
TGTATTGTGACTTGTTGCATGTTGGGCTTGGCGAGGTGTTGATGCAATATGGTAGGGTAGTTACCCACGCGTCTCGACAGTTGAAGGTTCATGAGAAGAATTACCTAGTTCACGACTTTGAGTTGGCAGCTATTGTGCATGAATTGAAGATTTGGAGGCATTATATGTACGGTGTCCCATGTGAGGTCTATACTGACCACCGAAGTCTCCATCATCTGTTCAAGCAGAAGGACCTCAATTTGCAGCAGTAGAGATAGTTAGAGTTGCTAAAAGACTATGATATCACTATTCTCTATTATCCCATAAAGTCCAATATGGTGGCCGATGCCTTGAGTAGAAAGGAGGAGAGTATGGGCAGTTTGGCATACTTACCGACAGCAGAGAGGCCACTAGCCATGGTGTTCAGGCCTTGGCCAACTAGTTTGAGAGAGTGGATGTTTTAGAGCCTAGCCGGGTTCTTGTTTACGTGGTTTCTCATTCTTCATTGTATGAGTGCATCAGAGAGCGTCACTATGACGACCCCATTTGCCTTTCCTTAAGGACACGGTACAGTACGGCGATGCCAAGGAGGTTTCTATTGAAGATGATGGGGTCTTGCAGATGCCGAGCCGGATATCTGTGCCCAGTGTGGATGGGCTGTGTGAGTTTATTCTTGAAGAGGCCCACAGTTCACGGTATTACATTCATCCGGGTTCCGGTAAGATATTTTAGGATGTGAGGCAGCACTATTGGTGGAGAAGAATGATGAAGGTTATAGTGGAGTACGTGGCTTGGTGCTTCAGCTGTCAGCAGGTGAAGTACGAGTATCAGAGGCCGAAAGGTTTGCTTCAAAGACTTGAGATTCCCGAGTGGAAATGGGAGCATATTACCATGGATTTCGTTGTTAGGCTTCCACTGACCTTGAAGAAATTTGACGCAGTATGGGTTATTGTAGATAGGCTGACCAATTTGGCACATTGCATTCCAGTGGTGATTACCTATTCTTCAGAGCAGCTGGCCTAGATCTATATCCGTGATATGTTCTCCTTCATGGTATGCCGATGTCCATTATCTCCGATCGAGGCACACAATTCACATAATATTTTTGGAGAGTTGTGCAGTATAATTTAGGCACACACATTGAATTGAGTACAATATTTTACCCCTAGACGAATGGACAGTCCGAGCGCACCATTCAGATCTTGGAGGATATGCTACGTGCCTATGTTATGGATTTCGGGGGTTCATGGAATCAGTTCCTACTCCCTATAGAGTTCACCTACAACAACAACTACAGATCAAGTATTCAGATGGCTCTTTTTGAGGCCCTATATGGGAGACGATGTCGTTCTCTAGTTGGTTAGTTTGAGCCGGGTGAGGCTAGGTTGTTGGGCACTAATTTGGTTCGGTATGCCTTGGAGAAAGTCAAGTTGATTTAGGATCGATTTCGTATAGCACAGTCTAGGCAGAAGAGTTATGCTGATCGGAAGGCTCGAGATGTAGCATTTATGGTAGGAGCGAGGGTTTTGCTTCAGGTTTCACTCATGAAGGGTGTGATGAGGTTCGGGAAGAAGGGAACGTTGAGCCCTAGGTATATTGGTCCTTTTGAGATCCTTGAGAGAGTTGGTGAGGTGGCCTACAAACTTGCATTGACACCTATATTATCGGCAGTTCACCCGGTGTTCCATGTTTCCATGCTCTGGAAGTATTATGGTGATCCGTCCCATGTATGATATTTCAGCTTAGTCCAATTGGACAAGGATTTGACTTATATTGAGGCGTCGGTGGCCATCTTGGATAGGCCGGTCCAAAATTTGAAGTCAAAGAACATTGCTTCAGTGAAGGTTCAATGGAGGGGTCATCCGGTCGAGGAGGCAACCTGGGAGACCGAGCACGATATGCGGAGTCGTTATTCTCACATTTTCATCACTTCAAGTATGTCTCTATGCACATTTGAGGATGAACGTTTGATTTAAGAGGGGGAGAATTAATGACCCGACTGGTCATTTTGTGTATTTTCACCCCGTTTCCCCTTTTGATGCTTCACACATGTGTATTTGTGATATTATGATTTGTGGGGTTGGTTAGTTTCGTTTCAGGAAGGTTTTGGGTTGATTGGGATATCAGGTTAAGAATTTGGTTTTGGGATTTGAAATAGGCCCGTTATGCTATTTGGAATTTGTCTGCAAAATTTGGTGTAATTTGGAGTTGATTTGATAGGATTCGGACACTTGGCTGTAATTCTAGAGGTTCTTGAACTTTTCTTTGAAATTCATGCGTTTTGATGTTTGATTCGTAATTCTAGATGTTATTTTTGTGTTTTGATAGCGCAACAAGTTCATATGATGTTTTTAGACTTGTGTGGATGTTTGGTTTGGAGCCTCGAGGGCTCGGGTGAATTTTGGACGTGTTTCGGAAAGGTTTTGACTAAAAATAGGTTGGTGGTATGCTGGTGTCTCTGATGTCGCAACTGTGAGCACCAGCCTTGAAATTACAAAGTGAACATGTGAGGGTCAGGTATCACAATTGCGATGCCTCACTCACAATTGCGAACATATGCAAATCTGGGTAGAATCACAATTGTGACATACTTTGTCGCATTTGCGATGTGGACAGGGTTCGAAATTGCGAACCCATTACCGCATTAGCGAAGTTCCCCTTAGGCTGTCAGTAGACGCATTTGTGAGAATTTCTTTGCAACTGCAAACCAGCGTCGCAATTGCGACATCTACAACTGAACAAAAGGGCTGACAGTTAGGATTTCATCTTATTGTCTCTCATTTTAGAACCTAAAACTCGGTAGGAGGCAACTTGGAGAAGGGATTTTCATATAAAATCATTGGGTAAGTGATCCTAATCAATTTCCAACTATATTTTATGATTATATCTTTGATTTAACATAAAATTTATGAGGATCAGGAGGAACTTTGGGGGTTTTTTGTTAATGTTTTGAAAAATGAGAATTTGGATTTTGAGAGTCGATTTGGACTCGGAATTGAAAACAAAACACATATATGGACCTGTGGGATTATGGGTAGTCGGAATCTACTCTTGGACCTGGGTTTTGACCGGGCAAACCTAGGGTTGACTTTTGTTGGATTATTTGGGAAATGTGTTAAGATCATAGCTTTATCTACTGTAATTGATTTCCTTTGCACTGTTTGATGATATTATGTTATTTTTGGTTAGATTTGAGCTGTGTGGAGGCAAAGTTTAGGGGAAAAACTATTTTTGAGGGTTGATTTGGCCTAGTTGAGGTAAGTATCTTGCATAACTTTGTGTGGGGGAACTACCCCTAAGGATTTGGGTTGCTTGTGTTAATTGTACTATATGGAAGACTTGTACACAAGATGACGAGTGTGTACATGGTCTATATGTGGTATTTTGACCGGTTTAGACTTTTAGACTTCTTCCATGTATTTAATTGAATTTGTTACAACGTGTTACATCTTTCGTTTGTTAATTTCCTCTCACATGCTCTAATTGACATTGTTAGCAATTATTCTATCCTTTGTTATCGTAATTGCTCTTATACGCTTTAGTTGAAGTTGCTACCTCTCTTATTGTCTTGTTACCACTTTATTGCTAAATTACTCTTATTTGAAGTTTTTATTTCATGGAATATCTTCTTGTTGGGTTATTGATGTTGAAGTTGTGTAAGCCATTATCACATTGAGGTTGAAGTTATTAATTGTTAAGATATCTTTACTTGTTGAGTATTTCTCAATTCATTCTGTTATTATTGAGATTTTTGTACACCTTGTGATTTAGCCGTGGGATATATGTTGTAGTAACCTTGGTGTTGCTGATTGTGGCAAGTTGTGGCATATGGGCACATGTAGTGTGCGTTGCTATTGTGTTGTGATATTGATGCGCATGGAGTAGTATAAGGATAGGGGTTGATGTGCATGTGCGACATAAGGTGGGATTTTTGTGCGTGTTGCTAGCAAGGGAATTACTTGAAGCTACACGACGACATAAGGGGGATAAAGCGCGTGCAGCGATTTCAAGAAAATATTTCCAAAAATATCTAAATGTAAGGCTCACGCGGCGATATAATGGAAAGATTGTGATTGAAATTGTAAAATATGAATGTGAGGCGTGGTACCTCGGTTGTGATTCTTGTTGTACATTCAATGTTAAAAAGGGTTGTTGGTTGAACAGTCCTTGTTGTTTTCTTCATTGTCATACTTGTATTTGTCCGTATTTGATTAATTATTGTTCTCATCATGTGTTCACTTCTCGTTGCCTTTCTTGCCTTAAATTCTATTATTAGCCTACATTATTGAATTGCTTTGTTATCATTCATTTCCTCGTTTTCCGTTATTGTTCTTTATTATACTTTGTTCAGTTTGTCTTGCCCTAGTAGGTGTCTTGACCTGGCCTTGTCACTACTCTACCGATGTTAGGCTTGATACTTATTGGATACCGTTGTGGTGTACTCATACTATGCTTCTGCAATTTTTGTGCAGATCCAAGTACATTTTCTCGTGTCGGATGCTAGAAATCATTCAGCTATCTTCGGAGACTTCAAGGTATACCTGCCCGTCTCTGGAAGAACTAATAGTCACCTTCCGTCATTCTCTTGTTATTGTTTATCCTCTATTCAGACAGTGTTGTATTAGAGATTTTTGTACATTTCTGTAGAGCTTATGACTTAGTCTCACCGGGTTTTGGGAATATTCTTTTGTGGTTCTGTATTGAAGTTATTATGACATTTATCAGCTTTATTTCATATTTTTAGTCCTTGTTTCTGTGATATCCTCGTGTATGTTCGTCTTACTTAGTCTTAGAGACTAGGTGCCATCAAGACATCCTAAGGTGGGAATTTGGGGTCGTGATAGGTTGGTATCAGAGCTCTAGGTTCATAGGTATTGCGAGTCATAAGCAAGTTTAGTAGAGTCTTGTGGATCGGTAAGGAGACGTCTATACTTATCTTCGAGAGGCTACGAAAAATGTTAGGAAATTCCACTTCTTTGATTTCTTATTATGCGAATTTGTTGATTACGAAATTTGATTGTTGTCTTTCTATTCTCTCACAGATGGTGAGGGCACGCACTGCTGGGTCCAATGATCAGACACCCGTGCCCCCTGCTATAGCCGCACGAGGCACGGGCCGGAGTCGGGGCAGGGGCCGAGGAGGGGCACGTGCTATAGCCACAACACCTGCCCGAGCAGCGACGGAGGAGCCGCCAATAGCTTCGGTTAGGGGATAGGCACCTGAGGCGCCTGTTACTGCCCCTAGGCTTCAGGAGACCCAAGCATAGTTTTTGAGCATGTTCGGTACTCTAGCTTAAGCGGGATTGATTCCCCTTGCACCAACTACTTCTCAGGCTGGAGAAGGAACTGATACTCCCGCGTCCTGTACCCTAAAGCAGCGGGTCCACATTGATCAGGTTCTGGGTATCGTGCCTACATAGCTCGTTATACTGGTTCAGCCTGAGGTCAGGCCAAAGGCATTTGGGGAGGAGTAGAAGAGACTCGAGAGGTTCAAGAAGTATGATCCTCCTTATTTCAGTAGCACAGATACCGAGGATATGTAGGGTTTTCTAGAAAAGTGCCACCGTATTCTCTGTAAAATGGGTATTTTAGAGGTGAGCGGAGTTACATTTACTACATTTAAGCTGTCAGGAGCAGCGTATCAGTGGTGGCAGGCTTACGGGGAGGTTAGGCCATATTATGCAGCCCCACTCACCTAGGCTCAGTTTTTAGAGATGTTTTTGATATAGTTTGTCCCCAGACCCTTGGGGATGCATGGCGCACAGAGTTTGAGCAGATGCGTTAGGGGACTATGTCAATGTCAGAGTATGCTATCAGATTCAACGAGTTGTCCCGACATGCACCAGACTTGGTTTCTACAGTCAGAGAGTGAATCCACATATTCATCGAGGGGCTCAGTTATTGTCTTTAATTCAGCATGGCTCGAGAGTTGGAGACGGACACTTCATTTCAATAGGTGGTAGAGATTGCTCGGAGGTTAGAGGGTATGCGGGGCCGAGAGATATATATATAGAGAGAGGATATGGAGGCCAAGAGGCCTCGGGGTAGTGGAGGATTTAGTGGTAGCCACGCTGTAGTTTCAACCCGACATGGTAGGGGTTATGTGAGTCGGCCAGTTCATTCAGCACATCCAGCTTCTAGCGGAGCTCTAGCAATTTCGAGGTCTCAGGTTGTCCATTTTGCTCAGCCACTGTCTAATTCACTTCCTGTACAGGGTGCCTTCAGCGGACAGTCTAGCCAACCTGTCCAAAGTCAGTTTCAGCAGCCACACCCACCGAGATTTTGAGTGTGGTGATACCAGACATATGGTGAGGGACTGCCCTGGACTCAGTAGGGGTGCACCTCCACAAAGTACATAGGCTCCACGGAGTCCACAGGGTTCGCAGGCCATGGTTGCTGCTCCAATTACCGCTCCACCTGCACCGCGAGCTAGGGGTGGAGGTCTGGCGGGTAAGAGGTCTCCCTAGAGGGGGAGGTCAGGCTCGCTTCTATGCTTTTCTTGGTAGGAATGAGGCGGTTGCATCGGATGTTGTCATCATAAGTATGGTTCCAGTTTGTCATAGGGATACATCAGTTTTATTTGATCCAGGATCCACTTATTCATATGTATCATCTTACTTTGCTCCTTATTTTGATATATCACGTGATTATTTGAGTGCTCTTGTATATATGTGTCCACACTTGTGAGAGATTCTATTGTTGTGGACTGTATTTATCGGTCGTGTTTAGTTGTTATTGGCAGTTATGAGACCACAGTTGATCTATTGTTACTAAATATGGTAGGCTTTGATGTGATCTTGTGTATGGACTGGTTGTCTCCCATGGTTGATCTGGCAATCCAATGTACCCCTCCAATCCAATGAACTTGTCTATGTCAGGTCTTCCACGATTGGAGTGGAGGGGTACATTAGATTATATTCCTAGCAGGGTGGTGTCTTTTCTTAAGGCACCACGTATGGTTGAGAAGGGGTGTGAAGCTTATATAGCGTTTACGATGGATGTTAGTGCTAATACTCCTACCGTTGATTCAGTTCCATTAGTGAGAGATTTCCCAGATGTGTTCCCAATAGACCTATCGGGCATGCTTCTCGATAGGGATATCGATATTGACCTGGTGCCGGGCTCTCAGCCCATTTCTATTCCACCATATCGTATGTCACCTGTGGAGTTGAAGAAGTTAAAGGAACAACTGCAAAGGTTGCTTGATAAGGGTTTCATCCGGCCTAGTGTGTAACCTTGGGATGCTCCAGTTCTGTTTGTGAAAAAGAAGTATGGTACTATGCTAATGTGTATTGATTATAGACAGTTGAACAAGGCTACAATGAAGAACAGGTACCTATTACAACGTATGGATGACTTGTTTGACTAGCTTCAAGGTGACAGAGTGTTCTCATAGATTCATTTAGACCCTGATAACCCCAAAACTATTTTCAAGACTCGGTATGGTCACTACGAGTTCTTCATGATGTCATTTGGGCTAACCAATGCCCCAAAAACATTTATGTACCTGATGAACAGTGTATTCCAGCCATATCTTGACTCATTCATCATCTTATTTATTGACAACATCTTGGTATATTCTAGAAGTCGAGAGGATCATGAGCAGTTGAGGATCGTGCTTCAAACCTTGAGGGAGAAGAAGTTATATGGAAAAATTTTCAAGTGTGAGTTCTGGCTTGATTTAGTGGCGCTTTTGGGTCATGGTGCCTAGTGAGAGGATCAAGGTAGATCCAAAGAAGATTGAGGCAGTTCAGAGTTAGCCCAGACCGTCTTCAGCTACTGAGATTCAGAGTTTCCTTTGGCTGGCCGGATGTTATCGACGTTTGGTAGAGGTTTCTCATCCATGCTGCACCTTTGACTAGATTAACCCAGAAGGGTGCTCCTTTCAGATGGTCTGAGGAGTGTGAGGTGAGTTTTCAAAAGCTCAAGACTGCTTTGACTACATGAGAAGTCATTATCCTCACCTTTTCATCACTTTAGGTATGTCTCTATGCACGTTTGAGGACGAACATTTTTTTAAAAGGGGGAGAATGTAACGACCCAATCGCTCATTTTGTGTATTTGCGCCACTTTTCCCCTTTTGATGCTTCACACATGTGTATTTGTGGTTTTATGACTTGTGGGTTGGTTAGTTTCATTTCGGGAAGGTTTGGGGTTGATTTGGACCCTTAGGTTCTTGGTTTAGAAGCCTAAATAGAAATGTTGACCAAAATTTGACTTTTGTAAAAACCACCCCTGAACGGTATTTTGATGTCTCCAAAACGTTCGTATTGTTATTTTGGAGTTGGGTGTATGCCCGGAATCGAATTCGGAGGTCCCTAGGTGGATTTGGCTTATTTTGCCAAAAATTGGCAATTTGAGGTTTAGAAGATTTCCCATGTTTGACCGTAGGTTAAATTTTGGATATTGGGCTCAGAATTTGGTTTTGGAACTTGGAATAGGTCTGTTATACTATTTGGAACTTGTCTGCAAAATTTGGTGTCATTTGGAGTTGATTTGATAACATTCGAACGCTTGGTTGCAATTCTAAAAGTTCTTGAACTTTTCTTTGAAATTCATGTGTTTTGATGTCTGATTCGTAGTTCTAGATGTTATTTTTGTATTTAGATCGTGCGATAGAGTTTGTATGAAGTTTTTAGACTTGTTTGGATGTTTGGTTTGGAGCCCCGAGGGCTCGGGTGAGTTTCGTACGTGTTTCGGAAAAGTTTGGACTGAAAGCAGGTTGCTAGTATGCTAGTGTCTCTGATGTCGCAACTTCGAGCACCGGCCTCGCAGTTGCGAAGTGAACAAGTGAGGGTCAGGTATCGCAATTGCGATGCCTTACTTGCAATTGCAAATATAGGCAAATCTGGGTAGAATCGCAATTGCGACATACTTTGTGGCGTTTGCGATGGGGAGAGGGTTCGCAATTGCGAACCCATTGTAGCATTTATGATGTCACGCCCCGACCATGGGGAGCACGACCGGCGCTCAACCGAGATAACCCGGTCGAGCAAGCGAACTTGATGCCTTCTATCCAATCTTACCCATGAACAATATAAAATCAATATCAAGAGATATACATGAGAAGAGTGAAATGTTCCCTATTCTTTTCTCATTTCTCAAAAGAAATTCATTTACGATTTCCAAAATATTGCGAGTTTATAGATATAATGAAAAAAAATATGTTTGCCAAATACCAACACTTCTAGTTCAATTCACAACATCAAACACCACCCACAACCTGTCTACGGAGCCTCTAAGTACAATAGAAGAGTAGTATGAAAGTGCCAGCAACAAGGCCCCGGCTATACCTCAAAACACAATGTACAACATCAAATGACATCAGGTCCGGAATAGAGTAGGGCTCAGCAAAACCTGGTGAATAGAGAGTGACTGCTAACGAGGACCAAAGCTGCCCATTGATGCACCACCTACATCCATTCAATTATAATTTCCAGCACAATCACCACCATGTGTGTGACATGGCATCCGATCACGACCCGACCGGCTAGGCCGTCTCACCACAATGCCGTGTGGATCGACATCACCCTTTTCTAGTAATCACCTCATCCTAATAAAGGGGAATATTCTCATCACAACAATCTCATCCAAAATAAGGGGAATAATCACAATGCACCCTACACCGACACATGTAGTTTTGGGGTTAGGTTATTCCTACCTACCCTTCCTCGGTGACTAACGATACTCCCGAAAACCTTTTTATTTTTGCGCACAAGGAACAAAAAAGTTCAAATATATTTTATATTCACCTCATTATCTTTAACACTATATATATCTTCGTTAGTATTTTCAACCATTCAAAACATCATTATTTCCTTGGCTCTCTTGGCCATACTTATGATTCTTCGTCCATGGCACGTTGGCCATATTTCATATTCCGCACTTTCATTTCTTTAGTTTCATGGATCATCATCATAAATATCAACAAATCGAATATTCCAGAAATCATACCTTCAAGTTCATTAGTAATGAAAACTTTAAACACAATAAGTTTCTTCCCAAAGAATGGGGAAAACTGACCAGCAATAGATACACACGTTAAAATCATAAATGAGTAATACACCATCTATTTTTGAATTATTTTTCTCAAAAGGGCAGTGCACAATTTCAACTCTCAAATATGTAAAGGCTTAAAACACATTGAAAATAGTTACAAAGCATAGCATCAGTTAAAGCAGCCATATTGGGGCATGACTTGAGGACATAAGCTTTTAGGCAAATCTATTTTCGAAGTCAATTTGGAACAGTTGAATCAAGGCTCATTTCATAACCATTCTCACATTACTTCATTTCATTCTCACCATTGGCCACAAGTATAATTTTCATTATAAGTACGGTGGCCACACATTACATCTTCAACCCACTTCTTTCACTTTCCATCATCTTTATAGATTATCAACAAGGCATTTCAAATCAAGACTTTAGGTACACATATGAGCAATTAAGAGTCTTAAGCATATCGAGTTTTTCTCCCACAATTTGGCATCATAACTTTCATTTGAAACACGACTCAAAGCCATAACATTTTCATACACATATCATTCTTGGACACATTCCCGAAGGATAACATAGTGTGATAAGGAGTAATTGGAACACATTTTGAATACATAAATCTTTCAACACTTTGCTTACTCGGGATAATCGAATTTATTAGGAACAACTCGGAACATGAAAATTAGGAACTTGAGCCAACCATACTTGAAACTTATGGGAACATTATGGAAATAGATTCTAAGGGAGTAGTTTAGCCAACATACCTTGCTTTGAGCTTTCTTTAAATTATTACAATGTTTCGAAAATCCTAGCAATCCCAATCTATTTTGAGACATAACAAAATTGAACACAGATTAGGAAGATATTCATGGTTTCAGCTCGTTTGAGCATTTTATCAAATACTAGATGTGCAAATTTGATTACAACGTTCTTCCACAAGATTTCCTTCACTCCACAACTCAATCTTTGCTAATTTGAGCTCAACAATCTTTTCACAAACCTTATTGGTACATACATGTATAAATAATACTCTCACATCCAAAAATCATACTCCCAATCATCCATCTTCTACACAAATTCGAAATTGAAAACTAGGGTATGGAACCTTACCTCTTAGATGAAAACCTTGTGAGCTTTCTTGTTGAATTTCAAGGTTCGAGCAAGATTTTGATGAGAAATTTGCTTAGGGATTTCTCTTCTCACTCTAGGGCACTTCCTCTCTCTAAAAATATCAGATACTCCCTTTAAAAATGGTCCCTTATGTCTATTTATCGAGATAGGGTCGGATTATAAAGATAGAAGAATGGATCCTCCGAAATCCGGACTGGGCTACAGACCACGCTAGGCACGCTCTGCAGCGAGCTACAAACCAGGCTTCGCGAGCTTTGTAGGGAGCTACAGACAAGGCTTCGTGAGGGATATAGCATGGTCTAGCGCACTACAGATCAGGCTTCACGAGGGATATAGCATGGTATAGCGCGCTATGAGCTGGGCGACGCTAGGTCAAAATGATTCAACTCCCCAATGCACTGTTCAATCCAAAAAGTCTGAAAATACAATACATAAGCCTACATAGGCACCACAAAACCTTAATTTACTTGCCGGGAATTTACAGGGCCTTACATATGAAGTTCCTTTTAGGCTGTCAGTAGCCGCATTTGTGAGATTTTCTTTGCTATGGCGACATCTGGAACAGAACAAAAGGGTTGGGAGTCAGGATTTTATCTCATTTTAGAACCCTAAACTCGGTAGGAGGCGACTTGGAGAGGGGATTTTCATCTACAATTTTTGGGTAAGTGATTCTAATATATTTCTAAGTATATTTCATGATTATATCTTAGATTTAACATCAAATTTATGAGAATCAAGAGGTACTTTTGTGGATTTTTGTCAAAGTTTTGAAAAAAATGAGAATTTGGATTTTGATAGCCGATTTGGAATAGGAATTGAAAACAAAATACATATATGGACCTGTGAGGTTATGGGTAGTCGAAATCTACCCTTGGACCCGGACTTTGACCGGGCGGGCCCGGGGTTGACTTTTGTTGACCATTTTTGGGAAATGTGTAAAGATCATAGCTTTATTTATTGTGATTGGCTTCCTTTGCAGTGTTTGATGATTTTAAGTCATTTTTTGTTAGATTGGAGCTGTGTGGAGATAAATTTTAGGGGAAAAGCTATTTTTGAGGGTTGATTTGGCCTAGTTGAGGTATGTATCTTGGCTAACATTGTGTGGGGGAACTACCCCTTAGGATTTGGCTTGCTTGTGTTAATTGTACTATGTGGAAGATTTGTACACAAGGTGACGAGTGTGTACACGGGCTATATGTGGTATTTTGACCGTTTTAAACTTTTAAACTTCTTCCATGCATTTAATTGAATTTGTTACAACGTGTTACATCTTTCATTTGTTAAATTTCCTCTCACATGCTCTAATTGACGTTGTTAGCAATTGTTCTATCCTTTGTTGTCGTAATTGCTCTTATATGCTTTAGTTGAAGTTGCTAATTCTCTTATTGTCTTGTTACCCCTTAATTTTTAAATTGATCTTACTTGAAGTTGTTATTTCATGGAATATCTTCTTGTTGGATTATAGATGTTGAAGTTGTGTAAGCCATTATCACATTAAGGTTGAAGTTGTTTATTGTTGAGATATCTTTCCTTGTTGAGTAATTTTCAATTAATTATGTTATTATTGAGATTCTTGTACACATTGTGATTAAGCCATGGGCTATATATTGTGGTAACCTTGGTATTGTTGATTGTCGCAAGTTGTGGCATATGGGCACATGTGGTGCGAGTTGTTATTGTGTTGTGATATTGATTCACATGCGGCGGTACAAAGATAGGGGTTGATGTGCATGCGACGACATAAGGTGGGATTTATGTGTGTGTTTCTAGTAAGGGAATTACTTGAAGCCACGCGGCAACATAAGTGGGCTAAAGCGCGTGTAGCTGTTTCGGGAAAAAATTAAAAAAATATCTAAATGTAATGCTCACGCGATAATAAAAGGAAAGATTGTGATTGAAATTATAAAATGTGAATATGAGGCGTGGTACCTCGGTTGTGATTCTTGTTGTATATTCAATGTTAAAAAGGCTTGTTGGTTGAACAGTTCTTGTTGTTTTCTTCATTGTCTTACTTGTATTTATCCGTATTTGATTACTTGTTGTTCTCATCACGTGTTCACTTCTCGTTGCCTTTCTTGCCTTAAATTCTGTTACTAGCCTACATTATTGTACTGCTTTATTATCATTCATTTCCTCGTTTTCCATTATTGGTCTTTATTATGCTCTGTTTAGTTTATCTTGTCCTAGTAGGTATCCTGACCTGGCCTTGTCACTACTCTACCAAGGTTAGACTTATACTTACTGGGTACCGTTGTGGTGCACTCATAGAATGCTTATGCACATTCTTTTGCAGATCCATGTACATTTGCTCGTGCCAGACGCTAGTGATCGTTCAGCTATTTCCAGAGACTTTAAGGTATACCTGACCGGCGCTGGCAGGCCTTGGAGTCACCTTCCATCATTCTCTTATTACTGTTTATCTTCTATTCAGACAGTGTTGTATTATAGATCTTAGTACATTTCTGTAGCGCTTATGACTCAGTCTCACCGGGTTTTGGGAATATTGTTTTGTGGTTCTATATTGAAGCTATTATGATACTTATTAGCTTTATTTCATGTTTTTAGTCATTGTTTCTGTCATATCCTTGTGTATGTTAGGCTTACCTAGTCTTAGAGACTAGGTGCCATCACGACATCCTAAAGTGAGAATTTGGGATCATGACAGAAAGTCACATGCATATCATGAAGAGGACAAGACAGATGTTTCACAGAAAACACAAGATAAATAAAACAACATGATAATATATAAAGCAACTAACTAAATAAAGGGAGATCAGTAGTCTACTGATCTTCTTCGGGGCAGCAAACCAAGATGGTAGTTGTGTGTTCGGTTAGGGCATTAATTCCCTTTATTTATAGATGCAATTGGAGCCTTAGAGTTCAGTTTGAATTTAATAATCGATGAGGAACACTGACGAGAACAAGAGGGGAAAATGTTAAAAAAAAAAGCAGAGGAGAAAATTAGAATAAGGATTTACCTATTCGAAATGATGAACGGGGCCGTTGAGACCATCGGACCGCCGGATAAAACTATTATCCAGAGGTAACTATGTTTGACCTCTAGATAGCCATATGTAACAATGAGGCCAAGATTCCGCCGAATTTGTAAGATGCATGCAAGTTTTAATGGCAGATTCGAAGGAGATAAGGCGTGATGATGAGATTCTATAACTTTCATATTTGAAGCTAGGTTTTGGGTTTTGAAATTTGAATGGGGATGATGGGAGTGGAATGTTCTTGGCTAGATTGGCAGCTAGCGGGGGGAGGGGGGAGGGGGGAATGATGAAGCTCCGATTGATTTCAGTTACATTGCACTTATTTCTGCATGGACCAATAATGGCAAGGTGTGAGAGGTGACGAGAGAAACGAGAGAAAAAAGGAAATAGGAGCGGCTGGTGAGACAAAATTGTCTCTAGGATGGGAGATTGCATGGGAGCCGTTGGATCATTTAGATCAACGACTCCAGATTTTGGAAATAAAAAGAGAGGGGATATTTGTGGGGGATAAATCATGGGCCGTTGGATCATTTTGATCCAACGATGGAAATAAATACGCTGGGGATTTAACATTAAAGAGGAACTGAGATTAATTTTTGACCGTTGATGAATTTGATCAACGGTCCAGATGGACTGTGTTATTTAAGTGAGTGACTGGGAGGGGGTGACATGGTGTGGTGCTATTGGTGGAGCGAAAGTAGTGAGGAATTTTAAGTGGGACGGGTGATGGGTTGTTGGATCGGGTCAAGGGTATTGGGCTGGTATTTTGGGCCAATTAAAAGGGTATTAGGCTTGAATTTGAATTTAATTCATGGCCACTTTAATAAAGACCAATCAATTAAAATTTTAGCCTATTTAAAGTTTTAACCCCCCGTTTTATAATTAAATTAATTAAACTTATTTAATCCCAATAAACTATAATTAAATATAAGTAGCATATGTATTATAAATTAATCAACATAAACTAGTTTTAAATTATCAAAATCATTATAATACTCGTTTATTAAATTATGAAAGCTATTTTGTCTAATTAATTAAAGTAATAGAGGTAGTATAGTTATAATTATTTATGACCAAATTATTATTAATTATATAATTAATATTGTTAACGGTTATTGTGCTTATTATTACCTATTATATTATTTATATTTGAGAAAAATAGATACTAATAATTTTAAAATATTTTACTACATTATTGTTGATCAATAAACATAAAGATTTAACTTAAAATAGGGGAGGGTCAAAGTTGGTCATCAGCAGCTGCACCTCTTTGATCGGAGAAGATAAAAGAGTTTGCGAGTAATGAAATTTACTTAATGACCAATTTTGTCCCGACTTCAGGCATATACTGCACGTATAGTGTACGGAATTATGAAAGACAATGACCTATGAGATTACGGTCGAATCTTGATTTTGATTCGCCTATATACCTCAGGCTTAACGAGGATCATGCCATATGTAGTTCTAGAATGATGATTTGGAGAGAGTTATTCTTGCAGGAATTGCCTCAGTATCGGGTTATGAAAATACTACGAGACTGAACGATTTCGAGACCCAATGACTTCTGAATTGTAGCTTGATTATAGATTTTGAAGGATTTTGACAATTTTGGTGTTCTACTGGTCGAATTGAGTTGGAGACTGGATCCTTGGCTCGATTATGAGTCTGTTGTCCCTCATTAACGGTGTAACCTAGTTTTCTTCTTAGAGGATGTTCCACGTTGTAGTGTTTGAACCTGCAAAAAAGGAAGGTAGACACATACCCATCTATTATAATGAAAATATGTTTGGATATAATGTAAATATGCAGGAATAACAATGTCTAGCTGCCTGCTAGCCTTTATTTGGGATCTCTGGGCGATGTGATATTTGAATTCTGAAGCCTCCGAACTGTGGAGCATTATTTGGGATTCCGGGGACGGGATGTTCTAACTTTGAAACCTCCAAACTGTGGAGCATTATTTTGGATTCCAGAGACGGGATGTTTGAACTTTGAAGGATAGTCGGGTTGTGTACCATTTCAAAGTTGTCCGAGCATTTGACATCGACTTTGAATTTGAATATCCACGCAATGGGAGTATTCGACTTTGAATTTGAATTTTCGCGTGATGTAAATATTTGACATTGAATTTGAATCTCCGCACGATGGGAATATTAGACTTTGAATATGACTTTGAATTTGAATCCCCGCATGATGAGAGCATTTGACTTTGAATTGGAACCTCTGTGCGATTGGAGTATTTGACTTTGAACCAAGCAAGAATGTAAAAATGGTTGTAAGCTGCGTAAATAATACGTCAAGACATTCAAGATAAGATAAGAAACAAAAGGAGCATGCCCAAGAGGCACTCTTGACTATAGAACTAATTTGCGGCTGTCGATTGGTGAAACGTGTGATGAAATTGAATGGTCCATCCTTCGATTGGAGAATTTGGCTATGAGGTTTGCAATGATCTATCTGTAATATCTGATTTGGCGGAGCGATGTGCAATGTATACAAGGCACTCCGATTGGCAGAGCGGACAATGCAATCTATACAAGGCACTCTGACTAGCAGAGTGGACGGGGCAATCTATACAAGGAGTTTTTATTGGCAAAGCGGACGGTGAAATCTATACAAGGCGCTCCAATTGGTAGAGCAGATGATGCGACCTATACAAGGTGCTCTGGTTGGCAGATCAGATGGTGTGATCTCTACAAGGTGCCCTGATTGGCAAAGCAAACAATGTGTTCTATACAAGGTGCTGCGGTTGGAAGAGCGAACATTTCCATATGTACAAGGTGCTCCATGAGCAGACAGTGATCTAGTTACATTGGAGGTTGGCTCCGGGACACTTGCAAAATGATTTAAACTTAGATTTTGGCTATACAAGACTGAAATGAATTGAACAACAAATAAGGGTTGAGAGCTCATGAGGTTGTAAGGGATCTGGTGTCGATTCTGATGCTATCCGATGCCCTTTGATTCCTGTCAATCCTGCGCTCAAAGAAAAATTCATAGTAGGGGAGGGCATTGATTTGTATTGATCATAAACTTGGCCTTGCCCCAACTTTGGTGAATTATTCCATGAGGTTTGATAGGTGGAAAAGCAGTATTATTTAGAAAAACATTATTTTTAGAAAATCATTTATGTTTATGGTAAACGCCGTCGTGTTGGATTATGACATGTTTCTGATGCGAGTGTCATTTCTAGATGGCTCTGCTTTGCTGATGATGCATTTCTAGATATGCCCTTGATGATGAAGCTTCCTTGCTGATGCGATCATTTCCTAATCTAAACAATGCATTACAAAGGCTTTCCTAGGGTGACGACTGAACCTTTTCAGGTTGCCTACATATCAAAAGGAATCAGGTCAGAGTGTAGTTCAAGGGTATGAGTAAATGAAACATTGAAATGACCAAGCCTGACTCAAGCAGCCTACGTATCCAAACAGAATCAGGTCAAAATATAGTTCGATTACAATAAATGCAAAATTATGGTAATGAAATTTGAAATGATATGACCGAGTCTATCTCAGAATGCCTACGTATCCAAACAGATTCAGGTGAAAACATAGTTCGATTATAATAAATGGTTGAATCCGACATGGATTGCCCATGTATTCTCACCAAAGGAAATCAAGTCGTGGCATAGTTCTGAATACAGGAAAATGATATTTAGATTTTCTATTACAACAGGGCGACCGGACCCCACGTGGGTTCCCTGTGTATCCCACCGTGGGAAGTCAGGTCGAGAGTAGTTCTATTGCATAAAAACCTAACTCTATTGTCTTCAAATGTAATATCTCTTGATTGCGTCTGAATTGATGGGTTTTGTACTCACCCTACTATCTATCTCTCCTAATATTAATGCTCCTCCTAACAATACCCGATGGACTACATAAGGACCCTGCCAATTTGGCGCGAACTTACCTTGAGCTTCCTCTTGATAGGGAAATATTTCTTCAACACAAGTAGCCAATGCATGAACTGTTAAGGTTTCACTTTCTTGTTGAATGCGTTGGCCATCTATTTTGATACAGTTGACCATGACAAACTGCATCCATCCTCTTTTCATCGACGAGCATAAGTTGTTCTTGCCTGACATGTATCCATTTTGTGTCATCCAACTTGGCTTCCTGGATGATTCTTTAAGATGGTATCTCGACCTCTGCGGCTATTATAAATCAAGTGCCATATACCAGCATGTATAACGTTGCCCCGATAGATGTCCTCATCATGGTGCGGTAACCAAGTAGCGCAAATGGTAGTTTCACATGCCATTGACTGTGACTGTCCACTATCTCCCGCAAGATCCTCTTGATGTTTTTGTTGGGTGCTTCAACTGATCCATTCATCTGTGGCATGTATGCTGTGGAATTATGATGGACGATTTTGAACTTCCCACAAATTTCCCTTATGAGATCGCTGTTGAGATTGGCTGCATTGTCAGTTATGATTGACTTTGGGATTTCGAATCGGTAGACTATGTTGTTACAGACAAAACCTGCCACCACCTTCTTTGTAAAAACCTTATATGTGGGAGCTTCGACCCATTTGGTGAAATAATCGATGGTTACCAAGATGAAACGATAAATGTTTGATGCGGTCGGTTCTATGGGTCCAATCACATCCATGCCCCAAGCGGCGAATGGCTAAGGAGAACCCATTACATTTAACCCATTTGGCAGGACCCTAATGAAATCCCTGAGAATCTAGAACTGATGACATATCTGCACATAGCTAATACTGTCCCTTTCCATGGTCATCCAAAAATATCCAACCTATAGAATCTTCCTTACTAAAGTGAAACCGTTCATATGAGGCCCGCACGTTCCTGCATGTATTTCTTCAAATAATTTGTTTGCTTCGGCAGCATCTACATACCTTAATAGACCCAAGTTCGGGGTCCTCCTATACAGGACATCCCCGTTAAGAAAAAAGTGATTTTTCAGTCTTCTTAATGCTCGCTTCCATCCTGTAGTAGCATTCTCTGGATATTCTCTTACTTCAAGGATCATGATACCAAGGTTTTCCATCTAGTTCTTCATCTACGTGAAAGTAGTATGCATTCTAGTCCCGAATCTCAACCTCGATGGGGTCGATGTAATTCTTGTCCGGGTGTTGAATCATGGATAAAAATGTTGCGAGAGAATCGGCGAACTCATTCTAGATTATGGGAACATGTTTGAATCTCGATCTTGGTGAACTTCTTGCACAATTCTTTTACACAATGAAAGTATGGGAGGATCTTGACGTTCTTGGTGGTTCATTCTCCTTAGACTTGGTGGATCAACAAATTAGAAACTTCTATGACCAAACGTTCCTTGGTGTTCATATCGACCGCCATCCTAATCCCAAGGATACATGCTTCGTACTCCGCCATATTATTTATACAGGGAACCTTATCATTGCTGAAATCGGATAATGTTTTCCTGATTCGGAGACTAAACTGCCCCGATTCCTACTCCCTTGAAATTTGCAGCTCCATCGAAGAACATTCTCTACCCTAGGTACGACTCTAAAATGTCTTCCCCGGTGAAGAACACTTCTTTATCTGGGAAGTACGTGGTAAGTGGCTCGTAGTCTTTGTCCACGGGGTTTTCTACGAGATGATTGCTTATCCTTTAATAGCTTTCTTTATCACGTACACGATGTCGAACTCACTGAGAAGGATTTGCCATTTTGCTAACTTTCCTGTTAACATTGGCTTCTAAAAGATGTACTTGAGGGGGTCGAGTCTAGATAGCAGATATGTGGTATACGCTGACAATTAATATCTCAACTTCTGAGCGATCCAAGTTAAAGTACAATATGTCCATTCCAACAAAGTGTATCTAGGTTCATACGACGTGAAATTCTTTCTCAAGTAGTAAATAGCCTATTCCTTCTTTCTGGTCTCATCGTGTTGTCCCAACACGCATCCAGATGCATTATCCGGGACAGACAAATATACTAAAAGTGGCTTCCCAGGTTCAGGAGGAACCAACACTGGCAGGCTAGACAAGTACTCCTTGATTCTATCGAATGCTTTTTGGAATTCTTCTATCCATTTCGTGGTGGCATCTTTCTGCAATAGCTTGAAAATTGGTTCACAAATCAACGTTGACTCGGGTATGAATCGACTGATGTAATTCAACCTCCTAAGAAAGCTCATTACGTCCTTCTTGCTTTTAGGAGGAGGCAGATCCTGAATAGCCTTGATCTGCGAGGGATCTAACTCTATCCCCTTCCTACTGACGATGAAACCCAATAATTTTCCCCGTGGGAACTCAAAACCCACACTTCACAGGATTCAGTTTCAAATTGTACCTTCACAGACATTCGAAGAACTTCCTCACATCACTTAGATGATCCATACTCTTCCGTGACTTCATGATGATGTCATGAAAAAGGGTTGTCATGGCCCTCATGTAGGTGGCACCGGCATTTTTAAGGACAAATGGCATGATCATGTAGTAGTAAACTCCCCTTGGCGTGGTGAATGTTGTCTTCTCTACATCTTCTTCGTGCATCAAAATCTGGTGATATCCAGTGAAACAATCCATGACATATTGTATATCGTGCTTTGCACAATTGTCAATAAAGATATGGATATTAGGTAAAGGAAAGTCGTCATTGGGACTCGCTTTATTTAGATCTCGGTAATCCACACGTATCCTAATCTTTCTGTGCTTCTTAGGTACTGGCACTATGTTGGCCAACCAGGTAGGGTAGTTCATGACCGTTACCACATTCGCCTCTATTTGCTTGGTAACTTCTTTGATTCTTAGACTCAATCGGGTTTTAATTTCTTGGGTTTCTACTTGACTGGTCTCTTGGCGGGATCGAGGGGCAATTGATGAGAGATGATGTCAGTACTTAGTCCAGGAATATCGTCATATGACCAGGCAAATACGTCGATGTACTGTTAGAGTAACTCTACCAATTCTTTCTTTTGTTCTGCCTTCAGGTGAATGCTGATTCGAGTCACCTTTACATCTTCTTCATTTCTCAGATTGATCACCTCTGTTTCCTCTAGGTTGGATTTCTTCTCGCTCTCTAACTGTTCAATCTCCTGTGGTAGGTGCTCGGGCATCATACTCTCGTCATATTTCTCATAGTCTGAATCATTTTGCTCGAGGGTTTCGTTACATGTCATAATCGTGGAATGCAGTTTTTTATTAATTTAATCAGTGAAAATAAAAATCAAAGAAAAATAAAGACAGGTTTGCAATGATTTCTTAGTAAAACTAATACTTTATTTCATTGAAAGGAATGTCTCAGCGATCAAAGAGGCAATTTAACAAAAAAACACATGCATGATTCAAGCCTCAATTGACCATGCAGTTTTTAAACGTTACTACAATTCCACACTACTAAGACTCTCGGCGAACCAGAGATGGATCGGTTGTCCAGTTTCCCAGAGTCTCTCTTGATTCGGCATCCCTAATGGTCGGTGCCTTGATGTCAGCTTTTCCGCAACATTCTTCGATCATTGCAATGAACAACCTTTTGATCCCGTCGATTATCTCTTATTCTTGTGGTAAGCCCTAACCCAGGCCCGGAACATACTCTAGCACATAAACTTTCTCTCCAGGGTCATTTTTGTGGAATCCTCCAACTGTTGGTATCCCAAGTTGGCGGTACCCTTCTGTCACCTTGGTTGGATTGGCTTAGTTATCATGTCTGATCGGGCTCCCAGCCCGGACCCTAGTCTGTACCCATATTTCATCATTTCTCGAACTGCCATCTCTTACCCATTTGGCGACTGTGTGTTGTGGTCCCGTTCATTCTTCTCCATTTCCGTTGATTTCATGATCTCGACCGCATGAAACGATACCCCATCTAGTCCCTATATAAAAGGAACCACATATTCTAAATAAGATGACCGACTTCATTCCCTATGTATCACCATTTCTTGGCAATCCCATTCGAATTTCATACATTGATGGAGAGTAGAAGGAACTGCCCCTGCTATGTGTATCCATGGCTTTCCCAGTAACAAATCATAAAAAGATGAGATATACGTCACCTGGAACATTACTGGGAACTCAACGTGTCCAATTTGCAAAGCTAGGTAGATTTCTCCGATAATGTCTTTCTGCGACCCGTCTAAAGCCCTTACTCTCAGGTGTCTATCTTTCACCTCTCTTGTATGGATGCCTAATTCTCGAAAAGTGGAGAACGTTTAAATATTTACTCCGGATACCCTGTCAACCAGTACCCGAGATATGACCTTTTTTCAATACTTAACAATGATGTGTATAACTCTACTGTGATCTACTCCCTCCATAGGAAGTCCGTCCCTCCGAAAAGAGATTTTGTTTGCTTCTACCATCTTGCCCATAGTTGCTGCCAACACCTTGTTGGTGGTATTTCCTGGCATGCTCACTCCACTTAACACCTTTAGCAGAGCACCTCTGTGACTATCGGAACTCATCAGAAAATCCATGATTGATATGTGGGCAGGGGTCTTTCTCAGCTTTTCTTCTATGGAGTATTTCTTTAACCGACATCTTTCTCCAAAACTCTGCTACATCCGCGTCAGTTATGTTCATCCTTTAGTTCTATTCTCTTTTTGAATTTCCTCGATTCAATTCCTCAGGAGCGTAGCACCTCCCAGATCGAGTCAGCCTGAGCGGCCACAATTTCTATCATTTTTCCTTTTCCTTTTGATTGATAGGTCCATGGAACTTCTTTATACTTGTCATGCCCCGACCTCGGGGAGCACGACCTCGGTCAAGCAAGCCTGCACAGTGCCGTTTACCCAACTCACCCACACATAAAGAGAAGAATACATTTCATTAATAAGTCAATAAGATTCATGTGAACAACACCAGTTCATTTCCAGTAGTTACGTCATTAACAAGTCTTCAAAACAGTACGTTGTACAATCATAGTTAAAGTGGAACAGAAGATACCATTACAACATTTTAGTTTAACTTTCCCAAAAATAGATACAACTCACACTATGTCTACAGAGCCTCTAACAAGAACAGAAGAGTGCAATGACAGTGCTGGCAACAAGGCCCCAGCTATACCTCAAAATGCTATATACAAAGGATAGAAGATACAAGACCCTGATATGAAGTGGGGCTCAGCAAATCAGCTGAGGAGAGGGTGTGCTACTATCACTGCTAAATACCACCTGCTATGGAACCACCTGCATCCATTAAAAATACAGCGCCCCCGACAAAAGGGACGTTAGTACATATGGAATAGTACTAGTATGTAAAACTAAACACCCTCTCAATAAAATGAGCAACAGTAAACAGAGAATAAACATGATATCAATAAGAGACTCAAACGGTATCAAAGTGCCACATTAGGGGAAACGTAAATTTCACGTAGGTTTCGGTAATTTAAGTTGGGAGATCTTTAGCACCGACATACCATCATGTTTTAGCACGGAGTCCGACCTCAGCACGACCGGCTAAGCCGTCTCACCCCGAGACATACACTCACAATACCACCATGTGCGCGACATGGTGTCCGATCTCAGCTCGACCGGCTAAGCCGTCTCACCACAATGCTGTGTGGGTCGACATTACATCACATCTAGCTAGCAATAATCTCATCCCATTTAAGGGAAAAATATCTCAACACACCAATCTCATCCCATACAAGGGGAAACAGTCTCATCACATTAACACGTGGATTTACCCCTCAATCTCTCCTACACCGGCACGTGTAGTTTCAGGGTTAGGTTGTTCCGACCTACCCTTCCTCGGTGGCTAATCGATACTCCCAAAGCATTTGTTATTTAAAGCATTTACCACTCAATTCATATTGTTTAACATGTCATTCATTTTATTGACATCATTGGCCATAACGCAATATAATTCTTGGCACGTTGGACGTACTTCATAATTCAGCTCATTATTCCATTTTCAATTGTTATCATAAATAATCAACAACAAGGCCTTTCAACATTAAGACTTTAATCACATACTTGAGCAAATTAGGGTCTTAGGCACAGATGGCTTCTTACACAATTGACATGGTAGGTTTCATAAGAATTCACGCTTTCAAATCATAACATAGTAACACACAACCCATCCTTAAACCACATCCTCTAACATTAACTTATCATAACAAGAATCTTTGGAATATATATTGAGCACATAATTATTTCGACACAAGGCTTATTTGACAAAAGTTCGATTTAAAAGGGGCATGACTTACAAGGACATTGTGGGGTTCTATTCTAAGAGAAGAGTTTAGCCAACATACCTCACTTGAGCTTTCTTAAACTCTAAAATATTTCGGAAATCTTAGCAACTTCGATCCATTTCAGAAATATAACAAATTGAACCAAAAATTAGGAGGATGATCATGGTTCCAGCTCATTTGAGCACTTTATCAAACACTAAGTGTGCATTAAGGTTTCAAGGTCCTCTTATGGCGGATTCCATCATCCCACAACCCATTATCTACCATTTTCTTTAGCTTAGCAATCTTCATACACCCCCTTGATAACACATGCCTGCAAAATAAACAACTTCCACACCAAAGAATTTCCTTACTAACTACCTATTTTTAGTTAAATTTTGAAATTGAGAGTTAGGGTGTATAATCTTACCTCTAGGATGAATACCTAGTGAGTTTCCCTTGTCAATATTCCCAGATTTAAGCAAGAATTAAAGAACAAATTGTTGAGGAACTCTCTCCCACTCTAGGGCACTCTCTAACCCTCAAAATATCAGGTTTTGCTCAAAAGATGGTACATATCATCTATTTAACGAAGTAGGGTCAGGTTATAAAAACCCAAAAATGAAGCTCCGAAACAGGATATGCGGTCGCATATGCGACCGCATAATGCATCTACGGTCCACGAAATGGACCGCAAAATGAACCTCCAGAACTGGGCAACTCTGCCTGGGTTTGCGGTCACTATGCGGCTCGCAGACCTATTCTGCGATCGCATAATGAACCCCAGAACAGTTCTGCGATCGCATAGTCAACCGCATAATGGTACCCAAACCTACCCAGTCCTGGCTCACTCTGTGGCTATTCTGCGGCCCACAGAGTGATTCTGCTGCCGCATAATGGACCGCAGAAATGCCTTTTTCTGCCAAAACAAAATTCCTTTAACTCCTCAGCGCAATGCTCAACCCAGAAGAATTTCTGCAATCCTCAAACATGTAAGCCTACTTCGGCACCATGAAACCTTAAATTACTTTGAAAATTTTTACGGGGCCTTACATTCTCTCCCACTTGGGATCATTCGTCCTCGAATGAGGGTTTAAATCCGTCTTTAGTACTTGACATGACCCAGCTGTTACTTCACACACTAGCAGTCCCAATTTTTGACTAACTTCCCAAATTCCCAAAACATTTGGCACAGTTTCCCTTGTAACTGGGTCTATCCACCTGTCAGAGAATCCCAGAAACCAATCCTAAACACCACAACCACAACATAACGAAACAAAATACTGAAACGACACCGGCAACGATGCCATAATCATTGCATTACCAAGAGGAAGTATTTTTAATACAATCCGTACAGGGGAAATCATAATTTACAGAAATTTAGCTCTCAACACCCTAGATGCAATTACATAGCTATTCAAATAAATTAGGGTACTTCTTCTTCATTTCTTCCTCGGCCTCCTAGGTGGCCTCTTCAACCTGCTGGTTTTGCCGTAACACGTTCACGGAGGCAATTTTTTTATTTCTCAACTTTCGGACTTGCCGATCAATAATATAAACTAGAATCTCTTCATAAGTCAATTTCTCATTAACCTCAATAGTCTCAACCGGAACAATGAGTGTCGGGTCTCTAACTACTTTCTTCAATATAGACACATGAAACACCGGGTGCACTAATGACATCTCAAGTGGTAGCTCAAGCTTTTACACCACCTCACAAATCCTCTGAATGATTCTGTACGGTCAGACATACCTCGGACTCAGTTTCCCTTTCTTACCAAATAGCATTACACTCTTCATGGGTGAAACCTTCAAGAATACCCAATCATCTTCCTTGAACTCCAAATCCCTACGACGAATATCCGAATAGAACTTCTAATGACTATGAGCAGTCTTCAACCGCTCCTTAATGATCTTAACTTTTTCCATAGCCTGATGCACGAGGTCTGGTCTTATCAACTCTTCTTCCCCTATCTCGAACCACCCAATGGGAGATCTATATCTCCTACCATATAAAGCTTCAAATGGTGCCATCTGAATGCTAGCATGATAACAGTTGTTGTAGGCAAATTCTATGAGCGGCAAATGATCATCCCAGCTACCTTTCAAGTCAAGAACGCAAGCATGCAACATATCCTCAAGCGTCTGAATAGTCCGTTCTGCCTGTCCATCGGTCTGTGAATGGAAGGCTGTACTAAGATTCACCTGAGTACCCAAACCTTGCTGAAATTTCTCCCAAATATTAGTCGTGAACTGTGCCCCCAAATCTAAGATAATAGAAACTGGAGTGCCATGCAACCTGACTATTTCTTTGATATACAACTGAGCATACTGTTCTGCTGTCTCGGTAGCCTTAACCGGTAAGAAGTGTGCTGATTTTGTGAGTCGATCCACAATCACCCAAATTGAGTCAAACTTACGAGGAGTGCGAGGTAGTCCTACCACAAAGTCCATATTAATCATTTCCCACTTCCACACTGGGATTTCTATGTTTTGCGCCAACCCACCAGGCCTTTGGTGTTCGACCTTCACTTGCTGACAATTTGGACATCTTGCCACAAAGTCCGCTATGTTCCTTTTCATATCCTTTTACCGATAGACTTCCCTAAGATCATGATACATCTTTGTAGAGCCCGGGTGCACGGAATACCTAGAAGTGTGAGCCTCGGTCATGATTCTTTCCCGGAGACCATCCACATTTGGAACACATAACCGCCCTTGGTACCTTAGGGTACCATTATCCATGCCAAGAGAAAAGGCCATGGTCTTATGTTTATGAATCCCCTCCTTCAGTTGTATCAACAATGGATCGTTGAATTGCTTCTCCTTGACTTCCACCACAAGTGACGATTCAGCCTTATTTTGCATAATCACCCCTCCTTTACTAGAGTCTGTAAGACGAACTCCCAAACTATCCAACCAATGAATAGGCTTGGCCAACGGACTTTGATATACCTCCAAGTGAGCCAAATTGCCCATAGATTTCTGGCTAAGAGAATCCGCTACAATATTAGCCTTCCCGGGATGATATAGGCTGTCGATGTCATAATCCTTGAGTAACTCAAGCCATCTTCTCTGCCTCAAATTCAATTTCTTCTGTTTGAAAATATATTGAAGGCTCTTATGGTCTGTGAATATATCCACATGGACCCCATACAAATAATGACGCCAAATTTTCAATGCAAATACCACCGCCGCAAGCTCTAAGTCATGTGCTGGATAATTATTTTCATGATTCTTAAGTTTCCTAGAAGCATACGTTATCACCTTTCCATGTTGCATTAATACACACCCAAGTCCGACCCTCGAAGCATCGCAATATACCACAAATCCATCCGTACCCTCTAGTAGAGTCAACACCGGTGCCGTAGTTAATCTTGATTTCAACTCTGGGAAGCTCCTTTCACAAGCATCTGACCATTGAAACTTAACCGCCTTCTGCGTAAATTTAGTCAACGGAAAGGCAAGGGTAGAGAACCCCTCCACAAACTTCCTGTAATATCCAGCTAAGCCCAGGAAACTGCGAATCTCTGTTGGGGTAGTAGGTCTAGGCCAATTCTTCACAGTTGCAATATTCTGAGGATCAACCTCAATTCCTTCTTTAGAAATGACATGACCCAAGAATGTAACAGATTCAAGCTAGAATTCACATTTCGAAAACTTCGCATACAACTGGTGCTGATACAGAGTCTGCAAAACTGCCCTGAGATAATCGGCATGGTCCTCCCAACTCCGCGAATAAATAAGAATATCATCAATGAACACTATCACGAAGGAGTCGAGGAAAGGTCTGAAGTCCCGATTTATAAGATCCATGAAAGCTGCGGGGGCATTTGTTAGCCCGAAAGACATTACCAGAAATTCAAAGTGCCCATACCGGGTCCTGCATGCTATTTTCGGAATATCCTGCCCCTTGATCTTCAATTGGTGATACCCGGATCTTAAATCGATCTTGGAGAAGTACTTAGCACCCTTCAATTGATCAAACAAGTCATCTATCATTGGTAATGGGTACTTATTTTTTATTGTAACCTTGTTGAGCTGATGATAGTCAATACACATTCTTAGCGACCCATCCTTCTTTCTTACAAATAGAACTAGTGTGCCCCAAGGCGACACACTCGGCTGGATGAAACCCTTCTATAACAAATCTTTCGATTGTTCTTTTAGCTCTTTCAATTCTGCCGGTGCCATTCTGTAGGGTGGAATAGATATAGGTCGCGTGCCTGGCATCACATCAATCCCAAAATAAATCTCCCTATCTGGCGAGATCCCAGGGAGCTCATCCAGAAAGACCTCCGAAAATTCATTCACAACAGACACAGACTCTAGAGTAGGTACCAAATGGTAGATACACCCTTTGTTAATCATCTTTGTGGCCTTAAGGTAAGAAATAAACCTACCCTTCGGAACCACAGTATCCCCCTTCCATTCAATCACTGACTCAGTTGGAAATTCAAATCTAACGGTTCTGGTTCGACACTTAAGCTTAGCAAGACATGAGTAAAGCCAATCCATCCCCATTATTACATCAAAATCGACCATCCCCAATTCAATGAGATCGGCTAGGGTGTCTTGACCACGCATTGTAACAACACAACCCCTATAAACCCGTGCGGCCACAATAGACTCACTAACCAGAGTAGATATAGAGAACGACTCATGGAGCTGTTCCGGTTCTATCCCAAATTCCATAGCGACATAGGGAGTAACATAAGACAAGGTGGAACCAGGATCAATAAGAGCATACACATCATGAGATTGGACAGTAAATATACTTGTGACAACATCTGGAGAAGCCTCTGAACTCTGGCAACCCCTCATAGCATAGAAACGGCTGGGTCCTCCCGAACTTTGTACGCCACCCCTAGCTGTATCACGCCCTGCGGGTGCTGGGGCGCCTCGAGCTGGAGGAGGTGTTGCGGATGTAGTAGCTGCAGAACTGGCTGGCTGTATTGTACCCCTGCCCATGCTCTGGTGAGACGGACAGCAATCCCTCTGAATATGACCCCTCATACCACACCCATAGCATATGGGTTGGTCCATGTAGCAGGTCCCAAAGTGCATCTTCCCGCACCTAGGGCAGGGGGGCCTCCGATGTTGCTGAAATATCCCACCGGACCGACATTGCTGGTAGGATCCCCTATTACCCTAGAGGGGCCTAAAACGGTTCCCCTGCTGCTGACTGGGCCCCAATGGTGGAGTACTAACTGACGGCTGGGCAAAGGACTGGGAAGGCCCTGATGATCCTCCCCTGAAAGTTGTCCTACCACCACCACCACCACCCGAAGTACCACTGAAGTTGCCCGCTGACCGGGCCATGTTGCTACTCTCTCGCTCTATTCTATTCTTCAGTTTGCGGGTCTCTGTGGCTTGAGCAAATGCCACCATCTTACCATAGTTCATAATAGAGTTCAAGGCAGTTGTAGTGGCCTCATTAATAACCAAGGGGATAAGGCCCTGTACAAGCTGGCGCACTCTAGCCTCCAGGCGCGCGAATCTCATATGATACTCCTACACACTCATGCTCCCCTGTTTCAGGTTCTCAAACTCGGCGGCGCGGGCTGCCTTAGTCTCGGCAGGCAAGACATGATCAATAAAAGCATCAGCAAACTCACTCCATCTTGCCGGAGGGCTTCCCTCATCACGGGAATCCCCCCATATCTCAAACCAAGAATAGGCCACCCCCTTCAGGCGGTAGGAGGCCAACTCTGCTCCCTCTATCTCAGTAGCATGCATAACTCGGAGGGTCTTGTGCATCTCGTCAATAAAATCCTTGGGGTCCTCCTCATTATCAGTACCTGTGAACGCTGAAGGGTCCAACTGGAGAAATCTGTTCACTCTGGAACTAGTGGAATCCCCTGGCTGACTAGAAGAAGTGGGTACAACATCGGATCTCTGGGTCTGGGAAGCCACTATTTGAGCCAACATCTGTATGGCTCCTCTAAGATCCCCATCAGATACATCGGGACCAAAATCTGGGGTTGGAGGTGGAACTGGAATATCAGTTGGAGAGATCATTGCACCCTCACTAGGTGCAGGAACTGGTGCGGTCTGACCAGGTGTAATGGAATCAGGCAGTATAGTAGTCAGGGGAATATTCTCAACCCTCGGGTGTTCACCCGCATCATTAAGTAAAGGGTCAACTACCACTCCTGGGGTAGCATTGGCTCCTTGGCCAGTTCTTGCTTTCTTCCTAGGTGCCATATACTGAAAATTAGAGCAATGCACGAGTTAAAGGAGGAATAATCTTACAATCAACTTTATCGCACGGTCTATAATATCAAAGAAGGGTATTATTCCTAAATTCCCAAGTAGCCTCCTAATTATAGGTGTGGTTGACAACACACCGATAATAAGTACTCTATTAGACACGGCTCCGAGATATCCTAGAATACTTTAAAACCTTAAGCACTAATATTAAGTTTGTCACGCCCCGACCTCGGGGAGCGCGACTGGCGCTCAACAGAGTTACCTCGATCGACAAAGCCTGCACAGTGCCGTCTATCTAACTCACCCACACATAAAGAGAAGAATACATTTCATTAATAAGTCAATAAGATTCATGTGAACAACACCTGTTCATTTCCATTAGCTACGTCATTAACAAGTCTTCAAAACAGTACATTGTACAATCGTAGTTAAAGTGGAATAGATGATACCATTACAACATTTTAGTTTAAATTTCCCAAAAACAAATACAACCCACACAATGTCTACGGAGCCTCTAACGGGAATAGAAGAGTGCTATGACAGTGCCGACAACAAGGCCCCAGCTATACCGCAAAATGCTATGTACAAAGGATAGAAGATACAGGACCCCGAAATGAAGTGGGGCTCTCCAAATCAGCTGAGGAGAGGGTGTGCTGCTATCACTGATCAATACCACCTACATCCATTAAAGAAGCAGCGCCCCCGACAAAAGGAACCTTAGTACATATGGAATAGTACTAGTATGTAAAAATAAACACCCTCTCAATAAAACGAGCAACAGTAAACATAGAATAAACATGATATCAATAAGAGACTCAAACGGTATCAAAGTGCCACATTAGGGGAAACATAAATTTCACGTAGGTTTCGGTAATTTAAGTTGGGAGATCTCTAGCACCGACATACCACCGTGTTTTAGCACGGAGTCCGATCTCAGCCCGACCGGCTAATCCGTCTCACACCGAGGCATACACTCACGATACCACCATGTGCGCGGCATGGCGTCCGATCTCAGCCTGATCGGCTAAGACGTCTCACCACAATGTCGTGTGGGTCGAAATTACATCACATCTAGCTAGCGTTAATCTCATCCCATTTAAGGGGAAAACATCTCAACACACCAATCTCATCCCATATAAGGTAAAACAGTCTCATCATATTAACACGGGGATTTACCCCTCAATCACTACTACACCGGCACGTGTAGTTTCGGGGTTAGGTTGTTCCGACCTACCCTTCCTCGGTGGCTAATCGATACTCCCAAAGCATTTGTTATTAAAAGTATTTACCACTCAATTCATATTTTTTTACATGTCATTCATTTTATTGACATCATTGGCCATAACGCAATATCATTCTTGGCACATTGGCCGTACTTCATAATTCATCTCATTATTCCATTTTCAATCGTTATCATAAATAATCATCAACAAGGCCTTTTAACATTAAGACTTTAATCACATACTTGAGCAAATTAGGGTCTTAGACACAGATGACTTCTTACACAATTGACATGGTAGCTTTCATAAGAATTCACACTTTCAAATCATAACATAGTAACACACAACCCATCCTTAAACCACATCCCCAAACATTAAATTATCATAACAAGAATCTTTGCAATACATATTGAACACATAATTTGTTACATTTCGTATTTTCGTACGTTAAAGTTTCATCGTAAGTTAATCGACGTAGACTCGGGAATGCGATTATTTTTGAGGTTATAAGCATTTATGCTATTTATAACAGGCGATAAGTAAGTGTCGTGAAGGTTAGAGGGTAAACGAATCAAAGAAAATGAGTTTCGTTGAAGGTTGTCAATTTAGGATAAAATACGGTCCGAGGTATAATACCGGTATTTATGGACTAGTGCCATACAAGGTACCACATGACCATGATACTAAGGTATATTAAGTATGTTAAAAGTGAGTAGTATTTTAAGAAATTTGAGATAATTCTTAATTATGTGGATAATTTGGTAATTATTAATTTTTAGTGGGAGATTAACTAATTAATTAAAATTTTGGATAACCTTAATGGAGATATCACACCCACCCACCCCAATGTGGCAGCAAGCTACATATGGATCAAAGCCCAATTAGTGACTCTTTACTCACATAACAAGGTGGCACATTTAGAGAAATATTTAGCTAAGTCATCACCTAAGTGGGCCCCACACCCACTAAGGTAAAAGACCTCTCAAATTCACAAAGAGAGATGCTTATATCCAATCTACAAAGTAATGGATCTTCCACATCAAAATTCATACGAGATTATATTACATAATAGTAACGGGATTTGCAATTCTAAGGAAGCTCGGTATAATCTTTCTCAAGAATATCATGTGCATTTTCCCCTACTTCGATCTCGCCGTTACGTGTTTTGTCGCAATTGACGTATGTTAGAGGGATTGTCAAGAGAATCAGCTCAGGTATGTTAAGGCTATCCCTTCTTTCCTTTTGGCATGATTCTTACGATACAAACGAAACGAGTAAACGCACAACTTTCATAAATACCTCTATTCATAGAAGCACTAGGGGTGCCTAGGTTCTTGAATTCCCATGTGTCTTATTATCATATCTTTTGTTCATGGGTCTCAGAAAAATGCGTAATTGATAAAGTGTATCCGAAGACATATTGATCTTATGACATTCCGAGAAATCTTATTAACTTACTTCTTATGCATTTCATTCATTTATACATGTACATTGACCAATGACCAGATGGCGTTATATACGCATATATTATATGTATATGGTATATGGAAAAAAGGGTACAATATTATATACGCATCACCACCTGATCAGTTGGTATATGTTAATGATTTCGCCCACAGAGGCCAAGATGATATGACGGGATGCCCTCAGAGGCTTGATGATATTATGTACACATATACCTATGCATGATGTGACATTTATATGCACATGCATGAACTTATAAATATTTCAGGATTCACAAAGTTTTCTAGACTTATAGGTGGATTCCTTTACTCCATGTTTCTTTTATGTCTTTTATGTACTGATTTTCATGCCTTACATACTCGGTAAATTATTCTTACTGACTTCCCTTTTTCCTGGGGACATTGTATTTCATGCCCGCAGGTGCTGGTAGACAGGCTGACGGTCCCCCTTTTTAGGATCTTTGATCAGCGAGAGTTGGTGTGCTCCACTTGATCTGGAGTTGTTACTAGTTTTGGTACACTGTTTTTTGTATGTAGATATGGGTACGACGGGGCCCAGTCCTGTCCTTTATACAGTTGTACACTCTATTAGAGGTCTGTAGATAGTCATGTATAGTTGGATAGTATATGGCTTTGTCAGCTTCCAGTTTTGGATGTATAGTTGTCTATATCAGCCTTGTCGGCTCGCCTTACCGTATTCTGCATGTATATGTATATATGTCTTTTGGGCATATTTTCCTCACGTATATTATTCACGTGATTCAATAGTTTATTGACAGATGTTATTAATGACCTGCCCTTAATTCATGTTTATATCTTAGACGCATACTTAGGGGTGTTCGACAGGTAGGACTCGGGCACTCGTCATGGCCCATCGGTTTGGGTCGTGACAAAAGTGGTATCAGAGCAGTTCTGTCTTAGGGTTTTCTACAGACCGTGTCTAGTAGAGTTTTGTTTATCAGTGTGTTGTGCACCACATTTATAAACAGGAGTCTACAAGACATATAGGATGTTATCCTTCTTTCTTATCTTAGATCGTGCAATATAAGGATTCATTTTCCTAACGATATATTATGTTTTCAGCGATGCCTAAGAAGGCTACAGCAGCCCAAAAGGGCAAGTCCGTGGCTGATGAGACTACTAGTCGAGCCCCACGAGTTACCAGAGCTCGGGGAGTGTCTCATAGTGAGATTCCATCTCAGACTTCACATACCCCACCCTCTCCAGAGGAGCTCTGAGGGGCACCAGCTCCAGCGCCTACCCCTGTACAACGAGCTCCTTAGCCAGATGCACCGGGTCAAGAGATGAGAGATGATATTCAGCTATTGACTCGATTAGTAGCTGCACAATCTCGGCATCAGGAAGTAGGTATTGGTCATGCAGATAGGGCCATCTGTGCAAGGGTTCTTGATTTCATTAATTTGGACCCTCCGGTATTCACTGGGGCAGATCCAAATAAGGACCCTCAGGTATTTATCGATAGGATGCAGAGGACTTTGAGGGTAATGAAGGCCACTGCGACTGAGTCGGTTGAGCTAGTTTCCTATAGACTTCAGGATGTTGCACTAATTGGTACGAGTCTTGGGTGCTCTGTTGGTTGCTAGTAAGTTTGGAATAGAACCTGAGTTGGTTAAACCTTTTAAGGTATCCACACCTGTTGGGGATCCAGTAATAGCTAGGCGGGTATATAAAGATTGTACAGTAGTAGTTCATAGTCGATCTACAGTAGCAGACCTAATTGAGTTAGATATGGTAGAATTTGATGTTATAATGGGTATGGATTGGTTGGCTTCTTGTTATTCCAACGTTGATTGTAGATCAAAGATGGTTCGATTCCAGTTTCCAGGGGAGCCTATTTTGGAATGGAAAGGTAATACATCATCACAGAGAGGTAGATTTATTTCCTATCTCAAGGCAAGGAAGATGATCAGAAAGGGCTATATTTATCACTTAGTTCGGGTACAGGATGTGAAAGTAGAGTCACAAACCATTCAATCTATCCCTGTGGTTAATGAGTTTCCCGATGAGCTTCCGGGTCTTTTGCCAGAGCGAGAAATTGAGTTTGCTATTGACCTATTACCAGATACTCAGACAATATTTATTCCTCCCTATAGAATGGCACCTGCAGAGCTAAGAGAGTTGAAGGAACAACTAAGGGACTTGCTTGAAAAAGGCTTTATCAGACCTAGTATATCACCGTGGGGAGCACCTGTGTTATTTGTGAGGAAGAAAGATGGTTCATTGCGGATGTGTATTGATTATAGACAGTTGAATATGGTAACGATAGGTACCCGCTCCCAAGGATTTATGATTTATTTGATCAGTTACAGGGTGCCAAGTGTTTCTCAAAGGTAGACTTGAGGTCTGGGTACCATCAGGTAAGGGTTAAAGAGAAAGATATTCCGAAGATAGCATTCAGGACCAGATATGGGCACTTTGAGTTTCATGGTATGTCATTCGGTTTGACTAATGCCCCAGCAGTATTTATGGACTTGATGAACCGTGTGTTCAGACCCTTTCTAGTTCTGTTCGTGATTGTATTTATCGATGATATTTTGGTTTATTCTCGTTCAGAGACTGAGCATGCAGATCATTTGTGTACTGTGCTCAAAGTTCTACAAAAAGAGAAGTTGTATGCCAAACTCTCTAAATGTGAATTCTGGTTGAATTCTGTAGCTTTCCTTGGGCATATTATTTTAGGAGAAGGTATCCGGATTGATACACAAAAGATTGAGGCAGTAAAGACGTGGCCTAGACCTACAACACCAACGGAGGTTCGTAGCTTTCTCGGTTTGGCAAGGTATTACAGGAGATTTGTAGAGGGATTTTCTTCTCTTTCAGCACCATTAACAAAGTTGACTCAGAAGGGAGCTAAGTTTCAATGGACTGATGCTTGCGAACGGAGTTTCCAGGCATTGAAGGACATATTAACTTTAGTACCGATTCTAAAACTCCCAGAGGGAACCGATGGTTATACTATCTATTGTGGCGCTTCGGGCATTGGATTGGGTTGTGTACTGATGCAGCATGGTAAGGTTGTAGCTTATGCTTCTAGACAACTAATATAACACGAGAAGAATTACCCGACCCACGATCTAGAATTAGCCGCGGTGATTCATACACTAAAGGTGTGGAGGCACTATTTGTATGGCATTCATGTTGATATCTATACGGATCATAAGTGCCTTCAATATATCTTCAAGAAAAAGGAATTGAATTTACATCAAAGGAGATGGTTGGAGCTACTGAAAGACTATGACGTTGATATTTTATACCATC
Source organism: Nicotiana tomentosiformis (assembly GCF_000390325.3). Taxonomy (NCBI): domain Eukaryota; kingdom Viridiplantae; phylum Streptophyta; class Magnoliopsida; order Solanales; family Solanaceae; genus Nicotiana; species Nicotiana tomentosiformis. The sequence goes on from NC_090817.1 coordinate 45,855,853, forward strand.
CAGGAAAGGCGAATGTAATAGCCGATGCCCTCAGCCGTAGATCTATTGGTAGCCTATCATATTTACAGCTAGAAAAGAGGGGGATAGCCCATGAGATTTATCAGCTAGCTAGTCTTGGAATTCGATTACTGGACTCAGGTGATACTAGAGTTACTTTTCAGGACACGGCAACATCCTCTTTAGTAACTGAAGTGAAGGAACACCAGTACGAGGATCCTATGTTAGCTTATTATAGGGATACAACCCCTCAGAAGGAGAAGACACCATTTGAGATTACAGAAGATGGGGTCCTCAGATATCAAGGATGATTATGTGTCCCTAATGTTGCGGGGCTGCGTCGGCAGGTTATGGGAGAAACTCACTATTCTCGTTATTCTATCCATCCAGGAGCAACAAAAATGTATCATGATATAAGAGAAATATATTGGTAGGACAGAATGAAAAAGGATATAGCAGAGTTTGTTGCTCAGTGCCCTAACTGTCAGCATGTTAAGATTGCGCATCAAAAACCCGGTGGATTATTGCGGGCTATGGAGATTTTGACTTGGAAGTGGGAAGTAATTAATATAGATTTCATCGCAGGCTTACCTCGTACCCAGCGTAAGTTTGATTCTATATGGGTGATTGTTGATAGACTTACAAAATCAGCCCATTTTATGTTCGTTAGGACTACATATTCCGCAGAAGATTATGCAAGGCTTTATATTATGGAGATAGTATGACTTCATGGTGTCCCTATATCTATTATCTCGGATAGAGGTGCTCAATTTACAGCTAATATTTGGAGGTCCTTTCAAAAAAGATTGGGGACTCAGGTAAGTCTTAGTACAACATTTCATCCCCAAACAAACGGACAAGCTGAGCGTACTATTCAGACACTGGAGGGTATGTTACGAGCTTGTGTAATAGACTTCAAGGGTAGCTGGGATGATCATCTACCGTTTATTGAGTTCGTGTATAATAATAGCTATCATTCCAGTATTCAGATGGTTCCATATGAAGCTCTTTACGGACAGAAGTGTAGGTCATCTATAGGATGGTTCGATGATGGGAAAACTAAGTTAGTAGGACCAGAGTTGGTACAATAGGCAATCGAGAAGATTAAACTTATACAGGAAAGGCTATTAGCAGCTCAAAGCCATCTGAAGTCTTATGCAGATAATCGACGAGGAGACTTGGAGTTTCGGGTTGACGATTGGCTATTCCTAAAGGTATCACCGATGAAAGGCGTTATGAGGTTCGGTAAGAAAGGAAAACTTAGCCCTCGGTACATTGGACCATATAAGATCATACGCAAGGTAGTCCAGGAAGCATATGAGTTAGACTTGCCTTCTGACTTGGAGTCTGTACATCCAGTCTTTAATGTGTCTATACTTCATAAATGTATCGGAGATCCTTCTAGAGTCGTGTTAGTTGACGATGTTCAGGTCATAGAGCAGCTATCATATGAGGAAACTCTCATTGCTATACTAGATAGACAGGTTCGGAGATTGAGGACTAAAGACGTAGCTTCGGTGAAAGTACTTTGGAGAAACAATAATGTGGAAGAAATGACTTGGGAAGCTGAAGAAGACATGAAGTCTAGGTATCCCCACTTGTTTCCTCGTCCAGAGGAGGACCCGACTGAGACATCACAGCCTTAAGGTATGAGTATGGATTCTTGTGTTAATTATTTTCATTGGTCGTGTGAGGCCATTGTCGTGATTGATGATTGTGGCAATATGTGGTATTAAATTATTGAGTTTTCTACCGGAAGGGTTAGTAATAGTACTGTTACAAAGACGACTCTGCCAAATTTATATAGATCCCGGGGAGTTAAACATTCGAGGGCGAATGTTTCTAAGGGGGGGAAGGATGTTACATTTTGCGTTTTCGTACGTAAAAGTTTTGTCGTATGTTAATCGACGTAGACTCGGGAATGAGATTATTTTTGAGGTTATAAGCATTTATGCTATTTATAATAGGCGATAAGTAAGTACCATGAAGGTTAGAGGGTGAACGAATCAAAGAAAATGAGTTTTGTTGAAGGTTTTCAATTTGGGATAAAATATGGTTCGAGCTATAATACTCGGTATTTATGGACTAGTACCATACAAGATACCACATGACCATGATAGTAAGGTGTATAAGGTATGTTAAAAGTGAGTAGTATTTTAAGTAATTTGAGATAATTCTTAATTATGTGAATAATTTGGAAATTATTGATTTTTAGTGGGAGAGTAACTAATTAATTAGAATCTTGGATAACCTTAATGGAGATATCACACCCACCCACCCCCCAATGTGGCAGCAAGCTACATATCGATCAAAGCCCAATTAGTGACTCTTTACTCACATAACAAGGTGGCACATTTAGAGAAATGTTTGGCTAAGTCATCACCTAAGTGGGGCCCACACCCACTAAGGTAAAAGACCTATCAAATTCACAAAGAGAGATGCTTATATCCAATCTACAAAGTAACGGATCTTCCACAACAAAATTCATACGAGATTATATTACATAATAGCAACGGGATTTGCAATTCTAAGGAAGCCCGGTATAATCTTTCTCAAGAATATCATACGGATTTTCCCCTATTTCGATCTCCACGTTACTTATTTTGTCGCGATTGACGGGTGTTAGAGAAATTGTCAAGAGAATCGGCTCAGGTATGTTAAGGCTATCCCTTCTTTCCTTTTGGCATGATTCATACGATACAAACGAAACGAGCAAACAGGCAGCTTTCATAAATACCTCTATACATAGAAGCACTAGGGGTGCGTATTTTCTTGAATTCACATGTGTCTTAATGTTATATCTTCTATTCATGGGTCTCAGAAAAATGCGTAATTGATAAAGTTTATCCGAAGACATATTGATCTTATGACGTTCCGCAAAATCTTATTAACTTACTTCTTATGCATTTTATTCATTTATACATGTACATTGACCAATGACCAGATGGCATTATATACGTATATATTATATGTATATGGGATATGGGAAAAAGGGTACAGTGTTATATACGCATCACCACCTGATTATTTGGTATATGTTGATGATTTCACCCACAGAGGCCAAGATGATATGACGGAATGCCCTCAGAGGCTTGATGATGTTATGTACACATATACCTATACATGATACGACATTTATATGCACATGCATGAACTTATAAATATTTCAGGATTCACAAAGTTATCTAAACTTACAGGTGGATTCCTTTACTCATGTTTCTTTTATGTCTTTTATGTGCTGATTTTCATGCCTTACATAATCGGTACATTATTCGTACTGATGTCCCTTTTGCCTGGGGATGCTATGTTTCATGCCTGCAGGTGCAGGTAGACAGGCTGACGGTCCCCTTTTTTAGGATCTTTGATAAGTGAGAGTTGGTGTGCTCCACTTGATCCAGAGCTATTACTAGTTTTGGTACACCGTTTTTGGTATGTAGTTATGGGTACGACGGGGCCCTGTCCCATCCTTTATTAAGTTGTACACTCTATTAGAGGTCTGTAGACAGTCATGTATAGTTGGATAGTATGTGGCCTTGTCGTCTTCCAGTTTTGGATATATAGTTGTCTATAGCAGCCTTGTCGGCTCGCCCTACCATATTCCGCATGTATATGTATATATGTCTTTTAGGCATGTTTTCCTCACGTATGTTATTCATATGATTCAGCATTTTATTGATAGGTGATATTCATGACCTGCCCTTAATTCATGTTTATATCTTAGACGTATGCTTAGAGGTGTTCGACAGGTAGGACTCGGGCACTCGTCATGGCCCATCGGTTTGGGTCGTGACATAATTATTTCGACACAAGGCTTATTTGACAAAAGTTCAATTTAAAAGGGCATGACTTACAAGGACATTGTGGGGTTCAATTATAAGAGAAGAGTTTACCAACATACCTCACTTGAGCTTCCTTAAACTCTAAAATATTCCATAAATCTTAGCAACTTCGTTCCATTTCAGAAATATAACAAATTGAACCAAAAATTAGGAGGGTGATCATGGTTCCAGCTCATTTGAGCATTTTGTCAAATACTAAGCGTGCATTAAAGTTTCAAGGTCCTCCTATGGTGGATTCCATCATCCCACAACCCATTATCTACCATTGTTTTTGCTCAACAATCTTCCTACACCCCTTGATAACACATGCATGCAAAATGAAAAACTTCCACACCTAAGAATTTCCTTAGTAATTACTATTTTTAGTTGAATTTCGAAATTGAGAGTTAGGGTATAGAATCTTACCTCTAGGATGAAGACCTATTGAGTTTCCCTTATCAATCTTTCAAGATTTGAGCAATAATTGAAGAACAAATTATTGAGAAACTCTCTCCCACTCTAGGGTACTCTCTAACCCTCAAAATATCTGGGTTTTACTCAAAAGATGGCACATATCGTCTATTTAACAAAGTAGGATCGGGTTATAAAAACCCAAAAATGAAGCTCCAGAACAGGATCTGCGGTTCGCGAAATGAACCTTCGGAACTAGGCAACTTTGCCTGGGTTAGCGGTCACTATGCAACACGCAGACCTATTCTGTTGTCGCATAATGAACCGCAGAACAGTTCTGCGGTCGCATAGTCTACCCAAACCTGACCAGTCCTGCCTCACTCTGCGGCCATTCTGTGGCCCATAGTGTGATTCTGTGGCCGCATAATAGAGCACAGCAACGCCTTTTTCTGCCCAAAAAAAAATTCCTTTAACTCCTCAGCACATTGTTCAACCCAAAAAGTTTGTGCCGTAGCGAGCAAGCTCGCCGCGAAGAATTTTTACAATCCTCAAACACATAAGCCTACTTCGGCACCACGAAACCTTAAATTACTTTGTAAAATTTTACGGGACCTTACATTACTCCTGACTCCAATCCCCTCTGACGGCTGCGGTGGGTTATGGTTGATAGCTCTGGGCTATTACTAACGGCTTTAGTTACATAGTGATTAATGAGGCTGCCCGAGGGTTGTCCTTGCTGCTTCAGCATTCCCAGTAGTAACAATATTTCCCCTTTAGATCATAGTCTTTCTCTACGGTGATCTTGCTTGCTCCTTGATTTCTGTGGTTTAGTAGTGGATTATGGTTTACATTAGGTGGGGCTAGGGTGAATTGGATGGCTCCTATTTTGATCAGCATTTTGATCTCATGCTTTAAACCTTAGAAACACTCGGTGTCATGTCTTGGAACATCTGAATGATAGGAGCAATGCTTGCTTGCTCCGGGATTCTTCCTTCAATCAGGAATAGTAATATGGCTTATCTCAACCTCTCAAATAATTGGACTAAAGGTTCAGCAATTGGGGTGACACTTCTAGGGTTCCGTGTTTCGATGTTTGGGAGTGGTCTGGGAGCATAGGCATGTCTATTTTGATGGGTAGTGGTTTGAAAAGGGGCCTATAGTCGCGATGGATTCAAGTGTATACTGGCTCGAGGAGGATTGTAGTGTGGTTGGGTATTGTAATGTGGCCGTGCATTGTAAACTGGGGTATAAGTAGGCTGGTTCGGAGGATGAGTGTTTTCGGGGTAGGGATTAGCTCGACGAGGAGGACGTTGTTGATATTAGGGGACAATTATCGTTACTTCTTCTTTCTTCTTCTTTCCACTGCTGATGGAACCAGACTGTATAGTCCTGCTAGTAGCTACACTGCTAGCAGCCTGTAGCGCAACCATAGACTATATTTTTCTGGACTTAATACCTTCTTCCAAGAAATCTCCCGTTTTGACTAGCTCGGGGAACTTCTGGCCCATCATCCCCATCATTTTCTCGAAGTAGATTCCCTCCTAGGTGTGTATGAAATATTTGGTCAGCTCGTTTTCATCCAGCGGGGCTTGTTCTCTTGCTGCTTCTAATCTCAGAGGGCTTATTTTATATGTTCACCAAAGCGACTCTATCCGGAGTGATCTCACTATTGAACCTGAAATGGTTCATAAAATCTTTGACCATATCTTGCCATTCCCTCCAATTTCTGGTGTCTTGTCTAGTCTACCAACTGAGTGCTTCCCCAGTCAGACTTCTTATAAATAGCTTCATCCTCAACTTCTCGTTCCTTCCCACTCCAACTAACTTGTCACAATATGCTCTCAAAGGGCGTGGGGATCACTGTCCCATCAAAGACATCAAACTTCGGAGGCTTGTACCCTGTTAGTATATCAACATCTAGATATATGCATAAGTCTTCATAATCTAAGCTCTCTCTCCCTCAAGCAACTTATAGGTTCTTCATATGTTCCCTTAGTACCCATAATTATTCAGACATCGACTCATCTTCCTTGGATTTCGCTTCCCTCTCTATTTCAGCATACTGATTGATCTCGTAAGGCATCCTAATCGTGACAGGCGGGGTGAAAGTTGGTTTTGCTGTAGTATATACGAGTGGAACATATCACTCATGGGTGGCAGTATGTGCCGCCGGTATATACTACGTATGAGTATTTGTGAAAGGGACATTGTCACGAGGAGGGGTTTGGAACAAATTGACAGTGGTTGGTGGATTTTGTGTGGCTTGAACGTAGTTGGGAAACATAAGGCGTGTGTATGGGAGGGTTTGGTGAATTTGTAGGGGTATTCAGGGACCTCTCGTTGTCGGAGGTAGGCCTCTATTAGAGACCGCTATTACTGATTCAAAGATAATTTGCCAAATGCTACAATGTAATTTCTCCGGGCTGTACAAAGGTTTCATGGGCTTATAGAGTTTCCCTTAGGGAATTTAAAGAATACATAATGGAAATCAACCAACAACTCAATAGTCATTCCCATAATCTCTCCCAGCTCTCTTCCTCTGGATCTTCTTAAGAATCTTCCTCGAATTCCTCCTCGACATCATCGTGATTATACTCTAGCTCTTCTTCCGGATCCTCCTATGGTTCTTCTTCATACTCAATCTATATGTACTCCACCATCTGGCTATCATCATCAGGCGGCGGTAGCATATGATCAACCGATCATTAGACTACCTATTGGTGCATGGTAGAGGTAACAAGATAGTGAGGCTGAATCTCATGGTATACTTGCAAAGTTGCACTCGAGTCTTCCAACCTGGCTAACCCTTCCTGACTAGGCTTTGATAGTTGATCTTCTTCAGTAATCCACACAAAGTGCTCAAGTGTACATCATGGGTTTTGCTCCATACCCATCATGATCAGGAAACTCCACTCGTCTTGAAGTCGTCTTACCCTCGGAATTGGTTTCCCATTGTAGTCGTCCTTATACAAAGCCACTTAGGACCAAAGAGGTACGTCTTGAACTAAGCCAAACTACCTCAGGAGTGGTGCATATGACTGAATCCATTCCAAACCTATCAACTCAATGAAATATTTCTCCGCCCCCTAACAATTGCTCTGCTGCTTAGCCAAGAAAGCTTCTAGTTGATGAACTCTCCAGTTAAGTGGGTCAGAAATTTTTGCCATTCTTCTTGACCATGTGGTGTTCCCTAGTGCCTCATTTTCTCTTCGTGACTACAGATCATATTGTTGGTGCCAATGAAGTAATCGATGGTCGGCTCCCTTTGGAATATATGCTCTGTAGCCTAAATTTGCAACAGAAGGTTGCGGCCTTTAATGAAATTGTACCCCCTTGAACATGTTGATAATGCCCTGATCATCTTTTCCAACAACATCGGGACAAGAGTGACTCACAAATTCCCTTGGAATGTGGCAAAGATCAGAGGTAGTATATTGATGTTAATATGTCCCTTCCGTTGTAGAAAAACTAGAAGTCCAAACAATACCAAAGAGAAGATCTGTGGGCGAAGGCTCCCCCACGTTTCCTTACCACATTGAAACTCCTCGAGATGTAGATTGTAGTTCTCTCGATGCCCAAATCTATCAAAAAGCTGGCATGGTGACCAGTAATATGCGCTTTCATCAGGCGAATGGCAATTCCGTGAAACTGGTAACTTCCTCGAGTGTTGATCTCAGCTCACAGTCGACAAACTTGAAAACCGCCTTGGCTGGATCCCAGAACTCTATTAACAACCTAGTAAGCAATCTATCAAGTCAGACGTTCATCAATGCAGTTAGTGCCCCAAGATGTGTTCGAATTCCATCTCCATATTCTTGTCGGATGTTTTTCCACCATTTCAGCTTGTGGGGTGCTCCCATGACCATGCTAATTTCTAGGATGTTGTGGTTGTTTTCAACCTAAAAGGAGAGAAAAGGCTTGGTAAGTGTGCTCTGAATCCTTGGTGTCTTATCTGGATTGATTTGTTATTGGAATGAACCCTGCATAGTTTTGAGGGTGATTCTGAACATTGAAACTCATCACATCTCCTTTTTAGAATTTGATGGTAGGCTATAATCTCATATTTTAGTCACTTATTGCACTCTAATTCACTGCACTTCACTTGTTTTGAGCTTTAATTGGTAGTGTTTTGCACTTATTGTGTGTTTTAAGCCTTGTAGGAGTGATTCCAAGTGATGTAGATGTTGTGGAGCTAATTTGGGCTATTTGGAGATTTGAAGTCTGAGTAAAAGCCCAAGGGATTAAGCTAGGATAGTGTTCGGGGGTCGAGGACCAAGTCTGGACGTCAAAACGCAAGATTTGAGCCGTACTCTGAGAAATTTGCACTAGTGTGAGGCAGGGTACGACGCAGCAGGGTAAACTTATGTCAGAAGATTGACAAAGTTCAGAGGCTGGGTTTCTATCATCTGACAAGAAAAAGCACTAATGCGACCCACTGGGCGTAGCATAGTGCGACGCATGAAAAGCATTAAGTTTGCAAGTTTTCCACTTCGGCTAGGAAATAGTGATTTTGTTGGGGCCCGACCCTACTTGGTATAATTACATGGAAAACGTTATTTTCGGGACTTTTGACATATGTTTGACCTAAGAAAGCTAGGAAAAGTTGGAATAACACAAGCACAAGGATTTCATCATTCCTTCCTCACTCAAGACCGGAGTTTGGATTGAATCTATGTTTTCCTATACTTTAATTATGTTTGTGATGAATTTTTCCATGATTATGGAGTAGTTCCCTTTAGGTTTTGATGGATTTGGTGTATTGATGATTGTTTGTGGATTATAACTCTAGTTTTATGTATTGAAGCATTTTTGGATGATTTAACTGTTGCATTTATATTCAATTGTTCATGTAATCGAGAGAGGCATAACTTGTGTTATCCTTGCATTATATTGTTGGTTGAGTTCATTAATTCTTCTTTGTAATTGAAAGAGACTAGTTGAATCATTGATTAAACCTAGTTAGGAGAATAATCGTAAGAAGTTTTCCCAAAGACCAATTCACTACGCATTCTTGCATATCTTCACGTGCTTAAATTAGTTCATCTTGTGAGGTTGAAACTTAATAGAGAGAGGAGTTTTTGCTGAACGTTTGAGCTGATAATTGAGTGAATTCGAGAGACTCACTTAACATTAGAAGTGAATTATCTAGAGTTAGATTCCAAACAATTATCTTACACCTATCCTATAAATCCCTATTTCCTCCCACTAATAACTTCCTTGCTTCGATTGTCATTAGTCAATAATTTTATACTCTTAGTTAATTTTAGTTAGAAATCATGTACATCTCAATTGTTGATCATCTTGGATAGCAATCAAGCTAGAAACTACGAGAATACTGTTTAAATTCAATCCTTGTGGATACGATATTATACTATACTATATTTGATTAGCGAGCATAATTTAAGTGTGTGTTTTGCGCTCGTCAAATTTTGGCATTGTTGCCGCGGATTTGCAATCAATAGTGTTTGGAATAGTATGTAGTGCTAATTCAGGAATTTTTCTTGTTATTTTTATTTTTTCTCCTTTTATGTTTGGTGTTCTTTGACTGTGCGCAGGTTACAGGTTTAGAGTGGTGCATGACTCGAGCTTCTGCGAAAGAAATGCTACCATACGAGCCAGAGATAGAAAAACAAATGCGACAGCTGAGGAATGGAAGAGATCTCACCGAGACTTTAGAAAAGGTTGGGCAATCCTCAACCAAAGAACTTATGGCTGGAAATGGTGAAGATAATACAGATTTGGCTGCGAGAGAAGTAACCTAATGAAGACAACAAGCTACGCGAGATGCTGAGGAAGCAGCTATCAGAGATGCACACATTATCTATGAAGATGAGAGGGATCAGAGAATTGCTCAAAATCAGCCCTTGGGTGCAGACCAGTTTGGAAATATAGCTCCCAGTCCTGGGAGACCACTTGGCGATTATGCTAGACTGGTCTACAATCAAGGATTATCCAGTGTTAGACCACCCCCAATTGCAGCAAACAATTATGAGTTGAAGCAAGGGTTGCTTCAAACCCTTCAGAATTGTTGTGTCTTCGGAGGGACGCTAAACGAAAATCCAAACACTCATCTAATGGACTTCGAGGATATTATGAATACCTTTCAATACAATGGGGTGTCACAAGATGAAGTGTACCTAAGGGCATTCCCCTTTTCACTTAAATATGATGCTAAGAAGTAGCTTCGGAGTTTGCCTAGTGGATCGATCAAAACATGGGAGGAGATGACCAGAAATTTCCTTGATAAATATTTCTCCTCAGCTAAAACAGGCAAGTTCAAAATAGAAATCCATAACTTCTGCCAGAAAGAGACTAAAACTATTTTTGAAGCATGTGAGAGGTTCAAGGAGATAGTTAGGAAGTGTCAACATAGCGGAATTGAACTCTGGATGCAACTTCAAGAATTTTGGGAAGGATTGACATCGGCCTCACATAGAACATTGAGCAATGTAGTTGGAGGTAATTTGATGAAGAAGACTCCAAAGAAGATAGTCACAATTCTTGATGAGCTGTCTGATGATACAAATCAGTGGCCCTCTAAGAGTGCTAAAAGAAGAAGATCAATTGGTGTTCATCAAGTTGATTCTAACACATCTGTGCAGGTACAACTTGATGCTATGGCTAAAGAAATACGAAAGCTGACCTTAGCTAAATACAAAGTGATCCACATGCAGTGTGTGATATATGTGGTAGAGGGCACCCTACTCATGAGTGTCAAGCCTCAATTGAGGAAGTAAATATTGTGGGAAATTATAATGCAATGGGTCAGAGGCATCCCAGTTTTTCGTGGAGTTCACTTGGGGTACTGCGAATGCATGGAAACAAAACAACCCCAGACCTCAAAGACAAGGAGCTCCTGGTTTTATGAACCACCAGAGGCAGCAATTTCAGCCTCAACAAGCCATTCAGTCTGGCATAGAAGATCTTATGAAGGCCTTCATTCTGAAAACTGATGAGAGGCTTGAAACTCATAGCGCAGCTATAAGGGAACATGGAGCAGCTATCAAAGAACTAGGCACTGATTTTCGAAACTTGGAAAGACAGGTTGGGGAGCTAGCCACTCTATTGTCTGAGAGGATTCCCGGAACTCTCCCCGCTGATACTGAAAGAAATCCCAAAGAAACATTGAATGTTGTAACTCTGAGAAGTGAGAAAGTGTTGAAAGATCTCACCCCAATCAAAAAAGATGCGAGACTTGAAAAGAAAGTGGGGTGCAGCTGAAAAGTGATGTTGAGAAGAAGAAGAAAGGCTAGATGAAAGATGAGAAGAAGAAGAAGAAGAAGAAGAATAAGAAGGAAGAAAACTCGAGAAGGGAGGAACATGATGAGAGCAAGTATATGCCTGCTCTACCTTTTCCTTTAAACCAAGGTAGAGAAAAGCTGGACTAGTAGTTTGGGAGATTTCTAGATGTGCTGAAACAGGTTCATGTGAACTTACCATTCATAGAAGTGCTCTCACAGATGCCTGCTTATGCCAAATTCTTGAAGGAAATCCTTACAAAGAAGAGGAAGATAGAAGATGCTTTAGTAGTGAAGCTCACAGAGAATTGCAGCGCGATATTGCAAAACAAACTCCCAGAAAAGTGTGGAGACCCAGGGAGTTTTACTATACCTTGCTCTTTAGTCTTTATTAATTTTGATAAATCGTTATGTGATTCTGGTGCCTCAATTAACTTAATGTCTCTATCTATTTATAGGAAACTGGAGAAAGAGAGTGGAGATAAGGTCGGTGCCAATATTTTTGCAGCTGGCTAACCAAACGACTCTAATACCCAAGGGAATAATTGAAGATGTATTAGTTCGGGTGGATAAGTTCATATTTCCTGTAGACGGGTTGAGCTATATTAGCTATACACGAGAGAAAACTCATGCTTAGAGTGGGTGAGGAAATTGTGACTTTTGAGATGAATATAGCGAAGGGGGCACAAAAGGAAAGACCAGCTGCGAGTGTTGAGTGGAAAGTAAAGGGTGCGAAAGAGAAGGCTGCACTGAGTGAGAAAGATAAGTGTAGGGTGTACCACAAAAAGGCTAAGAATAAGCTATCTGCATGGATGTGTGCATTCGTTTGGGCGCGAGGAATGGAGCCCGACTTCGACTCAGACCCCGACTAGATGTTCAGGAAAGTTTTCTTTACCTTATGCTTTTTAATTGTGTATCATGGGGACATGCCACACCTTAAAGTGTGGGGTGGGGGATATGTTGTATGTATGTATGTATGTATATTAGTTTTAGTTTTTTTTTGTTTTGATAGTTTTAGTAGAGATAGAAAAGAAAAAATTTAAAAAACAAATCATAAAAAATTTGAAAAGTTTCGATTTTTCCCGACGATGGATATCATTCGACGGGTTTCTTGTGGGATTAAAGTCAAAATAAAAAGACAAAAAGATTTGCATTTGTAGGTAGTGTAATAATTCCCCCTTGATTTTTCTTTGTGCCACGGTTCTTTTTCAAGGGTTTTGTTTGAACCGGGTGTAGTTAGTGTTTATTTTTGTTAGTAATAGGAAACCTTGTGCTATGATTTGAAATGAATGCAATATCTCTTGACTTTGTTATGCCTTGTGAATAGTAAGTGCTTTAGTTGTGACGCTTAAGCTCAGTTTTTGACTCTTGCATAAGTACCTTAAAGTGTATGATCTTAACTTTGCTTAACTGCTTTGACTAGAGTATCTTGATAGTCCAATCTTTAGTGAGTTATGTTCCATGTGCGTGTGGGGTTTTGTGTTATTATATGCATTGCATTTGATGTCTAGAACTTGCCTCGTGTGTTTGCAAAGCAAAATAGTAGTTTATTCAGTTTTGGAAGTAATATAGGTATTTCTTTGTTGAGCCAGTTACAAGCTTTTTCCCACCTAATTGTTATGTATCTTAGTTAACCTCGTTGAGCCTGTAATCCTGCTTCTTTGGAAACCACATTACAAGCCTTACCCATTTGTTTAAATTGACTATCTATTTGAACCTTGTACCTCTCGTGAGCTTGAATTTGTTACGATCTTTGTAAAGTTGAAGTGTGGGGTGGTTGGTTTGGCTTTTGAGTGGAATTATTGAAATAAGGAGAAAGGTGCATTGTTTCGAAGAAGTAAGAGCCACTTGAATTGAAAAAGAAAGAAAAAAATAAATGTATGATTGTGAAACATATTCCTTGATAGTGGTAACTTTTGATGTATTTGTGCTTAAAGAAGTTGGGAGTTGACGTATATTGACGTGAAGGTGGAGTTTTGATTTGACATAAGTGTGGGGTGTTAATTGCTAATGTATATGTATTAAAGTGCTTAGGGAGGTGCAGTCATTATATCTAAATGTATCCTACCCATTCCGCAACCTACATTACAACCAAATAAAGTCATACTTGATCCTTGATTGAATGAGCTCAATTAGTAGAGTATTACACTACGGGCAAGCCTATGGTACGTCTCTTGTGGCATATGAATGTTATTTCTGAGAGTGAGCGAATTCTTTCTATCTTGAGTTCCTAATTGTTATTAAATTGTATTGTGTGTGGAACTACTCTCTATTATTGTGTGAGGGCACTTGATTCTTGAAGGAAAGGTAGTGTCGTTGAACTCTATGTTAGAGTAAGTGAGTGGGTTGTGAAAAATGCATGGTGCTTGTGAGTCAAATCTTGAGGCGAGGATATTACGTTAGAGTGCTTAATCTGTTTTAAATATTCTTGGTGTGATGAGTTAGGAGAGTTGTTTAAAGAGGTCGTGTCTATATGAAGTGTAGTTTGCTTGCTCGAGGACGAGCAATGGTTTAAATTTGGGGTGTTGATGGTAGGCTATAATCCTGTATTTTAGTTGCTTATTGCACTCTAATTCACTGCACTTCATTTATTTTGAGCTTTAATTGGTAATGTTTTGCACTTATTGTGTGTTTTATGCATTGTAGGAGTGATTCTGAGTGATGTAGATGTTGTGGAGCTAATTCGAGCTATTTGGAGCTTTGAAGTCTGAGTAAAAGCCCAAGGGATTAAGTCAGGATCGTGTTCGTGGGTCGAGGACCAAGTCTGGACATCAAAACGCAAGATTTGAGCCGTACTCTGAGAAATTTGCACTAGTGTGAGGCATAGTGCGATGCAACAGGGTAAACTTATGTTAGAAGATTGACAAAGTTCAGTGGCTAGGTTTCTGTGGTCTGACAAGACAAAGCACTAATGCAACGCACTGGGCGTAGCATAGTGCGACGCATGAAAAGCATTAAGTTTGCAAGTTTCCCATTTCGGCTAGGAAAGGGTGATTTTGTTTGGGCCTGACCCTACTTGGTATAAATAAAAAATATTATTTTCGGGACTTTTGACATACTTTTTACCTAAGGAAGCTAAGGAGGAGTTGGAAGAACACAAGCGCAAGGATTTCATCATTCCTTCCTCACTCAAGACCCGAGTTTGGATTGAATCTATGTTTTCCTATACTTTAATTATATTTGTAATGAATTTCTCCATGATTATGGAGTAGTTCCCTTTAGGGTTTTATGGATTTGGTGTATTGATGATTCTTTGTGGATTATAACTCTAGTTTTATGTATTAAAGTGTTTTGGATGATTTAACTGTTGCATCTATATTTACTTGTTCATGTAATCGAGTGAGGCATAACTTGTGTTATCCTTGCATTATATTGTTGGTTGAGTTCATTAATTCTTCTTTGTAATTGAAAGAGGCTAGTTGAATCATTGATTAAACCTAGTTAAGAGAATAATCGAAAGAGGTTTTCTTAAAGACCAATCCACTACACATTCTTACATATCTTCACGTGCTTAAATTAGTTCATCTTGTGAGGTTGAAACTTAATCGAGAGAGGAGTTTTTGCTAAACGTTTGAGCTGATAATTGAGTGAATTCGAGAGACTCACTTAACATTAGAAGTGAATTATCTAGAGTTAGATCCCAAACAATTATCTTACACCTATCCTATCAATCACTATTTTCCTCCCACTGATAACTTCCTTGCTTCGATTGTCATTAGTCATTAATTTTAGACTCTTAGTTATTTTTAGTTAGAAATCATATACATCTCAATTGTTGATCATCTTGGATAGCAATCAAGCTAGAAACTACGAGAATACTATTTAAATCCAATCCCTGTGGATACGATATTATACTATACTATATTTTATTAGCGAGCATAATTTAAGTGTGTGTTTTGTGCTCGTCAGAATTCATATGACTTCATGCATTATGACAGTGATTTATAGGAACTGAAACATGTATTATTCCCCTATTTATTTGTAGTATTTTTATCTTAAGATGACAGTCTCAATCTATAAATAATATGTTGGATAACACACCTGCTACTGTCTTGAAAACTGT
The DNA here is from genome assembly GCF_000390325.3 of Nicotiana tomentosiformis. Classification (NCBI taxonomy): domain Eukaryota; kingdom Viridiplantae; phylum Streptophyta; class Magnoliopsida; order Solanales; family Solanaceae; genus Nicotiana; species Nicotiana tomentosiformis. The sequence continues at coordinate 45,871,380 of NC_090817.1, forward strand.
CATATTTTTGCAAGTCGGGGTACCATATAGGATCTTCTGTACTTTTGCTAGTTTGTCTCATGTTGATTGTAGGACTGCCTGGGCACCCGTTTGGTTGAGTAATAAGTTAGGATTTCTTTTGTGCATAAACCTCTAAAGAATAATGAGGTTCCATACTTAAGGGTGTTTGGTGTGGGCTTGACTTTACTGTTAAGGAACTCCTCCCTGGCACAAGCTGCTCGGGGTCCAAAAGACCCTCGTGAACTCTGAAGTGCCAGTGGTCTATAGGGGAACCTTGTAAGTAAATATGGTTCACCCTAAGCCTATAATTTCAACTAAAGTAGGTAAGAGTAACTTTGACAAGTAAAAGATATAACATGTGCTAACTACTCCAAATAAAGACATGAAAGAACAAACTAGACAAATTAAAGATATAACAAATAAACACATGAAGAAGTCTAAGAGTCTAATCCGGTCAATTCCCACATATTAGTCTGAGTACGCACTCGTCACCTCGTGTACACGTCTTTCACATAAGTCAAATAATACAATCAACCCAAATCCTAAGGAGTAGTTCTCCCACAAAAAGTTAGGCAAGATACATACATCAAAGTAGCCAAATTAATAGTCTAAAATGACCTTCTCGTGTGAAGAAACCTCCGGATGGCTCGAATCTAGCCAAAGTAACTCAACATCATAAATAAAAATCATAGAAAATGATTCCGGATAATAAAGCTTCGATCTTTATTGAAAACCAAAATGTCAACCCAAAAAGTTAACCTCAGGCCCGCAGCTCGGAACCCGACAAAACTCATAAAATTCGAACACCCATTCCGATACGAGTCCAACCATACCAAAATTATCCAGTCCCGACATCAAATCGGCCTTCAAGTCATCATTTTACAATTTAAAAATGTTCTTACAAAAATCTCTATTTTTTTCAATTCAAATCACTAATTAAATAATAAAAACAAATGTGGAATCAAGATATATAATTAAATTCAGGTCAAGAACACTTACCCCAATCCAAATCGTAAAATCCCCCTCCAAAATCGTCCAAATCCGAGCTGTACAACTCAAAATATGATAAAAATTGGTAAACCCTCGAACTATATATAATCTGCCATGAATTCCACTTTTTCAGTCACAACTCTGCGACGGTCGCTTCTGCGGCAATGATCTTGCACCTGCGAGAACCCACCAACAGTCCACAGATCGCATCTGCGGCCGCAAACGCGCTTCTGCGCTCACGCTTCTGCGACCGCTATCCGCAGGTGCAGTTCCGCTTCTGCGATAGAACGATCGCATTTGCGGTCCCTTCCTTCTCCCATCAAAGTCTGCACCTGTGCCTCGTTGGCCGCTTCTGCGGTCCTTTATCCACAGGTGCGATGGCATCAGTAACCAGACTCGTCAGCGATGCAACTATGTTCCAAAATGATCCGCAACTCGTCCCAAATACATTCGTGACCACCGGGGACTCCGTCCAATCATACCAACAAACCCCAAAATATAACGCGTACATACTCGAGGCCTCAAATTCCATCGAACAACATTAAAACTATGAATCGCACCTCAATTCAAGTTTAATGAACTAATGAACTTCCGATTTCTAAAACTAATGCCTAAACATATCAAACCAACCCGGAATGACCTCAAATTTTGCATGCAAGTCCCAAATGAAACAACGGAGCTATACCAACTCCCGGAATCACAATCTGCATCCGATATCAACAAAATCAACTCCCGGTCAAACCTCTCAACCTTCCAAACCTTCAACTTTTTAACTTTTGCCAAAATGCATCAAATCAACCTACGGACCTCAAAATCTAAATCGGGGCATACGCTTAAGTCCAAAATCACCATACGTAGCTATTTGATTCATCAAAATACAATTCCGGAATCGTCTACATAAAAGTCAAACTCCAGTCAACACTTACCACTTAAGCTTCTAAAGCAAGAATAATTCTTCCGAATAAATCCCGAATCATGAGAAAACCGAACCCGACCATACACTCAATTCATAATACACAATGCGAGGCTATCCGGGAACTTAAGCCATCGAACGTAATGTTAATTCTTAAAACGACCGATCGAGTCGATACACTGTTATACTACCAAAGGAAGATAGAGGAAAAAATCAAATTTAAAAGAATTATAAAACTTTCAAAATCCTATATTATAAGGTAGACGTCGAAGTATTACAATTATATTACATAATGTTTTGGCTTAAAAGCTACTATAGCACGGCAGTAGATATATATTAAAAGATATAGATACATGTTAATTTTAAGAGAAAACTGTGTCCTACGATAGTTTTTCATTTTTCGAAAAAACTTCTAAACCTATCGTGTCTTTAGATTCAGTGATTAGATATTTTAACTTGGACTTCACATGATTTTTTAGTCTTTGTTCTAAAACAAACCTAAACAAATATAAAATAAATCATGGATAATATATACGGACAAAACAAACTAAAAGTGAATTAATTTTGATGACAACTGTACCTCAGAGTTATTTGACTTTTAAGATGAATCTGTTTAGTTTATGATTTTTGTGTATTGTATTGAAGAAATAATTTAATTTTTACCGCAATAGGTTAGAGGATAGTAATTGGTTGGTATTACAATTCTATGCAATTTCATATTAGGAACAAGTTTCAAAGTTACAATTTTGTCGAACACGTATTCAAAGTCCATCATTATTATAGGAATATTTTGGTTTACTAACAATGTATTTATACTTTTATAATATTATAGATAGATATAGATAAAATTAAAATAAAGTGTAAAATAGATTTAGAGTGGTGAGGTGACATTGAAAGTGGTGTTCACCTCACCTAAATGTCATCCATGTGGGCCTTTGTTAAAAATAGGAGTTGATTTGAACACTTTGCTAATGATAGGGATATATAATCCAAAAGTATAAGAAATGTTAAATATATACAATATTTAAAAGTAAATGAGTGAATTTAATCCTTTTTCCTACTTTATATCAGCGGAACAATGTTTGACGCTTTGATATGGAAACTACACAAACTAAAATTTACAGATCTTGAAACTTATACTTTCTCTCTTCTTTTTGTTCACTTGTGGTCCAATCTGTGCTTAAGTCCAATCATATAGCCTAAATTGTCAAATGCTTTAAGCATTGGACGAGGCAAAGCTAAAAGGATATACAGCTTCAAAAAATCAAGCAGTGTAAAGTAAAAGGATATGATAATAGATAAAAGCAATTTTATATACTCTTTCTCTTACTCACTTGATGTCTATAAGTCTATAACTATAATTGGAACACGTACTTTATGATTTTGATTATTCCGTTACAATCTAACAGGTAATGATTTAATAATTAAAATTTTCGTCATACATTTTTAATGCTGCAGCTGGACATAGCTTATTATAGTATTTGTTTATATAGTGACTTATTACTTGTTCAACCCCAAATATTTTAGTGAAAATTATTTGACTCTTGATTGCTCTAATCACCTTCTATGTATTAAATATTTGAAACTCTTAACAAAATTCTTATATTCATCACTGCATGCACCTACCATGGAATCTCCTTTGATCTACTGGCCGCATCCATGCAGTGTCTTTGCTGATGGATTATATTATGCAACGGAAGTAATTCTAGTATTGAATTCACTTGTGAATTAAATGACTAGCATATATAAAGCTTATCCGGGTTACTTCTTGAAGCGTGAATAAAGCTTATCTATCACGTTAGCTCTAGCTCTATAACAATTCAATTAAAACTCCACCATCAGCATGATCACGATTTCTAAATATTCCATGACCTTCTACTGTATTACCCAAATAATGTCTGAAAAGTTATAAATTTTGTCTGGGCAAAACTTTGAGGAAAAATTGCACCAAAAACAACCAGCCTCAGAGTGAAAAAGAAACCCCATATATATACTCACGTTTTTAGGATGAAAACCCTTTTCTAAAACCCGTTGAATTTTTTTTTTGCCACAAAGAAAAAGATTTTCTTAATTTTTTATTTAGGCACATTAGGGATTGCATAATTTAATTAACAAGGGTCTTAATTATAGAATTAATTTGAAATTTTCGAATTTAATATCTACCATAATATATTATGAATGTTTTCCCTAAAAATTCATAATTGAACTCTTTTTTTAATTTCAAATTTCTTCCATTAAATCTTATTTAGCTCCATAGGTTAAATTCAGATACTAATCAATTAAATTTAATTAATGATAATTTTATTTATTAATTATTTTCTTTAAACTTTCGCTTAATTTATTTCATGCATCACATACAAAATCCATCAGCCGGATTTACACATAAAAACTTTTAAGTTTTCATAAAGTGTATCATCAATCTCAAAACCGAGACATGAATCCTATTAATTAATACATATTTTGCAAATGTATATTATCATTATCCAATTTACTAGGTTTGTTGACCTACAAAAGAATTTTGCCTTTTTAATTGTCACGACCAAAAATTCACAATTCGTGATGGCACCTAACCTAACCCGCTAGGTAAGCCAACAATCACATAATTAACAATTAAACATGAGATAACATGGTCTAATAACTCAACAACGGAAGAATACCATAAAATATTTGAGAATAAAGTCAAAATGCTACTACAACCAAGCCCAAAATCTAGTGTACACAAGTACACGAGCACTATTAAATAACAAGGTACAAAATAAATCCTCTACTACAATTATCTGAACAAGAGAAACAGTAAAGATAAAGATAACGGTAAGAGAACTTCAAGGACTGCGGACGGTATGGCAGCTACCTCGTAGTCTCCCAAATAGCTGGCACAACTCAAGCCTGAAAATCACCTCGGTCGGATGTACCTAGATCTGCACACGAAGTGCAGAGTATAGTATGAGTACAACTGAACCAATGTACTCAAGAAGTAACAACACTAACATTAGGTTGAAAGGAGTGACGAGCTCAGAACAACAGTCAAATACCGGTACCAATAACCAATAACAGTTAAGAGAATACAGGATAAATCGTAGAAACAGTAGATCAATGATATCAAATACATCTCATTCTTTTTTCAGAAATTTAGGCATGCTTTCAAGTACAATAATTTACAACCCAACTTGGATAAAAACAGGTCAATTACCAGTTAGCATGAGAAAAGTACATCTCTATGCCTACATGTCAAGTATACACGTAAATCAATAATATCACATTGGTTCCATCATTAGTATTTATACTTAGCACTATACGGGTACTTGGCATAATTGCCCCTCATCAAGTACATATATGAAACAATGTGCCTGCGCCCACTGCAGGCATGTCAGACTCCGGATAATCACTTAGCCCAATAATGAGGCCTGGTGCACGCATCGCCTCAAAACAATAATACTTAGCCCCAATACAGAATTGGCATACGCATCACCTTAAAATCAGTACCAAACCGGCTCTAAGGCCCAAACTCAATCATTTACTGTTCAAATCTTAGATGAACGCATCTCAAATATTCAATTAAACAGTTTTACCCTAAACCGATACTAGCAACATGTGAGGAATCAAATAATAAGTACTAAGATAGAGATATCATACACGGATATAGTATCATGACTGAGAACATATGTGCAAATAGGGTATATAACTTAGAAACATCAATAATAGCCCTATCAAGTCTCAAACAATTAGCACATAGCCTAGACATGATGTCTAACATGATTCACAGTTCAAATAATCTAACAAGTAGAGGGAATATTGGGGCAACATGATATAATAACAAAACAAGCCCGGTATTAGCCTAAAGGCCTCCCCAGCCATGAACAAACTGGTGCACGCACACACACCGGTCACTAAGCACATACGTCACCCTAATAACTTCTATATAACGTAATCCTGAGGGTTAAGTACCCTTAAATCTAAGTTTAGAAGTGTTACTTACCTCAAAGTGCACAACTCAATGCTCCAACAAACCCTTTCCTTGCGAATCGGACTCCGAACGAATCTAATCTAGTCACAAACAACTTATTATAATCAATGCAAGCTATAGGAATCGATTCCATATTATAAAGCTAAGGTCTTAAACCAAATTCAAAAAGTCAACCCAAAAAGACAACCATGGGCCCACGCCTCGAAGTCCGACAAAATTTATAAAATTCGAACACCCATTCAATAACGAGTCCAATCATATCAAAATCATTCAATTCCAACCACCAATCGACCCTCAAATCCCCAAATCTTACTCTCCAATACCTAGTCCAAAATCCACCAAATGTCACCTAAAAAACACATAATCTAGGTGGTAAAATCAATGGGTATTTAATATTAATGGACAAAAGTGGTCAAAAGTCACTTACCTCTTGAATTGTAGTGAAATCCCTCTAAAACATCACCCGTAACCAAGCTCCACAAGTCCAAAAATGAGAAAAATGCCAAACCCTTCAATATTTATGTTTTGTCCAGCAAAACCGCTTATGCGGTCAAGACATCCTCTTCTACGTTCAACCATCCGCATCTGCAAAACTCCCTTAAAAGCTGGCCCACCACTTCTGCGGCCCCAAGCCCGAACATGTGGATGAGCTTCTGCGCACAACTATCCGCTTCTGCGGACTTCCCAATCCAGCTCTTCCTTCGCTTCTGCGGAGACAAATACGCATCTGCAGGCTGGCAGATGCGGAAATAATCTCGTACCTGCGGCCCCTTCCCATCTCACCCACAACCGCTTCTTCGACCCCTTGGCCGCTTCTTCGATTCCGCACCTGCAGCCAAATCCTCGCAGGTGCGGTTACACCTGATCCGCTACCATCAGAATTTGCATAAGTCCAATTCTCACTCCGATTTCAATCTGAATAAAATCCGAGGCTCCCGGGACCCCATCCAAATATACTAACATAACCTAAAACATAATACAAACTTAGTCGAAGCCTAAAATCAAATCAAACAACATAAAAACATGAGTCGCATCCCAATTCAAGCCTATTGAACTAATGGATTTCCAACTTCCAAAATTGATGCCGAAACCTATAAAATCAATTCCGATTGACCTCAAATTTTGCACACAAGTCATAAATGATACATCGGACCTATTCCAACTCCCGAAACCAAAATCTGATCCCGGTATCAACAAAGTAAAATATCGGTCAAACTTCTCAACCTTCAATTTTCCAACTTTTGCCAATTCAACCCAAAACGACCTACCGACCTCCAAATCGACATCCAGACATACGCCTATGTCTAAAATCACAATACAAAGCTATCAAAACCATCAAAACACCATTCCAGAGTCGTCTACACAAAAGTCAAACTACGGTCAACTATTTTAACTTAAGCCTTCAACCTTAGGATTAAGTGTCCCAATATACCCCGGAACTAATCCAACCGTTCCGGCAAGTCAAATAGCTATAATTAAACATAGAAGAAGTGGTAAATGGGGAAACGGAGCTATAATACACAAAACGACCGGCTGAATCATTACATTCTTCCCCCTTAAACAAATGTTCATCCTCAAACGGGTCTAGAATCACACATGGAGTCTCATATAGGCATGGATATTTGCTCCGCATCTCCCGCTCGGTCTCCAAAGTAGCCTCATTGACTAGCTGGCCTCTCCACTGAAATTTTTACTGAAGCTAAATTCTTTGATCACAACTTTCGAACCTGCTGATCCAAAATGGCCACCGGCTCCACATCATAAGTCAAATCCCCATCTAACTGAACCGTGCTGAACTCCAAAATATGAGACGAATCAGCATAATACTTTCGGAGTATGGAAACATGAAACACAGGTAGAACACCTGATGTAATAGGTGGCAATGCAAGCTTGTAGGCCACCTCTCCAATCCTCTCAAGCACCTCAAAAGGGCCTATATACCAAGGGCTCAACTTGCCCTTCTTCCCGAGCCTCATAACACCCTTCATGGGTGAAACTCTATGCAATCTTCTCTCCCACCATATAGGTAAATGAACCTTCCGATCAGCGTAGCTCTTCTTTCTAGACTGTGCTGTGCGAAGCCGATCCTGAATCAACTTGACTTTCTCTAAGCCATCCTGAACCAAATCACTACCCAACAACCTAGCCTCTCCCGGCTCAAACAGCCCAACTGGAGAATGACACCGCCTCCCATATAAGGCCTCATAAGGGGCCATCTGAATACTCAATTGGTAGCTATTGTTACTAATCCCAAGATCCCCCAAAATCCATAACATAAGCGTGTAGCATAGCCTCCAAATTCTGAATTGTGCACTCGGACTGTCCGTCTGTCTAGGGGTAGAATAGTGTACTCAACTCAACCCGTGTGCCCAACTCTCGCTGCACTGCTCTCTAAAACAGCGATGTGAATTGTGTGCCCTGATCTAAAATAATGGATATCGGCACACCATAAAGATCAACAATCTCGCGGATATAGATCTCAGCCAACCTCTCCAAAGAATAGGTAGTCACAACCAGTATGAAATATGCGGACATAGTCAACCAGTCCACTATCACCCAAATAGCATGGAATTTCTTCAAAGTCAGTGGGAGCCCGACGACGAAGTCCATGGTAACCTGCTCTCATTTCCACTCAGGAATCTCAAGTCTCTGAAGCAAACCACTCCCATGCTCATACTCCACCAGCTGACAGTTCAAGCATCGAGCAACATACTCTACTATTTATTTCTTCATTCTTCTCCACCAATAGTGTTTCCATACGTCCTTATTCATCTTCGCGACACCCGAATGAATAGAATACCACGTACTGTGGGCCTTCTCAAGAATCAACTCACATAAACCATCCACATTGGGCACACAAATCCGACCATATATTCGCAACATCCTATCATTTCCAATAGAAACCTCTTTGCCATCACCATGGTGTACCATGTCCTCAAGGACAAGCAAATGGGGGTCATCATACTGACGCTCTCTAATGCGCTCATATAAAGAAGACCAAGAAACCATGCAAGTTTGAACCCGACTAGGATCCGAAACATCTAACCTCACGAACTAATTGGCTAAGGTTTGAACATCTTATACTAGCGGTGTTTTACCAACCGGAATACCCATACTCACCGCCTTTCTACTCAAGGCATCGACCACCACATTGGCCTTCCCGGGATGATACATAATGGTGATATCATAGTCTTTTAATAGCTCCAACCATTTCTGATGTCTCAAATTTAGATCCTTCTGCTTAAACAAGTGTTGTAGATTCCGATGATCAGTAAATACCTCACAAGATACGTCGTAGAGGTAATGCCTCCAAATCTTCAATGCATGAACAATGGCTACCAACTCTAAATCATGAACGGGGTAGTTCTTCTCATGGGGCTTCAACTGGCGTGGTGCATAAGAAATTACCCTATCCTTCTACATCAAGACACACTCGATACCAACCCTAGAAGAATCACAATACACTATATATGAACGCGATGATGAAGGCAAAATTAGAAATGGGGTTGGACCACCTCAATGGGGCACCCTTTTGGGTCAATCTAGTCAAAGGTGCAATAATGGAAGAGAATCCCTCCATGAAACGATGATAATATCTGGCCAAGCAAAGAAAACTCTGAATCTCAGTAGCAGAATATGGTATGGGCTAACTCTGAACTACTTCAATCTTCTTCGAATCTACCTTGATACCCTCACTGGACACCATGTGCCATAAAAATGCCATAGAATCGAGCCAAAACTCACACTTGGAGAATTTAGCATAAGGATTCTTCTCCCTCAATGTCTGTAGTACAATCCTCAGATGTTGTGCATGCTCCTCTTGGCTACGTGAGTATATTAGTATATCATCAATGAATACTATGATAAAAGAATCAAGATATGGCAAGAATACAATGTTAATCAGATGCATAAATGCTGCTGGGGCAATGGTCTGCCCAAAAGACATCACAAGGAACTCGTAGTGACCATAGCGGGTCCTGAATGCCGTCTTCAGAATATCAGAATCCCGAATCTTCAACTAGGGATACCCAAACCTCAAATCAATCTTAGAGAACACTCTAGCACCCTGAAGCTGGTCAAATAAGTCATCAATGTGCAGCAATGGGTACTTGTTCTTAATTGTAAATTTGTTCAACTGCCTGTAGTCAATGCACATCCGCATAATTCCATCCTTCTTATTCTACACAAACAGAACCGGTGCACCCCAATGCAACACACTAGGCCTAATGAATCCCTTTTGAAGTAACTCTTGTAGTTGTTCTTTCAATTCCTTCAACTCTGTTGGTGACATATGATACATAGGAATGGAGATGGGTTGAGTGCTCGACACCAAATAAATTCAAAAATCAATGTCCCTATCGGGCGGCATGCCCAACAAGTCTGCAGGAAACACATCCGAAAAGTCTCGCATTATCGAAACAAACCGAATGATAGGAGTATCAGCACCAACATCCCTCACAAAGGACAAATATGCCAAACATCCCTTCCCAACCATCCGTTGGGCCTTCAAATATGAGATCACTCTATTGGGAACATAGTCCAGGGAACCTCTCCACTCAATCCTAGGAAATCCCGGTATCGCCAACGTCACTGTCTTAGCGTGAGAATCCAAAATAGCATGACATGGTAACAACCAATCCATGCCTATAATCACATCAAAATCAACCATACTAAGCAATAAAAGAACAACTCTCATATCCAATCCCCCAATAGTAACCACACACAATTGATATACACAGTCCACAATAATAGAATCACCCACTGGCGTAGATACATGAACATATGTAACTAAGGAATCACGAGGAATATCTAAATAATGAGCAAAGAATGATGATACATATGAATAAGTGGAACCAGGATCAAATAATATGAAAGCATACCTGTGGCACACTGAAACAATACCTGTGATCACTGCATCTGAAGTAACTACTTCTGGCCTGGCAGGAAAAGCATAGCATCGAGCCTGACCACCACCTGTCTGACCTCCCCCTCTAGGGTGACCTCAACCCGTATGACCTCCACCCCGAGCTTGCTGAGTGGGTGGTGTAGCAACTGGTGCAGGGGTCATAGACCGGCCTCCCTGCTGCACTGGACTTCTATAGTGACGTGGACAATACTTCCTCACATGCCCCAACTCTCCACAATCATAACAAACTCAAGCCTGAAATGGCAGTGGGGCTTGCATTGGACCCCTTGAACTAGAATAACCCAGTATTGATGAACCTTGAACTATTGGAGCACGGGATAAACTCTGAGCTATGTGGGCACTGAATGATGACTAAACCAGACGAGCACTATATGAACCATGACTAGACGAGCCATCTGAGCAGGCATGTAAGGATGGCCTCTACTCTGATGTGACTGACCTCCATATGAGGTACCACTAAACCATAAAAACTACGGGGCCTTTTGCCCTCCCGCTCCTCGTGCTCAAGCCTGCGAACAAACTCCAAGCTCCTAGGAATCTTGACCACCTGGTCAAACCTAGCATCCATCCCGGCCTCTCGGGCCAAACTGTAACGTAGGCCATAGTTGAGGCCATCAATGAACCTCCTAATCCACTCTCTCTCTCTATGCGAACCAACCATATTGCATGACGGGGCAGATATGCAAATCTCATCTTGTAACGACCCGGTCGGTCTTTTTGGGAGTTATAGGCCCGATCCCCTATTTTCTGCTTTCCCCGTGTCTGTTTATGCTTATGTGACTTGCTGGGAGGTCTTGTTTTTGGTTTCAGAGTTTTTTTGGGACACGTAGTCCCTAAAACAGAAGCTTAAGTCTTAGGATTTTGATAGTAGTTGGAACTGTGTGAAGCCGACTCTGGAATGGATTTCTGTCAGTTCTGTTAGTTCCGTTGGGCGATTTTGGACTTAGGAATGTGTCCGGACTGTAAATTTGAGGTCTATAGCTAATTTAGGCTTGAAATGGCAAAAGTCAATTTTTAGGGAAGTTTGACCGGGGGTTGACTTTATGATATCGAGGTCGGATTTCGATTCTGGAAGTAGGAGTAGGTCCGTAATGTTGAATATGACTTGTGTGTAAAATTCGAGGTCAATTAGACATGGTTTGATAGGTTTCGGCGTGGTTTGTAGAATTTGAAAATTTCAAAGTTCATTAAGTTTGGATTGGAGGGTGATTTGTATTTTTGTTGTTGTTTGACATGTTTTGAATGCTCGACTAAGTTTGTATGGTATTTTAGGACTTGTTGGTATATTTGGTTGAGGTCCCGAGGGCCTCGGGTGTGTTTCGGATGCTTAACGATTTGAATTTGGACTTAGGCAAATGGCTGAAGCTTTCTGATATCTGGTGGTTTCGCATCTGTAGTATGGAGACCGCAGGTGCGTACTCGCACGTGCAGATGAAGGAGCACAGATGCGAGATTTGGCAGCCCAAGCAGGGTCACAGGTGAGGTCCTTTGGTCGTAGGAGCGGACGCACAGGTGCAGCCCCTTGCTCGCAGATGCGGACCCAGCCCCTTAAGTCATTTCCGCACCTGCGAGGGAAATTACGCAGGTGCGACAATAGGTCCGTAGATGCAAAAAGTCTGGGCAGAAGGTTTAAAAGCAAGTGTTCGCGATTTTAGTCTTATTTCAACATTTGGGACTCGGACTTAAGCGATTTTGGAGAAGCTTTTTGAGGTGATTATTGTGGTAAGCTTCTTGTACTTGTTTTGGATCATATAACTTGTTTCCCCACTGATTTCCCCACCTAATTAGTGAGATTTTGAAGTGCAATTTGCGGTTTAGGGCTTGAGAATTGGGGAGTGGATTTTGGGGATTTGGACGACCAAATAGTGTCGGATTTTGATAAATTTGTTATGGTTAGACTCGTGAGTAAATGGGATTTCGGATTTTGTGACTTTTGTCAGATTTCGAGGCGTGGGCCCGGAGGCCGGGTTGAGCCGATTTTGGAGTTTGGGCTATAATTTAGTAGTTTTCTTGTGGAATTGATCCCTTTAGCCTATATTAATTATCTCGTACTGCTTGTGGCTAGATTCGGGGCATTTGGAGACTGATTCAAGGGGCAAAGGCATTTCAAAGTAGGATTTTGCGCAGTTGAGGTAAGTAAAGCTTTCAAACTTGGTTCTGAGGGTTTGAAACCCCGAACTATGTGCTTTAAGATTGGTATTGAGGTGACGCACATTCCAAGTAATGGGCGTGCGAGCGTGCACAGTGAGAATTGTGGCCTGGTTGATTCAATGGCACTGTATAGTGACTCTATTTTGTTGATATCCGTGTTTTCATCTTGTGATAAAGTAATTGAGCTGTCAATCATGCTAGATATCATGTTTAGGCTTTATGCCGGTACTGTTGGGACCCCTAGTGGTTGTTTCTTCCTGTCATCTCACTGATTTCATTTATATTATGTAATCGGTCATGTTCATGCATTTCATATCATATCTCAGTCTCAGATGTTATTTATTGATACATCATATCATTGTTTTGGGTTAGTTTTCATGATATTGTGAGCCCGTGAGTGAGACTGGAGAGATTGATGACTGAGTGAGGCTGAGAGCATGATTATGAGTGACAATTATGGGATTGGGATGCACACAACAGCGGTTATACTGATTTTATGATAGCGCTTGGGCTGTAGGAGCCCCTCCGGAGTCTGTAACACACCTAGTGAGCGTGGCTGATATTATTGAGGGATGGATCTTCCCAGGACATGGATCTTTAGTACTTGATACCTGAAGATGGATCTTCTCCATAGGGCTGCACTAGCCTTTCCTCGGTACTGGGTGACCTATGGTCAGTATCGTATATATTCTGGGATGGATCTTCCCTGGGCCATGTGGGCCATATACAGTACCGAGTGATTGCGATATTGGGAGTGTGAGCACTTGAGGCTGTCATCATGGTGCATCACTTACAGTATGTGCATTGTCATGTAGAGATAATAGAGTTATATTCATTACACTGTTAGGATCTGCTTTACTTTACTGTTCGAGTTGCCTATGTGATTTGAGAGCATGCCTATGTTTCTACACGTTATTTCAATCTTATCTGTACCAGTTGAGTTCGTCACTACCTTTCAGTCCAAAGTTTGGACTTCTTACTTATTGAGTTGGATGTACTCATGTTACTCCTTTTTCCTTATGTGTAGATCCAGTCATTCTTGGTCACAGCGGCGGTGGCTGATTGAGGCATCAGAGTTCGGGGACTATCGATGTAGCTGCATGGCATTCGCGGGCCTAGATTTCCCTTCCTTATTCTGTATGCACTTTCAGTTTTATTCTCTAGATATTGTTGTGGACTGTATTCTGGTTTTAAACGCTCATGTACTCAGTGACACTCCGGTTTTAGGATGGATTGTACCGTATTCTGGTTAAATTTTGTTTTAAAATGGCTTCTCTTTAATATAAATTGTTCCTCTATTATTTCTAAAAGAGTGTTTTACTGTGTTGAAATTTTTGAGTTGTGGCTTGCCTAGTTCCACGATAGGCACCATCACGACGTTCGTTTTTGGATCGTGACAAGTTGGTATCAGAGCCTAGGTTACATAGGTCTCATGAGTTATGAGCAGGTTTAGTAGCGTCTTGCGGATCGGTACAGAGACATCTATACTTATCTTCGAGAGGCTGCCAAACCATTAGGAAACTTCATATTCTTGAATTCCTGTTATGCGAATATTTTGATTCTGGTAACTAAATTTTTGTTGTTCTATTTCTCTCACAGATGGTGAGGACGCTTACTACAGGGCAGGATGGATAACCACCAGTACCACCAGTCAGGGCCGCGAGAGGCTGAGGTCGCGGTAGAGGCCGCGGTAGGGGCAGAGTGCCCATCGTGATTCCAGGCCTTCAAGAGGCCTTAGCTCAGATTCTGACCGTGTGCACCGGCCTTGCTCAGGCGGTCTCTGTTTCAATGGCAATATCCACTTCTCAGGCCGGGGAAGGCACTCAGACTCCTGCCGCCCGCACACTAGAGCAGGTGGTACAGGGACTCCAGACACCGGGGGCACCACCAGCCCAGTCGGTTGCAGCTACTCAGGACTATATTGTTCCTGCTATGCCCGAGGATGAGCAGCGTAGATTGGAGAGTTTTGGGAGGCTCGAGTCTCCATCTTTCAGTGGTTCGGAGGGAAAGGATGTGCAGGGCTTCTTGGACAGGTGTCAGAGGATACTCCGTACAGCCGGTATTCTAGAGACCAGTAGGGTTTTGGTCAGTACTTTTCAGTTCTCTGGGGTTGCCTTTAGTTGGTGGGAGGCTTATGTGAGGTGTAGTCTCTGTTCTCTTTCTGGAGAAGTTCGTGCCTCAGTCCCGTAGAGAGTAGTTGCGCAGGCCATTCCAACAGCTTCGTTAGGGTGATATGTCCGTGATGCAGTATGAGATGAGATTTTCAAAGTTGGCCCATCATACTATCTGGTTGGTTCCCACGGACAGGGAGAGGATCAGGAGGTTCATAGATGGCCTTACGTTTCAGCTACAATTGCTTATTACTAGAGAGAGAGTATCTGGTGCTACTTTTGATGAGGTTATCGATATTGCTCATCAGATTGAGATGGTTCGCAGCCAAGAGCGGGTTGAGAGGGAGGCCAAGAGGACTTATGGGCAAGCTGGATATGGAGGTATTCCTTTTGGGGGTCAGTTCCAGCACGGTAGATGTTGTCCATTCAAACATGCTCACACAGCTCGCCCAGTTCACCGTGGTGCATCATCTGGCCATGGGTCACACAGTTATTAGTGGGGGCAGTTGTCATTCAGTGCACTACCAGCTCAAAGTTCATCTCATGCACCATCAGCTCAGGGTTTATCTGTGTCAGGACCTTCTAGCAATTATTCTGGTGCTCGGGGTTCCCTTCAGTCCCCACCGCCATTCACAAAGAGAGGTTGCTTTGAGTGTATTGTCCCCGCCTTTCAGGAGGTTGATCTCAGCAGAGGAGTCAGCCTTCAACTTCAGCACCAATTGCTTCACCACCGGCCCAGCCAGTTGGGGCGGAGCTCAGTAAGCTAGGGGGCGCCCGAGAGGGGGAGGCCGATCAGGGGAGGCCAGGCCCGTTTCTATGCTCTTCCTTCCAAACCAGATGGCATTGCTTCGGATACTGTGATTACAAGTATTATCTCATTTTTCCATAGAGATTCCTCTGTATTATTTGACCATGGATCCACTTATTCATATGTGTCCTCGTATTTCGCTCATTTTCTGGATATGCCCCGTGAGTCTCTAGTTTCACATGTTCATGTGTCTACGCTGGTGGGCGATACTGACATTTTGGACTGTGTATATCGATCATAAGTGGTGACTATTGGGAGTCTGGATACTAGAGTGGATCTCTTGTTGCTTAGTATGGTCGATTTTGACGTGATTTCGGGTATGGATTAGTTGTCTCTGTGTCATGCTGTTCTAGATTGTCATGCTAAGACTATGATGTTGGCGATGCCAGGGTTGCCAAGGGTTGAGTGGAGCTGCTCTATAGACTATGTTCCCAGTAGAGTGATTTCATACTTGAAGGCTCAGCGGATGGTTGAGAAGGGTTGTCTATCTTATCTGGCCTTTGTGAGGGATGTTAGTATAGAGACCCCTGCTATTTATTCTGTTCCGGTGGTGCAAGATTTCCCGGATGTGTTTCCTGCAGACCTGTCGGGCATGCCGCCTGATAGGGATATTGATTTTGGTATTGATTTGGTGCCGGGCACTCAGCCCATATCTATTCCACTGTATCGTATGGCACCAGCGGAGTTGAAGGAATTGAAGGAGCAGCTTCTGGAACTCCTTGATAAGGGGTTTATTCGGTCTAGCATTTCACCTTGGGGTGCACCAGTTCTATTTGTAAAGAAGAATGATGGTATTATGAGAATATGCATTGATTACAGGCAGTTGAACAAGGTCACAATCAAGAACAAGTATCCTTTACCACGTATTGATCATCTGTTTGACCAGATTCAGGGAGCGAGGGTGTTCTCCAAGATTGATTTGAGGTCAAGGTATCACGAGCTGAAGATTCGAGACTAAGATATTCTTAAGACAGCTTTCAGGACCCGATATGGCCATTACGAGTTCCTTGTGATGTCTTTTGGGCTGACCAACATCCCAACAGTGTTCATGCATCTGATGAACAGTGTGTTTCAGCCTTATCTTGACTCGTTCGTTATTGTATTCATTGATTAGATCCCAGTTTACTCTTGTAGCCAGGAGGAGCATGCTCAGCATCTGAGGATTGTGTTACATCAGTTGAGGGAGGAGAAGCTTTATGAAAGTTCTCCAAGTGTGAGTTTTGGCTCAGTTCAGTGGAGTTTTTGGGACACGTGGTGTCCAGTGAGGTTATTTAGGTAGACCCAAAGAAGATAGAGGCGGTTCAGAATTGGCCCAGACCATCCTCAGCCATGGAGATTTGGAGTTTTCTCGGTTTGGCTAGTCATTACCGTCATTTTGTGGAGGGCTTCTCATCTATTGCATCACCCTTGACTAAATTGACCCAAAAGGGTGCTCCTTTAAGGTGGTCGGAGGAGTGCGAGGAGAGCTTTCACAAGCTTAAGACTGCTTTGACCTCGACTCTAGTTCTAGTTCTACCATCAGCTTCTAGTTCTTATATAGTGTATTATGATGCCTCGCGAATTAGTATTGGGTGTGTTCTGATGCAGAAGGGTAGAGTGATTGCTTATGCTTCGCGCCAGTTAAAGCCCTATGAAAAGAACTATCCTGTCCATGACCTTGAGTTAGCAGCTATTGTTCACGCCTTGAAGATTTGGCGGCACTATTTCTACGGTGTCCATTGTGAGATTTACACTTATCATCGGAGTTTGCAGCATCTGTTCAAACAGAAGGATCTTAACTTTCGTCAGCGGAGGTGGTTGGAGCTTCTTAAGGACTATGATATCACCATTTAATACCAACTCGGGAAGGCCCATGTGGTGGTCGATGCCTTGAGTCACCGAGCGGAGAGTTTGGGGAGCTTAGCATATCTTCCGGCAGCAGACAGCCCATTTTCATTGGATGTTCAGGCCTTAGCCAGCCAGTTTGTTAGATTGGATTTTTCTGAGCCGAGTCGAGTATTGGCTGGTGTGGTCTCTCGATCTTCTCTTTATGATCGTATTAGGGAGCGTCAGTGTGATGACCCCTATTTGCTTGTCCTTAAGGACACGATCCAACACGGTGATGCTAAAAAGGTCACTATTGGGGATGATGGTGCATTGAGGATGCATGGAAGGCTATGTGTGCCCAATGTAGATGGTTTACGTGAGCTAATTCTCCAGGAGGATCACAGTTCTCAGTTTTCTATTCATCCGAGTTCCGCGAAGATGTATTAGGACTTGAGACATCATTACTGGTAGAGGAGAATGAAGAAGGACATAGTAGAGTATGTAGCTCGGTGCTTAAATTTCCATCAGGTGAAGTATGAGCATCAGCGACCAGGTGGGTTGCTTCAGAAGTTAGAGATTACGGAGTGAAAATGGGAGCGGATCACTATGGATTTCGTTGTTGGGCTTCCACGGACTCAGCGGAAGTTTGATGTCGTTTGGGTGATTATGGATAGGCTGACCAAGTCAGCTCATTTCATTCCTATGATGACTACCTATTCTTCCGAGCAGCTGGCTCGAGTGTATATCTGCGAGATCGTTAGGATTCATGGCGTACCGGTATCTATCATCTCTGAACGGGGTGCACAGTTTACATCACGATTCTGGAGGGTCATGCCGCATGAGTTGGGGACTCGAGTGGAGTTGAGCACAACATTTAACCCTCAGACGGATGGACAGTCCGAGCGCACTATTCAGATATTAAAGGATATATTCCGTGCGTATGTGATGGAGTTTGAGGGTTCGTAGGATCAGTTCTTGCCACTAGCGGATTTTGCCTACAACAACAGTTATTAGTCGAGCATCCAGATGGAATCATTTGAGGCTCTGTATGGTAGGCGGTGTATGTCTCCGGTGGGTTGGTTCGAGTCGGGCGAGGCTAGATTATTGGGTACAGACTTGGTTCAGGATGCTCTGGAGAAGGTTAAGGTGATTCAGGATAGACTATGCACAGCCCAATCCAGACAAAAGAGTTATGCATATCGGAAGGTTCGCGATGCTGCATTCATGGTTGGAGAGCGGGTCTTGCTCCGGGTTTCACCTATGTAGGGCGTTATGAGGTTCGGGAAGAAAGGCAAGCTGAGCCCAGGTTCATTGGTCCCTTTGAGGTGTTGCGGCAAGTTGGGGAGGTTGCTGATGAGCTTGCTTTACCTCCCAGTCTAGCAGGAGTTCACCTAGTATTCCACGTTTCTATGCTCCGGAGGTATCACGACGATTTGTCTCATGTGTTGGATTTTAGCTCAGTCCAGTTGGACAAGGATCTATCTTATGTTGAGGAGCCAGTGGCTGTTTTGGACAGGTAGGTCAGAAAACTAAGGTCAAGGAATATTTCTTTCGTGAAGGTTCAGTGGAGGGGTCAGCCGGTCGAGGAGGTGACTTGGGAGACCGAGCATGATATGCGCAGCTGTTATCCTCATCTTTCACCACTTCAGGTATGTCTCTATGCTCGTTCGAGGATGAATAATTGTTTGAAGAGGGGGAGGATGTAACGACCCGGCCGGTCATTTTGAGAGTAATAGCACCGATCCCCTATTTTCGACTTTTTTCGTGTTTGTTTTTGCTTATGTGACTTGCTGGGAGGTCTTGTTTTTGGTTTCGGAGTGTTTTGAGACACGTAGTCCCTAAAACTAAAGCTTAAGTCTTAGAATTTTGACCATAGTCGAAACTATGTGAAGACAACTCCGGAATGGAGTTCCGTCGGTTCCGTTAGCTCCGTTGGGCGATTTCGGACTTAGGAGCATGTCCGGACTGTGAATTTGAGGTTTGTAGCTAATTTAGGCTTGAAATGGCGAAAGTTAAATTTTTGGGAAGTTTGATCGAGGGGTTGACTTTTTGATATCAGAATTGGATTCCGATTCCGGAAGTTGGACTAGGTCTGTAATGTTGAATATGACTTGTGTGCAAAATTTAAGGTCAATCGGATGTGGTTTGATAGGTTTCGGCGTCGTTTGTGGAATGTGGAAATTTCAAAGTTCATTAAGTTTGGATTGGAGGGCGATTCGGATTTTTGTTGTTGTTTGACGTGTTTTGAGGGCTCGACTAACTTCGTATGGTGTTTTAGGACTTGTTGGTATATTTGGTTGAGGTCCTGGGGGCCTCGGCTGTGTTTCTGATGCTTAACAGTTTGCATTTGGACTTAGGCAAATGGCTGAAGCTTTCTGATATCTGGTGGTTTCGCACCTGCGGTGGGGAGACCGCAGGTGCGTACTCGCACGTGCGGATGAAGGAGCGCAGATGCGGGATTTGGCAGCCCAAGCTGGGTCGCAGGTGCAGTCCCTTGGTCGCAGGAGCGGGCGTGCAGGTGCGGCCCCTTGCTCGCAGATGCGGACCCAGCCCCTTAAGTCATTTTCGCACCTGCGAGGGAAATTTTGCATGTGCGACAATAGGTCCGCAGATGCAAAAAGTCTGGGCAGAAGGTTTAAAAGCAAGAGTTTGCGATTTACGTCTTATTTCAACATTTTGTACTCGGACTTAGGCGATTTTGGAGAAGATTTTCGAGGTGATTATTGAGGTAAGATTTTTGTACTCGTTTTGCATCATAAAACATGTTTCCCCACTGATTTCCCCACCTAATTAGTGAGATTTGGAAGTGATTTGGGGGTTTAGGGCTTGAGAATTGGAGAGTAGATTTTGGGGATTTGGATGACCAAATGGTGTTGGATTATGATAAATTTGGTATGGTTAGACTCGTGAGGGAATAGGCTTTTGGGTTTTGTGACTTTTGTCGGATTTCAAGGGGTGGGCTCGGGGACTGGGTTGAGCCGATTTCGGATTTTGGGCTATAATTTAGTAGTTTTCTTGTGGTATTGATCCCTTTAGCCTATATTAATTATCTCGTACTGCTTGTGGCTAGATTCGGGGCATTTGGAGACTGATTCGAGGGGCAAAGGCATTTCGGAGTAGGATTTTGCGCAATTGAGGTAAGTAATGCTTTCAAACTTGGTTCTGAGTGTTCGAACCCCGAACTATGTGCTTTAAGATTGGTATTGAGGTGACGCACATTCCAAGTAATGGGCGTGCGAGCGTGCACAGTGAGAATTGTGGCCTGGTTGATTCAATGGCACTGTATAGTGACTCTATTTTGTTGATATCCGTGTTTTCATCTTGTGATAAAGTAATTGAGCTGTCAATCATGCTAGATATCATGTTTAGGCTTTATGCCGGTACTGTTGGGACCCCTAGTGGTTGTTTCTTCCTGTCATCTCACTGATTTCATTGATATTATGTGCTCAGTCATTTTCATGCATTTCATATCATATCTCAGTCTCAGATGTTATTTATTGATACATCATATCATTGTTTCGGGCTATTTTACATGATATTGTGAGCTTGTGAGTGAGATTGGAGAGATAGATAACTGAGTGAGGCTGAGAGCCTGATTATGAGTGATAGTTATGGGATCGGGTGATAAAGTAATTGAGCTGTCAATCATGCTAGATATCATGTTTAGGCTTTATGCCTATACTGTTGGGACCCCTAGTGGTCGTTTCTTGCTATCATCTCACTGATTTCATTGGTATTATGTACTCAGTCATGTTCATGCATTTCATATCATATCTCAGTCTCAGTTGTTATTTATTGATACATTATATCATTGTTTCGGGCTAGTTTTCATGATACTGTGAGCCCGTGAGTCAGACTGGAGAGATTGATGATTGAGTGAGGCTGAGAGCCTGATTATGAGTGACAGTTATGGGATCGGGCTACACGCCGCAATGGTTATATTGATTTTATGATAGCGCTTGGGCTGTAGGAGCCCCTCCGGAGTCTGTAACACACCCCCAGTGAGCGCGGTTGATATTATTGAGGGATGGATCTTCCCTGGACATGGATCTTGTCCGAAGTACTTGATACCTGGAGATGGATATTCTCCACAGGGCTGGATTGGCCTTTCCTCGGTACTGGGTGACCTATGGTCAGTGTTGTATAAGTTTTGGGATGGATCTTCCCTAGGCCGTGTGGGCCATATACAGTAACGAGTGTTGAGATATTGAGAGTGTGAGCACTTAAGGCAGTAAGCATGGTGCATCACTTACAGTATGTGCATTGGCATGTAGAGATAACAGAGTTATATTCATTGCACTGTTCGGATCTGCTTTACTTTACTGTTCGAGTTGCCTATATGATTTGAGAGCATGCCTACGTTTCTGCACAATTATTTCCATCTTATCTGTACCAGTTGAGTTCGTCACTACCTTTCAGTCCAAAGTTTGGACTTGTTACTTACTGAGTTGGATGTACTCACGTTACTCCCTATACCTTGTGTGCAGATCCAGGCATTCCTGGTCACGGCGGCGGCTGCTGATTGAGGCATCAGAGTTCGGGGACTATCGAGGTAGCTGCATGGCATTCGCGGGCCTTGATTTCCCTTCCTTATTCTATCTGCACTTTCAGTTTTATTCTCTAGATACTGTGTGGACTGTATTCTGGTTTTAGATGCTCATGTACTCAGTGACACCCCGATTTTGGGATGGATTGTACCGTATTCTGGTTAAATTCTATTTTAAAATGGCTTCTCTTTAATATAAATTGTTCCACTATTTTACTGCGTTGAAATGTTTGAGTTGTGGCTTGCCTAGTTCCATGATAGGCGCCATCACGACGGTCGTTTTTTGGTCGTGACACATCTCATACTAGGTCCCAGTCATATCTCCCTGGCATAGCTGCTCAAAATCCCTACGCAGCTCCTCCCTGCGAGTTTGTGGGACAAAATTCTCTAAAAAGAGAATGGAGAACTCATGCCATGAAAGTGGCATTGCGCTATTTGGCCTGCTCAACTTATAAGCCTGCCACCATCGGTAGGCTGCCCCAATAAACTGGAAAGTGGTAAATGCCGCTCCACTGGTCTCCAAAATACCTGTTGAGCGAAGAATCCGCTGACACCTGTCTAAAAAGTCCAGAGCATTCTCTGACTCCTCCTCGCTGAACTCTGGAGGCTTAAGACTCCCAAACCTCTCTAGTCTCTTTAGCCCTCATCACTCATAGGTAGGCCAACCTCGGCCCGAGAAGAAGCAACTAGATGGGCTGGTAGTACCCCCGTTGTCTGGGGTTCCTCAGCTACATGATCTAGAGTACGAGCGGCAGGAGTCCGAGCACCTCCCCCGGCATGAGAAGTGGCTGGTGCGGCTAGAACTGAAACCGCCTGAGCAAGGCTAGTGCATATAGTCAAAATCTTGGCCAAAGCCACCTAAAGGCCTGAAATCACAATGGGCACAGTTGGTGCCTGAGCGGCTCCCACTGGCTCAATAACATCCGGTACCTGCTCCTCAGCTGGAGCAACTGGTGGCTCCACATGTATTGCTCTAGTTGTGGTACGAGCCGCAGCTCAGCCTCTACCACGACCCCGGCCTCTCGCGGCCCTAGCTGGTGGTACTGGTGGTCGTCCACCTGATCCAGTCGAACGTGTCCTCACCATCTGTGAGAGAATAAAAGCGTCAAGTTCAAACATCAGAATTAACAAATTCTCACGATAAGAATGCAAGAAAGTGAAGTTTCCTAGTAGTTCGGTAGCCTCTCAAAGATAAGTAAAGATGTCTCTGTACCGATCCACAAGACTCTACTAAACTTGCTCGTGACTTGTGCGACCTAAGTAACCTAGTTCTCTGATACCAACTTGTCACGACCTAAAATCCACAAGTCATGATGGCACCTAATCCAACCCCTAGGTAAGCCAACAATCACATGAATAACAATGAAAAATGAGATAACATGGTCTAATAACTCAACAACGCAAGAATACAATAAAATATCTGATAATAAAATCAAAATTCTACTACAACCAAGCCCAAAATATAGTGTCAACATGTACACAAGCATTACAGAATAACAAGGTACAAAATAAATTCTCTACTACAACTGTTTGAACATGAAAAACAATAAATATAAAGATAACGGGAAGAGAACTTCAAGGACTGCGGACGGTATGGCAGCTACCTTGTAGTCTCCCAAATAGCTGGCACAACTCAATCCTGAAAATCACCTCGACCGAATGTGCCTGGATCTGCACACAAAGTGCAGAATGTAGTATGAGTACAACTGACCCAATATACTCAATACGTATAACCTTGGGTTAAAAGCAATGACTAGTTCAGAACAACAGTCAAATGCCAGTACCAACAACCAATAACAGTTCAGAGACTACAGGATAAACCGTAGAAATATTAGATCAATGATATTAAATACAACTCGTTCTTATTTCAGAAATTTAGGCATGCTTTCAAGTAAAACAATTTACAACCCTACACAGATAAAATAGGTCAATTACCAGTTAGCATGAGGAAAGTACATCTCTATGCCTACATGTCAAGTATACACGTAAATCAACAGTATCACAGTGGTTCCATCAATAGTATTTACACTTAGCATTGTATAGGTGTCTGGCATAACTTCCCACAATCAAGCACATATATGAAACAATGTGCATGCGCCCACTGCGGGCATGTCAGACTCCAGAGGGGCAGATCCTCCCCAAGCGCTAATTATAATATCTTAGCCCAATAATGAGGACTGGTGCACGCGTTGCCTCATAATAATAACACTCATCCCAATACGGACCTGGCGTACGCGTCACCTCAAAATCAGTACCAAACCGGCTCTAAGGCCCAAACTCAGTCATTTACCATTAAAGTCTTAAATGAACACATCTCAAATATTCAATTAAACAGTTTTACCCTTTAGTGGTATCAGCAACATGCGAGGAATCAAATTAGAAGTACTGGAGACAGAGATATCATACACGGATATAGTATCATGACTGAGAACATGTGTGCAAATTAGGTATATAACTAAGAAACAACAAGAATAGCCCTATCAAGTCTCAAACAATTAGCACATAGCCTGGACATGATGTCTAACATGATTCACAGTTCAAATAATCTAACAAGTAGATGGAATATTGGGGCAACATGATATAATAGCAAAACAAGCCCAGTATTAGCCTAAAGGCCTCCCCAACCATGAACAGACTGGTGCACGCACATACTCCCGTCACCAAGCGCGTACGTCACCCCAATAACATCCATATAACGTAATCCTTAGGGTTAAATACACTCAAATCCAAGTTTTGAAGTGGTACTTACCTCAAAGTACGTAGCTCAATACTTTAACAAATGCCTGCCTCGCGAATCGGCCTCCGAACGACTCGAATCTAGTCACCAACAACTTATTATAATCAATACAAGCTATAGGAATTGATTCCATATCATAAAGCTAATGTAATAAACTAAATTCAAAAAGTCAACCAAAAACGTCAACCATGAGCCAATGTATCGGAACCCGAAAAAATTTACAAAATCTAAACACCCATTCAATAACGAGTCCAACCATACCAAAATCATTCAATTTAAACCACCAATCAACCCTCAAATCCCCAAATATTACTCTCCAATACCTAGTCCAAAATCCCCCAAATTTCACCTCAAAACACATAATCTAGGTGGCAAAATCAATGGATATTCAATATTAATGGACAAAAGTGGTCAAAAGTCACTTACCTCTTGAATTGTACTGAAATCCCTTTCAAAAATCGCCCCTAACCAAGCTCCACAAGTCCAAAAATGAGAAAAATGCCAAATCCTTCGATATTAATGTTCTGTCCAGCAAAACACTTCTACAGTCAAGACCTGCGCTTCTGAGTTCAACCATCCGCATCTGTGGAACTTACTTAAAAGTCAACCCACCGCATCTGCAATCCCAACCCCGCACCTGTGGATGCAGTTTTGTGCACAACGATCCACTTCTGTTGACTTCCTAATCCAGATCCTCCTCCGCTTCTGCCTAGACAAATGCTCATCTGCGGGCTCTTAGATACCAAAATTATTTCACACCTGTGGCCCCTGCCGAGCTCACCCAGAACTGCTTCTCCGACCCCTTGGCCACTTTTGCGGCTCCGCACCTTTGGCCAAATCCTCGTAGGTGCGGTTACACAAGATTTGCTGCACCAGAAATTGTACAAGTTCAATTCTCACTCCGATTTCAATCCAAATCAAACCCAAGGCTCCCGGGACCCCATAAACATACCATCACGTCCTAAAACATAATACAAGACTAGTTGAATTCTAAAATCACATCAAATGACATCAAAAATACGAGTCGCACCCCAATTCAAGCCTATTGAACTAATGGATCTTCCAAAATCGATACTGAAACCTATAAAACCAATTCAGATTAACCTCAAATTTTGCACATAAGTCATAAATGACACAACCGACCTATTCCAACTCCCGAAACAAAATCTGAGCCCGATATCAACAAAGTCAACTATCGGTCAAACTTCTCAAATTTCTAAACCTTCAATTTTCTAAGTTTTGCCAATTCAAGCCAAAACGACATACAGACTTCTAAATCAACATCCGGACATACGCCTATGTCCAAAATCACCATACGAAGCTATCAGAACCATCAAAATTCCATTCCGGAGTCGTCTACATAAAATTCATACTCCGGTCAACTCTTTCAACTTAAGCCTTCAACCTTGGGACTAAGCATATCAATTCTTTCAGAAACCTCCCTGTAACCAATCCCACCGCCCCGACAAGTCACATAATCATAATTAAATATAGAAGAAGCGATAAATGGGGAAACGAGGTGACAATATACAAAATGAACGGTCGGGTCATTACATTAATAAATTAAAACAACAATAACATACAAAACTAATAATAATTATATCAAGATTAAGAGTATAAGTACATTGTAGGGACTAGAAAATTATTTTATTAAGTCGGTTAATACTTATCTGTACTTAATCCGTTCAATACAAACAAAATGTACTAGCACAAGAAATCAAAATTAACTATTCTCATAATTGAGATAAATTATATTTAATCTTGTACTACAACCATTCCGATGATTTGTCCAATTCCATCAATAGATTGTGAACATAAACTTTATGACTAATAAGAACCGATATTTTAATTTTTTGTGTATAAGTTTGTCAAGACCTAAAACTTCCACCGGAGACGTGACGATGCTTAATATCACTTGCTAGGCAAGCCATCAATAAATAAGAAGTAACAAACTTAAATGGCAGCAACAAATGGTCTCAACAGTAGAAATAATGATAATTAACTAAGGTAAATAGTCACAATACAAATAAACTATCCCACGACCTGGTATCACTGAGTGCATGAGCTCTAAAGAATAAGTAAATACAAGGTCTAAATAAAGTACAATATTGTCTGAAAGACTAAACAATGTTAACATAAAATAAGGAAGGGACTTCAAGGCCAGCGAACAGAACATCAATGCTACCTCGAGAATTTCCACTAATCCAAATCCGTCTCACGGGCAACAACTAATATCAGCAACACGTGTATATGTACACGAAGTGCAGAGTGTAGTATATGTACAACCGACTCTATGTACTCAATAAGTTACAAGCCTAACCTCGGGCTGAAAGCAGTGACGAGCCCGGCAAGGTCCGATCTCATTTTCCACAGCCACCAATAACAATAATAGTAGAATAATAGCATATGAAAGAGAACATATCAAATGATAATAAGCTCAACTTAACAGAATAAGAGGAAACATATTTTTCAAATAACAATCAAGGCACCAACTTCCAGGGAATTCACTTAAACATATATTTAACAGAATAAAACTACGATATCAAGCTCAAATCCTCAAGTATAGTTACTAAATACAGCTCTACGCCTGCAAGTCAAACATACATTTCAGATCAACAATTTTACAATCAAATCATCAAGTATAAACAACTCTCAATACATTCATAGTGCCGGGCATAATGCCCCTGAAACATACCCTAAGCATGCTTATGGTGCCTGGCTCAAAGCCCATGGACCCTTATACACACATATACACATGCTCAGCAGTGTATGGGTGCATGAAATAAGTCCCTCACTCAAGCACATATATGACCCTATGCCTGCGCTAACGATAAATACCAAACTCCGGAAGGGCGGGTTGCCCAAGCGCTGATCCAATCTAAGTCAAAGATCAATATCATATAGCCTAACATGGGGCTTTGTGCAGCGTCTCCCCCTAAATAGAACCACTTAGCCCAACAATACTCTATGGCCCAAAATCAGTCATCAATCCGCTCAAGTCTTTATATTCCAACATCTCACAGAAACATAATCCAATATAGCACATGAAATATAATAATGTACCACAAATTCTGCTCAAACTCGTGTCACGTACAAGGACACAAATAACATGTGAGATAACGTATCAAAAGTGCACAGAGACAGAGATATCATAAGAGAATATAATTATCATGACTGAACAGTATGACTACGGCTAAGGCAAAATAGCTTAACATAGCAAAATAGCCCTATCATGTCTCAAACAATTAAGCAGATAGCCTAGACATGATTTTTGACATGAATAATAACCAATGTAGTCATACAAATAAAGAAAATATGGTGTCAAAGAAGCATGATAGCAAAACAAAGCATATAATAGCCTAAGAACTACCCGAATCATGAATAATCATAATGCACACATAAACGCTCGTCATCTCGCATATACGTCACCTCCATCACGTAACAAATACCATAGCCAATCGAAAATTACCCTCAAATCAAAGTTTAAACAAGTTACTTACCTCATTCGGGCTAGTCTTCAACCTCGAATCGCATAAAAACCTCGATCTAGCTCTCCAACTGTGCAAATCCAAGCCAAACATCATCCAAGGAAATTAACAATACCATAGGTAGAGATCCCAAACAATAAAGCTTCAGTCTTTGAAGAAATTGCCAAATGTCAACAAAAGTCAACCTGAACCCGCGCGCCTGAAATCTGAAGCCAATACCAAAATCCGATAACCCATAACCTACCGTATCTAAATATATAATTAATTTCCAAATCTGGGTCCAAATCGATAGTCAAAACCCCAAAATACAGTCTCTTAAAGTGTAGACAAAAACCCCAAATTTCCTTTCAAAATCCCTACTTTTAGGTGTAGAAATCCACGGGTAATCAAATTATAAAGCCAAATCCAAGTGAAAATTGCTTACGGCTAACTTAGTAGTGAAATTGTTCTTCAAAGTCTCCTCTTCTCGAAGTCTTGGGCTCAAAATGTAAAATAATAGACAAAGTCCCGATATAGAAACTTAAATAATGTACTCCAGGTAAACCTTTCTTGGTCCGGTCCAAAGCTTCACGACCGCGAAACACAGAAATGTCACTTCCCAAGTAAGACTCCGCGATCATGACAAATCATGTCGCGAACATGAAGCATTCCATCTCTGTCTCAATCGCGAATGCGTCACACCATCTGCGAACGCAAATAATAACTCCAGCCAGCCTCATCTACTACGTGAACGTGTCCCCGCGCATGGGAACTCGTAGACCAACTCCTCCACCTTAAGCGATTGCATCATTAGACTCGTGAACTAGAAGACAAAAAACTCATCTGCCTCAAAATCTACTCCACAATCGCGTGGAACACATCGCGATCGCGATGCATGCCTGAACACCAAAAACCAACAACCACAAAGTGGCTCAAAATTATCCGAAGCCATCCTGAAACTCACTCGAGCCCCTCGGAACCCAGTCCGAACAAGGCAAAAAATCCATATACATAATCTAAAATTATTCAAAGGTTTAAAACCCCAAAATTAACATCAAAACCAAGAATCTCCGACCAAGATCAATCTCTTAAGTTCATAAACTTCTAACTTCGAAACAAGCGTCCGATTCAAATCTAACTAATCCGGAATGAACCCAACCTTTGCACACCAGTCCCAAATGACAAAACGAACCTATTCTAATTCCCAAAAAAATAATCCGACCCCTATAGCCTCAAAGTCTACTCCCGGACAAACTTGTGAACTCTCAAATTCCTCAAACTGCCAACTTTCAGCAAATAGAGCCAAAACGTTTTAGGAATATCCAAATTAAAATCCGA
Source organism: Nicotiana tomentosiformis (assembly GCF_000390325.3). Taxonomy (NCBI): domain Eukaryota; kingdom Viridiplantae; phylum Streptophyta; class Magnoliopsida; order Solanales; family Solanaceae; genus Nicotiana; species Nicotiana tomentosiformis. Next base: position 45,901,138 of record NC_090817.1, read on the forward strand.
ACATACGACAAAGTCCAAAATCACCATACTAACCTATTGAAACAATCAAATCCGGATTCCGATGTCGTTGACTCAAAAGTCAAATCTTGGTCAACTCTTTCAACTTAAAGCTTCCGAATTGAGAATTACTTCTCCAAATTAACTCCGAACCTCTCGAAAATCAAAACCAATCATAAACGCAAGTCATAATACATAATTTGAAGGTACTCAAGGTCTCAACCCGCAGAACAAAGTGCTAAATCTCAAAACGACCAATCTTGTCGGTACATTCTCCCCCACTTAAACATACGTTTGTCCTCGAACGTGCCAAGAGTTCGTCCAAAGTTGTCATAATCACTGTATAACTCATCATACACATGCCCATGGGTGATCTCATGTCACCGCAACCCACATAAGGCCATTTCACCATCTAAACTCAAATTCTTCCTTCAACCTTAGCATAAGAATCCATTGGACCAAATTCTAACTTCCCGAGCTCCCTCAGGACCCGACTCTTATATATATACACTGTATTAATCTCAACAAGCCGTATCAAAGAATAAGTATACTTCTAAGATTTAACCACACGACATACTGCAATATTCACATCCCATAGGAATATCTTCCAACCACAATAGATGCTCATAACCAAATTCGGTACCAGTATAATACCTCATGAAAAATAAAACCTTGTTCTAAACCTCGTAACACTGCCAATGATGCCAGAAACGTGTAGAAACTCATAACCATCCATCGAAGCAATAAGTCATGGAGTTCTCTCACCTGACGATAACCATTGCTAAATTCTGAACTGGTTAGTGACATCCTTCTTCTAAACATACCTTATACAAATTCGATAACACTGATTCCAGGTCAAAAACCTCATCTCGTCTGGTATAAACTGCTCGACCAACAAGCCACATCTAATACTATCAATAACCTCATATGACGCGATCTGTGCAACAACAAACTACCGCTCAAATATGATCACTAATGGAAAGATAATCAAAAAGGTAACTATCCGCAAGTTAAACACATACAATCATAATGCTATGAATCCATCTCATAAGGGAGAAACAAAAACATGAAACGAACACGAGGAGTCACACCCAATCAATGCCTCATTGCAGCGTACAACCCAATTCACAAGTAATACCATTGCGGCATGCGACCTGGTCAACATATATCAATCCACACGTGAATACCCATCGAGCCAAAATGCTCATACTCACTAAACACATGTGTGACCATAAAAAGCACGTATAGTGCATAAACATAACCATGGGGAGACGGACAACATACTGCACTACAAAAGTCCAAGCACTACTAAGGCGTAACAAGCAAATCAACATCTCAAGATCCATCTCGCTTATATATCGCCATAAGGCCTAATCAAAACCACAACATGCACGTTAATAACCGAGTTGTGTCAAAACCCATCGTAGCATAAAGAAGTAACAAATGAAACTGATCAAGGCAGGAATAACATCCATTCGGCCCGATGATGAACTCATAACAAATGCCGCATTGAGCAAAAAACTCCAGTACAGTAAAGAATACACATTCTCATTAGGCCTACCAATGGGTCTCCAAATCGATTTGGGCCATTCCGTGATAAGTCAATGGCCATCCAAAATCCCACGGTGGCTCTAACCATGACACATACAGCCGACTGCCAAAACCTAAACACACTTCCACAGCCCGCAACCAGGGGGATAGTCCGTCCTCATAGACAAAATCTCCGTACCACAGGTGTACCAAAATCTCCATACCAGATATCCAACTCTCCCACTTACATTACTAACACGATCCACATACACAATCCCCCATAGTAAATACTCTTATAACTTTCTACATCGAGCAAAAAGTCTGAACCTCAATGGCTATCAACCACGTGATTTTTGAGGTACAAGCCAAGCATCCGCATACCGATACACAATACATCTACCATAAGATGCGCCCTTCTCAGGCGATACAAAGAAACACTAGCACACTCTTAAACATCTGAAATCTCTCATACTGACTAGAACTCATGACCTCTTTATGAAAACATAACCGCAACCTTGTTCCTTCATTCCCTAATTCCATACAGCTCACCGCATCTATCACGCTAAAATTCAAAAACACGAGGATCCTATATGCACATAACCAAACCAGCCAAACTAAATCCCTATAGATCACCCAAGTGACACAGACTGCCAAACTCCATAGTATTAACACAAATACCTATAATGCCTCAGAATATTCAAAGGAACTGATCGTTTCCATTATCATGCTAAGCCAAACCACTGCTAAATGGACTCAACTTCTTTAGATTACTCATGAAACATTTTCATAGCAACACAACTCCTTCGCAGTACACTATGGAACTCAATCGAAACTCATCCCAAGTGATCCCCACATGAAAATCTCGTTGTCCTAAGGATTATGAGCCACGTATTACCTTTGATACATCCAATAGTATCTCAGCCGGAATACCTATTCTAATGAAGCCTTCTATAAATCTGAAGATGTTTCTTCTACCTCTTAAACACTGCCTCACAGAATCGATAATGATACATAAATGCTGCAAGTCTCTTCCACATCCTTCACAAATCATGAATCTTTAATCACACCCCAATCAAGAAATCCATAGATACCACATATTAACTCTTGAATCCATCAGAACCTTCTCAAGAGTCACACACTCCGTCCTAGTCTCGAATACATAAACAATCATGTTGAATAATTAGTGCTCTGATAGCATATGAATACACCACATGAGATAACTGAGCGAGTCCTTCCCTTGAACACTACCTCAATAGAAGAATATAACCTGAGTCCTTCCACAATCTACATATATCACAAAGATGAAATACAACACGCTCCCAGAAATACCTTGCTCGGATCATCCTCGAAGTCATTCTCCTAGAATTATATCTAACCCACAAATGTCCCTGAGTCGAAAATCTATCACAACACACAACTAGGTGACCCAATCTCCTCTGGTAGACACCCCTACTTTGCTTCAAGCCACTATTACATAATCCAAGAATTGGTAATGACCACTCCTTCTTAATCGCCATGATCATACACTGTTACTCAGCTAAATTTCTCCTAAGCACAAGCCACATCAATCATAACGTATCCCAATTTATCAGCCCAAAATCACACTCAACTTCATGACAATCGTGCCATCTTCCTCAAGTGATTTGAACCCACATCATAGCACATACACTCTACTGGATAGAAGGTGAAACTCTTTACTGGGACCTCATAAGAAATCATGCAATCACTAATTTCCTCACAGGAGATAGCCCACCTGTGCGACCTCATACCAACATCTCTTTATGACATGCCATGGAACAATGCTACGTAACAAATGACTCCTTCCGAGTCCACAGTAGTCCACAAGTTGCAAAAATCCATTCCTTTCCACCAATGAACAACTAAAAGACCCTTCAACATATCTTAATTTAAGACGGTTTGCACACCAAGATTATAATCAAGCATTCAAATCCCTCAAAATCTCAAGCAAACCCTTCTCGTCAAATTTGAAGTCTCAAGGTGTAAGAAGCCGCCAACAATATGAAATGTCCTCTATTGTCCATAATTACCCAAATAGCGTAAAACGCCCCCAATAATCCGTGGCACTCCTAGCACAAAATCCACAATGCCGCGCCCCTATTTCTTGACCATTTTCCAAGGTAACCACTTAGTTTCTGAAGCTCACTCTTGATCGAATGACATTCAAACACCGTGAAACTTGCTCAAAAATGCTGCCTCGAATCATGATATCCCTCTATATCACCTAGACGCATAGAAACCACAACCACGAGCCTTCTCCAGGATCATCTTCTTCGAATCATCAACACTGTGAATGCAAATCTGACCCAAAAGTCGCAACGCACCATCCACACCAAGGACCACCTCCTTAGCACTACCTCACATATCGTGCCTCTAAGGGTGAGCAAATAGAAACTATCATACCGACAATCCTTAATGCACTCAAACAAGGATGGCTGCACAACAACAAACATGAGAGCTCTATTCAACGCAGAAATACCCAATCTCATGAATCTATTGACCAGGGCCTGAATCCATAGCCCAAATGCCTTGCCTTTGATGGAACAAATTCCAAACTCCGAATCATGAACTAAGTAATCCTTCTCACGGGCTTCTACAACTATAAGCTTAAGCAACCACCCTACTAGTCATCTCTCACATTGTGTCAAGACCAATGCGTGAATCATCACAATACACTTTATAAGGCCCCAAACCCGTGGGCAACACCAACACTAGGGTTGCAATAGACGACAAGTCATCCGTAGAGCGATAATAGTAGTGTGATCTCATAACATAGGGAAAGACATAGTGCACCGCATCTATATCATCATCAGAACTCACCGGTGCCCAGCCGATATCGAGTACTAAAAATCACATATAATGAGTAGGAAGGAACTAGAGATATAGGCTTTCAACTGAGACAAAGTCGCACAATAAGAAAAAAAGAAAGGGAAAGTTTCCTAAAGTCCTATAGCTTCTCGAAGATAACTACAGACATCTCTGTACCGATCCATAAGACTCTACTAGGCCTGCTCATGACTCGTGAGACCTATGCAACCTAGGGCTCTGATACCAACTTGTCACGACCCAAAACTCCCACCGGAGCCGTGACATCGCCTAACACCAGTAGCTAGGCAAGCCATCAATAAATAAGCAGAAACAAAATTAAATGGTAGCAATAAATGGTCTCAATGGTAGAAATAATGATAATTAACTATTGTAAATAGTCACAATATAAATAAACCATCCAATGACCTGGTGTCACTAAGTGTGTGAGCTCTAAAAAATACGTAAATACAGAGTCTGAATCAAGTACAATACTATCTGAAAGACTAAAAAGTGTTACATAAAATAAGGAAGGGACTTCAAGACCTACGAACGGAACAACAATGCTACCTCGAGAATTCCCACTAATCCGGATTTGGCTCACGGGCAACAACCACGATCAACAATATTTGTATATGCGCACGAAGTACAAAGTGTAGTATGAGTACAACCGATCCTATGTACTCAATAAGCAACAAGCCTAATCTCATGCTGAAAGTAGTGATGAGCTAGGCAAGGTCCTCGCTCACTTTCCACAGCCACCAAAAACAATAACAGCAGAATAATAGCATGTGAAAGAGAACAACTTAAATGATGCTAAGCTTAGGTTAACACAATAAGAGGAAACATAGACATGCTTTTCAGATATAATAATCAAGGCACCAACTTCCATAGAATTCGCTTAAATATGTATTTAATAGGATAAAACCACGATATCAAGCTCAAATCCTCAAGTACACTTACCAAATACAGCTCCACACCTGCATGCCATCCATACATACCAGATCAACAATTTTACACTAAAATCATCAAGTATAAGAAACTCTCAGCGCACTCATAATATCTGGCACAATACCTCTGAAACATACTCTAAGCACGCTCATGCTGCCTGGCTCAAAGCCCATGGACCCTCACACACACATACACACATGCTCAGTATTGTACGGGTTCCTAACATAAGTCCCTCACTCAAGCACATATATGACCTTATGCCTGCACTCACGGTAAATACCAGACTATAGAAGAGCAGGTCCTTGCCCAAGATCTGATCGGATCTAAGTCAACAATCAATATCATATAGCCCAACATGGGGTCTTGTGCATGCGTCGCCCCCTAAACAGTACCACCTAGCCCAACGTGGGTCCTAACATGCGTGTCATCTCAATATTAATACCAATATGGCTTTATGGCCCAAGATCAGTCATCAATCCACTCAAGTATCCATATGCCAACATCTCAGAGAAACATAATCCAACATACCACACGAAATATAACAATATGCCACAAATTCAGCTTAAAACTCATGTTACGTACAAGAACACCAATAACATGTGAGATAACACATCAAAGTGCACAGAGACAGAGATGGCCTAGACATGATTTCTAACATGAATAATAACGCACGTAGTCATACAAACGGAGATATCATGGTATCAAAGAAGCATGATAGCAAAATAAGGCATATAATAGCCTAAGAACTACCCCGATAATGAATAATCATAGTGGACGAATAAACATTTGTTACCTCGCATATATGTCACCCCTATCAAGTAACAAATACCATATCCAACCGGAAATTACCCTCAAATCCAAGTTTAGACAAGTTACTTGTCTCGTACAGGCCAGTGTTCAAACTCGAATCATGTTAAAACCCCGATCTAGCTCTCCAATCGCATAAATCCAAGCCAAACATCATCCAAGGAAATCAACAATTCCATAGGAACCGATCCCAATCCATAAAGCTTCGATCTTTGATGAAATCCCCAAAAGTCAACAAAAATCAATTTGGGCTCGCATGCCCGAAATACGAAACCAATGCCAAAATCCTATAACCCATAACCTGACGAGTCCAGATATATATTTAGTTTCCAAATTCGGGTCTAAATCAATGGTCAAAACCCCAAATTACACTCTCTTAAAGAGTAGACAAAAACCCCAAATTTCCTTTCAAAATCCTAAGTTTTAGGTGTAGAAATCCATGAGTAATCAAGATATAAAGCCAAATCCAAGTGCAAATTGCTCACCTTAAATGTAGTAGTGAAATTGCTCTTCAAAATCTCCTCTTCTCGATGTTTTGGGCTCAAAATATGAAATAATAGACAAAGTCCTGATATAGCAACTTAAATAATCTGCTCCAGGTAAACCCTTCGCGATCGCGGTCTAATGCTTCACGATCGCGAAGCTTAGAAATTCCATTACCCAAATAAGCCTCAGTGATCACGACATACCATATGCGAATGCTTCACACCATCTGCGAACGCGAGCAACAACTCCAAACAGCCTCATCCCATACGCGAACGCATCCCCACACATGCCAACACATAAACCAACTCCTCTAGCTTACGCAATCGCGTCATCATACTCGCGAAGAAAAATAAATCATCTACCTCAAAATCTACTCCACGATCACGTGCAGCACATCGCAATCGTGATGCATGCATGAACACTTGAAACCAGCAACCTCAAACTGGCTCAAAATGATCCGAAGACACCCCAAAACTCACCTGAGCCCCTCGGAATCCCGTACGAACATGCCAACAAGTCCATATACATAATCCAAACTTATATGAAGGTTCAAAACTCCAAAATTAACATCAAATCCAAGAATCACCGAACAAGATCAATCTCTTAAGTTCATAAACTTCCAACTTCGAACCAAGCATCCGATTCAAATTTAACCAATCCGAAATTAACCCAAACTTTGGACACTAGTCCCAAATGACAAAATGGACCTATTCTGATTCCCGGAACAACAATCTGACCCTGATAGCCTCAAAGTCAACTCCTGGTCAAACTTGTGAACTCTCCCATTCCTCAAACTGCCAACTTTCAACTAATAGAGCCGAAATATTCTAGGAACATCCAAATTCAAATCCAATCATATGCCCAAGTACAAAATCACCATATGAACCTATTCAAACTATTTAATCCTGATTCTGAGGTCATTTACTCAAAAGTCAAACATTAGTCAACTCTTCCAACTTAAAGCTTCCGAATTGAGAATTACTCTTCCAAAGCAGTCACTCAAGGACTCTGAACCTCTCGAAAATCAAAACCAACCGTACAAACAAGTCGTAATGCATAATGTGAAGCTACTCAAGGACTCAACCCACTAAACAAAGTGCTAAAGGTCAAAACGACCGGTCTTGTCATTACAAAGTTAAACGTTATACACAAAATCATCTACTATATAAGCAAATGACACACAAACGAATACAAGATATTTTAAAATAAAATTTTGTTGAATTCAATAATAAACAAAATAATTGTTCCATAAAGAATATTGTAAAAAACTGTATGATTTATAATGTATCTTAACAAGCTCCCACTTAGACTCATAACCATACGTCTACAACCTTAATACCTTTTCCATCTACATACCTATCAAAAGTCTTCTGTGTCAAGATCTTAGTAAACGGGTCTGCCAAATTGATCTCCGATGCAATCGTTTTGAGTAGCACATTCCCTCTCTGCACTTGTCATGACACAAAATCCATCCAGTCGTGATGGAACCTAACCCTACCCACTAGATATGCCCAATAACAGTCAACATAACTCAAATAAGAATAATAAGAGTCAATTAGTGAAATAACTGAACATCTATATAAAATTCCAAGGATTGGTAGTCCAAGTCATTAGGCACTAAGACTTAGATTTACAAAGTTGGTATGAAAATAAATACCACATATGTTTGGAATGTACATAAAATGAATTTCAATATAAAACTACTAAGGACAAGTGGTTATATCCGGACAACAGGTACATCTTGAATGCCATCTCCCACCATAAATAACAACATCAACTACAAGATTTGCACGCAAGTTGTAGAAGTGTAGTATGCGTAAAACCAACCCCATGTGTACAATAAGTAACAAACCTAACCTCAGGTTGAAAGCAGTGATGAGGTCGGAAGTTGGTCAGTGTCCAACACTAGTAATCAGCAATAACACAGGATATAATAATGCCAGTAACGGTAAATAACTCAAAAGATATCACCTTCAGCTCGATAAAAAATATGGAAATTTAGACATGCTTTACCAATATACAATTAAAGCCCAAATCTTTCACTGAAATCACCAAAATATGAGTTTATCAAAGAACCGTGATTTTTCCTAAGCTTTCAGCAACAAATAAGAAATTTCATTTACCAGATAACATGAGAAAAAGGCGTCTCTATGCCTACATGTCAAGTATACATGTTAAGCTAATAACACCATGATGCCAACTAGCATGAGGTAAAAACATCTCTCTGCCTACATGTCAAGTCAATAATATCACGGTGAAGTCATCAAGTGCCCTCATTCTCAGCACACTCAAGGTTCCTGGCTCAATTTCCCCTCACCATCACACACACAATCACTCTGCACTGTAAGGGTGCCTGGCATAAATGCCCCTCAACAAAGCATGTATATATATATCACCGTGCATGTGCTCACTTTAAATATCAGACTACGGAGGGGCAGATCCTGGCCCAAGCACTAATCAAAAGCCAATATGCCATGTAAGAGTGTGCAACCTGATTCAAATATCAATCAATAGCCAATATGGCCTGTTGCAGCGTTCAACCCGTTCAAATATCAATAAAAAGAAAATATGTTCTATTGCGGCATGCAACCCCATCAAAATATCACTCACAACACGGCTCTACGGCCCACATCAATAATCAATCCGCTCAAGTTTCCATATGCCAATGTCTCACAGAAACATAATCCAATTACACAACATGGAATAACACAAATTGCAACCAATTCAGGTCAAACTAGTATCATGTACAAGGACACCAATAAAATGTGAGACAGCACATCAGAAGACCTTGAAAACAGAGACTGAACAATATGACTACGGCTTTGGAGAATAGCTCCACATGGAAAAAATAGCCCTATCATGTCTCAAATAATTACACATATAGCCTAGACATGATCTGTAGCATGAATTATAACTCAAGTAGTAATACAAGTGGAGAAATCATGAAATCAAAGAAGTATGATAGCAAAACAAGGAATACAATAATCTAAGAACTAGCTGGATCATGAATACCCTAGTGCACACACACACACCCCCGTCACCTAGCATGTGCGTCACCCCAAACACATCTTAAATATCATAGTTCTCAGGGATAATTACGCTCAAATCCAAGTTTAGATATGTTACTTATATCGAACAAGTCAAACTGTCACGACCACAAAATCCCACATTAAGGATTGTGATGGCACCTAGTTCCTAGGACTAGGTAAGCCTAACACATGCTGAGAATTAACAGAATTAACCAACTTAACTGCAAACATTAACTGATAACTGAAATAACATAGCTAAACCGAATGTCAGTCATACAACTCCAAAACTGGTAGTACATAGTCATAAGCTCTACTAAGTACACTAAAATCTCTAAATATTATATATTTTGGAATGGGAATAAATAGTAGTAACGAAGGACAACAGAAGCTGACTCTGAGGGCTGCGAACGCAAGGGCAGTTATACCTTGAAGTTTCCGCAGCTAACTAACGTTTGGCACGCTCTGAGGCACCTCGATCTGTAAAAAATGTGCAGAAGCGTAGTTTGAGTACACCACAATAGTACCCAGCAAGTATCAATAATAACCTCGGAGGAGTAGTGACGAGGTTCAAGTCAAGACACCTACTAGTCAAATAGCTTGTGCAGAATATCAATATAAAGATGACGGCGGAAAAGCAAAGTAAATGAATGGCAACAAAGGGTAATCATGTGGCAAACAACAACATAATCAAAACACAGATGATATACAAGTGAAAGCAATTAAGGGAAAACAATGACAATTCTAATCATCAAATCGTTCCTCCACGGGAATTACAACAAAAATCACCCCGAGGTACCACACCCCAAATGTCACAAGTCACATGTCCCAAATCACGAATAATGTGCCCACATTATTGATCACTATCGCACGAACAACTCGCATGCTGCACGAACAACTCACATTCCATTAACATCAATATCTCGGATCCACATAGACAACTCATGTGGCAATTATAACAATATCTCATATCCGCATGGACAACTCACGTGCCAAAAGTAACAATATCTCATATCCGCATGGACAACTCATGTGCCACCAGTCCAATCCACGCATAGAAGGCAGATGTACAAGAATACATGCACATGATCAATGAACATCAAGATTCATACTCCTGGACTGGTGTAGGTGACATATTACGGTGTATGCATGTGCATGTGTACGATCACAGCTTAAACTAATGAGTAATATTAGAGACACTGAATAGCATATTGGAAACAACACAATAAATCACGTAATATGCATGGCACACACAAGGAAGTCACACCACCACACGAATATCATCAATAATATCCACCCAGGACATGACATATCATCAATGATATAGCCCCCTTGTCTCACTGCGTGCGCAACAATAAAGTAAATGCCTGCCTTTTCTTGCCACACGCGCATCAATAATTATCCCACTTTGTTTCTCCACATGTGCAAACCCAAATATGTATATATAGCCCGCCTTGTCTCGCCGCGTGTGGAAAATCATTAATAAGAATAGCACGGCAAAACCTCGTGCAAACAACCCGACAATCTGTGCAACAAGTCCACATGTGCCAAAATCTAAACGCAACATATCAACTCGCACCACACGTGCCCATTAACCACAATATTGCCAAAACAACAACACCAATGTCACAACAACGCATAGCCCAAGACTCAACGACAATGTATACAAGAGTCTCAACAACAACACAATGAAATGGAAGAATAAAATCATCAATGAAAGATATACCATATAGTAACGACTTCAATCAAATGCAGTTAAGAATAAACTCAACAAGGAAAGATATAACATGTAATAACAACTTCAATTAATTGCATATATGTAACCTAAGAGTTTAAACCGGTAAATTTTCCACATATAAGCCTGAGTATGCACTCGTGACCTCATGTCCACATCTTCCAAGTAATTCACATAGAGCAATTAAACCAAATCCTACGGGGTAGTTCCCCCCCCCCCACAAAGTTAGGCAAGATACTTACCTCAAAATCTCTCAATCAATACTCTAAAAATGCCTTTCCTCTAAAATTCACCTCCGCTCGGCTCAAATCTAACCAAAATCGACTTAATAGCATTAAATAATGTAAGAGAAACATTTTTCAATAAATAAAGTTAAGAACTTTACACAATTCCCCAAAAGTCAACAAAATTCAACTCTGGGCCCGCCCGGCAAAACCCGAGTCTAGAGTAGATCTCGACTACCCATAACCCCACGAGTCCACATATGTGCCTTGTTTTCAAATCCAAGTCTCAAATAAAAAAATTTCATTTTTAAAAACATAGTAAAAAATACGCAAAAATTATCTTAGATTTTCATGAATTAAATGTTAAATCTAATAAATAATCATGTTATGTAATTAAAAATGGATTAAAAATACTTACCCAATAGTTTGGTATGAAACTCTCAAAAGAATTGCCTCCTAACGAGTCTGGGGCTCAAATAGTGATAAAATAAAGCTAAGTCCCGAAATACAAAACATATAACTAGGTGCAGGTATCACATTTGCGACTTGGGGTTCGCAAATGCGGAAACAAGATCGTAAAAGCGAACACTGACAAACTTTAAAGAAGTCGGAAAAGCGATATATAGTTCGCAAATGGGAACACAAGAACTTCGCAAAAGCGATAGGAATGTCACAAATGCGGAAACTTATCTGCCAAAGTGCCATCGCAAATGCGACCGGATAGTTAGCTAATGCAAACTCCCTAGTCCTTAGCCCTCTTCACAAATGTGTCCAACCCCTCGCAAATGCGAGAACTGAACACCATCTAAATCTGAACTCTCTCAAACTCTCCGCAACACGTCCAAAACATACCCGAGCCCTCGAGGGTCCATACCAAACATCCACACAAGTCTAAAAACTTCATACAAACTCGTTCGCGTGATCAAAGAACCAATATAACATCCAAAACTATGAAACGGACCTAAAAACAGAATCACGCGTCTGATTCCTATCAAATCAACTCGGAATGACATCAAACTTTACTGACAGGTTCCAAATAACAAAACGGACTTACTCCTAGTCCCGAAACAAAAAACCAAAACCGATAGTCACAAAGTAAAACCATGGTCAAACTTAGGAAAATTCTAAACCTTCAAATTGCCAACATTCGCCAAAATAAGACAAATCAACCAAGGAACGTCCGAATTCAAATCCGGGCATACGACTAAGTCCAAATTCACCATCGGGACCTAACAAAATCGAAAAACTCCGAACCGACATCAAATACACAAATGTTAAACTTGGTCAACTCTTTCGAATAAAAGATTCTAAAATGGGAATCATTCTTCCATATCATTCCTGAATCGCTCGAAAACCGAAACCGACCATGCACGCAAGTCATAATACCTAATATGAAGCTACTCAAGACCTCAATCAACCGAACGGGATACCAAAAGCTCAAAACGACCGGTCGAGTCATTACATTCTCCCCCTCTTAAACAAACGTTCGTCCTCGAACATGCCAAGAGTCATTCCAAAGCCATCAAATCACAGTGTAAACTTACCATACAAATCCACACAGGTGATCCCACATCACCCTAATCCACATAAGCCCGAAAACACCATCTCTACTGAATATTATTCTTTCCACCCATACCGATAAGCCTAAGAATCAAATTTCATAATCCACCAAAGACCTGATTCTCATATAAACACATTGTATCAACCTCAATCAGCTGCAACAGCTCATGCATACATACACAAAGTATAACCACATGACGTAAAAAATTACCTATATGCCCATAGCAATAACTTTGACCGTAATAACTACATGTTACCAAACCTGGTACTAGTAAATAGCCTCATAACGACTAGAACCTTGATCCAGACCTTCACAACACTTCTAATGATGTAAGAAACTTGTGAAACTCATAACTACTCACCCGACCAATAAGCCACACCAAACGCCCCCTTGGCACACACATAGCAATCCAAACCCAATAAGCACAACTCAAATATGGAAAGAGAAACACACGAGAGAACTATCAAACAGGTCCAATAGGTATAACTCCCCGTCGATACCATACTACGAATCCATTCAACAAGGGAGAAACAATACATATGAACTAATCACAAAGAATCTCATCCCCACTTAACTCCACCATGGCACGTGGCCCAATCCAAACATACCGATCCATACGAAAACACAAGGATCTCATCATCAACTCTGAATCACAAGTAGAGTAGACATCACACCAATTGAAAACCTTCTACTAACTCCATTATGTGGAACAAAATCACAATATGTGATGGTCTTCCCATACATGTAGAGCACCTAAATCACTAGTCGTGGCTAAGCCATCAAGAAATCACATCAAAACCTACTATATTAAGTAACAGAAAGTCCTCATGACCCTCAATAGTGACGAAACCAGAACGATAGACACGGTCTACCGCCATAGGACCCCTCAACAGGTGCAGACACTAAAACCCAGTACAATAATCATGAAACAATTCCATATATGAAGCAAGGTAAGATGACTCATACCGATAAATAGGACTGGAATATAACTGATGTATTTGTATGACAAACTGAAATCACACCTATAGTAACATCATCTGGTGCAGCGGCCTCAACCCAACCAAGGAAAGCATAACAATGGGTCGGGCCTCCCCATCTAGGATGCCATCTACCCGCCTGTCCCCCATCTCTAGCTAGGTGTGAATGGGTAGCAGTAACTGGAGCAAAACCCATAGTTTTAGTACCCCGCTGAGGTACACTTACCCGGAGTCTAGGACAGTCTCTCACTATGTGCTTGGTATCCCCACACTCAAAGCAACCTATATGTTGACATGACTGCGGAAGCTGTCCGAAACGAGTGCTTTGGGACCCATGGATAATAGAAGCAGCACGTGAAAGTAGGAGGATCATACTTCTTAAATCTTTCATGTCTTTTTTTCTTTGCCTCCGACGCCGCTCGCCTGACCTCAAGCTGAACCGCGACCACTGGTTGTATCGATACAACACTCAAAACCTGACCAACATAAACCAGCTACTCTAGAGTATGGGGGATGGGAGTCTGAGCTCCTCCCACCAGTCTGTGATGTAACTGGTGCAACTGGGATCAATCCCGCCTGAACAAATGTACCAAACATGCTTAGGAACTGTGCTAAAGTGTCCTGAAGTCTAGGGTTAGCAACAGGCACCTCCGGTGCCTGTCCCCCTAAACCTGGTGCAACTGGGATCAATCTCGCCCGAGCTAATGTACCAAACATGCTTAGGAACTGCTCTAAAGTATTCTAAAGTCCAGGGGTAGCAACAGGTGCCTTCGGTGCTTGTCCCCCTACCGGAGCCACTGGTGGCTCCTCATCTGTTGCTCTTGTAGGTGCTCTAGCTATAGCACGTGCTCCTCCTCGGCCTCTACTTCTTCCTCTACACCGGCCCCTAGCAACATCGGCTCTAGGGGCTACATCATCAGTTACTGCAGCTTGGGTCCTCACCATCTGTCAGACAATAGCATGACAAAGGATCAAACTACAAAATTAATAAATCTGTACGATAGGAATGAATGAAGTGAAGTTTCCTAATAGTTCCTTAGCCTCTTGAAGATAAGTATGGACGTCTCTATACCGATCCGCAAGACTCTACTAAACATGCTTTTGACTCGTAGCACCTATGAACCTAGAGCTCTTATACCAACTTATCACGACCCCAAAATCCCACCTTAAGGATCGTGATGGAACCTAGTCCCTAGGACTAGGTAAGCCTAACATATGCTGATAATTAACAGAATTAACCAACTTAACTACAAACATTAACTGATAACTGAAATAACATAGTTGAACCGAACATCAGTCATACAACCCCAAACCTGTAGTACAGAGTCATAAGCTCTACTGAGTACACTAAAATTTCTAAATACAATATTGTTCTAGAATGAGAAAAAACAATAGTAATTAAAGATAACAGAAGGTGACTCCGAGGCATGCGAATGCAAGGGTAGTGTCACAACCCAAATCTCACATGTCGTGATAGTGCCTATCACACTACTAGGCAAGCCGACAATCACAATAAACCACGCATCTTTAAATTTAAAAATATAATAAAATAAGCTTAAGAGTAAAATCTCATAAATAACTGATAAGAAAATACCGCGACTCAATACAATATCCCCCAAAATTCGGGTGTCACTGAGTACATGAGCATCTAGCTGACAACATAGTCTGACTACTGAACACTGTCTAGAAAGTTAGAACAGTACAAATAACTGAAAAGAAGGAGAATCAAGGTTTACGAACGCCAAGGCAGCTACCTCAAAGTTCTCCGACAGATAAATCTCCAAAGCTAGCACTCGCCGTGCTCAGAAGTACCTGGATCTGCACATGAAGTGTAGAGTGTAGTATGAGTATAACTGACCCAATGTACTCTATAAGTAACAAGACTAACCTTGGGCTGAAAGTATTGACGAGCTCAACCAATATAGTCCAAATACAGATTTTTAACAATACAGATAGGACAAGAAATATGTCAATATTATCTCAGAGAAACTCAAAATCTGTTGGTACACAGTACAAGAATGTAGACATGCTATCAGGTTTAACAGTTAAGCTAAATGCAGATAAAATATACCAAGTATAACTGATATGAGGAATGTTACATCTCTATATCTACATGTCAATGTGCATGTCACATGATGCAACACAATGAAAACCTCACATACTCACACTCTCATAGTACTCAATGACTGTCTCAATTCTCGCTCATCACACTCAGTCACTCAGCACTGTACGATACCTGCCCTCACTGCTGGTATGTCAGACTCCGAAGGGGCAAATCCTACCCAAGTGCTAATAAAACATGCTGCAGCGCGCAGCTCGATCCCATCATGAATAAATAATACCTACTGCAGCGTGCAACTCGATCCCATCATGAATCAATAAAACTTGATGCGGTGTGCAACCCGATCCCATCAATATCACTCACAATCAGGCCCTCGGCCTCACTCAGTCATCGATCTCTCCAGTCTCAGGCTCACAACACTCATGCCGATCAGCCCAAAATAATGATACATGATGTAATAATATATGACAACAGAGACTGAGATATGATATGCAAATGATAAATGCGACTGAGTTCATAACTGCAATTTAAGCAAATAACTCAACGACAAAAGAACGACCTCTGTGGGTCCCAACAATACCAACATATAGCCTAAACATGATCTCTAACATGAATCACGACTTAATTTCTCTAACACATGGAATATACATGAATAGCAACAAGATTAGATGAATACACAGTTCCACTGAATCAGTCGAATCACAATTACTACGGTGCACACCCACACGCCTGTCACCTAGCATGTGTGTTACCTCAACACCAACCACATAACACGTATTTCAGGGATTCATACCCTCAGAACTAAGTTTAGAAGTGTTACTTACCTCAAACCATGCAAATCTCTACTCCAACAAGCTGATGGTAGGGCATAATCTCGTATTTTAGTCACTTATTGCACTCTAATTTAATGCACTTTATTCATGTTTGAGCTTTAATTGGTAGCGTTTTCGCACTTATTGTGTGTTTTATGCCTTCTACGAGTGATTTCTAGCTTGGTAGATGTTATGGAATGAATTCGAGCAATTTGGAACTTTGAAGGCTGAGTAAAAGCCCAAGGGATTAAGACGGGATCATGTTCGGGGGTCGAGGACCAAGTCTGGACGTAAAAAATTGAAGTTTGGTCCGTACTCTGAGAATTCCCCACTGTTGCGGCACATGGGGCGGCACGTGGGGCAACACGCTTGTGCAATCCTCTGATGCCTGGCAGATGTTGAGCTCTCTAGATCTCCCCACTAATGCCCCACATGGCGCGTCACCCCATGCGGCGCGTTTGTGCAATGTTTACAGAGTTAAAATCCTATTTCAGCTAGGAGAAGGTGGTTTCATCTGGGCCCGACCCTACTTGGTATAAATACATGGAAAAATATTATTTTCTGGACTTTTGACACATATTCGTCCTAAGGAGGCTAAGGAGGAGTTGGAAGAATATGAGCACAAGGATTTCATCATTCACTCCTCACTCAAGACACGGGTTTGGATTAAATTAGGTTTTCCTATACTCTAATTTTGTTTGTGACGAATTGTGCCATGTCTATGGAGTAGTTCTCTTTAGGGTTTGATGGATTTGGTGCATTGATGATTGTTTGTGGATTATAACTCTAGTTTTATGTATTGAAGCATTTTTGGATGATTTAATTGTTGCATCTATATTCACTTGTTCATGTAATCGAGAGAGGCAAAACTTTGTGATATCTTTGCATTATATTGTTGGTTGAGTTCATTAATTCTTCTTAGTAATCGAAAGAGGCTAGTTAAATTATTGATTAAACATAGTTAGGTGGATAATCGAGAAAGGTTCTCCTAAAGACTAATCCACTACGCATTCTTGCATATCTTCACATGCTTAAATTGGTTCATCTTGTGAGGTTAAGACTTAATCGAGAGAAGAGTTTTGCCTAATGTTTGAACTGATAATTGAGTGAATTTTAGAGACTCACTTGAGCATTAGAGGTGAATTATCTAGAATTAGATTCCGAACAATTATCTTGCACTTATCCTATCAAAACCCTATCTTCTCCCATTGAGAACCTTATTTGCTTATTCCTTGCTTCTATTGTCGTTAATCAATAGCTTTAAACTGTTAGTTAAATTTAGTTAGAAAACATATAAATCTCAATTGTTGATCATCTTGGATAGCAACCAAGCTAGAAACTACGAGAATACTATTTAAATCGAATCCATGTGGATACGATATTATACTATACTATATTTGATTAGCGAGCAAAATTTAAGTGTGTTTTGCGCTCGTCACAAGCCCTTGCCTCGCGAATCGGCATCTAAACGACTTGAATCTAGCCACAAACAACTTGATACAATCAAAACAAGCTATAGGAATAAATTCCATATGATAAAGCTAAGTTCTTTAACAATAGTCAGAAAGTCAACTCAAAAAGTTAACCCCGGACCCACGTCTCGCAATCTAACAAAAGTTACAAAATCCGAACACAACCATGAGTCCAACCATATAAAATTTACTAAATTCTGACACCAACTCGTCACTCAAATCTCCAAATCTTACTCTCCAACCCCTAGTCCAAAATACTCAAAATTCCACCTTAAAAACACATAAACTAGGTGGGAAATTCTATGAGTATTCAATATTAATGAATAGAAATGATCAAAAGTGACTTACCTCTTGAAATATAGTGAAATCCCTTTCAAAAAATCGCCTTAATCCGAGCTCCCAGCGTCCAAAAATGAATAAAAATCTCGGAACCCTTCGACTATATACTGTTGATACAAACTTTTACACTCATATTTCTATAAATATCATATATACTTTCAAAACATCATTTTTTGCATCATCACCATTTTACAAGAATCATATAAGTATTTTCTACAATGTTTCATAATTTTTAAGGCTTTAAAATTAATTTTCTTGCATTTAATTTATTCAAATATTTATTAATTATTCCTTCAAATTATTTTGTGATGACTTAATCATCCTAATTTATTATTTACACCCACATATATGCTTTATAACATTTTACTTCTTTTTATATAATTGCATTTGTATTTTTCGAGCTATTTATACGATTTTGCAATAATAGCCTATATTCTATACATAACTACATTATTTAGATTGTTATTCTAAAATTGCATTTTTATATTTTTATAATGCTAAGATATTATTTTCAATCATTTCACTGCATAAATAAAATTTTTATTATTTATTAATTATTTTTATAAATTACTTTTAATGCATTTCGTATATTTAATTTTTTTATCCCAAAACATGGCTAATTTCGGACCAAATGTGCCCCGAAACATTTGGCTCACACTCCAGCTCACCCTTAACCAGCCCAAAACCAAACAACCTTTTAACAAACTCGGTCGGTACCCGTTTTATACGACCCGCCCCACTCTTCCTTTCATCCCAGCCATTGATCTCTGCCTGTCTCCCATCTTTAATTAATCCGCCCCAAACCCTAATCCTCATTCCCCATCTAACAGCCACCCCCAAACCCTCTCAAATATTCTCTCATCTCCGAAAGAAACCCTAGCAGCCGCCTCCGATTCTCTTCGATTCCAACCTAAACATGGAGTCAATCCATGATTTACTTACCTCTTTTGAGGTACTACAATGGTGTATACGCACTTGTGGTGTTACTTAAGTTCTTACCTTATTTTTGGCAAGAACTACCTTCCGATATTTGGCTTGGTTGACTTTGATTCTATGGGGATTTGGATGATCTCTCGTCTATATACATCATACAAGGAAGGATCCTTGATTCTTGGTTTGATTCTCACATGTCTGTACCCAACTAGGGTTTTAGAATCTCCCTCTCCTTTGCCAATTTTGATTGCATGCGATAAATTCTTTCCTTCGTTGTGTTTGATTGATAATTTTCCATGTTTGTTTGCTTAATTTAAACACTATATAAACCCCCATTTCCCCGCTTCCCCTCTAAGTCTTAACGACTACTACAAGAACAATTACCACTTGACTATTGTTCTCACTACCACTCTCTCTCTCAATCACTCACCGGAGTTTGTTCTATCGACCTTCCTAGTGCGAGCAATGCTCGAGGCTCCTCTGATGCCCTTGTGAATTTTGACGCACTGGGTTTGGGTTATGCTGCTGTCTTCTACTATTGATTATTGAAGTGCTGCTAAAATTATTCTTCTTGTTTACTTGTTTATTAATCTGTAACTGGTAAGTACCTTTGGCCCTTGTAATTTTATTCTCCTTTTGTTTGTGTTCCTGCTTTGTATATCTATGTCCCTGAAACTTTTTTGAATCAACATGCTATTATTCGCATCCCTATCTGCTCTAAAATTATTCTTGAGGTTCTATACTTCTCTAGTAGCTGAACTTGACTAATATTTAGCCTTGGTTCTGGCTTTCTTAAGCATGTTTACTCTAGTGTGTGTGTGTTCAAATGCTTATTGCTACTACTTATTCTGAGTTTATTTCATCGCTTTGTTCCTGATTCTTGTGATAAACCAATTCATGTCCAGAAGGTGTTCTAATCCCTATTGAATCATTCGAATATAACTTAATACTTTCTTAGAGTTAATATTTGATCATGTTATTAGCCAAACATGTTTTTCCGCCACTTGCAAATTCTAATGTGTGTCACTGTCCTGTTTAATATTGTGTTCTTCAATATTGCATAAGAATTCTAAGATGAGATTCAATACCTAGCCTATTATCCCATGTGTATTCAAGCTCTAGTGCATACCAGTCCTGTTAACCTGGATTTGACATATTCTTGCCTATTATGAGTTCGAGTTCTGTGTAGACCTCGGTGTTATGATTGATAATGTTAAAATTCCTCATTAAGTGAATTGTTACATGTTCACTAGCCTGTTTGTTGTGTTGTTTATGGTCATACCTACATTAGACTCTCATGCTAGGAACTCCCATGTAAAACTACTATTTCACTTTGCTCCTGTCTGAGATTCTGCAAGGTTCTTGTCATGCCCCAACCTCGTGGAGCACGACCGGCGCTCAACCGAGTGGACCCGGTCGAGTAATCCTTCTAAACACTATCTACCGACTCACGTATGATCCAGAGAATGCATGCTCTCATTAGTTAGGTAGTAGAAAGTTCATACATGTATACATTACTAAGTCGTTTCATTTTGATACATCATTATTAAGTTTCAAAATGCATACATCCTTATGACTGAGTGGAACAAGAGCCCAAAATACAACATGGTTTGTTGACCTTTCTAACACCCATATACAACCCACATAATGTCTACGGAGCCTCTAAAGATACAAAAGAGAGTAAATATGGTGCCGACAACAAGACCCCGATTATACCTCAAAAAGTGACCACAATATAAACAAAAGGTACAATACATGACCCCGGAATGAAATGGGGCTCACCGAGTCTGCTGAGAAGAGGATGCAGCACTATCTGTGATCAACACTATCTGCTATAGAACCACCTGCATCCATTTAAAGATGAAGCGTCCCCGGCAAAAGTGACGTTAGTACTATCGAATAGTACTAGTATGTAAAACTAAACACTATCTCAATAGAATGAACAATAATACAGGGGGAAACAGTCAAGAATGCAATATTAGATTTAAGGATCACATAGATTTTTAAGTCAATCCCCACAATATTAGGTTAGATGGTTTTTAGTGCCAATATTCCACAATCCACAATACAACCGTGTTCTTACACGGAGTCCGATCTCGGCCGGATCGGCTAAGCCATCTCATTTGAGACATCAACCTTTTTCAATCAGTCATCTCACTTTGTATTTCTTTCCCATTATTTCAATACAATGGCACGAGTGGCTGCAATTATTAAGTTATTCTTGGCGCTTGGCTGTATTTCATGATTCAAGTTCTTTTCCATATTCCAACATTATTATTATCATCAACAACACAGTTTTTCATTCAAGACTTTTGATTTCACATGTGAGCAATTTAAAATCCAAGGCACATAGAGGCTTTTCACACAATTTGGCATAACAATCTTTAATCGAATTTGACTTGAAGTCTAAGCATTTTTAGCACATATTCTAAGTTTTGAACTTTTCCTCAGATGACGAGATAACATGATGAAAGCATGGGAATACATATTACACATATATTTTCAAAACAAGTACATTCGGGATAGTAATTTCTAAGATGTTCATTTTGAAACTTGCATCGATTTCATGAATACCATGTGATTAAATTCTAAGAAGAGGGGGTATAGCCAACAATCCTCAATTGAGCTTCTTAAAACTCTAAGATGTTCCGGAATATTAGCAACTTCAATCTATTTTAGCAATATAGCAAAATTGAGCAAAACATTAGGAAAACGATCATGATTCTAGCTCACTTGAGCATTTTATTAAACACTATGTGTGTTTTAAGGTTCCATGGCCCTTTTTTGAAAGACTATACCATCCCACACCCCATTTTTTTCTATCTTTAACTCACAACCTCCCCGCGTACCATAAGAATACATGCATGTAAGGTAAGCACTCCCATCCCCATGAACTACCTTACTAATTGCCCATTCTAGTTATATTTCGAAATTAGGAGCTTGGTGATAGAATCTTATGTCTTAGAATGAAGACCTAGGGTGCTTCTCTCTCTCACTCTAAAGAATCATGTTTTTTCTCAAAAATGGCCCCTTATATCTATTTTAGCGAAGTAGGGTCGGGTTTTAAAAATCCAAAAATGAAGCTCCGGAACAGGTTCTTCGGTCGCATATGCGACCGCATAATGATTATGCGGTCTGCGAAATTTGGGTGCCAAAACTGGAAAGGAACTGACCAGGTCTCCCATCACTATGCGGCCCGCGGACCTGTTATGCGGTCGCATAATGCATCGTAGAACGGTTCTGCAGTCGCATAGTGCACTGCAGAACCTCCCTCTAAAAAATTAAAAAGCGGGATATGCGACAAGAGTGCGGCCTGCGAAATGATTTTGCGGTCGCATAATGGGCCGCAAAAATGACATTAAAAATGGCCCAAAAGACTGTTCCACTCCGCGGCCATTCTGCGGTCTCCAGAGTGGTTCTGTGGTCGCAGAACGGACCGCAGAAATGCCTACTTCTGCTCAACATTTTCCTTCAACCTCTACGCCTACTTAGGCATCACAAAATCTGGGTTTTTAGGAAAAATTTTACGGGGCCTTACAGTTCTTCTATTAAATCTTATGTCTGAAATTCTTTAAGTTGATCCTGGATCATATTTTGTTCTGAAACCTACTTAGGATTGTGTGTTAGCTTGTGATGTTTCACCCTGTCATTTTGAACTTATTCCTGAAACATAGTATGGCGCCATCTTATGTATATAACTCCATGTGATCTTGTCTATATGCTTTGGTTTAAACTACTGCTAGTTGCATTCCTATGAACTAAGTGTGGGGACTTTAAAAGTTGCTTAATCAATCACATGCACAGTTTGTTACTCATGTCGTTAAGTTAGGCATTACTGGGTAAGTTAGTTCCCCCCTTTCAGGCCTGGTATGGGTCCATGTTTAAGTTTGAGTCATGCAGATAATAAACTCGAATGTTTTGGGGTGTACCTAGATCTGGGTTTGCCATTTGTGTGAAGAATAACATTATTGAAGGCCTCAACGTTGTTGGGTTGTTCTCTCTTGGGCCTGCTTTGTTTATTGGGCATGTACTCATTTTGAGTTTGTAATATTTGAGCATGTATTCTTTATTTTTGGCCTATAATGATTTGTAAAGAAACAATTGGGGAGTTAGTGAAATTGGGGAAACAGGTGAACTCTATTCTTGGATAAAAGGGTAGAAAACATGCCTATATGGTCTAAATGTTTTATTTTCTATCTCGTTTGACATGCTTATTGCATTTATGTGAAGTCCTATGTGTTTTGAATGTGTGCTAGTTTTATCATTTTTTGAGCATCCTAAGTAGAGTCTATAACCACCTAATAGTAGGTCCAAAGCCTCATGGACTATAGGCATGGGACGGGTAGTGCACGCATAGGACGAGACCTATAATTGAATTAGAACGCATTTAAGTTAACAACATTAACATAATAATCAGGTAGCAGGAGATGATAGTATGTGCCCGCTAAATAATATGAGAAATTCCTACCTTAAGAGAGTTGCGAAGTATTATTTATGTTGCACAGGGTGATCCTTTAAGCTAAAAAACTTAGGACCCCCCCTATATATCTTTACATTTAGTCATCAAATATAGGCTAATCTAGTTGTACCTTGTAACCTCTAAATACTTGTATTAATCACCTATATAGTTTGATTCTTGTCTGATTTCCTTTACAGTTGTTCATAATTGAACCTTCACATTCCTTGTCTTCTTCACTTATATGATCACTTAGCTTAATTATAATCCACGTAGTTTAAACTTCGGCCAGGACCCACAGTTGTGGACCTCGAAGAGTGCCTAATACCTTCTCTTTGAGTTAATTTGAGCCCTTATCCAATATTTGGTAACACAGACGAGTTAAATCAGAGTTATTTACAAATAGGTGCCCTAACACACCTTAAAAGAGTTAGGTGGCGACTCTCCTCTTTGAATACCTTTAAAAGAGTTATGACATGTCGAAACCCGCTTTCGCAAGAAAAAGGGGCACGATAGCATGGCGACTCTGCTGGGGATTTTGAATTAGGCTCTTACCATGATGAAGTTGACATATGTGGATTATTTGATTACATGTAAATCCCTTTCCTTATTTCCTTTATTTGTTTAAATTGCTATGACGTGCACATACCTTCCCTTATTTTACTTTATTTGTCTAAATTGCTATGACATGAACATCTCCTCCATGTTTCCCTTTATTGCTATGACATGAACATCTCCTCCATGTTTCCCTTTATTGCTATGACATATACGTCCTCTCTCCCTTTACTTGCTTTCATCATGCAAATATCTGGCAACATGTTACTATTTTTTGTAAATCGCATGCTCTCAACATCATACTCCACTCGTGCTTATTATCAACATAGCGGCGCTTGATGAGTGTTTGCGGTTTCCTAAAAGCACCCTTTTAAACCACAAAGGCTTATTTGCGGTAGACTAGTCGATCAGCGGTGCACTCGACGGTCCCGTGCCTTTCCCTCTCAAGTTGGCCACTTGAGAGTACCAGTCTATAACTTTCTAGAAACCACACTCTAATTTGAAATGTACATGCATCATGCTAAACCTAGTTCGGATTGAGATGTCATTAACGCATCAACCTGCTTAGATGATCCTTTTCAAAAGTCCAATGGGATTTCCATAATCCCAAAGTACACCATCATATTATGTGCATTACTTGGAGAAAACGTGCCAACATGTTGATCATTATTGCATAAATAGTCGAATCTGGAGGGGAAAGGGCTAACTTTTATTTGTTTGCATAAAATGAAGCACGAAATCCCAGGTTCGGTATGGTCCAGAATATCCCGCCTCTGCTAATTGTCTGGTGGAACGACCTTGAACCCTATGACAGAAACCATGTGAGGAGGGTACTGGGTAACCTGCCATCTTTGATAAACATTCAACCAAATAGGGGACTGATCCAGGCTGCTACCATGTTCTGGGATGAAAAAAGAGCTATTTTTTGATTTGGCAATATAGAAATGACTCCTCTCTTGGAAGAAATAGAGGGTTTCGCCAAGTTACCATGGGATAGTCCATGACTATAGGTGCCAGAAAATTGCACTCCACTTGGTTTTCTGAAGTTGGGTTTCAAGAAGAATGACGAACTGGTCTGTTTGAAGAAATCATACATCCCCTTTGAATTTCTCTATGAGCGTTATGGGCATAGAAAATCATATCGCCTTCATCATGAGGAGCTAGCCATTACCTCTTTGGGATGGGCGCACCGCCGGGTCTATGTCTTCATAGTCTGTTTCTTGGGTTTGTTGATCTTTCCAATGCAAGGGGGAAGAATTCATACTCACTTAGCCATGGTCGCCAGGACCTTAATGGAGGGTATCGAGGGGCAGAAATACACTATATTCTTGATAATCTTAGCTGAGATGTACCGTGCTCTGGATCAGTGCAAGCATGGGTTAGGACACTTCGAGGGTTGTAATCTCTTGCTACAAGTTTGGCTGATGGAACACTTTTAGAGGGGTGATTATCCCCAGGAGCTTCTACGAAGGCCACTGAATGACTACATAGCCAGTCATCATCCAAAGAAGATGACATTCATCCGAGACAGGTTTGCAAATCCTGGAAATAATGTAGGCTGGGTGCGTTTCTTTAGGAATCTAATAGACGAGCAAGTGCATTGGTTGTTTGAATGATTTCCTAGTAGTGAGTTAATCATTAGGTCCAAAGGAACCACTCAATTAGTACTGATCGGTGTGTGAGGCATTTACCCTTATGCTCCTATAAGGGTAATGAGGCTAGTTGGGAGGAAACAAGTCATACCTCGAGTTTCCAACATGGTTCAGTATAAAGCAAATTCAAAGGAGATGTCATCCCATTCAACTTTGAAGCCCAAAACATGTGGAACAAGAAGATCATCGTGGAAGGAGAGACTATTGAGCCGGACAGGTATCACACCGATCATATGTACTACTATCTCTCATGGCTGGAGGAGAACATAGCCAGGGATGTCAAACCAGGGGTCAATCTGAAGGATAGGCTCATAGATGAGGCTGCTGAGTTGCTGGTAAAGTACAAGAGGCTACAAAAAAGGGTGTTTGAATCTGAAGCTAAACAACTAGAGCAACATAAGGTGGATATAGAAGCGATCAGAGAATGGAAAGAAATTGCAAATAAGTCGATAGAGATGTTGGAACATCTAGAGCACGGACTGATGGAGCTAGAGGGGAAGATGAGAAAGAATCTTTGGGATTGTCAAGGCATGGATCCAGATGAAGAAGGGAAGTTGGCCATGGCGTACTTGATACTCGACATGCGCGATCTGGGAAAAGTGATTGATAAGGTCAAGAGAGCCAAGCATGGAGAGGGTCATTCAGGGACCAAGTAGACTAGAAGATAATGCTCTTTACTGCTTTCTAGATTAGATTAGATTTCGATGTAATAAGGCTTAATGCCATTAGTGACTTTATAATTATTGTTGATTTAGTGAACGATTGATTTGGTTTACTTTCGCACTAATGGAATGAGGCAAGCATTGGCATGAATTTTTCTCCAAGTCTATGTGTCGCTTAGGCCTACCTCTGGCACAATGAGGTCCCCAAAATTAGGACACGAATTATTGCATGACCTTATGTGATACATGCTTCAATATTGCAAACACATTTTTACTTCATCTTACTGACTTGGTTACCTTTTTCTTTTTTTCCTTCTTTTGATTACTCCCATTCCCAAAGGTTGGTTCATGCATTATGGCATCATCACCTTACCACAGTAGATCCAGAGGTCCTCCACCTCCTCCTCCACCTAGCGACCCAAAAGGCAAATGCAAAGGGAATGAGTTGAAACCTCAAATGGAAGAAGTACGCCAGGACAGAATGAGTTGGTCTTACGTTTGGAGCAAAAAATCCTGGAGTTGTAGGGTGAGCTTGAGCTAGTCCAAAATCTAGCAAACCTTTCCCTTACTCTAAATGTCCCTGATATCAACCAGCAAAACACGACCACTCAGAACCAAACACCACCGCAAAACACCCAAAACGAAAATCCACCACCCATAGCTCCACAAAATCTTCCCACTACGCACCGGTATCACAATCCCACATCGTCTCAAAACCTTAACCCACCACCAGTGCAAACCCCTCAACAACACCACCATCACCCGACCCAATATTCGCAAACCAGCAGTTATCACACTCCTCAAAATGCACCACAACTTACCCCTGATCCCCCTCAAACTTCAATCAATGATCACCCATATACCCAAGTTCTAGGAACTTATCAAGGCAACCCGATATATATGGAAACCATACCCCACACCCCGTAACAAACTCTATACATACCTGAGCCAACCGAGAATGACGTGCTTATTCGAAACATGATAGATGAACTCAAGAAACTGACAGGGAGAGTCTAGAGTGTTGAAGGAGAGATGGGTGTTGAAGGTTTAAACTACGAAGACTTGTGTATCCAGCCAGATGTAGAACTGTCAAAGGATTACAAACCTCCCATGTTTGAGATATTTGATGGCAGTCGTGATCCAAAGGTGCATATGAGAACCTACTGCGACAAGCTTGTAGGAGTGGGTAAGAATGAACAAATTCGCATGAAACTGTTCATGCGAAGTCTTATAGGAGACACATTATCTTGGTATATCAGTCAGAATCCGAAGAAGTGGGCGAATTGGGTGAGGATGGCATCGTATTTCATGGACAAATTCAGGTTCAATACAGAGAATGCGCTAGAGATTTCTATATCCAGAACCTCAAGAAGAAGCCGATAGAAACCTTCCGCGAGTATTCTACTTATTGGAGATCAGAGGCCGCCAAGGTAAGGCCGCCACTTGAAGAAGAACAAATGAACAAGTTCTTTGTTAGAGCTCTGGAGCTGGAATATTACGAATGGTTGATGGTTATCGAGAATCACAAGTTCTCATATATCATCAAGTAGGAGAAAGGATAGAAGAAGGAATCAAGAGCGAGATGGTGACTAATTTTGAGGCATTGCAAGCCACAAACAAAGCCTTAAAATCAGGAGGCATCTCGAAGAACAAAGAAGTGGGCCCTGTAATGGTAGCCCAAGGCCTTAAGTCTCCCTTTACATACCAAACACCTCCACCCACATATCAACCATCACCTCCAAAATACCAATACCATGCCACCACCTACCATACTTATAATACCTAACCGGCATATTACCATTCACCTCCACCAGCTCTCTAAAACTACCCAAAGCCGTGACAAAATTTTGACCGTAGAGCTCCCAGACAATACACCCCAATCGCTAAGCCCATAGCCTAGTTTTATGAGAGACTAAAGGCCGCTGGTCACGTCACCCCTATTCCTGTTGTTGCTGTTGAGAAACCTTCCCAGTGGGTTAAACCCAACAAAACTTGTACCTATCATTCAGGCATGGAGGGTCATACCATTGAGGAATGCCACATGTTGAAGGACAAGATTCAGACACTGATCTACACCTAACATTATACAGGCAAAGAAAGTTGTACCAAATGTCCGTAATAACCCTCTCCCAGATCATAGGGGTGAGGAAGTGAGTGTGATAGAAACTGATGAGGAATGGGATCAAGAGCGATCCATCGGACTTATTCGAGAGGGGGATGCTCCTAACATATCTCCTGTCACCCTCTCACCGATTGTGGTGCAACCTAGGCATCGTTTGAAGCAGAGGTAGCTACGCCTTTCACTATGATGGTAACTCCCACACTATCTTATAAGTCTGATGTTATCCTATGGGATTATGTAGCGGACGTAAGAAGAAAAGGAAAAGCCAAGATAGAAGAGACAGGTGTTGCGCAAGTTATGACCAAAACTGGCAGAGTTTACACACGTGAGAATCTTGGAGGAACTAGCAAAGAAGATGCATCTAAGCCACCTGTCATTGAGACGGGCACTGACGATCTTTGGAGGATGGTACATGCGAGGGAGTACTCTGTTGTTGATCACCTGAACAAGACTCCCTCCCAAATATCCATCTTGTCGCTATTGCAAAATTCAGACGCGCACAAGAATGATGAAAGTATTAAGTGAAGATTGTGTGCCCTCCGGTATCACTGGTGGGGAGATGGCTAACATGGTAGGTCAGGTAATTGAGAGTCACAAAATTACTTTCCACGAAGATGAGCTACCACCGGAAGGATTGAGTCACAATAAAGCATTGCACATCACTATGCAATTTGAAGACAAGTTCATTGCCAGGGTCATGATAGACGGAGTTTTAAGCCTGAACATATGCCCGCTGACCACTATGAAAAGACTGGATAAAGACATGCATGAGATACGGATGGGAAGAATGAATGTGGAAGCGTTCGATAGATCTGAGGGAGCCACTATCGGAGAAATCAATCTTGATCTACAGATGCAATAATGGGACATAGTTTGATGTTGAATTCCAAGTGCTAGACATATCCGCTACCTACATCTTGTTATTGGGACGACCATGGATACACGCAGCTGGGACAGTCACTTCTACTCTGCACCAGGTTGTGAAGTTCGAGTGGAATCATCAAGAGGTAATTATTCACGCGAGGATGGTAGAAACCCTATCTACAACAACTAGACTGTGCCAGTTATCGAGAACATGAGGAAATTGGAAGGAGAAACATACCACCGCATTGAGCGGGTAAACACAATTGAGAAGGATCGATGGTGGAGAAATAAGATAGAAAGCATATTGATGTGGTTGGGATATGAACCAAGCAAGGGTCTTGGCCGAAAGCTTCAGGGAATCACATAACCCATACGACCACAATATCATGGCCCAACCTTTGGTCTCGAGTATGAATATACTATGAAAGAATACCATGATTGGACACCACCGTGGCGCACCGATTACTATCCTCTAGAACAGCCCATACCACCGCTGCACCATACATTCTACTAGACTGATGTGATTTGGGGATCCGAGGAGCACGAGATTTTGGCCGGTATGTGGAAGCTATTTTTGGATGAGGTAAATATGGACTGCAGTGCAATTTTAGAGGAGGAGGAGGAGGAGAATGACCTTACCATTTAGACAGTGGGAGAAGGAGCCGTTCTCAAGAACTTGACTGTTGCACCATCCCGGGCTCGCCGAGTACCTGGGTAGTCTTGGCAGAATTAGCATGATTTATTTTTAAAATTATTTTTTGGGCATTTAAGACATTTTCAGTGCTTTGTATTAAAATAATTACTCAAGCCATCGAGTCGTACTTGTTGACAATTTTAAGTTTTATTAATGCATTATTAATTTTTCATTTATTTATTATTATCTTTCTACATTCGTTTCAGCATAATTATTACATATCCTGATTAACCTATGACTGTGACGTGTAATGAGATAGCGCAACACAAGGAAAGTGATTCGGAAGATTTGGAAGATGATATAATACTTGAGGAAATTATCAAAGAAGTATAGAATTTTGAGAATAAACCAAAGTTCAATTTGGAGGAAACTGAGGCAATTAACTTAGGAGATTCCGAAACGGTCAAGGAAACTTGCATAAGCATTCATCTATCACCGTTAGAGAAGGAATAATACATCAATTTTCTAAACGAATATGAGGATATTTTTGCATGGTCATATGGCGTCATGACTGGGTTAAGCACATCCATATTAGCTCACAAGCTACCTACCAACCCCATGTGTTCGCCGGTAAAGCAGAAGCTCAGGAAATTCAAGCCAGATATGAATCTGAACATAAAGGAAGAGGTTACAAAGCAAATCAAAGCCAAGTCCTTTAAGTGGTCGAGTACCCAACCTGGCTAGCCAACATTGTGCCGGTTCCAAATAAGGATGGGAAAGTCAAAGTGTGCGTCGATTATCGAGATCTGAATAGAGAAAGTCCTAAGAACGACTTCCCATTGCCAAACATACACACATTGATTGAAAAATGCACCACGCATGAACTCCAATCCTTTGTGGATTGCTTTGCAGGATACTACCAGATTTGGATGGACGAAGAGGACGCCGAAAAGACAGCCTTTATCACGCCATGGGGGATATAATGTTACAAAATGATGCCATTCGGTTTGAAGAACGCTGAGGCTACCTACATGATGTATATGACTACTCTTTTCCACGACATGATATACAAGGAAATAGAGGTGTACATGGACGATGTTATCATCAAATCTAAGAGAAGCTCGGATCACATGGCAGAACTGAGGAAGTTCTTCAACCGACTTCGAAAATACAATTTGAAGTTGAATCCTATAAAATGTGCTTTCGGAGTCCCTGCTGGGAAGTTGCTAGGCTTCGTCGTTAGCAGTCATGGTAATGAGCTAGACCCATCAAAAATCAAAGCTATTAAGGACTTGCCACCGCCAGAGAACAAGAAGGATGTGATGAGTTTTCTGGGATGCCATAATTATATCAGCCGTTTTATAGAAAAATCAATGGTGATATGTGAGACGATCTTCAAGATGCTGAGGAAAGATGCTGCGACAAGCTGGACCAAAGAATGTCAGAAGGCTTTCGACAAAATCAAGGAGTACTTGTCTAAACCGCCCGTGTTGGTCCCGCTAGAGTCAGGAAGACCTCTGTTGCTGTATCTGTCCATGTTGGATGGAGCTTTTGTTGCGTTCTGGGGCAACATGATGAACCGGGAGGAAAGAGCAGGCGATATATTATCTGAGTAATAAGTTCACACCTTACGTGGCCCGGTACTCTTTGCTGGAGCGCACCTGTTGTGCTTTGACATGGATAGCCCAGAAATTGAGACACTATTTGTGCACAGATACTACATATCTCATATCAGGGATGGATCCTCTAAAATACATCTTTTAGAAACCCATGCCTACGGGTAGTTAGCAAAGTGGCAGATATTTCTCAGTGAGTCCGACATTATCTATGTGACTCCGAAAGAAGTCAAGGGGCAAGCATTGGCTAATCACTTAGCATAGAACCCGATTGACGGAGAATACAAACTATTGAAGACCTATTTTCCCGACGAGGAAGTGTCGTTTATAGGAGAAGATATTGCCAAGACATATGATGGTTGGAGGATGTTTTTCGACGGAGCAGCTAACATCAAGGGAGTGGGCATTGGAGCAATTTTAGTATCAGAAACCGGTCAACATTATCCGGTATCCGCAAAGCTCAGGTTCTTATGCACCAACAATATGGTAGAATATGAGGCTTGCATCTTGGGACTCAGATTGGCCATCAACATGAATATTCAGTAGTTGCTAGTAATCGAAGATTCAAATCTACTGGTACATCAGGTAATTGGAAAGTGGGCTACAACAGCACTAAAATATTACCATGCTTGCATTGTGTTGAAGATTTGATCAAGAGGTTCACAAAGATAGAATTCAAATATGTTCTGAGGATTCAGTACGAGTTCGCAGAGGCGCTGGCTACCTTGTCCTCCATGATACAATATCCAGACAAGAATTTCATCGATCCTATCCCGATAGAGATTCGTAAACAACCAGCTTATTGCGCTCATGTTAAAGAAAATTTTATGGAAATCCATGGTTTCACGATATCAAAGAGTATTTGGAGAAAGGAAAATACCTAGAAAACGCCACACACTCAGAAGCGCATGCTTCGAAGATTGGCCAACCACTTCTTTCAGAGTGGATCAATTTTGTATAGAAGGACTCCTGAATTGGGATTGCTGCGATGTGTCGATGCCAAGGAGGCATCTAGATTGCTCAAAGAAATACATGCCGGAACTTGTAGACCTCACATGATCGGGTTCGTTTTGGCCAAGAGATATTAAGGGTAGGGTATTTCTGGATATCTATGGATACAGACTGCACCAAATATGTTCAAAACTGTCACCAATGACAGATACATGCTGATATGATACGAGTGCCACCCAACGAACTCAATGCAACAAGATCCCCCTGGCCCTTCTCTGCCTAGGGCATGGATGCCATTGGACCAATTGAGCTCGCTGCTTCAAATAGGCACATGTTCATTTTGGTGGATATAGATTACTTTACAAAATGGGTTGAAGCTGCTTCATATAGGGTTGTGGCTAAGAAGGTTGTAGCGGATTTCGTCCGAGATCGTATTGTTTGTCGATATGGAGTACCTGAGTCAATCATTACTGACAATGCCGCCAATCTCAATAGTGATCAGATGAAAGCTATGTGTGAAACATTCAAGATCAAGCATCGGAATTCTACAGCATACATGTCATAGATGAATGGAGCCGTATAAGCCGCAAACAAGAACATCAAGAAGATATTGAGGAATATGGTGGACAACTACAAGTAATGGCATGAGAATCTACCATTTGTTTTTCTCGGGTACCGCACCACAGTCCATACGTCAATTCGGGAAACCCTCTATCTACTGGTCTACGGTACTAAAGCTGTTATACCCGCCGAAGTGGAGATTCCTTCCCTAAGAATCATACAAGAGGCTGAGCTTAGCGACACGGAATGGATACAGAGCCGGTATGGACAATAGGATCTCATTGACGGTAAGAGGATAAATACAGTGTGTCACGGTCAACTCCACTAGAATAGAATGGAAAGGGCTTTCAACAAAAAGGTTAAATCGAGGTAATTCACACCGAGGCAATTGGTGTTGAAATGGATCTTTCCGCATCAAGATGAAGCAAAAGGGAAATTCTCACCTAACTGGCAAGGCCCTTACATGGTTCATCGAGTACTGATAGGAGGAGCGCTTATACTCGCAGATTTGGATGGAGAAATATGGCCAAAACCTATTAATTCAGACGCAGTCAAGAGATATTACGTTTAAGATTATATTTGCACTTTCTACTTGATGTAACCTGAACTACGCTTGACCTGATTCCCATTTAAGAGGGGATACGTAGGCAGCCCTATGGGTTCGATCAGATCAAAATACAATCTTCATTCCCCGATATGGTCAGGAACTGGTGCAAGACTTTGTTTTGACAATCTCATTACGTCAAGGATCGCCAAGAAGTGCATTGCCGGAAGTATGTATATAAACTGGGGCAGCATTTTGAGGAGGGTCCTCAAAATTCCTAGTTGAGGAGGTTGCAATGTGTCAAAATGTGTCACAATCTCCGATTTGACAAAATTATTTGTTTTATGAATCATCACATTTTGAATAACAGCATTCTTAAATTAATTATAACAAATGCATATTGTTCAAAAATTTCATTTTCTACAGTGGCCAGACGTTACCTAGAGAGACTCGAACAAGGCATCAAGACAAGGAGCAAAGGTGAAATGAAGAATCAAAGGCACAAACCAACCTTTCCCCCCAAAACTCACAATTTTTCTTTTGATGTAGGCACAACGGACATAGCAAGAACGTCCGCAGATATATAAGATCACTATCTTCACACCGACAGAAGTCGCCAAGCACAAATGCGTCAAGCTAAGGATCACTCTTCCCCCTCACATTTAATCGTTGCTTTTCCTGCATAGGGATAAACACTGCCTTTGTTCTTTGCATAGGGCTAAGCAATGCCCTCATCATTGCATAGGGTTAAGCACTGCCCTCATTATTGCATAAGGCTAAGCACTGCCTTCCTTTCCATGAGACTAAACACTGCCTTCTGTTGCATGAGACTAAACACTTTCTCCATCACATTGCATATAAGGCTAAACAATGCCTTCCGTTGCATGAGACTAAGCACTGTCTCCATCACATTTCATAAGACTAAGCACTGCCTCCATTATTGCATAAGGCTAAGAACTGTCATCCTTTGCATGAGAC
The DNA here is from genome assembly GCF_000390325.3 of Nicotiana tomentosiformis. Lineage (NCBI taxonomy): Eukaryota > Viridiplantae > Streptophyta > Magnoliopsida > Solanales > Solanaceae > Nicotiana > Nicotiana tomentosiformis. Next base: position 45,936,468 of record NC_090817.1, read on the forward strand.
TAAACATTGTCTCCATCACATCGCATCCTGCCTTGCGTTGCATGAGACTAAGCATTATCTCCATCGCATTGCCTCCATTATTGCATAAGGCTAAGCACTGTCTTCCCCTACATGAGACTAAGCACTGTCTCCATTACATTATATGAGGCTAAACATTGCCTCCATTATTGCATAAGGCTAAGCATTGCCTCCATTATTGCATAAGGCTAAGCAACGCCTTCCCCTACATGAGACTAAGCACTGTCTCCATTACATTATACGAGGATAAGCATTGCCTCCATTATTGCATAAGGCTAAGCACTGCCTTCCTCTGCATAGGGCGAAACACCGCCCTCATCACATACAAGGCTAAGTGTTGCCTTGTCTCGTTGTCTCATACAACTAAGCATCAGATCTTCCCACTATCAAACGATTGATATCTCTGCATGTTTTCATCTCATGTGCTGAAATATTACCACATTGTCAGAAGGTGTCATAGTCTGAAGGCATCATCCTCACAGCCCGAAGACATCATGCCATGGCCTGAGTATCTCTAAAAACTGCAAATCATTATTCAAAGGCGTCATATTCCAAAGGCACTATCCTCATGGCTCGAGGACACTATCTCATGTCCTGCGAATCCCTTATCATACGCTTCATGGCCCAGGACGTCATGGTCTAAGGACATCATCCTCATCGACGAAAGACAACTCTCATGGTCCGAAGGGAATTTACATCATGTTTTAATTTTCACAATAACCCTGTATATATTCACGTGCATCGTGTTTTAAGTTTTGTAGGTAACTTGGGAGGTAACCGTTCTGTAAATAGGATCAATTCTCGCTCCGATTTCTATTCACAACATTCACATCCTTCGATCATCTCAAACATAGACAACAATCAGCAATTGTTTACTCTTTTTCCCCGTAATCGTTCAAACCTTTACCTCAAAAGTCCGTAACGTTCAAATTCGAATTCATAGCTCCGCCCAAAATTAGCCGTTACTCATGGCACCACCCAATACAAAAGATTTTTCCTTGAAACATATAACCATTCTCATAATAACTCTATCGGCTTCATTCGTCGTTGGATCCAGAACTACACACGGGCTGATTCCCTTAATACCAGGGATATGTAGGCAACTCAGGAACCAAGAATCAGCCCCCATTCTTTTTCAAGAAACACATCATCCTCACTCATATCGGACAAAATTGGTCATCATTTTCTTTACCCAATAACTCTTTCATCATTACCGGATAAAGAGGGATAACTGTTGATACCCAATTTTGCCCTCGTATTTCTATAAATATCATATATACTTTCAAAATATCATTTTTTGCATCATCACCAATTTACAAGAATCATATAAGTATTTTCTATAATTTTTCATAATATTTAAGGTAGTAAAATTGATTTTCTTGCATTTAATTTATTCAAGTGTTTATTAATTACTCCCTAATATTATGTTGTGATGACTTAATCATCCAAATTTATTATTTACACCCACATATATGCTTTATAATATTTTTACTTCATTTTATATAATTGCATTTGTAGTGTTCGAGCTATTTATACGATTTTGCAATAATAGCCTGTATTCTATACATAACTACATTATTTACATTATTTATACTAAAATAGTATTTTTATATTTTTATAATGCTAAGATATTATTTCCAATCATTTCAATGCATCAGTAATATTTTTATTATTTATTATAAATTATTTTTAAAAATTTTCATATATTTCATTTTTAAGCCCAAAACATAGCTAATTTCGGACAAATTGTGGCCCAAAACATTTGGTCCACACCCCAGCTTACCCTTTACCAGCCCAAAACCAAACAACCCTTTAATAAACCCGGTCGGTACCTATTTTATACGATTCATTTCATCCCAACTGTTGATCTCAGAGATCAACGACTGACATCCTATCTCCCGTCTTTAATTAATCCGCCCCAAACCCTAATCCTCATTCCCCATCTAACAGCCGTCCCCAAACCCTCTCGACCCTCCTCTATAAAAGAAACCCTAGCAGCCGCCTCCGATTCTCTCTGATTCCAACATAAACATGGAGTCAATCCATTATTTATACTTTCCTATTTTGAGGCACTACGTTAGTGTATACGCGCCTGTGGTGTTACATAAGTTCTTGCCTTACTTTTGGCAATAACTACCTTCCGAGATATGGCTTGGTTGACTCTGATTCTTTGGGGATTTGGACGATGTCTCGTCTATATGCATCATACAAGGAAGGATCCTTGATTCTTGGTTCGATTCTCATACGTCTAGACCCAACTAGTGTTTGAGAATCTCCTTCTCCTTTGCCAATTTTGATTGCATGCGATATATTATTTCCTTCTTTGTGTTTGATTGATAATTTTCCATGTTTGTTTGCATAATTTAAACACTATATAAACCCCCCTTTCCCTGCTTCCCCTCTAAGTCGTAACGACTACTACAAGAATAATTACCACCTTACTACTGTTATCGCTACCACTCTCTAAATCAGTCACTCACTTTGTTCTGAAATTTTGGTTCTTGGCCGGCTCAAAGCCAAGGCCACCAAATTTCGTTCTATCGGCCTTCCTAGTGCGAGCATTGCTCGGGGCTCCTCTGAAGCCCTTGTGAACTTTGACGCACTAGGTTTAGGTTCTGATGCTTTCTTCTACTATTGATTATTGGAGTGCTGCTAAATTTATTCTTCTTGTTTACTTGTTCATTAATCTGTAACTGGTCAGTACCTTTGGCCCTTGCAATTCCATTCTCTTTTTGTTTGAGTTCCTGCTTTGTATATCTATGTCCCTGAAACTTTTGTGAATCAGCATGCTATTATTCGCATCCCTATCTGCTCTAAAATTATTCTTGAGGTTCTATACTTCTCTAGTAGCTGAACTTGCCAAATTTTTAGCCTTGATTCTGGCTTTCTTAAACATGTTTACTCTAGTGTGTGTGTTCAAATGCTTATTGCTGCTGCTTATTCGGAGTTTTTATCTTCGCCTTGTTCTGGATTCTTGTGATAAACCAATTCATGTCCAGAAGGTGTTCTAATCCCTATTGAACCATTTGAATATATCTTAATGCTTTCTTAGAGTTAATTTCTTATCATGTTATTAGCCAAACATGTTTTTATGCCAATTACAAATTCTAATGTGTGTCCCTGTCCTGTTTAATCTTGTGTTCTTCAATACTGCCTAAGAATTCTAAGATGAGATTCAATACCTGGCCTCTTCTCCCATGTGTAGTCAATCCCTAGTGCATGCCAATCCTGTTAACCTTGATTTAACATATTCTTGCCTATTATAAGTTCGGGCGCTGTTTAGACCTCGGTGTTATGATTGATAATGTTAACATTCCTCATTAAGTGAATTGTTACATGTTCACCAGCCTGTTTGTTGTTTTATTTGTGGTCATACCTGCATTAGACTCTCATGCTAGGAACTACCATGTAAAACTACTATTTCACTTTGCTCCTGTCTGAGATTCTGCAAGGTTCTTCTGTTAAATCTTATGTCTGAAGTTATTTGAGCTGATCCTGGATCATATTTTGTTTTTGAAACCCTACTTTGGATTGTTTGTTAGCTTGTGATGTTTCACCTTGCCATTTTGAACTTATTCCTGAAACATCGCATGAGGCCATCTTATGTATATAACTCCATGTGATCTTGTATATATGCTTTGGTTTAAACTACTGCTAGTTGCAGTCCTAAGAACTAAGTGTGTGGACTTTCAAAGTTGTTTAATCAATCTCATGTACAGTTTGTTACTCGTGTGGTTAAGTTTGGCATCACTGGGTAAGTTAATTCCCCCCTTTCAGGCCTGGTATCGGTCCGTGTCTAAGTTTGAGTCATGCACCTAATACACTTTAATGTTTTGGGGTGTACCTAGATCTGGGTTTTCCATTTGTGTGAAGAATAAGATTATTGAAGGCCTCGACGTTGCTGGGTTGTTCTCCTTTGGGCCTGCTCTTTTTATTAGAGCTGTACTCATTTTAGTTTGTAATATTTGAGCATGTATTCTTTATTTTTGGCTTGTAATGATTTGTAAACAAACAATTGGGGAGTTAGTGAAATTGGGGAAACGGGTGTACTCTATTCTTGCATAAAAGGGTAGAAAACATGCCTATAGGGTCTCAATATTTTATTTGGTATCTCGTTTGACATGCTCTATTTCTGTACACTGATATAAAGCATGTTTATAAGAACCCAAGCACTTCACTTGATCAACATGTTATATTCCCGTACACTATAAGAAAATATGCCTATAAGAATCTAAGTGCTTCACTCGTTCACATGCTCCACTTCTATACGCTATTAGATAGTTTGCCTATAGGATCCAAACATTATTGGTTATCTGCTCAATTTGCTCCATTGCTATGTATTAGATATCATGCCAATAGGATTGTGTTAAGTAATAAAGACCTGCTCCTATTGATATTCATCTAGATACTATGTCTATAGGACCTTAATTGATTAATTAAACTGCCGTTGTTGCTATTCTTATCACACTGCCTGCCTAGAAAATATGCCTATAGGGATAAAGTATTTCAAAGATGAATCTCGATTGCCAAACATTAGAAATCCTGCCTACAAGATGCTATTACTCGTCTTAGACAGCATGTTTATAAGATCAACGTCTTTAATCTTGGGCTTTCGAACAACATTATTACCTCGTTGCACGAACGATGTAGATGTCATGCCTATAGGTTTGTAAGGCCTTTAATCTGCAAATCCGTTAGCCTAAAGTTGTAACGTTGGCTGCACTTTACTGAAAATCAGAATCATCTAGAAATCATGCCTATAGGACTTAACGACTATAATGCTTCATAACTCTAAAATTTTCTATTGCCTAAACTGCCGCGTGCGTTCACTTTTTATGTGTGGGGGTTAACTTGAGCCTTTTATTGCATTTATGTGAAGTCCTGTGTGTTTTGAATGTGCGCTAGTTTTATTATTTTTTGAACATCCTAAGTAGAGTCTAGAACCACCTAATAGTAGGTCCAAAGCCACCTGGACCACAGGCATGGGACGGGTAGTGCATGCGTAGGATGTGACCTAAAATTGAATTAGAGCGCCTTTAAGTAAACAAGTTTAACACATTAATCGGGTAGCAGGAGATGATAGTCTGTGCCCGCTGAATAATATGAGCAACCCATATCTTAAGGGAGTTGCAAAGTATTATTTATGTTGCACGGAGTGATCCTGTAGGCTAAAAAACTTAGGACCCCCCCCCCCTTTATATATGTTTACATTAATCATCAAATATAGACAAATCTAGTTGTACCTTGTGACCTCCAAATACTTGTATTAATCACCTATATAGTTTGATTTTTGTCCGATTTCCTTTATAGTTGTTCATAATAGAACCTTCAAATTCCATGTCTTCATTCACTTATATGATCACTTAGCTTAATTATAATCCACATAGTTTAAACTTCGGCCGGGACCCGCAGTTGTGGATCTCGAAGAGTGCCTAATACATTCTCTTTGAGGTAAAAATAGAGCCAGTATCCGATCTTTGGTAACACAGACTAGTTAAATCAGAGCTATTTGCACATAGATGCCCTAATGCGCCTTAAAATCATTAGGTGGAGACTCTCCTCTTTTAATACTTTTAAAAGAGTTGTCACACGTCGAAACCCGCTTTCGCAAGAAAAAGGGGCGCGACATATACACTGCCCAAGCATTTCGCTTCTACGGGCCAAAAATTTGCAGCTGCGGAATTCACTTAAGCCCTCAAAATCCACACCTACGCTCCAAGGTCCGCATCTGCGCTACAAGGTCCGCATCTGCGCCCAAACGTCCATTTCTGTGAAGCCAGCCACGCCTACCCATCTCCGTATCTACGGGCTCACAGATACGGAATATTCCTCGCACCTACGACCATTGGCCAACTATTTCAAGCTTGCACCTGCGATCGCTGGCTCGTTTCTGTGAGCTCGCACCTACAACCAATCCCCTTGCAGGTGCGGTCACACCACAAAACCCCAGCTTCAGCCACTTCCTAAGTCCAAATTCCAATCCGATAACCGTTCGAAATCCACCCAAGGCCTTCGGGACCTCAACCGAATATACCAACAAGTCCAAAAACACGATACAAACTTAGTCAATGCCTCAAGTCACATCAAACAACATCAAAAACAAGAATCGCACCCCAATTCAAGCCTAATAAAAACTAATGAATTCCAACTTTTACAATCAATGCTGAAACCTATCAAATCAACACCGATTGATCTAAATTTTGCACACAAGTCAGAAATGACACAACTCACCTATTCCAACTTATAGAACCAAAATCCGAGTCCGGTAACCATAAAGTCAACTCTCAGTCAAACTTCTTAACTCTCCAAACTTTATTTTTTTCAACTTTCACCAATTCAAGCCAAAATCATCTACCGACCTCCAAATCAATATCCGGACACACTCCGAAGTCCAACATCACTATACGAAGCTACCGGAATCATCAAAACTCCATTCCGGAGTCATTTACACATAAGTCAAAATTTGGTCAACTCTCAACTTAGGCTTCCAACCTTAGGACTATGTGTTCCAATTTATTCGGAAACATCCCCGGGACCGAACCAACTACCCCGACAAGTCACATAACAACAAATGAGCACAGTATAAGGAATAAATGGGGGAATGGGGCTGTAACACTCAAAATAACCGGCCGGGTCCTTATATCTTCCTCCTCTTAAACAAACGTTCGTTCTAGAACGGTTCTAGAATCATACTTGGATTCTCAAATAGATGTGGATATCTACTTCGCATCTCCCGCTCGGTCTCCCAAGTAGCCTCCTCGACTGGTTGACTTCTCCACTACACCTTCACTGAAGCTATGTTCTTCGACCTCAACCTTCAAACCTGCCGAGCCAAAATGGCCACCGGCTCCATATCATAAGTCAAATCACCATCCAACTGAACCATGCTGAAGTCCAAAACATGAGAAGGATTGCCGACATACTTTCGGAGCATAAAAACATGAAACCCTGGGTGAACACTCGATAGACTAGGAGGCAATGCAAGTTTGTAAGCCACTTCTCCAATCCTCTCAAGCACCTCAAAAGGCCCAATATACCAGGGCTCAACTTGCCCTTCTTCCCGAACCTCATAACACCCTTCATGGGTGAAACTCTGAGCAGTACCTTCTCTCCCACCCTGTAAGCAACTTCACGAACCTTCCGATCGGTGTAGCTCTTCTGTCTAGATTGCGTCGTGCGAAGCCGATCCCGAATCAACTTAATCTTGTCCAAAGTATCATGACCCAAGTCAGTACCCAATAGCCTAGCCTCACCCGGCTCAAACTAACCCACCAGAGATCGACACCGTCTCCCATACCAAGCCTCACACGGAGCCATCTGAATGCTCGATTGGTAGTTGATGTTGTAGGCAAACTCTGCAAGCGGCAGAAACTGATCCCAAGAACCCCCAAAATCCATGACACAGCCGCGTATCATGTCCTCCAATATCTGAATAGTGCGCTCGGACTGTCCATCCATCTAAGGGTGGAATGCTGTACTCAACTCAACCCGTGTGCCTAACTCTCGCTGCACTGCTCTCCAAAACTAGCATGTAAACTGTGTGCCCCGGTCTGAAATGATGGACACCGGTACACCGTGAAAGCAAACAATCTCGTGAACATAGATCTCAGCCAACCGCTCCGAAGAATAAGTAGTCCCAACTGGAATGAAATGCGAGAACTTGGTCAACCGATCCACAATCACCCAAATAGCATTAAACTTCCTCGAAGTCTTTGGGAGCCTAACAACGAAATCCATGGTGATACGCTCTCATTTCTACTCCGAGATCTCAAACCTCTAAAGCAATCCACCTGGTCTCTGATGCTCGTACTTCACTTGCTGACAATTTAGGCACCGAGCTACAAACCCCACTATATCTTTCTTTATCCTTCTCAACCAATAGTGTTACCTTAAGACCTGATACATCTTTGCGGCACTCAAATGAATGGAATACCACAAACTGTGGGCCTCCTCAAGAATCAACTCATGTAACCCATCTACATTGGGCACACAAATACGACCTTGCATCCGCAACACCCCATCATCCCCAAGAGTAACCTCCGTAGCATAACCGTGCTGAATTGTGTCCTTAAGGACAAGCAAATGAGGGTCATCATACTGACGTTCTCTGATGCGATCATATAAGGAAGACCGAGAAACCACACAAGCTAGAACTCGACTAGGCTCCAAAAAATCTAACCTCACGAACTGATTGGCCAAGGCATGAACATCCTATGCAAGCGGTCTCTTACCAACAGGAATAAATGCAAGGCTACCCATACTCACCGCCTTTCTACTTAAGGCATCGACCATCACATTGGCCTTCCCGGGATGATATATAATGGTAATATCAGTCCTTTAGTAGCTCCAACCATCTCTGCTGCCTCAAATTTAGATCCTTTTGTTTGAACAAGTGTTGGAGACTCTGATGATCCCTAAATACCTCACAAGACACACCGTAAAGATAATGCCTCCAAATTATCAATGCATGAATGATGGCTGCCAACTTCAAATCATGAACATGGTAGTTCTTCTCATGGGGCTTCAACTGGCGTGAAGCAACATCAATCACTCAACCCTCCTACATTAAGACACACCAAATACCAATTCGAGAAACATCACAATACACTGTATAAGAGCCTGACACAGAAGGTAAAAATAGAACTGGAGATATGGTCAAGGCAGTCTTGAGCTTCTGAAAGCTCTCCTCACACTCATCCGACCACCTGAATGGAGTACCCTTTTGGGTCAACTTGGTCAAAGGTGCTGCAATGGACAAGAAACCCTCCACAAAGTGACAATAATATCTGGCCAAGCCCAGAAAACTCCGAATCTCATTAGCTGAGGACGGTCTGGGCCAACTATGAACCACCTCTATCTTCTTTGGATCCACTTTAATCCCCTCACTAAACACCACGTTCCCCAAGAACGGCACAGAACTATGCCAAAACTCACACTTGGAGAACTTGACATAAAGTTTCTCCTCCCTCAACCTCTATAGTACAATCCTCAAATATTGGGCATGCTCCTCCTGGATACGTGAGTACAACAGGATATCATCAATAAATGCTATGACAAACGAATCAAGATATGACTAGAATACACTGTTAATCAGATGCATGAATATTGTTGGGGTGTTGGTCAGCCCAAAAGACATCACAAGGACCTCATAGTGACTATAACGGGTACTGAATATCGTCTTTATAATATCCGAGTCACGAATCTTCAACTGGTGATACCCAGACTGCAAATCAATCTTAGAGAACACTCTATCCCCCTGAAGCTATTCAAATAAATCATCAATGAGCATCAAAGGATACTTTTCTTGATTGTAACTTTGTTCAACTGCCTATAGTCGATGCACATCCGCATAGTACCATCCTTCTTCATCACAAACAGAACTAGTGCACCCCAAGGTGACACACTAGGCCTAATAAACCCCTTATGAAGAACCTCATAAAGTTGCTCTTTTAATTCTTTCAACTCTATTGGTGCCATACGATACGAGGGAATAAAAATTGGCAGAATACCCGATACTAAGTCAATACCAAAATCAATATCCCTATTAGGTGGCATGCCTGGCAGGTCTGCAAAAAACACATTCGGAAGGTCTCACACTACCGTAATAGAATCAATAGTAGGAGTATCAGTGCAAACATCCCTCACAAAAGCCAATTATGGAAGACACTCCTTCCCAACCATCCGTTGGGCCTTCCAATAAAAAATCACCCTGTTGGGAACCTAATCTAGAAAACTTCTCCACTTGATCGTCGGCAATCCCGGCATCGCCAGCGTCACGGTCTTAGCATAACAAGCCAGAATAGAATGACATGGGGACAGCAAATCCATACCTAAAATCACGTCGAAATTAACCATACTAAGCAATTAGAGATCAACTCTAGTTTCAAATACCCCAATAGTCACCACACACGACCGTTACACATGGTCCACAATAATAGTATCGCCCACTGGCATAGATACATGACCATGTGAAACAAAGGACTCACGGGCCATATCAAAATAATGAGCAAAATATGATGATGCATACAAATAAGTGGAACCAGGGTCAAATAATATAGAAGCATCCATGTGGCATACTGAGACAACATATCTGATCATTGTGTCTGAAGTAACGGCCTCTGTCCTGGCAGGGATAGCATACTAACCGCCAACTGATCGGCCTCTCGCTCTAGGGCGACCTCTAGCTTCCTGAGCCCACCCCAAGTTGGCTGAGCGGGTGGTGAAGTAACTGGTGCAAAAGTTGTAGCCTGACTCCTCTGCTGAACAAGACCTCCCAAAAGACAGGGACAATACCTCTTCACATGACTAAACACTCCACACTCAAAGCAACCCCGCTCTGATAATGGCGGAATGTACTGAAGCAGATCTCGAAAACTAGAATAACTACTAGAAGAACCTGGTGCAGATGAACCCTGAACTGATAGAGCATGAGATGAACTATGAGCTGGGAGGGCACTAAGAGATTGCAAGGCCTCGAAAAACATTACCTAAAACCTGGGGTTTTGTGATGCCAAGATATACTTATGTGTCGATGATTGTAGATACTCTTCGCGATGAGCTTTATATGGTAGGAGATGTAGATCTCCCATTGGATGGTTCGAGATTGGGGAAGCAGAGTTAATGGGACTAAACCTCGTGCATCAGGCTATAGAGAAGGTTATGATCATTAAGGATCGGTTAAATACTGCTCAGAGCTATCAGAAGTCCTATTCGGATGTTCGCCGTAGGGATTTGGAGTTCAATGAAGATGATTGGGAATTCTTGAAGGTATCCCCTATGAAGGGTATAATGCGATTTGGTAAGAAAGGGAAATTGAGTCCGAGGTATGTTGGACCGTACAAAATCATTCAGAGGATTGGTCAGGTGGATTACAGGCTAGAACTACCTCCAGAGATGTCTTTAGTGCACCCGGCATTTCAAGTATCCATGTTGAAGAAGGTGGTTGGAGATCCGTCGCTTACTGTTCCGGTTGGGACTATTAAGGTTAATGAAGAATTGACTTATGAAGAAATTTTAGTTGCCATTCTTGATAGGCAAGTTTGAAAGTTGAGGAACAAAGAAATTTCCTCTGTGAAAGTGTTATGGATAAGCCAACAAGTCGAAGAGGCCACCTGAAAAGCCGAGAAAGATATGTAGAAGAAGTACCTTCATTTGTTTGAATAGCTATGTAATCGATTCTATGAAATTGTTCCCTGTGAATTATGTATCATTTTTAATGTTGATGTTAAGCATGTTCATTTTCGGTAATATATTTCTTGTGAGGCTATGGTTGGCATTGTTTTTATGTTATGTTGCATCGTTGGTTCATGTATATGTTGTTAGGACTGGTTTTGGGATTCTCCTGCAGGTGGATAGGCCCAACTACAGGGGAGGCTCTAGCGAAAGTATTTGAAATTTAGGTTGCTAGTCAAAATCTGGGAACTGTTGGTGTGTGTTATAGAAGTTGAGTCACATTGGTTTCTAATGGAGGATTTTGGTCCTCATTCGAGGATGAATGATCTTAAGCGGGGGAGGATGTAAGGCCCCAAAAAACTTCACCTAAAACTCGGGGTTTCATGATGCCAAGATAGACATATGTGTCGATGATTGTAGAGATTCTTCGCAGAGTGAAGCAGGGAACTAAGGAAAATTTGGGATGATATTTTGCAGTCAATTATGTGGCCGCATAATCATTTCGCGGGCCGCACAATCCATCGCATATCCAACATGAAAATTTTTGGAGGGAAGTTCTGCGGCGTATTATGCGACCGCGGAATGGGTCTGCGGACCGCAGACCGGTCGCAGAGTGAAGCGGAAATGCCCAATTCTAAAGGGCCATCATGCGGTCCATTTTGCGGACCGCATAAGCGTTATGCGGTCACATGTGCGATCGTAGATCTGCTCGGGGCTTTATTTTTCTAATTTTTTTACCCTACCCTATTTCGATATATTGAAGTAAAGGGTCACTATTGAATCCAACATCTGATATTTCTAGAGAGAGGGAGTGCCATAGAGTGAGAGGGGAAGTTCCTAAGCTTATCATTTATCAATTATTGCTCAAAGTTGAAGAGTTCACAAGAAAAACTCACTAGGTCTTTATCCTAGAGGTAAGATTCTACCCCCTAGCCCTCAATTCCGGAATTTAATTAGAAATATGTAATGAGAAAAGTAATTCTTGGGTGTGGGAGTTGTTCATTATGTATGCATGTACCATCAAGGGTAGTGGGAAGATTGTTGAGCTTATCTGGGTAAACTTTGGGCAGTGGGATGAAGGAATCCTCCATAGAAGGATCTTGAAACCTTAATGCACACCTAGTGTTTGATAAAATGCTCAAGTGAGCTGGACATGAACTCCTTCCTAATTTTTGTTCAATTTTGCTATATCTCTAAATAGATCGAAGTGGCTAAGATTTCTGGAACATTGTAGCAATTTAAGAAGCTCGAGGCGAGGTATGTTGGCTAAATCTATCTCTTAGAATTGAATCCCACGTTGTTCTTGTAAGCCCCGGGATGATCATTGTAAATGTGACTATTCTGAATGCTTCTATGTTATTGTGTTATCCTTCGGGAATGTGATATAAGTATGTGCTGTGTGTTAACATGTTAAAACTTCAAGACGTGATTCTAATGAAAGCTATTATGTCGAATTCTGTAAGAAATCTCATTGTGCCTATGACTCTTATTTTCTCACATGTGTGCTTAAAGTCTTGAATAGAAATGCCTTGTTGTTGAAAATCCTTAGTGGTGTTTGAAAGCAAAAGAAGTGAGCATGAGATGTGAAACACGACCAACGTGCTGAGAATGATATTACAATAAAGGCCGCTAGTGCCAATGAAATAAAGAGAAGTGTAAAAGACATTGAAATGAGCTGCCAATTTCCTAAAGTAATAAATGCCTTGGGAGTATCGTTTAGTCACCTAGGAAGGGTAGGTGGAAATGACCTAACCCCGAAACTACACATGCCAGTGTAGGAGTGAGTGAGGGGTAAAATCTCGTGTGAGGTGGTGAGAGTTTTCCACGAATATAGGATGAGATTGATGTATTGGGATAATTCCCCTTAAATGGGATGAGATGATTTCTAGCAGAATGTGAGGTGACGTCAACCCACACGGCATTGTGGTGACGGCTTAGTCGATCGAGCTGAGATCGGATGCCATGCCGCGCACATGGTGGTATTGTGAGTGGACGTCTCGGGTGAGACGACTTAGCTGAGCGGGCTGAGATCGGATTCCGTGCTAAAAGCATGGTGGTGTATCGGTACTAAAGATCTCCCAACCTAAAATATTGAACTTGCTTGAAATTTATTCTTTCTCCTAACTTGGTACTTTAATATTAATGAGGCCCTCATTGATTTCATATTTCTTTATCATTGTACTGTTACTCTTTCTATTGAGGGGGTGTTTAGTTTTCATACTAGTACTATTCCATATGTACTAACGTCCCGTTGGCCGGGGGCGCTGTATCTTTAATGGATGCAGGTGGTTCCACAGCGAGCGGCATTGAGCAGTGATAGCAGTACACCCTCTCCTCAGCTGACTTGGTGAGCCCCACTTCATTTCGGGGTCCTGCATCTTTTGTCCTTTGTACATAGCTGTAAGGCCCCGTAAAACTTTACCTAAAACTTAAGGTTCCGTGGTGGCGAGGTAGGCTAATATGTTTGGCGATGGTAGAAATTCTTCGTGGCTTGCAAGCTCGCCGCGGTACATACATTTTGGGTCGAACAGTGCGCTAGGGAGTTAAAAAAAAATGTTGGCAGAAAAAGACATTTCTGCAGCCCACTATGCGGGCCGCAGAATAACCGCAGAGTGAAGCAGAAACTTGAAGTAAAATTGTTGGCCATTATGCGGTCGCAGAATTACTTTGCGGGCCGCAAATTGCATCACATGGTCGACATGAGGAATTTCAGGAGGAGATTCTGCGGTCTGCTTTGCGACCGTAGAATCGATATGCGGATCGCAGAACGGTCGCATACCCTGGCAGCGGTGCCTAGTTCCAGAGGGCCATTCGCGGCCCATTTCGCAGACTGCAGAAGCATTATGCGGTCGCATATGCGACCGTAGATTTTATTTCGGAGCTTCATTCTTTTGGTTTTTATAACCCTTCTATGATGCCAGGCGTGCAGCCTATATCTATTCTACCCTACAGAATGGCACCGGTAGGATTGAAGAGCTAAAAGAACAATTGAAAGATTTGTTAGAGAAGGGTTTTATCCGGCCGAGTATGTCGCCTTGGGGCGCACCAGTTCTATTTATTAAGAAAGAAGGATGGGTCGCTAAGAATGTGTATTGACTATCGACAGCTCAACAAGGTTGCAATCAAAAATAAGTACACATTACCAAGGATAGATGACTTGTTTGATCAATTGCAAGGTGCTAAGTACTTCTCCAAGATCGATATAAGATTCGGGTATGACCAATTGAAGATCAAGGAACAAGATATTCCGAAAACAACATTCAGGACCTGGTATGGGCACTTTGAATTTCTTGTAATGTCTTTCAGGCTAACAAATACCTCCGCAGCTTTCATGGATCTTATGAATCGGGTCTTCAAACCTTTCCTCGACTTCTTCGTGATAGTGTTTTTGACGATATTCTTGTTTATTCACGGAGTAGAGAGGACCATGCCGATCATCTCAGTGCAGTTTTGCAGGTCCTGTATCAACACCAGTTATATGCAAAATTTTCGAAATGTGAATTTTGGCTTGAATCTGTTACGTTCTTGGGTCATGTTATCTCTAGAGAAGGAAGCCGTGAAGTTTCTTGGGCTTAGCTGGATATTATAGAAAATATGTGGAGGGGTTCTCTACTCTTGCCTATCCGTTGACTAAATTGATGCAGAAGGCGGTTACATTCCAATGGTAAGATGCTTGTGAAATGAGATTACAAGAGTTGAAATCAAGATTAACTACGGCACCGGTATTGCCTCTACCTCAAAACCCCTCAATCAGTACTCTAAAAATGACTTTCCTCTAAAATTCACCTCCACTCAGCTCAAATCTAACCAAAATCGACTTAATAATATCAAATAATGCAAGAGAAGCCAATTTCAATAAATAAAGTTAAGATCTTTACACAATTTTCTAAAAGTCAACAAAAGCCAACTCCGGGCCCGCCCGGTCAATACCTGAATCCAAGAGTAGATCTCGACTACCCATAACCCCATGAGTCCATATATGTATTTTGTTTTCAAATCTGAGTCCAATTCAACTCTCAAATCTAAAATTTTGATTTTTGCAAAACGTAGTAAAAAATCCCCAATACTTCTCCTAGATTCTCATGATTTAGATGTTAAATCTTATAAAAACAATCATATTATGTAATAAAAAATTGGTTAAAAATACTTACCCAATAGTTTGGTATCAAAATCTCTCCACAAAATCGCCTCTCACCGAGTCTAGGGCTCAAAAAGTGATAAAATGAAGCTAAGTCCCGAAATACAAATCTTATAACAAGGTGCAGCTATCGCATTTGCGACTTAGGGTTCGCAAATGCAAACTCCACAAATGCAGAAACAGGATCGCAAAAGCTACCACCGACAAACTCTGAATAAGTCTCAAAAGCGACATATAGTTTGTAAATGCGAACACATACACTTCACAAAAGCGATAGGAATGTCGCAACTACGGAAACTCCCTTGCCCAGGTGCCATCGCAAATGCGATAAGATAGTTCGCAAATGCGAACTCCCCAATCCCCAGCCCTCTTTGCAAAAGCAAGAAATATCTACGAGAACTAAACACCAGAAAAATCTTAACTCTCTCAAACACTATGAAACGCGTTCGAAACTCACCCGAGCCCTCGGGCTCCATACCGAACATCCACAGAAGTATAGAAACATCATACGAACTCGCTCACGTGATCAAAATACCAAAATGACATCCAAAACCACGAATCATACCTTAAAACACATGAATTTTACAATGAAACTTAAGAACTTCTAAAAATACAACCACGCACCCGATTCCTATCAAATCAACTCGGAATGAAGCCAAATTGTAGACAAGTTCCAAATAACAAAACAGACCTATTCCAAGGCTCGAAACCAAAATCTGAACCCGATAGACATAAATTCAAACCATGGTCAAACTTAGGAAAATTCTAAACCTTCAAATTGCCAACTTTCGCCAAAATAAGACAAATCAATATAGGAACCTCCGAATTCATATCCGGGCATACATTATGTCCAAAATCACCATACGGACGTAACAGAACCGATAAATTATGATCCGAGATCAATTACGCAAAAGTCAAACTTGGTCAACTCTTCCAAATTAGAGTTTCTAAAATGGGAGTCAATCTTCCAAATCAATCCTGAATCGCTCGAAACCCGAAACCGACCATGCAAGCAAGTCATAATACCTAATATGAATCTACTAAAGACCTCAAACCACCAAACGGGATGCTAAATCTCAAAATGACCGGTCAGGTCATTACACAAACCAATACCGAGAAAGCTAAAACAATGCTCTTGAAATGCCATCTCGCTTGAACTGACCTCCAAACTTCTCGAAATTAGCAAAAAACAACTAAAAACATCAAATAATACCATAGGAAACAAACCCAAATAGTAATGGTCAAATCTTTAATCAAAAACTCAAAGTCAACCAAAGGTTAAACTGGGCCCGCACCTCGTAACTCGACAAAACTAAAAAATTTCAACAACTCATTCGAATACGAGTCCAACCATTCTAATTTCACTCAAATCCAACTCTGAATCGATGTAAAATAATCAAATCCGAGTACAAAATACATACCCCAATCTATGTGATGAAAATCCTTTCCAAAATCGCCCAAAATCGAGCTCCAAATGTGATAAAATGAACAAACCCTCAAACTAAATACAATCTGCCAGTGAATCTGCTTTTGCGGTTACTTAGCCGCATCTGCGAGTTCCCCTCACAACCCGACCTTCCGCACCTACGGAGCTCTTCTTGGACCTGCAGAGCCGCATCAACAAAAGCTACATCGTAGATGCACAACACTCATCTCCCATCCAGCTTTCTCCTGCTCCCTCTTGTCCGCACTTGCGGACACCGCACCTGCGCTCAATGTTCCAGCATTAAGCAACATGATACTAAATGATTCGAAACATGTCCAAAACTCCCTCGAGCCCCTCGGGACCTTGTCCAATCGTGACAATAAGTCCCAAGACATAATACGGACCTACCTGAGGCCTCAAATAACACATAATAAAATAAAAACCACGAATCGCACCTCAATCCAAGCTTAATGAACTATTTTGAAATTCCAAACTTACACCGAACACCTCTAAACAACTCAGAATCACTTAAAATTTTGGACACAAGTCCCGAATAATATAATAAACCTATTTCAACTCTTAGAATAATAATTTGAACCCGATAACATTAAAGTTAACTCCCGGTCAACCCGATGAACTTCCAAACCTTCAAATTATCGACTTTTGCCAAATAGAGCCAAAACCTTCATGAAACATCCAAATGTAAATCCGGGCATACACCCAAGTCTAAAATAACCATCGGGATCTTACAGTATAATCAAAACTCTGATCCGAGGTCAAATACATAAAATTTAACCTTGATCAATCCTTTCAACTTAAAACTTCTAAATTGAGAATCATTCTTCTAAATTAATCCTGAATCACTCAAAAACCAAAACCGACCGTGCACGCAAGTCATAATACACCATATGAAGTTACTCATGACCTCAAACTAGTGAACAAAATATAAATACGCGAAATAACTGGTCGGGTCGTTACAACACTATATCTTGAATTAAATGATATTTAAGCTTGATGAACTTTGATTTTTTATCGCCTTGTAATTCCATCAAATTTGCAACTGCACAACTGTTATCATATAAAATGTAAAAGGTGCTTGAATCGAGTATTTATACCCAACTCATTTAGAAAGTTTTTGAGCCAAACTGCCTCTTTGGCTACCTTAGAGGATGCCACATATTCAGCTTCCATGTTGGAATCAGCAACGTAAGATTGCTTGAATCTCTTCCAACTTATGGCTCCACCTCTCAGAGTAAATACATTTCCTGGGGTAGATTTTCTAGATTATATTCTTAACCGCAATACAATGCCCTCCTCTAGGATTAGACTAAAATTTGCTAACCATGTCTATGGCAAAGCAGATGTCGGATATATTTCATAGAATAAGATACATAAAACTTCCTACAACAGATGCATAAGTGACCATCTTTATCGTTTCTATCTCTTCAGTAGTCTTAGGAGACTGATTTTTAGATAAAGCAATTATATGCCTAAAAGGAATGAATCCTTTCCTGGAATCTTGTATGCTAAACTTGGTGATGATTGTATCAATATAAAAGCTTATGATAATCCTAATATCCTTTTCTTGAAATCTCACGTGAGGTTGATCCCAAGGATATGGGACACTTGTCCCAAATATTTCATATCGAAGTGCATGGACAATCATTCCTTAAGTGAACCCAACATGCCCATATAATTTTCTATGTGCAAGATATCATCTACATACAAAATAAAAAATTCCACTTTGTACCCGACCTATTTTTTGTATACACAAGACTCCTTAAGATATTGATCAAAACTAAAAGTCTTAACAACCTTTTCAATACAAGTGTTCCATACCCTAGATTCCTATTTCAGTCCATAAATGAATCTTTTAAGCTTACACAACATATGTTCCTTGCCACTTTCCATGAAACAATCTTGTTGCATCATGTGGATTCACCCATCAAGATTTACATTAAGAAAAGTTATCTTGACATACGTTTGCCAAATATTTCAATAGACTTAAACATGGCTAGCGGCAAAAAAGTGTCCTCATAATTGACCCCGTCTTTCTGAGTAAACCATTTCACTATAAGCCTTGATTTATAAGTTTACACTTTTCTATCTATTTATCTTTTTCTTATAGATCACTTACATCCAATGGATTTGACCCCATCAGGTGATTTTATGAGATCCCAACCTAATTAGAGTACATGGGCCATATCTCTGATGTCATAGCAGTAATTCACTTATCGACAACTTTATCTTGCAGTGCATGGTTGTAATTGATAGGTTAGGTAGTAGGCTTCTTATGTTTACTATTATATGAATCTCCCAAGAGTGTATACAAACTAGACTATCATATTTCTCTCTTGATACAACTATGCACTATGCAGGTTGCAACTATACCATTATGATCTTGTGGTTGAACCACATTAATTTTAGGAACCTGAGTCTCCATGCTATCCACAGGGATATCAACGACTCCATCTTGTTGTGTAGTTTTCTTAACATAACCCCCATTACTTTGTGACAGTGGAACTCGAGAACATATCATGTGGGACATCTAGTCTTTTGATATTTTTCCTACTACTAAAATGTAATGGTATGTCAACTTCGATTTTCGAGGTTTGTTCTTGGTCGTTTTATTTTTCATATGACTAATTTTCCATTCCTTTGCTTAGTTTATATAAAATAATTTTACTTCTAGGAACATGGCTCATCAAATAGTCTGGCATTTGTGCTAATAATTACCTTCTTTTCTTTAAGACAATAGAATAAACTACCTTTTGTTCCCTTTGGATCAACAAACACCACAGACATTCCTTCTTGCCTCCAATTTATATGTATTTCCTTTCAGCATGTATGCCGGACAACCCAAAACCCGATTATGCAGCAGACTAGGCTTGCACCCAATCCACAGTTCTATAAGGGTCAAAGGTACTGACTTTGAAGAAACTAAATTCAGAATGAAATTTACAGCTTTAAGGCATATTCCCAGAAACACGAAGGCAAACTAAAATTATTCATCATTGATCTAACCATTTTCATAAGATTATTCTTTCTTTCAGCTACACTATTTGTCACGACCCAAAATCCCACCTTAAGGATCGTGATGGCACCTAATCTCTAAAGCTATGTAAGTCGATCACTTACAACAGTTAAACCAATTAAACATGATATTATAAAGATGATTTTAATATAAAAAAGAAATTTAAAGGTAATACATGTCAATACGACGATAATCACTACTACCCCCAAGACTAGTTAGTACAGAGTCACGAACTATAGCTGAATGCATACAAATGTAAAAAGAATATATGATACTATTCGGATAAGAATTTGACAGTACAAATGTGTAGGAAAGGACCCCAAGGAACTAGGACTACTAAGCAGCTCTACCCTAAATTCTTGCGATAAAAAAATCCAACTCTGCCCGAGTCTGTTATCTCCAATACATGGATCTGCACAAAAATGTGCAAAAGTGTAGTTGAGTACACTGGGGTTGATACCTAGCAAGTATCAAAACTAACCTCGACGGAGTAGTGGCGAGGTAAAAGTCAAGAAACCTACTAGACATAATAACCTGAGCATAATATCAGTATAAAACTAACATGTATCGCTCCGCCCGGACAATATATCAATAGCCACCCGTATCACTTCGCCCAGATAATATATCAATAGCCACCCGTATCAATTCGCACAATGTGATGCCACCCTTATGATCCACATAGCAACAATCAATTCACACAATAAATCCACATGTGCCAAAATCACAACAACCTGACATATCAACTCGTGCCACACATGCCCATAGGCCACAATATTTCTGAAACAATAATACCAATGTAACCACAACACATAGACCACGACTCAATCACAATGTGTACAAGAATCTCAATAACAACAAAATGAACGGGAAATAACTCAACAACGAAATATGCTCCATAAAATAACAACTTCAATTAAAATAGATTAATAGTTCTCAATAACTTCAACTTCAATTACTTGCTTAAGAATAAAACTTACAATGAAAGGCATGTCATGTGATAACAAAATCAACTAAATACATATAAGAGTGACTCGACAACGAAAGATAGAACATGTACGTTCAATTAAACATATAAGAATAAACTTGACAATGGAATATAGAACATGAAATGACAAATTCAATTAAAGCATATAAGAATTAAACTTACAATGGAATATAAAACATGTAACGACAAATTCAATTAGAGCATATAAGGATAAACTTGGAAATGGATATAGAACATGTAATGGCGAATTCAATTAAAGCATATAAGGATAAACTTGGCAATGGAATGTAGAACATGTAATGATGAATTCAATTAAAGCATATAAGGATAAACTTAGAAATAGAATGTAGAACATGTAATGACGAATTCAATTAAAGCATATAAGAAGCCTAAGAGTCTAATCTGGTCAATTTTCACATATAAGGCCATGTACACACTCGTCACCTCAGTACACGTCTTCCACATAATCCAAATAGTGAAATTAAACCATGTTCTACGGGGTAGTTCCCCCCCCCCCCACAAACTTAGGCAAGATGCTTACAACAAAGAAGCTAAATTAATACTCTAAAAAGCCCTTTCCGTGTGAAACAACCTCCTGAATGCTCAAATCTAGCCAAAATAACTTAATATCACAAATAAAAGACATGGGAAATAATTTAGGATAATAAAGCTTCGATCTTTAATTAAACCCAAAAGTCAACCTTGGGCCCGCACCTCAAAATATTACAAAACTCACAAAATCCAATAACCCATTTGAATACGAGTCTAACCATATAAGTTTCATCCAAATCCGACCTCAATTTCATGTTTAAGACCCCAAAATTCACTCTCTTAAGTTCAAGTCAACCCCCTCCCCCCCCCCCCCCAATTTATTCTCTTCAAATCCTTGATTTAGGTGTATAATCCATGGGAAAACAAAATATAAAATTAAAACAATGATATAATTACTTACCCTCATTATTTGGGTATTTATCTCCTCCCAAATCGTTTTACGTGTGCTCCAAGAACTCAAAAAGTGGAGAAAATGAACCCAAAATTCCGAAATTGTATGGTTTAAAGCCCTGTTAGTCATCCTTCTTAGCGACCGCAGTTAAAAACCTCGCGATCACGATTCCAAAAATGCCCAGCACAGATTTACCCTTCGTTCCATGAAGCCCCGCAATCGTGATGAACAAACTCCATTACCTGCCTAAGCTCCTTCCAGATAGCCTGTAGTGTAATGGCTATAACTTTTTGTACTAGCCTTCAAATGATAAACGGTTTGATATTCTGAAAATGAGAAAGAAAGGGCTACAACTTTTATTTTGGGATTACCTCCAAAATCCTTATAGATTGCAAGATATAAGCTTCCAAAGTTAGCCGTGTGACATCAGAAATTCTTCTAGGCGATCGTGAGAAAGGCTTCTGCTATCGGGATTCACAAGGCCCAAACAACATTTTTCTCTTCATGAACGTGACCTAAAGGTCCGCGATCACAATTCACACCCCTGTAACCAAAAACAAGCAACTAAAAAAGGCATAGAAATGGTCTGAAACCACCCGAAACTCACCTGAGCCCGTCGGGACCCCGTCCGAACATACCAACAAGTCCCAAAACATAATACAGACTTACTCAATGCCTCAAATTACACATAATAACATCAAAACCATGAATCGTCGATGAAAATCAATCTCTTAAGTTTATAAACTTCAAACTTCTAACCAAGTTACCGATTCAAGCCTAACAAATCCGGAATGAGCCAAAATTTTGTATACAACTTCCTAATGACATATCAAACCTATCCCAACTCCTGAAATAATCTGAATCCGATAATATTGAAGTCAACTTCTGGTCAAACCAATGAGCTTTCCAAATCTTCAATTGCTAGTTTTCTCAAATTAATGCTAAAACCTTATAGAAACATCTAAATAAAAAATCCGTACATACGCCCAAGTCAAAAATTACCATCCGGATCTATCAGAACCATCAAAACTCCTATCCGAGATCAAATACATCAAAGTCAAACTTGGTCAACTCTTCCAACTTAAAGCTTCTAAAACGAGAATCAATCTTGCAAATCAATCGCGAATCACCCGAAAATCAATAACGACCATTCACACAAGTCATAATACATTACACGGAGCAACTCATGCCCTCAAATCACCAAACGAAATGCAAATGCTTAAAATAACCGGTCGGATCGTTACACTATTTTATTGTGGTGTTCAAGATGTAGAAAATTGAGATGTCATTCCTCATTCTGGTAAGTAACTAATAAATTTCGATGAGAGGTACTCGCGACCGCGATCAGATCATATATCTTGACATATTTATGATGTCGCTTTTCTTCCTGTCTTAAATTCTTTGAAACTTTCAAAACATTCAGACTTGCGATGCAATAATTAAATATATTCATACTTTGAGTAATGATCTATGAAAGTCATAAAATACTCAAAATTACCCCTTTCTTGAACATTAATGGGATCACATAAATCATATTGAATTAACTCTAATGTATCCCTTGCTTGGTTTCCTTTTAAGGGAAATTTTGTTTAATCATTTTTTTTCCTCCAAACAAGATTCACTTATTGGTAGTTCCTCTACTTTTAATGAAGCTAAAGGTTCATCCTTAACCAACCTTGAAATCCAGTTCTGATTTATACGACCTAAACGCAAGTGATATACATAAGTTTCACTTATTTCAAAAGAATACTTTCTCTTATTTGGTGAATCAACATAATTCGGTTGTTTAGGCTATAGTGCTTAGAGTAGCATCAACAATAAAAAGACCATTGATAAATATAGCTGAAGAGAAAAATACTTACTATGACTAATAACACATTTATCAATATAATAACAATTAATGTCATAACAATCTCTCATAGTTCTAGAAATTGAAATCAAATTTCTTCTAACGAAAGGTACATATAATGTGTCTTTTAAAGTTCAAACTATATTACTACCAAATAAATACTAATATTTCCTAATGCAAAAGTTGGAGCTGCTGGACTATCCACTTGAAATGCATTGACGTCCCCTCTACTTGCGCTGTCACGTTACCTGAAACCCTTACAAAAAAATACAAAAATGATTAGTGGCTCCCGAATATACACACCATGACAGGGTAGATACAACCGTTAAAAGAGCTTCAATGACAAGTAGATGTAAATCATCATGTTTGATATTCAGCTTGGCCAGATAAGCTGGGCATTATTTCTATGATGCACATGCTTCTTGCAGTGATAACACTTGCCCTTAGGCTTTTCACACTATTAGATGCACCTCTATATCATGACCAAAAGTCTACCTAGTCGTGATGGTACCTAACCCCAACATGCTATGTTATGCTAACAATAAATAATGAAACTCAAATGAAAGATCATCGATAAAAATAAAGAAGAAGATTAATATCCATACAAATACCCAAGGATCAGTAGTACAATTCATGAGCCACTATGATTTGGATCTATACAGCTGGTAGGAAGAATAAATACATTATTTGTTTGAATATATATGAACATGAATACAAATCCTAAACTACCAAGAACAAGTAGTAGCTTATATCTGGAACGCAAGTACATCTTCAATGATAGCCTTTTTCATCCACGATAGCTCTGCTCCAAGATTTGCCCGCAAGGTGCAGAAGTGTAGTATGAGTACAACCGATCACATCTGTTGTCACGACCCAAATCCTACAATAGGAATCGTGATGACACCTAGTCTTAAAAATTACGTAAGCCAACTACTTATAAATTTTTAATTGATTAAAGACATGATACAAAGAAGCAGAGTTTAATATAAATGCGTAAATTAAGGTGATACAAGACAACACAGCGATAATCACAACATATTCCAGGAACTAGGTAGTACAGAATCACGAGCTCTAACTAAATACATAGAAATATCTCAAAAAAATACAACACTGTTTGAACTACATAAACAGCAGAAAGAAAACATAGAGGGTGACTTCAAGGCCTGTGGTTGGAACATGTAGGGATACCTTGAAGTCTCTGATGTGTAGAATGCCTCACTGACATTAAACTTGATCTGAAGTACCTGGATCTGCACAAAAATATGCAAAAGCATACTATGAGTACACCACATTCGGTATCCAGTAAGTATCAAGACTAACCTTGATAGTGATGAGATTCAAGTCATTTGATACTCACTAGACAAATAACATGTGCACTGAATAAATCAAAGAAAAATGATAACAGAAATATAACTTTAAATAGTAGCATCAATCTCTATAGAACGTGCAATAACAACTCAAAGTAGTAAAACCCGTCTTGTCACGACCGAAATCCCAACCATGGGACCATGATGGCGCCTAAGATCCACTTGCTAGGCAAGCCAACATTAGCAAACGAATTATCCATTTTTAACAAATTAAATGCAGAATATTAATAATTTACAACTGAAATACTCTGAAATATATGTAATAAATCCCTAAATAACGCGGTCTATACTAATCCCAGAAATCCTAAGTCACAAGTATATGAACGACTATAATACTACAAATACGGTATTAAACAAAATACAACTATTCGAAATAAAGTAAACAGTAAATCAAGAAAATAAAGGGGACTTTAGGGACTGCAAACGTTGTGCAACTCTACCTCAAGTCTCCAGATGCAGATATGATCCTAAAAAGCCTCAGCTAAACGCCGCTAGGACCAACACCAGAATATGCACAAGAAGTGCAGAAGTGTAGCATGAGTACAACCGACCCTATGTACTCTGTAAGTACGAGTCCAACATCGACAAAGTAGTGACGAGGCTATAACAAGGCACTCACAATAACCATGTACGAATATAAGTAAATATAATAACAGGATAGGGATACAAGAATTAATATGAAAAGCGGAATAGGAAATACATAATAGAGGGCCCCAAAATATCATTTATGATGAAATTCACAATACAACACGGATGTAGAATCAACAGTAAAAAACAGTCATGTTATATCTTCTCCATTGCGGTGCACAACTCGATCCACAATTACATATATACAATGAGTGTTGCGGCGTGCAACCCGATCCCAATCAATATATCAGTATCCGTTACGGCGTGTAACCCGAACCCAAACAATAATACCAATATCGGTTGCGGCGTGCAACCCAATCCCAAACAATAATATCAATACAACAAAAAACTACGGCATATCTCTCAACATAAGGGAAAGGAACCAAAGCAATTAAATACTCTACAGAAACCAATATAACAAACCGGAGTGAAATTGAATCAAGTAAAGGAATATAGACAATTAAAGGCATAGAACAAGTAAAAACGGAAAACGAGTAAAAGTATGGGTGTACAGAACATGTAGCAAAAGAAGGAATGTAACAAGGAAATCATGTATTTAACAAATAAGGACGTGTAATAATAAAGGCACGATAGAGATAGTATCACATAGTAAAAGAAGACATGATATGGCTAAAATGCATAGTTAAAGACCCATCCTGCATGCTTAACCCACGAAAATGTGTGTACACTCATCACCTTGCACATACGCCATCCCCACACATGAAATCAAGTAACAAATAGACCAATCAAGTCCTATTTCCCTTAAGTCAAGGTTAACCACGACACTTATATCTTTCCGCAACTAAATCAACAATCAATCACGACTTTGCCTTTCGAACAAGCCTCCAAACCAACAGAATCTAGCCAATTATAAATCAAACAATCCAAAATAAGCTTTAGAAACTACCCACGAATGGAAAAAGTTAAATTTTCATTATTTTTGAAAAAGTCAACAAAAGTCAACCCCGAGCTCGCTTGGTCAAAATCTTAGATTCGGACCAAATTCCGATTACCCATTCACCCCAAGCACGGATATGTGATTTGTTTCGAAATCCGACATCAATTTGTGGTCTAAATCTCAATTTTACCAAATCCCTAAATTCTACCCAAAATCCCTAATTTCTACCATGAATTTCATAGATTTGATGTTAAACATTTATGAAAAGTAGTGGGGAATTGATGGAAAATGAATTAGAGTTGCTTACGAAAGAATTTGGGGAGAAAACGTTCTTCAAAAATCACCTCTAGAGTGTTTAGGGTAGAAAGATTTCCCCTCTTTTATCCAGCTGGAACATCGCAATTGCGAATTCTTCTTTGCAATTGTGAAACACTAATTGCAAATGCGACTAGTGCATTAGACCCATTGAAGTCGCAAATGTGACTTATCCTTTGTAAATGAGAAGAGCCCACCATTGCTAGTGCAGATAAATGCTTCGCATATGTGAAGCTGTCTCCCTAGGCACTGTTTTACGTAAATGCGACTCTAAGATAGCAAATGTGATCCCAGCTCAGTTCGCAAAAGCGAACTCTACTTCGCAAATGCGAACTCTAATTCGCAAGCCCCCAACCCATGTTCGCATTTGTGAGCCTGACATCGCAAATGCTAGGCTCGCAATTGCGATCAAGTTCTTGCAATGCGAGACTTGCAACCTTCCACCAGCAACTGTTGAGCACCTACAGTCCCAAACTCAACCGAAATGCATCAAAAACTCATCTGAGCCCCTCAGGCTCCAAACCAAACATGCACACAAGTATAATAACATCCTAATAACTTGCTCTCTACCTCAAATCATCGAAATAACATCAAATAACAAGAATCGATCACTAAAACACTAAATTTTGACTTAAAACTCAACTTTTTGCCAACTTTAACATAATACAGTGAAATGCGCTCGGGTCACCTAGGACACCAACCAAACATGCGTAAAAGTCCAAAAACATCATATAAACCTACTGAAATCGTCAAAACACCAATCCGAGGTCGTTTACCAAAAATGTTGACTGTGGTCAACTCTAGCCTCATTTTAAGTCAAAAATCATATTTTTCATCAAAAATTCACATAAAAGCTTTCCGAAAAAGTGACACGGACCATGTACGCGAATCAATAAACATTAAAAGAAGCTAGGAGTGGTCTCAGAACACGAAAAATAAGGCTATCAATCAAAATGACATATCAGGTCATCACATTCTCAACCTCTAAAAGAAACATTCATCCTCGAACGGATATAGAAAAGTACCTGAACTGGTAAAAAGGTGGGGGTATCTACTCCGCATATCAAATTTAGACTCCCGCAGAACCTTCTCGAACGGCTGACCTCCCCGCTGCACCTTCACAGAAGGAAAACTAATGAACCTGTCGATCTAGAATAGCCACCGACTCTTCCTCATAGGTCAAATTCGCATAAAGCTGCGCCGTGTTGAAGTTCAAAACATGTGACCTCTCTTCATGGTACTTTCGAAGCATGGAAATGTGAAATACCGAATGTACCCCTGCTAGGCTAGGAGGAAATTCAAGCCTATAAGAAACCTCCCCAGAGATCTCAAACAAGCCAATATATATCGAGCTCAACTCGCCCTTCTTTCCAAACAGTAAACCATGGCATGGCGCAGTAAGTTGGCCTAAGCTCTCGCCCATACTTCGCCTTCTTCAGTGGCTAAGCTGAAGCGCTCAAAGTCGGCCTACCACCCTTTCGTTTTCAAGGTTGATCTCACCACTCCCTTTATAAGAGACACTTAGAGAAGAACCTTCTCACCGACCATGTGAGCCACATCTCGAACCCTCCAGTCCGCGTAAATAGTTTGCTTGGACTAAGCTATATGAAGTCGCTTTTGAATCACCTTAATCTTTTCCATAACATCACGAACCAAATCGGTGCCCAACAAATCTAGCCTCACTGAGCTCAAACCAACCGATTAGCGAATGACATCGCCTCCCATATAAGGCCTCGTACGAAGCCATCTGGATGAACGACTAATAGGTGTTGTTGTAGGAAAACTCTGCTAGAGCTAAAACCTTGTCCCACTGACCCCCGAAATCCATAGAGCATGCCCGCAGCATGTCCTCCAATATTTGAATAGTACGCTCGGACTGTCTATCCGTCTGAGGATGAAATTTAGTACTCAGCTCGACCCGAGTGCCCAACTCATGCTACACGGCTCTCCAAAAATGCGATGTGAACTGCGTGCCTCGGTTAGAAATGATGAAAATAGGCACGCCGTGCAGGCAGATAATCTCCAAGATGTAAATCTGAGCTAACTGCTTTGAAGAATAGGAAGTTATCAATGGAATGAAGCACGTGAACTTAGTCACCACAATCACCTAGACTGTGTCGTATTTCCTCATGGTCCGTGGTAAGCCTACCATAAAATCCATAGTGATGCGCTCCTATTTTCACTATGGTATATCCAATCTCTGAGTCAATCCACCTGATTTCTGATGCTCGTACTTCACCTATTGACAGTTCAAACACCGAGAGACATAAGGAACAATATCTTTCTTCATTCTCTGCCACCAATAGTGTTGTTTTAAGTCATGGTACATCTTCGTAACACCCGAGTGAATGGAATAGCACAAACTATGAGCCTCTTCAAGGATGGATTCTCTCAACCCATCAACATTTGGAACACAAATCCGGCCCTGAAGCTGCATAACACCATCATCTCCAATCACAACCTCCTTGGCACCACACCGTTACACCATGTCCCTCAACACCAACAACTGAGATTCATCATACTGGCAAGCCTTGATACGCTCCAACAACGATGGCTGTGCCACAACACAAGCAAGAACTCAGCTAGGCTCCGAAACATCCAACCTCACGAACTGATTGGCCAAAGTCTTAACATACATGGCTAGTGGCCTCTCGGATACCAGTAAATATGCCAAACTACCAATGCTCTAAGCCTTCCTACTCAATGCATCAGCCACTACATTGCCTTCACCGAATAATATATTATGGTGATATCGTAGTCTTTCAATAACTCTAACCATCTCCGCTGCTGCAAATTAAGGTCCTACTGCTTAAACAGGTGCTGGAGACTCCGATGGTCGGTATAGACCTCACATGGAACGCTGTACAGATAGTGCCTCAAAATCCTCAGCACATGAACAATGAATGCCAACTTTAAATCATGCACAAGGTAATTATTCTCATAAACCTTCAACTGACGAGATGTGTAGGTTATTACCCAACCAACCTGCATCAACATCTCGTCAAGCCCAATATGCGATGCATCATAATACGCAGTGTAAGATCCCTAACATGTAGGAAACAACAACACTAAGGTTCTAGTCAATGTTGTCTTGAGCTTCTGAAAGCTCGCCTCACACTCATCAGACCATCTGAAAAGAGCACCCTTCTGGGTCAATCTAGTCAAAGGAGTTGTGATGGATGAACGCTTGGGCTAACTTTGATCTGACTGAATCTTCTTCGGAACCACCTTAATCCCTTCAATGGACACCGCGTGGCCTAAGAATACCACAAAATCAAGCCAAAACTCACATTTGGAGAATTTTTCATAAAGCATCTTTTCCCTCAATGTCTAAAGCACGATCCTCACGTGCTACTCATAATCGTACAGACTGCGAGAATATACCAATATGTCATCACTGAACATGATGATAAAAGAATTAAGATATGGCTGGAACACACAGCTCATCAAGTGCATAAGGTTGTTGGGGCATTTGTCAGCCCAAAAGGCATCATCGAAAACTCATAGTGGCCATAGCTGGTCCTGAAAGTCGTCTTCAGAATATCTGAAGCCTTGATCTTAAACTGATGATACCCCGATCTAATCTTTGATAATACCTTATCACCCTAAAGCCGATCAAACAAATCATCAATACACGGTAGTGGGTACTTATTCTTGATAATAACCTTGTTCAGCTGCATGTAGTCAATACACATTCTCATAGAGCCGTCTTTCTTCTTCACAAATAGAACTGGAGCACCCCAACAAATCATCAACTCCACTGGTGCCATACGATATGGTTGAATAGATATGGGTTGAGTGCCCGACACCAAGTCAATATCATAATACATATCCCAATCGGGCGGCATGTTTGGTAGGTCTGCTGGGAATACCTCTAAGAACTCTTTTACTACCAGATTTGACTAAATAGTAGGAGTATCGGCACTAACATCCCTTATAAAGGCTAAGTATACCAAGCACCTCTTCTCTACCGTCCATTGTGCTTTCAGAAAGGACACCACCCTACTAGGAACATGACTCGATGAACCTCTCCACTCCAACCTTGGCAATCCCATCATCGCCAACATCGTGGTCTTAGCGTGACAATCCAGAATAGTGTGATATGGTGACAACCAATCCATGCCCAAGATCATGTCTACCCTAGTCTCATAACCCCCGATAGAGACCGCACACAAGTGATAGACACGATCTACCACAATTGAATCCCTAACAAGCATAGACACATAAATAGAAGCATTCAAAGAATAACGAGACATGTCCAAATATGAATCAAAATAGGATGAAACATACAAATAAGTGGAACCCAGATCAAATAAAATTGTTGCATATCTATGGCAAACCGGAACAATACATGTGATGACCGCATCAGACGACTCTGCCTGATAGGACCATGTGATGTCTGAAGCGCTGACTGAACTGGCCTGATAGGATGGCCTCTACCAAATGAACACCTTCCTCTAGAGGAGTCACCGTTGATACCACCAAAATGACAAGGCCTCTTCTTAGATGCCGCCTATCTAACCTGACCACGAATCCTCTCGATCCGCCTAGCGATCTCCACAACTCGAGTGAAAGAAATATCTTTCTTAGTCTTTATGGCCATCTATAGCCCGATACCATTAGTAAGGCCATCTATAAATCTCCTCACCCTCTCCCTCTTAGCAGTGATCAAGACAACTGCATGGCGAGATAAATCCACAAATCTGGTCTCGTACTGGGTAATAGTAATCCTACCCTGCTGGAGGCGCTCAAACTGGCAGTGAAATACCTCTCTTAGAGTGAAGGGGATAAACTTATCCAAGAATAGTTGTGAGAATTTATCCTAAGTGAGTGGAGGTGAACCATCTGGTCTACCTTGAACATACTATTGCTACCACCTCTTGGTAGAGCCATGCATGTGAAATACTGCAAAGTCGACTCCATTGGACTTCATTATACCCATGTTGCGGAATACCTCATGAAAATTGTCCAAGCAATCCTGGGGGTCCTCAGAAGGTTTACCGCCAAAGCAAATAGGGAACAAATTGGTAAAGTTGTCCATCATCTTCAGCCCCTCAGACGACATCAGGGGTCCCTTACTGGACTGTGTCGCAATAATAGGTTGAACTGCTCCAACCGGTGGAACTACCGGAGTCTGGTATTCGTGAGCCATCTGCTATGGGGTCTGAGTAGCGGGAGTCTGGGCCTCAGCCAGCCTGAGACCAGCTAGTTCCATAAGAAATACTTTGGCTTGGGCCACACTCTCCATAAGGCCCAGCAGACGGACTAGAGTGTCCTGATGTACCGGGGTAGCAATGAACCCCTTTGGGACCTGCACAGGTCCAACTGGAACAATCTGAACAAGGATGTCCTCCTCTTGCTCGATCTGAGGTTCTGCAATAGGTGCTGCTACGCGTGCTTTAGGATGAGCTATGCCCCTGCCTCTAGCTCTACCTCGTCCTCGACCCTTACCCCTGATAGTGGCTGCAACATGGTGCTCTGGCTCCTAATCAGCTGTTGATGCAGTACGTGTCCTCACCCTTTGCGAAATAACAAGAATAGAATGATTCAAACTCAATGATATAATAAGGTCGCACATATAGGGAAAGAAAGAAGTTATTTTTTTCCTAAAGCCTTATAGTCTCTAGAAGATAAGTATAGACATCTCCATACCGATCCCCCAAACTCTACTAAGCATGCTCATGACTTGTGAGACCTAGGCAACCAGTTCTCTGATACCAACTTGTCACAAACCGAAATCCCAACCATGGGGCCGTGATGACGCCTACATCCACTTGCTAGGCAAGCAAACGTTAGCTAAGAATTGTCCATTTTTAACAAATTACAAGCAGAATATTAGTAATTTACAACTAACATTCTCTAAAATATATGTAATAAATCCATAATTAACGCAGTTAATACTAATCCCAAAAATTTGGAGTCACGAGTACATGAAAGACTAGAATACTACAAATAAAGTCTGAACCAAAATACAACTGTTCGAAACAAAATAAACAGTAAATCAAGATAAGTAAGGGGACTTTAGGGACTGCGAATGCCGTGCAACTCTACCTTAAGTCTCTAGATGTAGATATGATTTGAGCAAGCCTCCGCTAAACGCTGCTGGGACCAACACCAAAATTGCACAAGGAGTGGAGAAGTGTAGTATGAGTACAACTGACCCCATCTACTCCGTAAGTGCCAAGCCTAACCTCTACGAACTAGTGATGAAGCTATAACAAGGCACTCATAATAAGCATGTACGAATATGAGTAAATACAGTAACATGATAGGGAGACAAGAATTAATATTAAAACCGTAATAGGAAATACATAACATAAGACCCCAAAATATCAACTATGCTCAAATTCACAATACAACACGTATACGGAACCAATAGTCAAAAACAGTCATATTATATCTTCTTTGTTGCGGCATGCAACCCATTCCACAATTACGTATATACAATTAGCGTTGCGGCATGCAACCTGATCCTAGTCAATGTATCAATATCCATTGCACTGTGGAACTTGATCCCAAACAATAATACCAATATCTGTTGTGGCGTATAATCTGATCCCAAACACTAATAGCAATATTTGTTGCGGCGTGAAATCCGATCACAAACAATAATATCAATACTACAAATAACTACGGTATAGCTCTCAACATAAGGGAAAGGAACCAAAGCAAGTTAATAGTCTACGGCAAACAAATATACAAATCAGAGCGAAATAAAAGCAAGTAAAGGCAAATAGACAATTAAAGGCATAGAACAAGTATAAACGGACAACGAGTAAAAGTGTGGGTGTGCGGAACATGTA
Source organism: Nicotiana tomentosiformis (assembly GCF_000390325.3). Lineage (NCBI taxonomy): Eukaryota > Viridiplantae > Streptophyta > Magnoliopsida > Solanales > Solanaceae > Nicotiana > Nicotiana tomentosiformis. The sequence continues at coordinate 45,970,043 of NC_090817.1, forward strand.
GCAAAATAAGCCTGTAACAAGGAAATCATGTATTTAACAAATAAGGACAGATAACAATGAAGGCATGATAGAGATAGTAGCACATAGTAAAAGAAGACATCATATAGCTAAAATGCACAGTTAAAGACCCACCTCGGATGCTTAACCCATGACAACATATGTACACTCGTCATCTTGCACACACGTCATCCCCATACATAAAATCAAGTAACAAATAGACCAATCAAGTCCTATTTCCCTCAAGTCTGGGTTAACCACGACACTTACCTCTTTTCGAAATCAAATCAACAATAAATCATGGCTTTGCCTTTTCAACAAGCCTCCAAACCAACCGAATCTAGACAATTATAAATCAAACAATCCAAATAAACTTTAGAAACTACCCACGAATGAAAAAGGTTCAATTTTAGTCATTTTTTAAAAAGTCAACCCTTGGCTCGCTTGGTCAAAATCCGAGATTCGGACCAAATTCTGATTACTCATTCACCCTCGATCATAGATATGTGATTTGCATTGAAATCTGACCTCAATTTGAGGCCTAAATCTCAATTTTATAAAATCCCTACATTCGACCCAAAACCCCTAATTTCTACCATAAAATTCATAGATTTGACAGTAATAATTCTTCAAAAGTAGTGAGGAATTGAAGGAAAATGAATTTGAGTTGCTTACGAAAGAATTTGGCGAGAAAGAGTTCTTCAAAAATCGCCTGTAGAGTGTTTAGGGTCAAACAATGGTGTAAAATGAGCCAAGTCTCGACATTCCCCTCTTTTACCCAGCTGCAGACATTGCAATTATGAACTCTTGTTCACAATTCCAATGTCTGCAACTGTGAAACATTGATTGCAAATGCGACCAGTTCATCAAACCCTTTGATGTCACAAATGGGACATATCCTTCGCAAATGCGAAGAGCCTACCATCGCAAATACGGATAAATGCTTCGCATATGCGTAGTTGTCTCCCTAGGCACTATGTCACAAATGTGACTCTGAGATCGCAAATGCGATCCCAGCTCAGTTCGCAAAATCGAACTCTACTTCACAAATGCGAAGTGGCAGCCCGCAGCCCATGTTCGCATTTGCGAGCCTGACATCGCAAATACGAGTCTCACAATTGTGATTAGGTTCTCGTAAATGCGAGGCCTGCAACCTTGCACCAGCAACTGCTGAGCACTAGCAGTTCCAAACTCAATAGAAAAGCATCTGAGCCCCTCGATGTAATGACCCGACTTGTCTTTTGAATATTTATGCTCCTTCCAACTATTTGAAGTCATGAATATCTTCATATGATGTATTATGACGCGTGTGAATTGTCGATTTTGAGGTTTCAGGTGTTTCGGGATTAGTTCGGAAGAATAAATTTCATGTTGGAAGCTTAAATGAAAAGGGTTGACCGGAGTTTGACTTTTGTATAAACGACTGCGGAATGGAGTTTTGATAGTTCCAATAGCTACGTTTGGTAATTTTGGACTTAGGGGTGTCCGGATAATTAATTTTAAGTCCGTAGTTTATTTTGGCTTGACATGGCAAAATTTGGAAATGGAAGGTTTGGAAGTTTGACCGGAAGTTGACTTTATTAATATAGGGGTCGGAAATCCAGTTCTGAAATTTTGATAAGTCCGTTATGTCATTTATGACTTGTGTGCAAAATTTCAGGTCAATCGGTCTTGATTTGATAGGTCTCGGCATCGAATGTAGAATTTGGAATTCTGAAGTTCATAAGTTTCTTAGGCTTGAATCGATGCGTGATTCGTGATTTTGAGGTTTGGTACCACGGGGAAATTCTTGAATAAATCTTGTGTGAAAGTGGTGGTTACCGAAATAACCTTGACCCGGGCGAAATAGAAAAGTCTCGTCACCAGCACCTAGGGTAGCGTGGGGCGCTAGCCCTGCCCCTGGGATTTTTTTGAGATTCTGGAAACAGTGCCACAGGAAACGCCCCACGCTACTTGTGGCACTATAAATATTATGTCTCTATAAACGAGGGGTTTCGCAATTTTTGACAAAACCAGAGTTGGGGAACTCAGTTTGGGCGATTTTCAGGGGCAAACTTCACAAATTAGACTGGGGTAAGTAATCTTAACTTGATTTGGTCTGTTACTCATGAATCTAACACTATTTCCGGCACCTATTTCGTGATTTGGGGGATTAGAATAGAGATTTTCCCGAAATTGATTTGTGGATTTGGAGCTCGAGTTGATGTCGGAATTTGGTAAAATTGGTATAGTTGGACTCGTGGTTGAATGGGCATTCATATTTTGTAACTTTTGTCGGGTTCCGAGATGTGGGCCTCACTGTTGAATTTTGGAGTTGAATTTCAGATTTTTATTGGGAAATTTAGTATTTTCAAATGGAATTGATTCCTATAATTAGTGTTGACTATATCGAATTAATTGTGACTAGGTTCGAGGCGTTCAGAGGCCAATTCGCGAGGCAAAGGCTTATTGGAATAAAGAATTTCACAATTTGAGGTAAGTAACACTTATAAACTTGGAGCTGATGGTATGAACCTTGATTATACGTGTTATGTGATTTGTTTGGAGGTGACGAACATGCTAGGTGATGGGCGTGTGGGCTTATACCATAGAAATTAAGACTCAGTCGATTCTATAGAGATGTGTAGTCAATTAACTTGTATTTTTCCATGTATTTTACATGTGCTAGAGAAACTGAGCTGTGACTCATGTTAGAAATCATGCTTAGGCAAATGCTGGTATTATTGGGATCCACTGAGGTCATTTCTGTTGTCGAATTATATGTTTAAGCTGTAATTTCATATTCAATCATATTCATTCATTGCATGTCATATCTCAATCTCTGTTGTTATTTATTGATACATCATATCATCATTTTGGGATAGTTTCACGACATTGTAAGCCCGAGAGACTGGAGAGATTGATGACTGATTGAGGCTGAGGGCCTGATTGTGATGATATTATGGTCTCAAGTTGCACGTCAAAACATAATTATATTTATTTATGCCTGGACCTAGCTTATTATAGCGGTTGGGCTGAAGGAGCCCCTCCGGAGTCTGCACCCCACACAGTGAGCGCAGTGGATATTATATTTGGGATGGAGTTCACTAGGCATGGTGTTTCCATATATATTCACTTTTGGGATGGAGTTCCCTGGGCATGGAGTTGTCCTATACATTATATTTGGGATGGAGTTCCCTGGGCATGGAGTTACCATATATATTTATATTTGGGATGGAGTTACTTGGGCATGGAATTGTACAATACATTATATTTGGGATGGAGTTCCCTGGGCTTGGAGTTGCCCTATACATTTATATTTGGGATGGAGTTCCATGGGTTGGATCGGTATGTACAGTACTGAGTGACTGAATGTCAGTTATTATATATATATTTTGGATTGATCTTCCCTAAACGGGATTGGCTATATACAGTAGTGAGTGATTGAGCACTCTGAGAGTGTGAGTACATGAGTTCATCACTGTGTTGCATTGCATTAGACATGCATACTTGATACGTTGGCATAGAGAAGTATTTTTCCTCATGCCATCTGATAATGAGATTTCTTATCTGTCGTTAATGTTTTTGAGAAAAATCCTAGATTTCAGACATACTAATATTTTCTGTGATTTTCGGCAAAAGATTTGAGTTTTACTGTTATACTTGAAAAGATAATGTTTATTTTTCCGGAATTGTATACGAGCGGAGCATTTTATTATTGAGTTATTTCTTGTACCAACTTCATTATATTGCTATGAATTGTTGCTGGTTATTGGAGTTGGACCTAGAACTTTGTCCCAACTCATCACTACTTTCAACCTAAGGTTAGGTTTGTTACTTATTGAGTACATGGGGTCGGTTGTACTCATACTACACTTCTGCACCTTGCCTGCAGATTTTGGATGTTGATGTTGTTGTACATGGCGGGAGCTAGCATTGAAAATGTACCTGCAATCCATTCACAGTTACCTCTTGTTCTAGGTAGCTTTAGAATTTTGAAATATGATCATGTATATTTCAAACAAATGATGTATTTTTATTTCAAACCAGTTTTGTAACTTTTAATCTTTGAAGCTCCTGATTTGTACTACCAGTCCTTAGAGAGTGTATTAGAGTCAGTTAAATATTAATTGAATTGGATTGTTTTTATTTGGCTTACCTAGCGGGTGAGGTTAGGTGTCATCACAGCTAGTTAGATTTTGGGTTATTTGAAGTCTTGAATAGCTTCATATGATGTATCATGTTGGAAGTTTAAATGAAAAGGGTTGACTGGAGTTTGACTTTTGTGAAAATGACTCCGAAATGGAGTTTTGATGGTTCCAATAGCTCCGTATTGTAATTTTGGACTTAGGAGTGTGTCTGGATATTTATTTGGAAGTCCGTAGTTGATTTTGGCTTAAGATGGCGAACGTTGGAAATAGAAGGTTTGAAAGTTTGACCGGGAGTTGACTTTATTGATATCGGGATCGGAATCCAGTTCTAAGATTTTGATAGGTCCGTTATGTCATTTATGACTTGTGCGTAAAATTTGAGGTCAATCGGACTTGATTTGATAGGTTTCAGCATCGAATATAGATTTTCGAATTCGGAAGTTCATAAGTTTCTTAGACTTGAATCGATGCGTGATTCGTGATTTTGAGGTTTGGTACCTCGGGGAAATTCTTGAATAAATCTTATCTGAAAGTGGTGGTTACCGAAATAACCTTGACCCGGGCAAAATAGAAAAGTCCAGTCACCAGCGCCAAGGGTAGCGTGGGGCGCTAGCCCTGTCCCTAGGTTTTTTTTGAGATTCTGGAAACAGCACCACAGGCAGCGCCCCACGCCACCTGTGGTGCTACAAATATTAAGTCTCTATAAACTGGAGGTTTCGCCATTTTTGACAAAAACAGAGTTGGGGAGCTCAGTTTGGGCAATTTGCAGGGGCAAACTTCACAAATTAGACTAGGGTAAGTAATCTTAACTTGATTTGGTCCGTTATTCATGAATCTAAAACTATTTCTAGCACCTATTTCGTGATTTGGGGGATTAGAATAGAGATTTTCCCGAAATGTATTTGAGGATTTGGAGGTCAAGTTGATGTCGGAATTTGATAAAATTGGTATGGTTGGATTCGTGGTTGAATGGGTGTTCATATTTTGTAACTTTTGTCGGGTTCCGAGACATGGGCCCCACTGTTGATTTTTGGAGTTGAATTTCGGATTTTTATTGGGAAATTTAGTCTTTTCAAATGGAATTGATTCCTATAATTAGTGTTGACTATATCGAATTAATTGTGACTATGTTCGAGGCATTCAGAGGCTAATTCGAGAGGCAAAGGCTTATTGGAATAAAGAATTTCACAGTTTGAGGTAAGTAACACTTCTAAACTTGGAGCTGAGGGTATGAACCTCGATTATACGTGTTATGTGATTTGTTTGGAGGTGACACACATGCTAGGTGACGGGCGTGTGGGCTTGTACCATAGAAATTGAGACTTAGTCGATTTCGTAGAGCTGTGTAGTCAATTAACTTGTATTTTTTCGTGTATTTTACCTGAGTTAGAGAAACTGAGTTGTGACTCATGTTAGAAATCATGCTTAGGCAAATGCTTGTATTTTTGGGACCCACTGAGGTCATTTCTGTTGTCGAATTATATGTTTAATCTGTAATTTCATACTCAGTCATATTCATTCATTGCATATCATATCTCAATCTCGGTTGTTATTTATTGATACATCATATCATCATTTTGGGCTAGTTTCATGACATTGTGAGCCTGAGAGACTGGAGAGATTGATGACTGAGTAAGGCTGAGGGCCTGATTGTGATGATATTATGTGATTGAGCTAACATCCGCAACATGTTTATATTTATTTATGCCTGGACCTGGCTTATTATAGCGCTTGGTCTGAAAGAGCCCTTCCGGAGTCTGCAGCCCACACAGTGAGCGCAATGGATATTATATTTGGGATGGAGTTTCCTGGGCATGGAGTTGCCATATATATTAACTTTTGGGATGGAGTTCCCTGGGCATGTAGTTGTCCTATACATTATATTTGGTATTGAGTTCCCTGGGCATGGAGTTGCCCTATACATTTATATTTGGGATGGAGTTCCTTGGGCATGGAGTTGTCCAATACATTATATTTGGGATAGAGTTCCCTAGGCATGGAGTTGCCAAATACATTTATATTTGGGATGGAGTTCCCTGGGCTGGATTGGTCTGTATAGTACTGAGTGACAGAATGTCAGTTATTATGTATATATTTGGGATGGATCTTCCCTGAACTGGATTGGCCATATAGAGTACTGAGTGATTGATCACTCTGAGAGTTTGAGTACATGAGTTCATCACTGTGCTGCATTGCATTAGACATGCCTACTTGATATGTAGGCATAGAGAAGTATTTTTCCTCATGCCATCTGATAATGAGATTTCTTATCAGTCATTAATGTTTTTGAGAAAAATCCCAGATTTCAGATTTAATAATATTTTCGGTGATTCTCGGCAAAAGATTTGAATTTTTTTTATTATAATTGAAAAGATAATGTTTATTTTTTCGGAATTATATACGAGCTGAGAATTTTATTATTGAGTTATTTTTTGTACCAACTTTATTATATTGTATTGAATTGAGTTGGACTTAGACCCTTGTCCCAGCTCGTCACTACTTTCAAAGTTAGGTTTGTTACTTATTGAGTACATGGGGTAGGTTGTACTCATACTACACTTTTACACCTTGCGTGTAGATTTTGGATGTTGATGCTACTGTACATGGCGGGAGCTAGCATTGAAGATGTACCTACAATCCATTCACAGATGCCTCTTATTCTAGGTAGCTTTAGAATTTTGAAATTTGTTCATGTATATTTCAAACAGATGACGTATTTTTATTTCACACCAGTTTTGTACATTTTAATCTTAGAAGCTCCTGATTTATACTACCAGTCCTTAGGGAGTGTATTAGAGTCAGTTAAATATTAATTGAATCGGATTGTTGTTATTTGTCTTACCTAGCGGGTGAGGTTAGGTGCCATCATGGCTAGTTGAATTTTGGGTTATTTGAAGTCTTGAATAGCTTCATATGATGTATCATGTTGGAAGTTTAAATGAAAAGAGTTGACTGGAGTTTGACTTTTGTGCAAACGACTCCGAAATGGAGTTTTGATGGTTCCAATAGCTCCGTATGGTGATTTTGGACTTAGGAGTGTGTCCGGATATTTATTTGGAAGTTCGTAGTTAAATTTGGCTTGTGATGGCGAACATTGGAAATGGAAGGTTTCGAAGTTTGACCGAGAGTTGACTTTATTGATATAGGGGTCGTAATCAAGTTCTGAAATTTTGATAGGTATGTTATGTCATTTATGACTTGTGTGCAAAATTTGAGGTCAATCAGACTTGATTTGATAGGTTTCAGCATCGAATGTAGAATTTGGAATTCGGAAGTTCATAAGTTTCTTAAGCTTGACTCGATGCATGATTCGTGATTTTGAGGTTTGGTACCTCGGGGAAATTCTTGAATAAATCTTGTGTGAAAGTGGTGGTTACCGAAATAACCTTGACCCGGGCAAAATAGAAAAGTCCCGTCAATAGCCCGGGGTAGCGTGGGGCGCTAGTCCTGGCCCTGGGATTTTTTTGAGATTTTGGAAACAGCGCCACAGGCAGCGCCCCACGCCACCTGTGGCGCTACAAATATTAAGTCTCTATAAACGGGGGGTTTCGCCATTTTTGATAAAAACAGAGTTGGGGAGCTCGGTTTGGGTGATTTGCAGGGGCAAACTTCACAACTTAGACTGGGGTAAGTAATCTTAACTTGATTTGGTCCGTTATTCATGAATCTAACACTATTTCTCGCACCTATTTCGTGATTTGGGGGATTAGAATAGAGATTTTCCAAAAATTGATTTGAGGATTTGGAGGTCGAGTTGATGTCGGAATTTGGTAAAATTGGTATGGTTGGACTCGTGGTTGAATGGGCGTTCATATTTTGTAACTTTTGTTGGGTTCCGAGACATGGGCCCCACTGTTATTTTTTGGAGTTGAATTTTGGATTTTTATTGGGAAATTTACTATTTTCAAATGGAATTGATCCCTATAATTAGTGTTGACTATATCGAATTAATTGTGACTATGTTCGAGGCGTTCAGAGGCTAATTCGCGAGGCAAAGGCTTATTGGAATAAAGAATTTCACAGTTTGAGGTAAGTAATACTTCTAAACTTGGAGTTGAGGGTATGAACCTTGATTATACGTGTTATGTAATTTGTTTGGAGGTGACGCACATGCTAGGTGACAGGCGTGTGGGCTTGTACCATAGAAATTGAGACTCAGTCGATTCCGTAGTGCTGTGTAGTCAATTAACTTGTATTTTTATGTGTATTTTGCATGTGTTAGAGAAACTGAGTTGTGACTCATGTTAGAAATCATGCTTAGGCATATGCTGGTATTATTGGGACCCACTGAGGTCATTTATGTTGTCGAATTATATGTTTAAACTGTAATTTCATACTCAGTCATATCCATTCATTGCATGTCATATCTCAATCTCTGTTTTTATTTATTAATACATCATATCATCATTTTGGGCGAGTTTCACGACATTGTGAGCCCGAGAGACTGGAGAGATTGATGACTGAGTGAGGCTGAGGGCCTGATTCTGAGGATATTATGGGATCGAGTTGCACGTAGCAGCATATTTTTATTTATTTATGCCTGGACCTGGCTTATTATAGCGCTTGGGCTGAAGGTGCCCATCCGGAGTCTGCACCCCACAAAGTGAGCATAGTGGATATTATATTTGGGATGGAGTACCCTAGGCATGGAGTTGCCATATATATTCACTTTTGGGATGGAGTTCCCTGGGCATAGAGTTGTCCTATACATTATATTTGGGATGGAGTTCCCTAGGCATGGAGGCTATACATTTATATTTGGGATGGAGTTCCTTGGGCATGGAGTTGGCCAATACATTATATTTGGGATGGAGTTCCCCGGGCATGGAGTTTCCCTATACATTTATATTTGGGATGGAGTTCCCTGGGCTGGATTGGTCTGTACACTACTGAGTGACTGAATGTCAGTTATTATGTATATATTTAGGATGGATCTTCCCTGAACTAGATTGGCCATATAGAGTACTGAGTGATTGAGCACTCTATGTGTGTGAGTACACGAGTTCATCACTATGCTGCATTGCATTAGACATGCATACTTGATACGTAGGCATAGAGAAGTATTTTTCCTCAAGCCATCTGATAATGAGATTTTTTATCAGTCGTTAATGTTTTTGAGAAAAATCCCAGATTTCAGACTTAATAATATTTTCGGTGATTCTCGGTAAAAGATTTGAGTTTTACTGTTATACTTGAAAAGATAATGTTTATTTTTTCGGAATTGCATACGAGCTGAGCATTTTATTATTGAGTTATTTCTTGTACCAACTTTATTATATTGTTATGAATTGTTGTTGGTTATTGGAGTTGGACGCTGACCCTTGTCCCAACTCTTCACTACTTTCAACCTACGTTAGGTTTGTTACTTATTGAGCACATGGGGTTGGTTGTACTCAAACTACACTTCTGCACCTTGCGTGCAGATTTTGGATGTTGATGCTGCTGTACATGGCGAGAGCTAGCATTGAAGATGTACCTGTAATCCAGTCACAGCTGCCTCTTGTTCTAGGTAGCTTTAAAAATTTTAAACCTGTTCATGTATATTTCAAACAGATGACGTATTTCTATTCACACTAGTTTTGTAAATTCTAATCTTAAAAGCTCGTGATTTGTACTATCTGTTCTTGGGGAGTGTATTAGAGTCAAAATATTAATTGAATCGGATTGTTGTTATTTGGCTTACCTAGCGGGTGAGGTTTGGTGCCATCACAGCTAGTTGGATTTTAGGTTATTTGAAGTCTTGAATAGCTTCATATGATGTATCATGTTGGATGTTTAAATGAAAAGGGTTGAGTGGAGTTTGACTTTTGTTCAAACGACTCCGCAATGGAGTTTTGATGGTTCCAATAGCTTCATATGGTGATTTTGGACTTAGGAGTGTGTCCGGATATTTATATGGAAGTCCGTAGTTGATTTTGGATTGAGGTGGCGAACGTTGGAAATAGAAGGTTTGGAAATTTGACCGGGAGTTGACTTTATTGATTTCGGGGTCAGAATCCAGTTCTAAAATTTTGATAGGTCCGTTATGTCATTTTTGACTTGTGTGCAAAATTTGAGGTCAATCGGACTTGATTTGATAGGTTTCAGCATCGAATGTAGAATTTGGAATTCGAAATTTCATAAGTTTCTTCGGCTTGAATCGACGCGTGATTAGTGATTTTGAGGTTTGGTACCTCGGGGAAATTCTTGAATAAATCTTGTGTGAAAGTGGTGGTTACCGAAATAACCTTGACCCGGGCGAAATAGAGAAGTCCCGTCACCAGCGCCCAGGGTAGCATGAGGCGCTAGCCCTGGCCCTGGGAATTGTTTGAGATTCTGGAAACAACGCCACAAGCGGCGCCCCACGCCACCTGTGGCGCTACAAATATTAAGTCTCTATAAACGGGGGGTTTGGCAATTTTTAACAAAAATAGAGTTGGGGAGCTCAGTTTGGGCGATTTTCAGGGGCAAACTTCACAAATTAGACTGGATAAGTAATCTTAACTTGACTTGGTCCGTTATTCATGAATCTAACACTATTTCCGGCACCTATTTTGTTATTTGGGGGATTAGAATAGAGATTTTCCCGAAATTGATTTGAGGATTTGGAGGGCTAGTTGATGTCGGAATTTGGTAAAATTGATATGGTTGAACTCGTGGTTGAATGGGCGTTCATATTTTGTAACTGTTGTCGGGTTCCAAGACGTGGGCCCCACTATTGATTTTTGGAGTTGAATTTCGGATTTTTTCATTGGGAAATTTTGTATTTTCAAATGGAATTGATTCCTATAATTAGTGTTGACTATATCGAATTAATTGTGACTAGGTTCGACGTATTCAGAGGCCAATTCGCGAGGCAAAGGCTTATTGGAATAAAGAATTTCACAGTTTGAGGTAAGTAACACTTCTAAACTTGGAGCTGAGGGTATGAAACTTGATTATACGTGTTATATGATTTGTTTGGCGGTGACGCACATGCTAGGTGACGGGCGTGTGGGCTTGTACTATAGAAATTGAGACTCAGTCGACTCCGTAGAGCTATGTAGTCAATTAACTTGTATTTCTTCATGTATTTTACATGTGTTAGAGAAACTGAGCTGTGACACATGTTAGAAATCATGCTTTGGCAAATGCTGGTATTTTTGGGACCCACTAAGGTCATTTCTGTTGTCGAATTATATGTTTAAACTGTAATTTCATACTCTGTAATATTCATTCATTGCATATCGAATCTCAATCTCTGTTGTTATTTATTGATACATCATATCATCATTTTAGGCTAGTTTCATGACATTGTGAGCCCGAGAGACTGGAGAGATTGATGACTGAGCGAGGCTGAGGGCCTGATTTTGAGGATATTATGGGATCGAGCTGCACGCCGCAACATGTTTTTATTTATTTATGCCTGGACCTGGCTTATTATAGCGCTTGGGCTGAAGGAGCTCCTCCAGAGTCTGCACCCCACACAGTAAGCGTAATGGATATTATATTTGGGATGGAGTTCCCTAGGAATGGAGTTGCCATATATATTTACTTTTGGGATGGAGTTCCCTGGGCATGGAGTTGTCCTATACATTATATTTGGTATGGAGTTCCCTGGGCATGAAGTTGCCCTATACATTTATATTTGGGATGGAGTTCCCTGGGCATGGAGTTGTCCTTGAAATTATATTTGGGATGGAGTTCCTTGGGCATGGAGTTGCCCTATACATTTATATTTGGGATGGAGTTCCCTGGGCTAGATTGGCCTGTATAGTACTGAGTGACTATGTCAGTTATTATGTATATATTTGGGATGGATCTTCCCTGGGATGGATTGGCCATATACAATACTGAGTGATTGAGTACTCTGAGAGTGTGAGTACACGAGTTCATCACTGTGTTGCGTTGCATTAGACATGCATACTTGATACGTAGGCATAGAGAAGTATTTTTCCTCATGCCATCTGATAATGAGATTTCTTATCTGCCGTTAATGTTTTTGAGAAAAATCCCAGATTTTAGACTTACTCATATTTTCGGTGATTCTCGGTAAAAGATTTGAGTTTTATTGTTATACTTGAAAAGCAAATGTCTATTTTTCCGTAATTGTATACGAGTTGAGCATTTTGTTATTGAGTTATTTCTTGTACCAACTTTATTATATTGTTATGAACTGTTGCTGGTTATTGGAGTTGGACTCTGACCCTTGTCCCTGCTCGTCACTATTTTCAACCTAAGGTTAGGTTTGTTACTTATTGAGCACATGGGGTTGGTTGTACTCAAACTACACTTCTGGACCTTGCGTGCAGATTTTGGATGTTGATGCTACTGTACATGGCGAGAGCTAGCATTGAAGATGTACCTGTAATCCGGTCACAGCTGCCTGTTGTTCTAGGTAGCTTTAAAAATTTCAAATCTGTTCATGTATATTTCAAATAGATGACGTATTTCTATTCACACTAGTTTTGTAAATTCTAATCTTAAAAGCTCGTGATTTGTACTATCTGTTCTTGGGGAGTGTGTTAGAGTCAAAATATTAATTGAATCGGATTGTTGTTATTTGGCTTACCTAGCGGGTGAGGTTAGGTGTCATCACGGCTAGTTGGATTTTAGGTCGTGACACCCGGGCTCCAAACCGAACATGCACAAAAGTGTAATAACATTTTACAAACTTGCTCACTACCTGAAATCATCAAAATAACATCAAATAACAAGAATTGATCACCAAAACTCTAAATTTTAACTTAAAACTCAACTTCTACATAATGCGCTGAAATGCGCTCGGGTTACTTGGGACCCCAACCAAATGTGCGTCCAGGTCCAGAAACACCATACGAACCTACTAGAATTTTCAAAACACCGATCCGGGGTCTTTTACCAAAAATGTTGACCGTGGTAATCTCTAGCCTAAATTTTCAAAGTTTCACATAAAAGCTTTCTGAAAAGTGACATGGACCACAATAAACATTAAATGATGCTATGAGAGGTCTCAGAATACAGTAATTAAGGCTAGTACTCAAAATGACCTATCGAGTCGTCACACTAAGTTTCACCAGAAGACAAAATGGTGGTCTTTACCTATTGTGTAGAAAGCTTTACCCATTGGATAAAATGAGGTCATGTCACATCAAGGGACTTGTCAGATCATGATGTCTTGTGAAAACATGGACAATTATCAGTAAATTTCATTGAAAATAAAATGTGCAAAAATACTATATTTTACCATTAATTACCATTAAAAATACGAATGGTCAAAATTGACTGTCAACAAACTTCAGTTGATCTTTGTTGACTTTTGGAAATTTCTTCAAAGAGCAAAGCTTTATGGATTGGAATCGCTTCCTATGGCATTGTTGACTTCTTTGGATGACGTTTGGCTTGGATTTGCACGACTGGAGGACTAGATCGAGGTTTTGACGTAATTCGAGATTGAAAACTAGCCCGTATGAGGTAAGAATCTTGCCTAAGCTTGGTTAGAGGGTAATTTCCCCATTGTTTATGATATTTGTTATATGTTGGGGGTGACGTATATGCAAGGTGACGTGCGTATATGCGTGCACCGTGGTTATTCATGATCCGGGTAGATCTTAGGGTATTATATGTCTTGTTTTGCTATCATGCTTCTTTGACACCGTGTTTTCTCCACTTCTAGGACTACATGGGCCATTATTCATGCTAAAAATCATGTCTAGGCTATTTGATTATCTCTTGAGACATGATAAGAAATTTTTTGCTATGTTGAGCTATCTGTCTTAGTCGTAGTCATAATTCTCAGTCATGATATTAAATATGTGTATTATATTTATGTCTTTGTGCAAATTTATATGTAATCTCACATGTCGTTGGTGCCCTGTGTGTGATACGAATTTGAGCCAAATTGGGGCATGTTAGTATATTCTATGCGGTATTTTGATTGTTGTTACTGTGAGATGTGGGCATTTGAGATATGACCAGATTGATGACTGATCTTGGGCCATAGAGCCGTGTGGCTAATGATATTGAGGTGACACATGCGCTAAGCCCCATATTGGGCCGAGTGGTAATGATATTGAGACGACGTGTGTGCGAGGCCTCATGTTGGGCTAGATGATATTGGTCGTTAGCTCAAATCTGATTAGCGCTTGGGCTAGGATCTGCCCCTCCGGAGTCAGATATTAACTGTAGGTGCATGCACAGTGTCATATATGTGCTTGGTGAGGGACTTGTGTCATGCACCTGTATAGTGCTGAGTTTGTGTATGTGGGTGTGTGTGAGGTTTCATGGGCTTTGAGCCATGCACTATGAGCGTGCTTAGAGTATGATTGAGGGGTATTTGTGCTAGGCACTATGAGTGTGCTGAGATTATATGTACTTGTTATTTAAAATGTGATTCTTTGTTGATTCGGTATGTGTAACTGACATGAAGCCATGGAGCCGTAACATCATTCATGTTAATTGGCATTTGATAACTCTACTTGATGTTTAGATCTTGATTTATAATTTTATATTATTAAATACATGTCTTAGTTAATCCTATGGAAGTTGATGCATCGACTGTTATATCTGAAAAGCATGTTTATTTTTCCTCTTGATGTGTTTTGTTTAGCTCGTTATTATTTGAGTTGTTTTCCTTCACATGTTATTATTCTGCTGATATTGCTATTGTTGGCTATGAAAAGTGAGCATCAAACCTTGCCAAGCTCATCACCGCTTTCATCCCAAGGTTATGCTTGCTACTTATTTAGAACATAGGGTCGGTTGTGCTCATACTACACTCTGCACTTCGTGTGTAGATCCAGGTATTGCTGATAGCGGCGGTTGCCGGTGAGCTGTATCCGAATTATCTTGGAGATTTCGAGGTAGCACTATTGTACTGTCCGTAGGCCTTATAGTCCCCTCTTTGATCTTATGCTCCTATTGTTTAGTGTTCCAGACAATATTGTATTTTGTTCAGGCTTTATATTTAATGTTCTGTAGAGCTCATGCACTCAATGATACCAAATTTTGGAGTGGATTTATTTATATTGACATTTTAGCTTCACTTATTTGTACCATTCTACTTTTAGACTATTTCTTATCATTATTGAAGTTTATTTTCGCATATTTGTTTATGGCCTACCTAGCAAGTTGTGTTAGGCACCATCATCGCTCTAGTGGGAGTTTGGATCGTGACAGTTCCTATCACAAAGTACCCCACAATCATACTCTCAGCACTCTCACGATGCTTGGAAAAATTCCCATGAACCATCACACACACGCACTCAGCACTGTATGGGTGTCTAATACAAGTTCCTCACCAATCACATATATGACACGTGTCCCTTCACCCACAGGTTATTACCTCACTCCGTAGGGGAGGGTCCTAGCCTAAGGGCTGATCGCATCTAAGTCAACGATCAATATCACTTATCCAATATGGGGCCTGGCCCATACAACACCTCACAATCAAAACCACTCAGCCCAATATGGGGCCTGGCTTACGCGTCACCTCACTATCAATATCAAATCGGCACTATAGCCCAAGATTAGTTATCAATCCTATCAAGTCTAAATATGTCGACATCTCATAGTAACAACAATCAAATACCACACAGAATAAACCAACATGCCACAATTTAGCTCAAACTCGTGTCACACATAAGGGCACCAACAACATATGAGATAACATATAAAAATTCATGAAGATAGTGATATAACACGTGGATTTAATATCATGGCTGAAAAAATTGACTATGTTTATGGAAAATAGCTCAACATGGCAAAAATGACCATATCATGTCTCAACAGATAAGCAAATAGCCTAGACATGATTTCTAGCATGAATAAATCGAAGGAGATGCTAGAGATTGCAAATAGGGTACAGGTCTACCTCGGTCTCCACAACAACAGTAACAATCTCCAAAATAGGCTAAGCTAAGTCCATCTCCTGGATTCGCATAATTAAGTGCAAAGTATAGTATGAGTACAATCGACCCCACGTACCTCAGTGATTATTATGACTAATCTATTACACCCCGTACATTCATGTAAGAATATAATGATGGGTTAAAACAAATGAGAGTTTAAGGACCTTTACGAAGATAATGATGGGTTAAAACAAGTGTTAAGGAAGTATCGCGAGGATTGGAGGCTAAACAAATTAAAGATTTTACAACCCATACTTTTGGAGTAAAACTAGGAGTACTTAATATCCTAAGGAGGTCTTTTTTAAGTTATTTTAATCATATAATTCTCATATGTTAAGCTTTGAAGTAAAGCAAGTTGTAAAACAAAAGTCGGCAAAAGTTATTGCAAGTTACGTTCATAATTCTGCTGATATTTAGGTCTAATATCACTGAGCATTTATGCGAATGTACTTGGATTTACAGTGTGATCTACCTGCCAAATTGAAAATCTACAAGTCTTGTTTCCATCACCTTAAACCTTTTGTCCATACGACATCGGAGTAGAGAGATATTCGCGTTTTCGCGAGACTACGCAAGCAACTCCCTATGGGACCCACTTAGGCGGTGGAAACATCCAACTCGTATTTATGTCGGTGCTAACTTGTATTAACTCAGTTTGCTCGACCAAAACATTTCCTAAACACTCCTAGATGCACTCCAATAGTTTCCCATGATCCAAGAGTGAATCAAAAGGCAAACAACGTAAACCTTGCATCGGATATCCTATGATGCTTGTAGAACTTGAGTTCTCTTGTTGTAGTTTATTGGATGGTTTCTACAAGGAGTAGTAATCTCGGATTTGCATTGTTCTTGCTGTTCTGAGGTAAGTAATCCTCTCTTTTCCATGTATTTAAACTTGTAGAAGTTGTGGCTAGCTTATTCGATTAGAAATCAACAAAGTAATTGGCATAAATCGTAGTTATGTTGTTGTCGATTGTTGGACTGTTTGAGAGGTGTTCTTGCAGCATTTTATGGATGGTAAATAGAGTGAATAACCGGAGTATACTGTTGTTGTTACTATTGACATATTCCTAAAGAAATAAAGAGGGAAAGGGTTTGAAAATATGGTTTTATTAGACTTGAACCGAACTTGCCGCTCAACGTATTGTTTGTGCTGGTTGTATTTCGTATAGTTACTAGTTGCTATACGAATATGAAAATTTGTAACAAAAACAGGGGAGGTGCTTCCCGTATTAACGTAGAATAAGCTTGTCATTTGTTGTACAATAATTGTTTCTTTCGTAGCTTAACAATAGTGTCACTATCGTTCTTGTAGCTTAAGGTGCGACGAGTGGAGTTCAATATGGTTATTGGAAAATATATATATAAGGTATGTTAAGGCTAAACCTTTCATTCATTTTGGCATGATCATGTAACTACATGAGTTTGGTAATGAGACATAAAGAGAAGTTTGTATTCCAGAATTTATGTACATTATCCTAGTCTCATAAGTTACAGTATTCTCACGTACCGTGATTTTATATTCAGTTAAGTATTATCTTCTTTTAGACAAAAGAGCAGAGGGTCTACATATATATAGTATTACAGTATTTTCAACACCATCGAGCTATAACCGGTGGGCAGGTCCCTATTGGACAATCTTTGATTAGATGATAAGTTATATATCGAGCGTACTGTGGCCGAACGCCTATGAGCGATCCCAGAATGGCTGAGTTACCGAGCCTAGTATATCCGAGCACCTATGAGCGAGCCTATTATGGCTGAGCAGTTATATGTACCGAGCCTTTTAGGTCGGACCAACTATTTTACTTACTATATTGAGAGAGTTGATTCAGTATTAGCAAATAAGCATATCTTTAGATCATCTTTGACTCCCAGTTTCTTCCAGTTAATATATTATCAGTTTAATTTTAGTTTTTAGTTATTCTATTGCCTTACATACTCGGTACGTTATTTTGTACTGACATCCTTTTTACTGGGGACACTTCATTTCATTCTTGCATGTTCAGATAGATAGACGGGTAGAACTCCTTAGTAGGTGCTATCAAAGTGCAGCTTGATCGGTAAGCTCCACGTCATTCGAAGTTGCCAGATCTTGGGTTTTGAGTATATATTATATATATAGAGAGAGAGATTATATGGGTAGGTCGGGACCCTATTCCAACCACTGTACAACCATCAGTAGAGGCTTGTAGACATATCCTGTATGTCAGTGCAGTATGTTGGCCTTGTAAGCCTCATATGTATATGCCTTTTGTTTGTCAGCGGTAGTTGTTATGACGGCCTTGCTCACATAGCTTTATACTGATGTTCAGTTGGAGCGAGTCTCTGTTAGGTTTTATATATTTTTTCACAAATTGTCCTGTAATGTGGCCTTGATGGCCAAAGAATCACATTGTATGTTCCGCGTCCTTTAGTCTCAGGTTGGTACGCTCAGTCAAGTGAGGCACCAGGTACCGGTCTCGCCTCCCAAGTGACTGCACAGACATCTCATGTGCCACAGTCAACTCAACCCGCACGGACAACTCATGTGTTGTCAAACTAGTCCATAACACATAAAACAGATACAAGAGTAGATGTATACAGTCAATGGATACCAATTCATATACTTCTGGACTGATAAAATAACATGCTAAGGTGTATGCATGTGCGAAGGGTACAACTACGGCTCAAATTAGGCAGATACACCACATAACAACGAGCATCATGTTAAAATAAGAAAAGTAAGACTACACATAATATTTAGCATGATTCACGAAGTCATGCAACCATACAACATATAAAGCATGGTAGCAAGAATCACAAATATTCAAAATAAAGCTTAATATAGCCTAAAGATGTTACACCGCATGTTTTTGTACGTAAAAGTACATTGAAAGTCAACTGATATAAGCTCGGAAATGAGATCATCTTTGAAAGTATATAAATTAATTTAATCATGTTACCTTGGAGGTTATAAATATTTAATATCATTAAAAACAAGTGCCAAGAGGGTTAGAAGGCTTAAAAGCTAAACGAATTGAAGAAAATAAGTTTCGTCGAAAATCGACAAGTTAGGAATGTTATAACACGTACTTTTGGGGTGTGACTAGGGTGCTTAACATGATAAAAAGGGCATGTTATGATTTATTGTAGTCGTATGATAGTCGTGTATTAGGTTCTGAAGTCAAGCGAGTTGTTGAACAATAGTTTGCAAAGATCATCACAAGTTACATTCATAAATGCGCTGAACATTATGTCAGATGTAGCAGAGCTTTTCTCTCAATATAATATGAATTTCGGGGTTATACACCTATGAAATTGAAGGTCTATGAGTCTATTTTCCAACTCATTAAACCTTTCATCTATATGACATCGGAGCAGAGAGATATTTGTATTTTTGCGAGACTGCGGAAGCAGCTCCCTTTGGGACCCACTTAGGCAGTGGTCGACCTACTTCACTTTAAAAATGATTTGGATGACCTTTCTTTCTCATTTTTCAACCCAACTTCGTCCCTATACTCATCCTAACACTCGTAAACAGATTCCGTAAGGGTTTGAAGGCGAATCCAAGTGATTACACCAAATTTCATTATCAAAAGGTAGTTCTAGTTAAGAACAATACCTCTTTCAGGTTGTGTTGTCATTAAGCATTGGTGTGAGCAGTGTTTTACAGAAATTTCAAGTGGTTGCTGGTGGTTTAGGTATGTATAATACTCTACTACCTGTGCTTGAAGTTTTTGATATTGGTTGCATTTTGTGAGCAAGACACTACAAGAGGATACTTAAAATAGTTTGAGATATTATTGTTCTTAGTGGACTGCTTTGGAAGGGTTGTTCCCATGAAATTTAAATTGTTGAAAACCTTGGAAAATAACTTTTTCATGATGTTGTTATCATAAATATATTGTCTACATGTCGAACTTGCTGTTGGTACTATGAATATGAAGAGAAAGGACAACATAACAATGGAAAGTTGTACTTGTTATTGTTGTTAGATTGTTGGGCTATTTGAGGGTGAATTAGGAGATGAATAGGAGGTTAGAAGTTCTCCAATTATACTTAATATCATGATGGATATGTTTTTAAGTTAATGAATGAATAACTTTGGGGTTAAAGGGTTCAAATGTATTCAATCCAAGCTTGCCGCTCGTTGTGTTGAATAGCATTTTCATTGATGATGTTTGTGCACTTGTTGTTGTGCATATTGAATTGTGTTTTTTGGTTGTTGGGTGTGTTGTGGTGCTGAATGTATATAGTTGAAGTTTGTATGTGTTCTTGTTGGTTTATGGACATGGGAAAGCAAGGAAAACAGTGGAGATGCTGCCCGTTTTAATATAAAATAAGCTTGTCGTTCGTTGTACGATAGTTGCATCTTTCGTAGCTTAACGATAGCATTATTATCGTTGTTGTAGATAAGAGTGCAACAAGATGAGTTCAATGTGGTTATTAGACGGATTGTGATAAGTTATGTTAAGTCTAAACCCTTTCTTCATTTTGGCATGATCATGTAACTACAGGTGCTTGATAACGAGACATAAATAGAAGTTTGTATTCCTGAATTTATATACATTACCCTAGTCTCATAAGCTATAGTATTCTTCTTTATGGGGACGTTATATTCAGTTAACTATTTTCTTCGTTTAGTCAAGATATCAAAGGGTCTATATACATACAGAGTATTATTGTATTTTCACCACCACCGAGCTATAATCGACGGGCAGACCCCTATTGGGCAACCTCATATCAGACGGTAAGTTATTTACCAAGCCTACTGTGGCCGAGCGCTTATGAGCGAACTGATGGCAGGCTATAATCTTGTATTTTAGTCTCTTATTACACTCCATTTTACTGCACTTTAATTGAGTTTGAACTTTAATCGCTAGTGTTTTGCACTAATTGTGTATTTTATGCCTTGTAGGAGTGATTCCGAGCAATGTAGATATTATGGAATGAATTCGAGTAATTTGGAGCTTTGAAGTATGAGTAAAAGCCCAAGGGAATAAGCCGAGATCGCGTTCGGGGGTCGAGAACCACGTTGGGATAGCTAAAAAGAAAGAAATTTCGTACTCAGAGAAAGTCCCACGCGTTGCGGCTGCCCAATTATCCTGAAGCCTATCAGAACAAGCAATATTTACAGAGTTATTATCCACAGTTCATGCAGGAAAAGGCGTTTTCGTCTAGGCTCGACCCTACTTAGTATAAATACATGTAAAAACATTATTTTAAGGACTTTTGACACATCTAAGACCTAAGAAGGCTAGAGAGAAGGCGGAGAAGCGAAAGCACAAGGGATTCATCATTGAATCCTAACTCAAGACAAACGTTTGGATCGTTTTATGTTTTTCATCATATTTGTGATTAATTACTTCATATCTATGGAGTAGTTCTCTTTAGGGATTGATGGATTTGGTGTATTGATATTTGTTTATGGCTATTAATTCTAGTTTTTATGCATTGAATCGTTTTGGGTATTTCAATTGTTGCATCTATATTCACATATTTATGTAATCGAGAGAGGCATACTTGTGATATCTCTGCATTATCTTGTAGGTTGAATTCATTAATTCTTCTTAGTAATCGAAAGAGGCTAGTTGAATTATTGTTTAGACCTAGTTAGGAGGATAATCGAGAGAGGTTCTCCTAAAGACCAATCCACTACGAACTCTTGCATATCTTCACCGAGCTTAAATTGGTTCATATTGTGAGGTTAAAACTTAATCGAGAGAGGAGTTTCTACTAAACGTTTGAACTAATACTTGAGTGAATCCGAGAGACTCACTTGAACATTAGAAGTGAATTAACTAGAGTTAAATCCCTGACAATTATCTTGCACCTATCCAATCAATCCCTATTTTCTCCCATTGATATCTTCCTTGCTTACTTTTGTTGCGATTGTCATAGTCAATTAGTTCTAGATTCTTAGTTAATTTTAGTTTTTAATCACATAATTCTCAACTGTTGATCATCTTGGATATCAACCAAGCTATAAACTACGATAATACTGTTTAACTCCAATCCCTGATACGATATTATATTATAGTATATTCGACTAGCAAGCATATTTAAGTGTGTATTTTGTGCTCATCAAAATTTGGCGTCGTTACCGGGGATGGGCAATCAATAGTTGTTAAAATAGTTTGTAGTGCTAATTGAGGAATTTTTATTTTATTTTATTTTATTTTATTTTTCCATTTTTACACTTGGTGTTCTTTGACTGTGTGCAGGCTGCAGGTTAAGTTGGAACATGACTCGATATTCTGGGAAGGAAGTGCTACCATACGAACCAGAAATCGAGAAATAACTTCGATAGTTGAGGAATGAAAAAAATCTCCCTAAGAATATAGAGAAGGTTGGGCAATCCTCAACCAAAGAAATTATGGCGGGAGATGATGATAATGTTGATCTGGCTGCAAGAGAGGTAGCCCAGCAAAGAGAAAAAGTTGGAAGGGATGCCGAGGAAACAGCTCTTCAGAATGAACAACTTGTCTATGAGGAGGAGAGGGCTCAGAGAATTGTTCAGAATCAACCTTTTGGCTATTATGCTAGACCGTTCTACAACCAAGCCTTATCAAGTGTTAGACCACCTCCAGTGGCTGCGAATAATTTCGAATTGAAGCAAGGGTTTCTCCAAACTCTTCAGAATTGTTGTGTCTTCAGAGAGAATCCAAACGAATATCCAAATACACATCTAATAGATTTCGAGGAGATTATGAACACCTTCCAATACAATGGTGTTTAACAAGATGTAGTGTATTTAAGGGCATTCCCCTTCATAGTAAAAGATGATGCAAAGCAGTGGCTTAGAAGCTTGCCCCAGGGATCAATTAGAACATGGGAGGAGTTGACCAGAAAAATTCTTGATAAATATTTCTCCTCCGCTAAGACGGGCAAGTTTAGAAGAGAAATTCATAACTTCTGCGAGAAAGAGATTGAAATTATGTTTGAAGCGTGGGAGAGGTTCAAGGAATTAGTTCAAAAGTGTCAACATAGCGGAATTGAACTCTGGATGCAACTCCAGGATTTTTGGGATGGTTTGACACCGGCCTCACGTAGAACATTGAGTAATACAGCTGGAGGCTGTTTGATGAAAAAGACACCAGAGGAGATAGTCACTATTCTCGATGAATTGTCTCAAGATGCAAATCAGTGGCCCTCTGAAAGTGCTAAAAGAAGAAGGACGAATGGTGTTCACCAGTTTGATGATAACACATCTGTGCGGGTACAACTTGATTCCATGGCGAAAGAGATAAGGAAGCTGACCTTAGCTTCAATACAAAGTGAGAATCACGCAGCTTGTGATATATGTGGAACAGGACACCATACTCATGAGTGTCAGGCCTCAACTGAGGAAGTAAATGTTGTGGGGAATTATAACTTCAATGAAATGGGTCAGAAGCACCCGTATTTTTCATGGAGTTCACTTGGGGGTACTGCAAATGTATGGCAACAAAACAACTCCATATTACAGGGACAAGGAGCTCCAGGCTTCCAAAATCAGCAAAGGCAGCAGTTTTAACCTCAACAATCCAATCAGCCTGAGCTAGAAGATCTGATGAAGTATTTTATTATCAAGACATATAATAGGTTAGATGATCATGGTGTAGCTATCAAACAACTTGGCACAAGGCTGCAAAATTTGGAGAAACAAGTGGGACAAATTGCCACCATATTGTCTGAAAGGATTCCAGATACTTTTTAGCTGATACTGGAAGAAACCCCAAGGAGACGGTAAATGTTGTAACTATGAGAAGTGGAAAAATAGTGAAAGAGCCCACCCCTATCCAAAAAGAGGTGGTGTTTGAAAAGGAAGGTGGGGAGCAGCTGAAAATTGAAGTTGATAAGAAGAAGAAAGGCAAGAAGGGAGCTGAGAAAAAGAAGAAAGAGGAAACTTCAAGAATGGAGGAATCTAATGAGAGCGAGCATATACATGCTTTACCTTTTCCCCCAAAAGCATTATAGAGAGATGCTAGACAAGCAATTTGAGAGATTTCTGGATATGCTGAAACAAGTTAATGTAAATTTTCCATTCACAGAGGTGCTCTCCCAAATGCTAGCTTATGCTAAGTTCTTGAAGAAAATCCTGACAAAGAAGAGAAAGATAGAAGAGACATCAGTAGTCAAGCTCACAGGGCATTGTAGTGCAATCTTGCAAAACAAACTCCCACAAAAGTGTGGAGATCCAGGGAGTTTTCCTATACCTTGCTCGTTAGGCACACTTAATATTTATAAGTCTTTATGTGATTTGGGTGCCTCAAATAATTTAATGCCTTTGTCTATTTACAGAAATCTGGAGAATGAGATTGGAGAGATAAGGTCTGCACCAATATCTTTGCAGGGGGAAGACCAAAAAACTATCATACTCGAGGGGATAGTGGAAGATTCTTAGTTCGGGTATATAAGTTTGTATTTCCTGTAGATTTCATAGTGGTGAAGAAGGAAGAGAACAAAGAGGTCCCCCTTATCTTAGGAAGACCATTATTAGCAACGAGTAGAGCAACATTGGATATACATGATAGAAAATGCATGCTTAGAGTGGGTGAAGAGATTGTGACGTTCGAGATGAATGTAGAGACGGGGGTGATAAAGGAGAAGCCAGCTGCAAGTGTTGAGTGGAAGGTGAAGGGTTCGAAAGAAATGGCTGCAACGAGTGGAAAAGATAAGTGTGGGTTGTACCCTAAGAAGGATGAGAAGAAGTTGTCTGCATGGATGTGTGCATTGGTTCAGGCACGTAGAATGGAGCCCGACTTCGACAGAAAATTTAGGGAAGTTTCCTTTACCTTATTCTTTTTAATTGTGTGTCATGGGGACATGCCACAACTTAAAGTGTGGGGTGGGAAAAATTGTATGTTGTATGTATCTGTGTTAGTAATTTAGTTTTGTTGTTTTAGTAGCTATGGATAGAAAAATGAGAAAAACCATAAAAATTTAAAATTTTTAACTTTTCCCGACGATGGATATCATTCGACGGGTTTCTTAAGGGATTAAAGTCGAAAGAAAAAGAAAAAAAGATTTTATTTTGTTAGGTAGTGTAATAATTCCCCCTTGGTTTTTCTTTGTGCCGCGATTCTTTTCCAACGAGTTTGTTTGAACCGGGTGTAGTTAGTTTTTGTTTTGTAGAATAGCAGGAAACCTTGTGCTATGAGTTGATTTTGAAAAATATTTCTCTTAACTTTATTATGCCTTGAGAATAGTGAGCACTTTAGTTGTGACTCATAGGCTCACTTTTTGACTCTTGTATAAGCACCTTAAATTGTATGATCTTAACTTTGCTTAACTGCTTTGACTAGAGTGTCTTGATAGTCTGATCTTGATTGAGTTATGTGCCATGTGTGTGTAAGGTTTTGTGTATTCTGTGCATTGCATTTGATGTCTAGAACTTACTCTGTGTGTTTGCAAAGCGAAATAGTAGTGTTGTTCATTCTTGGAAGTGATTTAGGCATTTCTTTGTTTAACCAGTTATATGCTCTTACCCACCTAATTGTTACGTATCTTAGTTAACCCCTTTGAGCCTATAATCTTGTTTCTTTGGCAACCACATTCCAAGCCTTGCCCATTTGTTTTGAATTGACCATCTATTTGAACCTTTAACCTCACGTGAGCACTTAAATTTGTTATGAATCTTTGTAAAAGTTGAAGTGTGGGGCAGTTGATTTGGCTTTTCAGTGGAACTAATAAAATAAGGATAAAGATGCATTGTATTGAAAAAATAGTAAGAGCCACTTGAAAAGAGTAAGAAAAGAAAAAAAATAATAAGTGTTTGATTGTGAAAATATTCCATGATAGTGGTAAATCTTGATGTAATTGTGCTTAAAGAAGTTGGGAGTTAATATAAATTGATGTGAAGGTGGAGTATTGGTTTAACATAAGTGTGGGGTTTGAACAATGAGATGTATGTATTAAAGTGCTTAGGGAGGTGTAGTCACTCTTATATCTAAATGTATCCTACCCGTCCCACATCCTACATTACAACCAATTAAAGTCCTACTTGATCCTTGACTAAATGAGCTCGATTAGTTGAGTAGTACACTACGGGCAAGCCTATGGTTCATCTTTTGTGGCATATGAATGTTATTTCTGAGAGTGAGTGAATTCTTTCTATATTGAGTTCCTAATTGTTGTTAAATTTGATGGTGAGTGAAACTACTCTCTATTGTGGTGAGGACACTTGATTCATGAAGGAAAGGTAATGTCATTAACCTCTATGTTAGAGTAAGTGAGCGGGTTATAAATAATGCGTGGTTCTTTCGAGTCAAAACTTGAGGCTAGGATGTTACGGTGTTGTGCTTAATCTATTTTAATTATTCTTGGTGTGATGAGTTATGAGAGTTGCTAAATAAAGTTGTGTATATATAAAGTGTGGTTCGATTGCTCGAGGAAGAGCAATGGTTTAAGTGTAGGGTGTTGATGGTAGGCTATAATCTCGTATTGTAGTCGCTTATTACACTCCAATTTACTGCACTTTAATTGAGTTTGAGCTTTAATCGCTAGTGTTTTGCACCAATTGTGTATTTTATGCCTTGTAGGAGTGATTCCGAGCTATGTAGATGTTATGGAATGAATTCGACTGATTTGGAGCTTTGAAGTCTTAGTAAAAGCCCAAGCGAATAAGCCGGGATCGCGGCACGTGGGGCGCCGCGACTGCCCAATTTTCCTGAAGCCCGTCAGAACAAGCTCTCTGAAGTTTCCCACAACCACCCCGCGTGGTGCGTCACCCCATACGGCGTGCCTGTGCAATATTTACAGAGTTATTATCCCTGTTCGTGCAGGAAAAGGTATTTTCGTCTGGGCCCGACCCTACTTAGTATAAATAAATGTAAAAATGTTATTTTAAGGACTTTTGACACATCTAAGACCTAAGGAGGCTAGATAGAAGGTGGAGAAGTGAAAGCACAAGAGATTCATCATTTAATCCTCACTCAAGACAAGAGTTTGGATTGTTTTATGTTTTTGTTCATATTTGTGATGAATTACTCCATATCTATGGAGTAGTTCTCTTTAGGGATTGATGGATTTGGTGTATTAATATTTGTTTATGGATATTAATTCTAGTTTTTATGCATTGAATCGTTTTGGGTGTTTTAATTTTTTCATCTATATTCACATGTTCATGTAATCGAGAGAGGCATACTTGTGATATCTCTACAATATCTTGTTGGTTGAATTCATTAATTTTTCTTAGTAATCGAAAGAGGCTAGTTGAATTATTGTTTAGACCTAGTTAGGAGGATAATTGAGAGAGGTTCTCCTAAAGACCAATCCACTACTAACTCTTGCATATCTTCACCGAGCTCAAATTGGTTCATATTGTGAGGTTAAGACTTAATCGAGAGATGAGTTTCTACAAAACGTTTGAACTAATACTTGAGTGAATTCAAGTGACTCACTTGAATATTAGAAGTGAATTAACTAGAGATAAATCCCAGACAATTATTTTGCACCTATCCAATCAACCCCTATTTTCTCCCATTGATATCTTCCTTGCTTACTTTTGTTGCGATTGTCATAGTCAATTAGCTCTATATTCTTAGTTAATTTTAGTTTTTAATCACATAATTCTTAACTGTTGATCATCTTAGTTAGCAACCAAAGTATAAACTATGATAATACTTTTTAACTCCAATCCTTGTGGATACGATATTATATTATACTATATTCGACTATCGAGCATATATAAGTGTGTGTTTTGTGCTCGTCACGAACCCAGAATGGTCGAGGTACCAAGCCTAGTATGGTCGAGCGCCTATGAGCGAGCCTACTACGGCTAAGTAGTTACACGTACCGAGCCTTATTGGGAAGAACAACTATTTTACTTACTATATTGAGAGAGTTGAGTCAGTATCAGCAGGTAAGCATATCTTCAAATTATCTTTGACTCCCAGTTACTTTCAATGAGAGAGACATTATTTTTAGATGATTCAGAATATGGCCTTGTCGACTTTGATTGGTATTGTCAGCTTGAAGGTAGGCCTGGTCAGCGTATGTTGAGGGTTACCCCTCTAGAGTTCACAATTATAGAGTGATATGCTCAGGCCGAGTATGGCATCGGGTGCCGGCCGTGCCTGCCCAAGTTTGGGGCGTGACGAAAGATACCCCGAACATGGATAACCCGGTGTATGCACATATGCTCAACCCCTGTCATGCACGCCACCCCCAACATGTAGCCAGCATCAACAATTCAAGCAACTAGTTCTCAAGTCAAATCTAGGCAAGATACTTATCTCACGCGAGTTGACCTCCAAACGACTCGAATATCCTCAAATAACATACCACTGTGTCAAATAATGCATAATAAAACAAGTACATAGCATGGAGGCCCGATCTTTAATCAATTACACAAATTCAACTATAAAGTCAACTCAAGCTCTCTCCCTGGAACCCGACCAAACTCACAAATCCCGACTACCCTTTCGAATACGAGTCTAAATATAAATGTTTCATCCAAAATATCGTCCAAGTTGGGGTTCAATTCTCAATTATTCATT
Source organism: Nicotiana tomentosiformis (assembly GCF_000390325.3). Lineage (NCBI taxonomy): Eukaryota > Viridiplantae > Streptophyta > Magnoliopsida > Solanales > Solanaceae > Nicotiana > Nicotiana tomentosiformis. The sequence goes on from NC_090817.1 coordinate 45,998,480, forward strand.
TTCTAAGATCTAGCCCAAAAGCCCAAAATTTTCTCTTCAATTTCATGTTTCAAGTGTACAAATCCAAAGGGAAACAAGATCTAATATCAAAATCAAGTAGAAAATACTTACCCTCCAAGGTATGGTAAAAATCCCTCCAACATTCGCCTCTAGCCGAGCTACAAAACTCCAAATATTAAAAAATGAGCTAAGCCCTCGAAATATAAGACTACCCAGCGATTTTCGCATCTGCGAATAAAATCCTTGCATCTGCGAGCATGTAGGTGCCCTCCAAATCTATGCATCTGCGAGCCTGTAGGTGCCCTCCAACTCTACAGCCTTCTCACAATTGGCAACTTCACATGTGCGGAATCCCTTCACAAATGCAATGTCTGCATTTGTGGACCTCTCTCGCAGAAGCGGGCCTCACGGAAGCGACCTATCTTTGCAATAGCAGCCACTGCCTAACCAGCTCCCTCTTCACATCTGCAAATCCCCTGCTCAAATATGCGACTTCATACCTTCGCAAACCATCTCCACAGGTGTGATGCACCAGCACCAAATCTACCAACCAACACTAAAATGGTTCGGAATCCATTCAAAACACACTCGAGACCCTTAGGACCCGGTCCAATTATGCCAACAAGACCTAATACCTCCTCAAAACCTATCCAAAGGCTCAAACACCATAATATAACATCAAAACCAAGAATCAAAGATCAAAACTCAAGTTAAACTTCTCTTAAGTTCACTAACTTCTAAACTTCAAATCAAGCATCCAATTCAAACCAAACAAATTTGGATTACATCCAAACTTCACACACAAGTCCCAACTGATAAAATGAACTATTCCAAGTACCAAAACAACAATCCGAACCCGATACCATCAAACTCAACTCCCGATCAAACTTGTGAACTCCTGAACCTTTAAATTGCTAACTTTTGGTAACTAGAGCCAAAACATCCTAGGAACTTCCAAATCAAAATTTGAACATATGACCAAGTCTAAACTTACTATACTAACCTATTGGAACCATCAAAATACATATCCGATATCATTTATACAAAAGTCAAGCCTTTGTCAACTTTTACAACTTAAGATTCCAAAGTAAGACTAAATGTCTGAATCCACTCCAAAACCTACCCAAACCCAAACCAACTATCCCTGCAAGACACAAAACATCAAATAAGCATATGGAAAACATCAAATAGGAGAACAGGGCTCAAATACACCAAGCGACCGGCTGGGTCATTACAGCTTTACACATGCATATTATTCACATATTCTAGTTGATGCATTTTACATATTTATGAGACTTGTTAGTGAGTTGTGGGATACATGGAGAGTGTTGGGTCGATGTTGGAAAAGAGTTATCATCACACATTGAAATTATAGACTTAGATAAGGTTTCATAAACATGGTCTTAGAATATTGATACGGAATTGGATCATTACAGACAATTTACGGTCTTGAATAAGTATTTGAGTAAACCCTACTTGGTGCATATCTATTCGTGTGCAAAGTTAATGCAAATTGTATTTTTTTGATATGCTTAATTGACAAAGATTTTTTACTACCTTTACCCTAGTTGTACACCTCTATTACCGATATCTGTTATTCTTTGATTGTCTCTTTTGATACTTCTCTATATTATACATGTTAGTGAGCTACATATGTTATGCTAAGTGGATATCTTTTTTATTTAAAAACCTTATCACTACTTCACTGAGGTTAGTTAAGATACTTACTGAGTACATGTAACGACCCAACAGGACATTTTGAGTGTTTTAGCCTCTTTTCCATTATTTAGTGCTTTACATATGTGTATTTATGATTTTGGGACTTGCCTGGGTGGCTGTTTCGGTTTCATAAGAGTTTTGGATTGATTCGGGGGCACTTAGCCCCTTGGTTGGAGGATTAAGCCGTAAGAGTTGGTCAGAATTTGACTTTCGTGTAGACGACTATGGAATGGTATTTTGATGGTTACAATAGATTTGTATGGTGATTTTGGACTTAGGCGTATGTCTGAATTTAGATTCGGAGGTTCCTAGGTTGTTTTGGCTTGAATTGGCGATAATTGGTAAGTTGAAGGTTTGGAAGGTTGATAGGTTTGACCGAGAGTTGACCTTATTGATATCCGGTTAGGATTGTGATTTTGGTAGTTGGTGTAGGTCCGTTGTGTCATTTGAGACTTGCATACCAAATTTGAGGTCATTCCGAGTTGATTTGATATGGTTCGACATAAGTTTTGGAAGTTGAAAGTTCATTAGTTCATTAGGCTTGAATTGAGGTAAGATTTATAGTTTTGATGTTGTTTCTTGTGATTTGAGGCCTCGAGTAGGTTTGTGTAATGTTTGGGATTGGTTGGTATAATTAGACGGGGTCCCGGGAGCCTCGGGTGTGTTTCATATAGGTTGCGAACTATTTCCTCTTATTTTGGACTATTGATGGCTGTTGTCTGGTTTCCTTTATCGCGATCGGGAAAAGGAAGTCGCATTAGCGGGGTCATTTTGGAGTCAGGTAGGTTTGTTCTTCGCGTTTGCAAAGTATAGGCCGCGTTCACGAAGCTTGGGGAAGCAGTACAATCGTGATCACAAGCAGGAAGACGCGTTCGTGTAGAAGTAAAGGCTGGCTGGGACGGGCTCGCATTTGTTCTTCACGATCGCGTGAATATGGCCATGTTCGTTTAGGCCCTAGCCGATTGAGCTTTACGATCATGATTGTGGTCTCGCATTTATGTTGGAGGGTCAGTAGTTGGGTGGAGATTTAGCCTTCGTGATCGTGACGTAGGTCCCGCGATCGCAATGTGTACACCTGGTCAGACCACTTAAGTACATTATTTCGAGTATTTTGGTCATTTTATCAAATTTTGAGTTATAAAGCTTGGATTTGGGCGATCTTGTAAAGGATTTTCACGAATTGGATTGGGGTAAGTATTTTTGACTAAGATTTGTTCATTATTCATGATTCCAATCTCGATTTTAGTGTTTGATTGATGAATCTAATTGAAGATATTGGCGATTTTAGTAAAAAAAATTCTAAAGTAAAAATTGGTGATTTGAATGTCGATTTGAGGTCGGAGTTGGATGAACACATATATTTGGACTCGTATTCGAATGGGTATTCGGAATTTTTTATTTTTGACAGGTTCCGAGAGGCAAGCGCGAGTTGACTTTTTGAGTTTTGCCTAGTATCAAAGCTTAATTGTTTGGGATTGTTTTCTATAGATTCTATTGATATTATTAAGTTATTTTGGCTAGATTCGAGCCGTCCAGAAGATGATTCATGTGGGAAGGGCTTCTTAGAGTATTGACTTAGCTTGTTTGATGTAAGTATCTTGCCTAACCTTGTGGGATGAGGGGGATACCACTTAGGTGCTAGCCCTAATTTGTTGATTTCTATGATGTGAAAGTGACGTGTACACGAGGAGACGAGCGTGTATATGGGTACTATGTGTGGTTTTGACCGGAATAGACCGTAGGCTATTAATATGCCTTAATGTGATAATGAACTTTATATGAAACATGTTAAGACTAATTTATGACAATTCGATCGTGATCATTACATTGACTTAGCCATAGTCGTGCTTTAATTATTGAACACCTCTCCGCTTTTATGATTATTGTTACGTCCCTGTGCACTATTGTTGAAAGTTATGAGCTTATATCTTAGTGAAACTTTGGTATCATTGTTTGTGATATTGTGGCACTTGGTATCATTATTTTGTGGTATTGTGGTACTTTTGGAAATGTTGAACAGATTGATTGGGGGTGTCAGCATGAGGTCTTTGCCGTGCGATTGCGTCTATTGTTATGCGCGTGGGGCAAAATAAGGGTGGCATTATCTTGGGCTGCCCACGTGGCGAAATAAGGGTGGCTATATACGTATGTGGTGAAATAAGGGGGACATTTCATTATTATGTGCACATGCGGCGGAATAAGGGTGGCATTGTTGATGATGTTATGTGATATTTGGGGGTGTCCTTCTTGTTGTTAAGATTGTGTTGAGACGGGGTTGACATTTTATTACATAATTGTTTCTGAAAGTTTCCGTTTTGCACTTACTTGAGTTAATAATTGTATTTGACGTGTTATCACATGCCTCTAGTTAGAAGGCTACTGTTATTTTGTATATATTTATATATGTAACGACCCGGCCGGTCGTTTTGAGTATTGTAGCCCCGTTCCCCACTTTATTGCTTTTTCTATGTTTATTTTTGGTTTTCTGACTTGCCGAGTTGGTTGGTTTGGTTCCGGGGATATTTCAGAATGAATTATGACAATTAGTCCCACGGTTGGAAGCTTATGTTTAAAGAGTTGAGCAGATATTGACTTATGTGTAAATAGTTCCAGAATGGAGTTTTGATGGTTCTGATATCTTCGTATGGTAATTTTAGACTTAGGCGTACGTCCGGATGTGGATTTGGAGGTCCGTAGGTTGTTTTTGCTTGAATTGGCGAAAGTTGGATAGTTGAAGATTTGGAAGGTTAAGAAGTTTGACCAAGAGTTAACTTTGTTGATACCGTGCTTGGATTTTGGTTCCGGGTGTTTGAATAGGTCCGTTGTTTCATTTATGACTTGTGTGCAAAATTTGAGGTCAATTAGAGTTGGTTTGAAAGATTTCGGCATCGATTATAGAAGTTGGAAGTTTAATAGTTCATTAGGCTTAAATTGGGGTACGATTCATGATTTTGATGTTGTTTGATGTGATTTGAGGCTTCAACTAAGTTCGTATCGTGTTTAAGACTTGTTGGTATATTCAGACGAGGTCCCTGGAGCATCGGGGGTGATTCGGACGAAGTTCGGCTTTATTTTAGCCTTATAGAAGTGCTGATCTAGTGTCTGGTGCAGTCTTCATCGCGTTCGCGACATGGAGATCGCGTTCGCATAGAGTTTTTTAGGGGTAGGAGGTTTAGTTCTTCACGTTCGCGAAGGTCTAGTGGGTCTGTACATCGCAATCGCGAGAGGGGTTTCGCATTCGCGTAGAAAGATGAGGCCGTTTACAACTTGTATATCGCGTTCGCGTAAGAAGATTTTTTGCTGGTAATATTTTTGCTTCACGAACGCGACGCATTTTCTGTGTTATCGAAGGAGTAGCACCTGGGTAGATTTAAAAATACCAAATCGTGGGTTAGAGAAATATTTTCATATTTTGACTTGTGGAGCTCGGCTAGGAGCAATGTTTGTGAGGGATTTCACTACAATTCAAGAGGTAAGAAACTTTTGATCACTTTTGTCCATTAATATTGAATACTCAATGATTTTCCCACCTAAATTATGTATTTTTGAGGTTAAATTTGGGGGATTTTGGACTAGGTATTGGAGTGTAAGATTTGGGGTTTTGAGGGTCGATTTGTGGTTGGAATTGGATGATTTTTGTGTTCGGATTTTCTGAATTTTGTCGGGTTCCGAGGCATGGGCCTGGGGTTGACTTTTTGAATTTGGTTAAAGAACTTAGCTTTATCATATGTGATCGATTCCTATAGATTGTATTGATTATATTGAGTTGTTTGATACTAAATTCGAGTCGTTCGGAGGCCAGTTCACGAGGCAAGGGTTTGTTGGAGCATTGAGTTGCGTACTTTGTGGTAAGTAACACTTCTAAATTTTGAACTGAGGGTATAAATCCTTGAAAAATATGTTATGTGGGTTGTTTTGAGATGACGCACATGCTAGGTGACGGGCATGTGGGCGTGCAATGCGGTAATCATAATCCGGGTGGATTTGTATACTATATAGTTATCTAGTCTTGATTTATCCGTGTAATTCCTACGTGTTAGAGTAATTAAGCTGTGATTCCTGTTAGAGATCATGTTTAGGCTATGTACTTATTCTGTTGGGACCCACTGAGGTTATTTTTACTGTTGAGTTATTTGCTTAAACAACAATTATGTACCTAGTCATGATTATTCATTTGCATATCATATCTCAATCTCCGTTATAATTCAATGTTACATCATGTTATCATTGTTAGGGCTCTGTAGTATGAGATTTGTGAGCCTGTGAGACTGGAGAGATTGATGATTGATATGGGCCCGAGAGCCCGGTTGTGAGTGTTATTGTGGATTGGACTACGCGCCGCAGCAGGCTTTATTGGCTTATTTATTATTATGGATTGGACTGCACGCTGTAGTAGGCCTTATAGGCTTTACATTAGCGCTTGGGAATGATCCGCCGCTCCAGAGTCTGACATACCAGCAATGAGCACAGGCACAGTGATTTATATACACGTACTTTGGTGAGGGGCATTCATACCACGCACCCATATAGTGCTGAGTGAGTGTGTATGATAAGCGGGAATTTGAGATAGACAGATTGAGTACTCTGAGAGTGTGAGTACCTGGGATTATCACTGTGATACATTACATTTGACATGCATATTTGACATGTAGGCATAGAAATGTAACATTCTTCATGCTAGTTGTACTTGGCATATTTTATCAGTATTGATCTTAAATTGTTGAACATGAAAGCATGCCTAAATTCCTATACTGTGAACGAACTGAATATGGAGGTTTCTCTGAGTTATTACTGTCATTCTCTTTGTTATTTATGTGTTGTCATTATTTTGGTTCTGATTGTATCCCTCTGGGATCATCACTGCTTTTAGCCCAAGGTTAGTCCTGTTACTTTATTGAGTACATTGGGTCGGTTGTACTCATACTACATTCTGCACTTCATGTGCAGATTCAGGTACATCTAGACGCGGCGATTGCTAAAGTGGTGCTAGTACATGTTCAGAGACTTTGAGGTAGCTGTTATGATGCCCGCAGACCTTGACTCTCCTTCCTTTCATTTTTATTTAGTGATGTTCTATTTTCTCAGACAGTTGTACTAGGGTTTTAGACTATGTTGATACTTAGTCGCTCATGTACTCGTCAACACCAAGTTTTGGGATGGTTGTAGTAGAGTTACTATTTTTTTATCATATATTTATGAGACTTTCCACTATTGAGATTATTAAATCATGTTTTTAATTCAAATGCGTAGTTGTTATGTGATTGTCGGCTTGCCTAGTAATGTGTTATGTGCAATCATGATAGGTTGGAATTTTGGGTCGTGACAAGTTGGTATCAGAGCACTAGCTTACATAGGTCTCACGAGTCTTGAGCAGATTTAGTAGAGTCTTGCGGATCAGTACGGAAACTTATGTACTTATCTTTAAGAGACTACCGAACCATTCGAAAATTTCACTTTCTTGTACTCTTGTCATGCAGATTTGTTGATTCTAGCAACTAAACTTCCATTCTTCTATTCTCTCACAGATGGTGAGGACACGTGTGACCGAATCAGGTGGACGGACACCAGTACCACCAACTAAGGCCGGGAGAGGTTGGGGACGCGGTAGAGGCCGAGCCCAGCTCGTACTTCAGCTAGAGCAGCACCTGTTGAGCCACCAGTTGCTCCAGCTCAGGAGCACCTACTAGATATGGTCGAGCCGGTGGGACAAGCTCAGGCACCAGCCGTACCCATTGTGTTTCCAGGCCTTCAGGAGGCGTTAGCCCAGATAATGATTATATGCACGAGCCTTGCTCAGGCGGTTTTTATTTCGGCTACACCAGCCACTTCTCAGGTCGGGAAGGTGCTTAGACTCCCACCGCCCATACTTCAGAGCAGGTAACTCAAACACTCCAGACACCGAGGGTACTAGCAGCCCAGGCGGTTGCAGCTGCTCGAGCGCAGGTTGGCCCACCTTTGAGTGATGAGGAGCAGAAGAGACTAGAGTTGTTTGGCAGGCTCAAGCCTCTAAAGTTCAGTATGGCCGAGTCAGAGGATGCTTAGGATTTTATAGACAGGTGTCAGCGGATCCTTTGCACAGTGGGTATTTTGGAGACGAGTGGAGTTTTATTTACTACTTTTCAACTGACAGGGGCAACATACAAATGGTGGGAGGCCTATGAGTTGAGTTGGTCAGCCAGCGTTGCACGACTTATGTGGCATGAGTTCTCAGTTCGCTTCTTAGAGAAGTCTGTTCCATAGACTAGCAGAGAGGAGTTTACTAGGCAGTTTGAGCAGGTACGCCAGGAGGGTATGTTAGTGAACCAGTACGAGATGAGGTTTTCAGAGTTGGCTCGTCACGTGGTATGGTTGGTTCCCACTGAGGGAGAGGATGAAGAGGTTCATTGATGGCCTCAACTATGGACTATGTTTCATCATGATTTCGGAGATTGCGTTGGGTGCGAGGTTTGATGAGGTGGTCCATATTTCTAGATGCCTAGATATTGTTCGCAGTCAGGAGCGGGAGGAGAGAGATGCTAAGAGGCCTCGTGGATTAGGAGGTTTCAGCAATGCCTCATCTGGAGGATCATCCTTATACGCCCGCTCAGATGGCTCGTCCAGTTCAATGTGGTGCATCAGCTAGCCATGGGTCATACATTTCTCATCCGAGTAAGTCATTTTTCAGTGCCCTCCCAGCTCAGAGTTCATCCCGTGCTCCATCAATTCAGGGTTTGTTTGTACTGGGTTCTTCTAGTGGTTATTCTAGTTTTCTAGGTCCGATTCAGTCCCCGCCGTTGTTGTCTGATCGAGGTTGCTTCTAGTGTGTGGAGTTGGGGTATGTGAGGAGGTATTGTCCCTATTTTATGGGAGGTCCAGTTCAGCAAAAGGGTCAGACTATGACTTCAGCACCAGTTACTTCACCACCTGCTCAGCCAGCTCGGGGTGGGACTCAGGCAGCTTGAGGTTCCCCTATAGGAGGAGGTCGATAGGGTGGAGGTCAGGCTCGATGCTATGCTTTTCCCGCCATGACAGATACCGTTGCTTCAGACACAATGATCACATGTATTGTTTCAGTGTGCTACAAGGATGCTTCCATATTATTTTACCCTAGTTCCACTTATTCATATGTATCATTGTATTTTGCCCGTTATTTGGATATGCCCAGTGATTCCTTAGTTATGCATGTTCATGTATCTACGTCGGTGGGGATTCTATTATTGTGTACCGTGTGTATCGGTCGTGTGTGGTGACGATTGGGGGATTGGCGACGAAAGTTAATCTTTTACTGCTTAGTATGGTTGATTTTGACATGATTCTAGGCATGGATTGGTTATATCTATGTCATGCTATCCTGGATTTTCATGCTAAGACTGTGACGTTGGCGATGTCGGGATTGCCTAGAATTGAGTGGAGAGGTGCTTTGAGCTATGTTCCCAGTAGAGTGATTTCATATTTGAAGGCCCAATGGATGGGTGGGAAGGGATGTTTGGCATATTTGGCCTTTGTGAGGGATGTCGGTGCTGATAATCCTACAATTGATTCTATTCCGGTAGTAAGAGACTTTTTGGATTTGTTTCCTGCAGACCTACTGTGCATGCCACCTGACAGGGACATTGATTTTGGTATTGACTTGGTATCGGTTACTCAACCTATTTCTATTCCTCTGTATCGTATGGCACTAGCAGAATTGAAGGAATTTAAAGAACAACTTCAGGAACTTCTTGATAAGGAATTCATTAGGCCTAGGGTGTCGCCTTGGGGTGCACTGGCTCTATTAGTGAAGAAGAAGGATGGTACCATGTGGATGTGCATTAATTATAGGCAGTTGTTGAACAAAGGTACAATTAAGAACAAGTACCCACTGCCGCACATTGATTACTTATTTGACCACCTTCAGGGAGCTAATGTGTTCTCTAAGATTGATTTGAGGTCTAGGTATCACCAGTTGAAGATTCAGGATTCTGATATTCTGAAGACGGAATTCAGGACCCGCTATGGCAACTACGAGTTCCTTCTGATGTCGTTTGGGCTGAACGATGCCCCAGCAACATTTATACATCTAATGAATAGTGTATTCTAGCCATATCTTGATTCTTCTGTTATAGTATTCATTGATGATATACTAGTATACTCATGCAGCCAGGAGGAGTATGCGTAACATCTGAGGATCGTTCTAAGAGCGTTGAGTGAAAAGAAACTTTATGTTAAACTCTCCAACTGTGGGTTTTGGCTTAATTCTGTGGCATTCTTGGGGCACGTGGTATCCAGTGAGGGTATCAAGGTAGATCCAAAGAAGATTGAGGCAGTTCAGAGTTGGCCCAAACTGTCTTCAACTACCGAGATTCAGAGTTTTCTTGCCTTAGCCGGATATTATCACCGTTTTATGGAGGGTATATCACCCATTGTTTCACCTTTGACTAGATTGACCCAGACGGGTGCCCCATTCAAGTGGTCTGATGAGTGCGAGGAGAGCTTTAAGAATCTCAAGACTGCCTTGACCACAATCTAGTTCTAGTTTTACCTTCAACATCGAGTTCATATATAGTGTATTATGATGCTTCTCGGATTGGTATTGGGTGTGTCTTGATGCTGGAGGGTAGGGTGATTGCTTATGCTTTACACCAGTTGAATCCCCATGAGAAGAACTACCCCATTCATGATTTAGAGTTGGCAGCCATTGTTCATGGATTGAAGATTTGGAGGCATTGTCTTTACGGTGTGTCTTGTGAGGTATTTACAGATCATCGGAGTCTACATCACTTGTTCAAGCAAAAGGATCTAAATTTGAGGCAGTGGAGATGGTTGGAGCTGTTAAAAGACTATGATATTACCATTTTGTATCATTCCGAGAAGGCCAATGTGGTGGGCGATGCCTTGAGTATAAAGGTGGTGAGAATAGGTAGCCTTGCATATATTCTACTTGGTGAGACACCTCTAGCATTAGATGTTCAGGCCTTGGCCAATCAGTTTTGTGAGGTTAGATGTTTTGGAGCCTAGTCAAGTTCTATCTTGCATGGTTTCTCGGTCTTCTTTATATGATCGCATCAAAGAGCGTCAATATGACAACCCCTATTTGCTCGTCCTTAAGGACACGGTACAACACAGTGATGCCAAGGAGATTTCTATTGGAGATGATGGAGTGTTGTAGATGCATGGTCAGATTTGTGAGCCCAATGTGGATGGGTTATGTGAGTTAATGCTCGAGGAGGCCACAATTCGTAGTATTCCATTCATCCGGGTGCCGTGAAGATGTATCAGGACGTGAGGCAACACCATTGGTGGAGAATAGTGAAGAAATATATAGTGGAGTATGTGGCTTGGTCCTTGAACTGTCAGTAGGTGAAGTACAAGCATCAGAGGCTGGTCGGTTTGCTTCAAATACTTGAGATTCCTAAGTGGAAATGGGAACGAGTTACCATGGACTTCTTCGTTGGGCTCCCACGGACATTGAAGAAATTTGATGCTATATGGGTGATTGTGGACCAGTTGACTAAGTCCGCATATTTCATTCCAGTCGTGACTGCCTATTCTTCTGAGCGGTTGGCTAAGATCTATATCTGCGAGATTGTTTGTCTTCACGGTGTGCCGATGTCAATCATTTCTGATCGGGGCACGCAGTTCACATCGAAGTTTTAGAGAGCAGTGCAGTGAAAGTTAGGCACACGGGTTGAGTTGAGTACAACACTCCACCCCTAGATGGACAGACAGTCCGAGTGCACCATTCATATATTGGAGGATATGCTATGCACTTGTGTTATGGATTTTGGGGGTTCTTCAGATCAGTTTCTACCGCTTATAGAGTTCGCCTACAACAACAACTACCAATCAAGTATTTAGATGGATCATTATGAGGCCTTATATGGGAGGCGGTGTCATTCTCCCGTTGGTTGGTTTGATCCAATGGAGGCTAGGTTGTTGGGCGCAGATCTGGTTCAGGATGCCTTGGAAAATATTAAGTTGATTCAGGATCGGCTTCACACAGTACAGTCTAGACAGAAGAGCTACGTAGATTGGAAGGTTCGTGATGTTTCCTATATGGTAGGAGAGAAATTCCTAAAGGGTGTTATGAGGTTCGGAACGAAGGGCAAGCTGGGCCCTCGGTATATTGGCCCTTTCGAGGTGATTGAGAGGGTTGGAGAGGTGGCCTACAAGCTTGAATTTTCACCTAGTCTATCGGGTGTTCACCAAGTGTTTCATATTTCAATGCTTCAGAAGTATTATGGTGATCCATCTCATGTTCTGGACATCAACACGTTTCAGTTAGATGGAGATTTGACTTATGATGTGGAGCCGGTGGCCATTTTTGATCGGCATGTTCGAAAGTTGATATCAAAGAATATACTTTTAGAGAAAGTTCAGTAGAGGTCCGCCAGTCGAGGAGGCTACTTGGGAGACCGAGCGGGAGATGCGGAGCAGCTATCCACACCTATTTGAGACTCCATGTATGATTCTAGACCCGTTCGAGGATGAACATTTGTTTAAGAGGGGGAGAATGTAACGACCCTGCCGGTCATTTTCAATATTGTAGCCCTGTTTGCCCATTTACTACTTATTCTATGTTCATTTGTGGTTATGTGACTTTCCGGGGTGGTTGGTTTGGTTCCAGAGATGTTTCGGAATGAGTTGGGACACTTAGTCTCAAGGTTGGAAGCTTAAGTTGAAAGAGTTGATCGGATGTTGACTTATGTGTAACGGCTCCGAAATGGAGTTTTAATGGTTCCAATAGCTTTGTATGGTAATTTTGGACTTAGGCATATGTCCGGATGTGGATTTGGAGGTTCGTAGGATTGTTTTGACTTGAATTGGGGAAAGTTCGAAAGTTGAAGGTCTCGAAGGTTGAGAAGTTTGATCGAGAGTTGTCTTTGTTGATACCGGGCTTGGATTTTGGTTCCAGGAGTTGGAATAGGTCCATTATGTCATTTATGACATGTGTGTAAAATTTAAGGTAAATCGGAGTTGGTTTGATAGGTTTCAGAATCAATTTTAGAAGTTGGAAGTTCAATAGTTCATTAGGCTTGAATTGGGGAGTGATTTACGATTTCGATGTTGTTTGATGTGATTTGAGGCTTCGACTAAGTTTGTATCCTGTTTTAGGACTTGTTGGTATGTTCAGACGGGGTCCCTAGGGCCTCGAAGGTGATTCGGACGAAGTTCGGCATTATTTTGGCCTTATAGAACTGCTGATCTGGTGTCTAGTGCAGTTTTCATTGTGTTCGCGACATGGAGAACGCGATTGCGTAGAGTTGTTCAGGGGTAGGAGGTTTTGTTCTTCGCGTTCACAAAGAAGGCCATGTGTTCGTGAAGGTCTAGTGGGTCTGTTTATCACGATCGTGAGAGGGGTTTTATGTTTGTGTAGAAGGATGAGGCTGGCTTGGGCACTAGGCATTTAGCCTTCGCGTTCACGAGAGAGCGGTCGTGTTCGCGTAGGCATTGGGTCAGAAATTACCGCATTCGCGACATGTATATCGCGTTCGCGTAAGAGGATTTTTCAACTGGTAATTTTTTTGCTTCGTGAACGCGAGGCATTTTCCGCGTTCTCGAAGAAGGAGCACCTGAGCAGATTTAAAAACCTCAAATCGTGGGTTAGAGTATTATTTTCATATTTTGACTTGTGGAGCTCGTCTAGGAGGGATATTTGTGAGGTATTTCACTACGATTTAAGAGGTAAGCAAGTTTTGATCATTTTTGTCCATTAATATTGAATACCTATTGATTTTCCCACATAGATTATGTGTTTTTAGGTGAAACTTTGGGGATTTTGGACTAGATATTGGAGAGTAAGATTTGGGGATTTGAGGGTCGATTTGTGATTTGAATTGGATGATTTTGGTATGGTTAGATTCGTTATTGAATGGGTGTTTGGATATTATAAATTTTGTCAGGTTTCGAGGCGTGAGCCCGGGGTTAACTTTTTGGGTTGACGTTTTGAATTTGGTTAAAGAACTTAGCTTTATCGTATGTGATTGATTCCTATAGCTTGTATTTATTATATTAAGTTCTTTGTGACTTGATTCGAGTCTTTTTGAGGCCGATTCGCGAGGCAAAGGTTTGTTGGAGATTATAGGTGCACACTTTGAGGTAAGTAACACTACTAAATAATCCGGGTGGATTTTTATATTGTGTAGTTATATAGTCTTATTTTATCCGTGTAATTCCTGCGTGTTAGAGTAATTGAGATATGATTCATGATAGAGATCATGTTTAGGCCATGTGCTTATTCTGTTGGGACCCACTGAGGTTATTTCTACTGTTGAATTATTTGCTTAAACTGTAATTATGTACTTTGATGTTTATTCATTTGCATGTCATATCTCAGTCTCCGTTATCATTCACTGTTACATCATGTTATCATTGTTTGGGCAAAGTAGTATGAGATTTGTGAGCCTGTGAGACTGGAGAGAGATTGATGACTGAGTTGGGCATGAGAGTCGGGTTATGAGTGTTATTGTGGATCAGGTTGCGCGCCGCAACATGCCTTATTGGATTATTTATTATTGTGGATCGAGTTGCACGCCGCAGCAGGCCTTATAGGCTTTACATTAGCGCTTCGGCAGGATCTGCCCCTCCGGAGTCTGACATACCATCAGTGAGCGCAGGCACTGTGATTTATATACACATGCTTTGGTGAGGGGCATTGATGCCACACGCTCGTACAGTGCTGAGTGATTGTGTGTGATGAGCGGTAATTTGAGACAGACAGATTGAGTAATCTGTGAGTGTGAGTACCCGGTATTAATATTGTGATACATTACATTTGAGAAGTATATTTCACATGCATGCATAAAGATGTAACATTCTTCATGCTAGCTGTACTTCGCATATTTTATCAGTGTTGGGCTTACATTGTTGAACATGAAAGCATGCCTAAATTTATGTACTATGAACGAGCTGAATATGGAGGTTTCTTTGAGTTATTACTGTCATTCTCTTTGTTATATCTGTGTTGTCATTATTTTATTTATGACTGTATCCCTCTGAGCTCGTTACTGCTTTCAGCCCAAGGTTAGCCCTGTTGCTTATTGAGTACATTGTGTCGGTTGTACTTATAATACACTCTGCACTTCGTGTGCAGATCTAGGTACACTTGGACGCGACGATTGCTAGAGTGGTGCTAGTACCTGTTAGGAGACATTGAGGTAGCTACTATGACGCCCGCAGACCTTGACTCTCCTTCCTTTCATTTTTATTCAGTGTTGTTCTATTTTCTCATACAGTTGTACTAGAGTTTCAGACTATGTTAATACTTAGTAGCTCATGTACGGTTTGACACAAGGTTTTGGGATGGTTTTTGTAGAGTTACACTTTGTTTTTATTAGATATTTATGAGACTGTCCACTGTTGATCTTATTAAATCATATTTTTAATTCAAATGCATAATTGTTATGTGATTGTCGGGTTGACTAGTAATGTGTTAGGTGCCATCACGACGGGTTAGAATTTTAGGTCGTGACAATATATATGTGTGTGTGTGTGTATATATATATATATACATATATATATCGACTTTGTTTGAGAATAACCCCTTCTCATATACATTTTCCAATAGCTCCTTCTACATTCTTTTTTGCTAAGTAAATCCTTTAAAAATCAATAGTCATTCATACAATATATTCAAACATAATTTTTCTTCCCATTTTTAATCTATTATTTCTAAACATGTATTCTTTATATTTTACCATTTTATTTCAAAAACAATTGACTTTGGTCATAAATCAAATCTTTTTTAAGTTTATTCCTTTAATTGAATTTCATTCTGTTAATTTATAAATACTTTACTTATTGCTACAATTTTGTACATTTTATTATATCATCAAAAATATAATTTCCATATACTTTATTCACACTATTTGTATGTATTCTGTTACGTAGATGTTTATATTTTATCATGTGACACTCTTGTTTAGTCACTCTTCTTTCAAACTATTTTTACATTTGTTCGTATAATATTAAATTAATTGTTCTTTACCTAATCCCTCCCTTATTTGATCAACTACACCGGGAACCACATTTTGTAGATCTTGAGTGATTCCTGACACATTACCCTTGAGATTATTTGAACCCTTACCTTGAATCTCAACTGTTTCGCAGACCATAATCAAAGCATACAATACATAATATTATTTGGTGTCCTAGTATACCTTAAATACTAGGTGGCGACTCTAAACTCTAACTATCGTTGTAGAGTACCATAACTTGTATTTTGTTTTAACTAGTATAAAATAGGGTGCAAGAACATTGCGACATTGTTGGGGATGTCTTCAGGTTCTAACCAAAGCAGACTTGATCAATTACTTGAGGGATTACAGGTTCTCCAACATTGCAATTTCTTTTTTTCGTATTACATGCTTCAAATTGTATATTTTGTGTCACATGCTTCAAGTTGTTTATTCCTTCACATGCCTATATTGTACATACTTTACAATACTTTTACGCGTACTTGTGTTGTATATTCTTAACATGCCTATGTTGTATAAGCTTTACACATTCCTATGTTGCTACTTTATTAAAATATCATCACTTTTCTATCGAGTCTTTGTCGTACACAATCACACACAAGTCACGCGAGGGTTGTCTTTTCACCCCTCCAAACCTTCTTTCAAAATTCTCTAGTTTCTGATATTGTCATACGAGGTTAACTATGTGTCGTCTCATAGTTTTCCTTAACTCCTATCCGAATCTAGATAAATCTACTCTTAGAATCCATAGGTCACTGTACATACGATCTTGGAGCTTGCTTTAGTTGGATTAATTGTTACATATCCTTTATTTGTTACTTAATCTTTGAATGTTATACATTCTCTATTTGTTGTCACGACCCGACCTCGGGGAGCACGACCGACACTCGAACGAGACTTTCCAGTCAAGCAAGCCTACTTGATGCCTTCTACCTTACCTTACCTATGAGCAATTTGAAATAAATTATAAGAGATAGACAGAGAGGGGATGAAAGAGTTAAATATCATGCTTCATTACATACAACAGTTGCATTGACGATTACCAAAAGATTACAAAGTGGAACACCAAATGACTACAACATTTATAGTCTATTTCCACAAATCAAAACACCACCCACACTATGTATTTGGAGCCTCTAAATGAAATAGAAGAGTAGTATGATAGTGCCAGCTACAAGGCCCCGACTATACCTCAAAAATTAAAATATACAAGGAGCAAAAGACACAAGATCCCAATAAGAAGTGCGGATCACCAAGTCAGCTAAGAAGAGGGTGTATCACTATCAATGATCGATGCTGCCAGCTGTGGAACCACCTGCATCCATTAAATATGCAACATCCCCGAAAAAATAAATGTTTAGTACATATGGAATAGTACTAGTATGTAAAGCTAAATACCCTCTCATGAAATAGAGTAACAACATAAAATGAGAGAGACTCAAATAATATTAGAAGTGCCAAGTTAAGAGGAAGATAAATATTCAAGTAAATATTAATATTTTAAGTTGGGAGATCTTCAGTACCGTTACACCACCATGCATATGGCATGGAGTCCAATCTTTGCTTGATTGGCTAAGCCGTCTCACCCCAAGGTACGAAGATTGACATAGAAACACAACACCACCATGTGTGCGGCATTGCCGTCCGATTATCACCCGATCGACTAAGGCATCTCACCACAATGCCGTGTGGGTCGACATGGTCCTTTGCTAGTTATTTTATTGTCCCAATTAAGGGAAATAATTTCAACATATCAACATGGGAATTTATCCCTTAATTACTCCTACATCGGCACGTGTAGTTTCGGGTTTAGGTTATTTCAACCCACCCTTCCTAGGTGATTAAACAATCCTCCCAAAAAATATTATCATATAAAGGAGTTACAATTCATTTCATAGCGTTTCACACTTCCTTTCATTTCATTGGCACTGCTGCCCACAAATGTAATTCTTTGGTCTTGGCACGATGGCCGCATTTTATATTTCATACTCTCATTCTTTCACTTTCAACGATCATCATAGGTTATCAACATAAAGAGCATTTTTAAATCAAGACTTTAAATATCTACGAGCAATAGGAGTCTTAAACACATTGAGTTTTCTTTCTAAAATAGAGCATAATAAATTTGCAATTGAAGCATGGACTTAAGTCATAGCAGTTGAGACATCAATCATACTTGAATATATTACCGAAGGAGAGCATAGTGTGATAGGAGCACTTGGAACACATTTTAGTATATAACGTTTGATACATTACTCATTTGGGATAACTCAACTTATTAGGAACAACTTGGAACATTTGAAATAGGAGGTTGAGCAAACCACGCTTGAAGCTTACAATAATTTCATGGAATTCGATTCTACAAGAGGTGTTTAGCCAACATACCTCGATTGAGTATTCGTTATAGTTACTACAATGTTCCACTACCCTTGGAAACTTCAATCTATAGAAACATGATCAAATTGGACCATTATTAGGAAGGTTCTCATAGTATTCAGCTCACTTAGGCATTTCATCAAACATTAAGTGTACAAATTTGACTACAAGGTTTCTATGGTGGAATTCCTTCATCCCACAACCAATCCCCCCACTAATAGTTCACCCATATTAGTTTAACAACCTCCACACTATCTTTATTGGTATATGCATACACAAAGACCAACTCCCACTCTCAAGAATCATACTCCTCATTAACCATCTTCTGCCCAAATTCCGAAATTGATAGCTAGGGTGTAGAACCTTACCTCTTAGAAGAAGACATTGCAAGCTTTCCTTGTTGAATTTGAAAAGCTTGAGCAAGGAATTGAAGTGTGGAGATGTTAGTGCCCTTCCTTCTCTTTCTACCTCCCTTCCCCTCTCTAAAGAATATTAAATATTTGCTCCAAAATTACCCCCTTATATCTTTTTAGTAGAATAGGGTCGGGTCCCAAATCTTTAACCTTCGTGTCGGGTCTGCGATCACAGACTGGACCACAAAATGGTTATGATGTCTGTGAAATGGACCGCAAAATGGTCCCCAAACACTGGGCTGGCCTGTTCAAGTATGCGGCCGATCTACGATCCGCAGAGCAGTTATGCGGTCTCGAAATGTACCGTGAAACCTCTCTCAATAAAAGTTCTCACTTTGGTTCTGCGATGGAAGTGCGATTTACGAAACAGTTAGGCGGCCGCATAATTGACCGCAAAATGACCTTCAAAATTAAACTTCTCCTGCCCAACTCCGCAGAGATTCTACGGCCCCCATAACTGATCTGCGGTCGCATAAAGGACCGCAGAAATGCCATGTTCTGCAAATTTCCTCCACCAACTCCGTAATGCGTTGCATAACCCAAAAGGTTCGTACTTGTCACGACCCAAAAATCCCACCCTCTGGACCGTGATGGTGCCTAACAATTTATTTGCTAGGCAAGCCAACGTTAGAACAGTTCAAATTAAATAATAATAAAGAAATCAAAATAACTGAAATAAATTCTGAAGTAAAGTGCGGAAAAACATAACAACTGAAATATCTAATACAGCCCCGAATCTGGTGTCACACGTGCACGAGCTACTAGAATACAACAAATAAAGGTCTTAATAAAAGTAAATACGTCTGAAAGAAATATACACAGCTAAGATATAGAAGGAGGGGACTTCAGGGCTACGAACACCGAGCAGCTGTACCTCAAGTCTCCACACTGATAGTCAACCTGAGCAATCTACTGACCGCCGCTGGGACCGAATCCAAAATTTGCACAAGAAGTGCAAAGTGTAGTATGAGTACAACCGACCACATGTACTCTGTAAGTGCTGAGCCTAACCTCGACGAAGTAGTGACGAGGCTAAAACAGGTCACTTATAATATAACTTGTATGTAGTATAATATAATGACAGAAACGGAAAATACGGAAACGAAATAAAGCAGTAACTCATGAAAATAACTCAATCTTCGAAGAAAAACTAGTAAATGCTAAAAATACCAATCCTTAGATTCTCATATGAAAGTACCGAAGCCAACACAACACAATAATGAATAGAAACACAAAAACTATAGCGGCGCGCAACCCGATCCTACCGTACAACACTATCCTCCCTTATTCCACTATATATATATATATATATATATATATATATCAATAATAATGAGTAAATATATGTTGTGGCGTGCAACTCGATCCCATCATATAGTCAGAATCAATATTGTAATCACCCTTATTTCACCATATCAATCTACCCTTATTTTATTTGTTGCGGCGCGCAACCCGATCCCACCATATCAATATAAATTCACCCTTATTTTACCATATCAATCCACCCTTATTCTGCCTGTTGCGGCGCGCAACCCAATCCCACCATATAAATATAAATAAATAAATGTGTGCAAGCAATTTAACAACTCAAATCACAAGAATCTCTACGATTAACGAATATGGAGCAGAACCAGGAAGGAAGTCTCGTGCCAAATTAGGAATTCACTATAATTAATATTAAGCAGTAAGACAAGTCAAGTAAATGACAATTAAAGGGCGCAAGTAAGTAAATTAAGGCAAGTAACAATCAATCATGGAAGAATGGGAGAATCTAACATTTTTAACACTAGAATAATAATTGACGAGTAGCAAGTGAAGGGAGGGAAACATTTAAAGCATGTAACAGTTAATACATGTAATGAAACAATTAATGAAATACGGAAAGCTGGGAAACAAGTATTTTGGCGGCGTATATACACTTGTCACCTCACATATACGCCGCTACACATGAATTTCACATAGCACATAGCTCAAGGGTTCTTAATTCCCTCAAATCAAGGTTAAACCCAACACTTACCTCGCTCCGCAAGCAAATCAAAGCTCTATCGGGGCCTTTCCTCTAAAATATGCCTCCAAACCAATCAAATCTAACCAAAATCGACTCAATAATATCAAATAGTGCTAGGGAATTAAATTACAATACATAAAGTTAAGATCTTTACACTTTTCCCCAAAAGTCAACCTCGAGCCCGCTTGGTCAAAACCCGAGATTCAGACTAAAACCCATTTACCCATTCACCCACGAGCCCGATTATATAATTAGTTTCGAAATCCGACCCAAATTTGAGGTCTAAATCCGAAATTTGCAAAAAAATCCCAATTCTCCAATTATTCCCAAATCCCTATTTTTCTACCATGAAAGAACAAAGATTAAGGCTACAAATTAATGGGTGATGATAGAAATGGAAAAAAATAAGTTAAAGTATACTAACCTATGAAAAGAGGATGAATTTTCTCTTCCAAATCGCCTCTAGACTGAGCTCTAATGAAAATATGGTGAAAAATGGGTGAAATCCTGTGTTCGGAAATATTTAATGTCTGGGCGTCAGGCCTTTTTCGCGTTCGCAAAGGGCCTGCCACGTTCGCGATACATAGCGGCCCAAATGGCCTACACGTTCACGAGTTCACTCATGGGTTTGCGAAGGCTGCTCCCCCAGGCCTTCGCGTTCGCGAGCCAGTGCTCGCGTTCGCGTAGAGAAAATTACTGATCCCCCATCCCCAAGTCCTCAACCCTACGCGTTCGCGAAAGGCTGCACGTGTTCGTGAAGGGCAACCCCTAAGGCTTTGCATTCGCGTTCATGCCATTACGTTCGCGATGAAGAAAAACTCCCCCTAGCCAATATTACACTTCGCGATCGCGGGAATATCTTCGCGATCGCAAAGAATAAAACACCAGATGACAGCAGAAGCCAAAACTAAAAAATTTCTTAAGTTAAAAAACATTTGTAGCCCATCCGAAACTAAATTGGGCTCCAAACCAAACATGCACACAAGTCCAAAAATATTATATGAATTCACTCGCACGATCAAAATACCAAAATAACACCTAGAACTACGAATCAGACACCAAAATAATTAAATTTTCAAAGAAGCTTAAGAAGTTTCATTTTAACAACCAGACGTCTGAATCACGTCAAATCAACTCCGTTTTGCACCAAATTTTGCAGACAAGTCATAAATGCAGTGATGAATTTATACCAAGTTCTGGAATCAAAATCCTGACCCGGTAGCAACAAAGTCAAACTATGGGCAAACTCATTAATTCTTTAAACCTTTAAGCTTCTAGTTTTTAATAGATTGCGATAATTCAAGCTAGGGACTTCGGAATTTGATTCCGGGCATATGCCCAAGTCCTAAATCACGATACGAACCCACCGGATTAGTCAAAACACTGATCCTAGTCCGTTTGTTCAAAATATTGGCTGAAGTCAACTCAAATGAGTTTTTAAGGCACGATTTCACATTTTAATCAAATTTTCACATAAAAACCTTCCGAAAAAAGACATGGACTGCACACATAAATTGAGGAAGGCTAAATAGAGCTAATCGAGGTTTTGAAACATATAAATAAAGGTTTAAACTATAAATGACCTATCGGGTCATCACAGTATCGCGGTGAGCTTCTACAACCTTCCAATCACATGAGCCTACCTCGGCGCCATAAGACCTCAGATTCTTGGAGAAATTTCATGGGACCTTACATTTGTTATGTATCCTTTATCTGTTACATATATTTTCTACTTGCTATCTGTAAGGCCCTGTAAAAATTTCACATAGAACCCGGGTTTTCGTGATGCCAAGGAAGCTTATGTGTTGATAATTGTAGAGCTCGCCGTGGTACGAACATTTTGGATTAAACAGTACGTTGGGCAGTTCAAATTTTTTTTTGGCAGAGTAGGGCATTTCTGCGGTCCATTATGCGACCACAGAATCACTCTACGGGCCACAGATCGGCCGCAAAGTGCAATAGAAAAATGGCCAATTTTGGAGGGTCATTTTGCGGTCCAATATGCGACCGCATAATGCTTTTGCGGGCCGCAAAATCCATCGCAAATTCAGCATGAAGATTTCCGGAGGGGAGTTCTGCGGAGCATTACGGATCGCAGACCTGTCGCAGACCTGACCCGGACAACCCAGTTCTTGACATCACTTATGCAGCCTATTTTGCGGACCACATGACTATTCTGCGGTCCACTCTGTGACCGCAGAGCTGTGTTCAGATAGTCCATTTCCTGGTTCTTATAACCCGACCCTATTTTGATATATAAACGTTAAGGGGCATTTGTAAAGTAAAAATCTGATATTTTGAGTGAGAGGGGGTTCCTAAATTAATTGTTCCTCAATTCTTGCTCAAGGCGAGAATTAACAAGGAAAACTCACTAGGTCTTCATCCTAGAGGTGAGATTCTACCCCCTAGCCCTCAATTTCGGGATTTAACTGAAAATAGATAATGAGAAAACCAATTCTTGGGTGTGGGAGTTATTCATTATGCATGCATGTACTATCAAGGTTTGTGAGAAGATTGTTGAGCTCAATTGGGTAGACTTTGGGTAGTGGGATTAATGAATCCACCATAGGAGGACCTTGAAATCATAATGCCCACCTAGTTTTTGATAAAATGCTCAAATGAGCTGGAACCATGAACTCCTTCCTAATTTGTGTTCAATTTTGTTATATTTCAAACTAGATCAAAGTGGCTAAGATTTTTGAATTATTGTAGTAATTTATGAAAGCTCAAGGCGAGGTATGTTGGCTAAGATTCTCTCTTAGAATTGAATCCCACGATGTTCTTGTAAGTCACGAGTTGATCATTATAAATTTGACTATTCCGAATGCTTTTATCTTATTGTGTTATCCTTCGGGAATGTGATCTAAGTATAGGATGTGTGTTAACATGCTATGACCTCAAGACGTGATTCTAATTAAAGCTATTATGTCGAATTGTGTAAGAAATCTCATTGTTCCTAAGACCCTTATTTGCTCACATGTGTACTTAAAGTCTTGGATAAAAATGCCTTGTTGATGATAATCCTTGATGGTGTTTGAAAGAAAAAGAAGTGAGCATGAGATATGAAACACGGCCAACGTGCCGAGAATGATATTACAATAGAGGCCACTAGTGCCAATGAAATGAAGAGAAGTGTAAAAGAAATGAGCTGTTAATTCTTTAAATAATGAATTCCTTGGGAGTATCGTTTAGTCACCGAGGAAGGGTAGGTTGAAATGACCTAACCCCGAAACTACACGTACCAGTATAGGAGTGAGTGAGGGGTAAAATACCCATGTGAGGTGGTGAGAGTTTTCCCCGAATATGGGATGATATTGATGTGTTGAGATAATTTCCCCTTAAATGGGATGAGATAATTGCTAGCGGTATGTGAGGTGACGTCGACCCACAAGGCATTGTGATGAGATGGCTTAGCCGATCGGGCTGAGATCAGACACCATGTCACGTACATGGTGGTATTGTAAGTGGACGTCTCGGGGCGAGATGGCATAGCCGATCGAGCTGAGATTGGACTCCATGCTAAAAGCACGGTGGTGTCTCGATACTAAAGATCTGCCAACGTAAAAATATTGAAACTTGCTTGAAATTTATTCTTTCTTCTAACTTGGTACTTTAATATTGATGAGGCCCTCATTGATTTCATGTTTCTTATCATTGTACTATTACTCGTTCTATTGAGGTGGTGTTTAGTTTTCATACTAGTACTATTCCATATGTACTAATGTCCCTTTTGTCGGGGGTGCTGCATATTTAATGGATGTAGGTGGTTCCACAGCGGGCGGCATTGAGCAGTGATAGCAGTACACCATCTCCTCAGCTGACTTGATGAGCCCCACTTCGTTTCGAGGTCCTGTATCTCTTGTCCTTTGTACATATCATTTTGAGGTATTGCCAGGGTCTTGTCACCAGCACTGTCATAACACTCTTTGGTTTCTGTTAGAGGCTCTGTAGACATGGTGTGGGTTGTATATTGGTGTTGGGAATGTCAAACTAAAAATATTATATTTGTATCACATGTTCCACTTTAAACAATGAATGTGTAATGTATTTTGAGACTTATAAATGGAGTAATCAATGGTGTTGTTTACGTGACCTTCTTATTGTCTAATTAATGAAATGTATATTCTCTTTATTCTTGGGTGAGTCAGGTAGACGACATTGTGCAGGCTTGCTCGGCTGGGGTATCTTAGTTAAGTGCCGATTGCGCTCCCCGAGGTTGGGGCGTGACACTATCCACCACTAGTTATCTTTGTCTTACTACTTTGGTTGACTTGTATGAACCTTTAAACATTTCAAATACTCATATCCTTTTCGGTCCCCATGACCATCTACCCATCCTTTTCAAAGTCATGTTAATCCAGCTTTGTGCATCCTTCACCGCTTTGACGTAGTCTTTTGAATCATACTTCACACATTCACTAACTTCCATCATTTGAGACTGATTCATACGCTATGCTACCATCTATCTCTAATTCAAAAGCTACCAGTCTCTACCACCCACCCAATAACTCTCACTCACAGTCACAGTGCTTCTCAAGGAACAATCACACATTCATGACAACTATAGAGATCTCATAGTATCAGTAGTTGGACCGAACTACATTTTGACCTGATTCATTCCCTAATAATATACATAGGCAACCGTACATAAGGGTTCGATCTTTCCATTATTTCAAAATAATTTCCTCAGAACTGAAAACTAGGGTTGTAGTCTTGGAACAGTGCAATGGCGCTCTTAATCTCTTAAAATCTTCAAAACGTGTTAATCAAATTCCTCCCAAAGTCAAAACTCTCAAAATATAATATCGTCTTTACATCGACCCTCACTTGACTTGAATCTCAAAATATGGGATGCAAGTCTTTTCTTCACACATCTGTCTACGGAGCCATGGTGTTTGTTGCACCGCATTGTGCACAGGTCAAAACAAAATACAACTTGTGATTTCTCTGAAGTTAATTAAAGAAGAGTCGTCACCCAATATTTAAAGGTATACTAGGGAACCTATTAGTCTACAAAGATCATTATCCTAATGGTCTACTAAACCAGTGAGAATCCGGGTGAGGGTTCTAGTTATTCTAAGAGGAATGTGTTAGGCATCCCTTAAAATATATGGAAAGTGGTTCCTTAAACTTAGGCTAGATGTGGAGAGAGAATTATTTATATCCTAGTTTATTAATAATTAAAGTCACTAAATGGGTTATATATTAAAGCCTTGACTAAGGGAGAAAATATTTTAATTCTTATAGAAACTCAATCATTTGAGAAAGATTTGTAACTTTAGAAATGAAAATACTTATTACAAAACCATGTGATATGATTTGCAAAATAAGGGATTTCTTTTAAAAACATGAGTCTGTGTTAACGGCTTATATATATCAAAATAAGTATACCTTGTTTATTTCTTTTGAAGGCTATTTGGTACAAAGCAAAATATTTTCCAAAAAAATCGTTTATTTTACTCTTGTAAAATCAAGTCTGGCTTTGCATAGCGCAACTTCTTTTCTGTACAAAACAAATTATATGTTAAGTTGCCTAAGTGATCTCTTTGAAAACTTTTTCCAAAAGGTTATTTCTACCTAAACTATTCATTTCTGTAAATGTCTAAACAAACAAAAACTTGTTATAAAAGAGTAAGTAAATGGAAGAAAATTAGTTGATAAACAATTAGTTTAAAAGCGTTCATATCCCATAAATTATTAATACTATTAAAGTGAATAATCTTCTTGGTAAAAGTTACCTTTTATCTTATTAGATTTAATTTTCCTAAGATATTTCCTAAACAATCACAACAAAACAGAGAGATACGATACCGATGTTAGTTCTACAGTAATATATACAAAGAACGGGATATCAATAACAATAATTTTAAATGAGGTAAAGGCTGGACTCTCGTGTTGGGCAGACAATTAGTCAAGCCCAACAAAATTTAAGCAGCAAACTTCAGCAGATGTTAAGGGAAGCAGCATAGTTCTCCAAACTGGGGCGTGAGTCCATCATGATCTCCACGGGCCCGATGTTCATGCAAAAGAAAATATGAAGATCAATTAGCATATGCAAATAAAGAGTAATGCGGGAAATACAATCAACATAAACCTGATCCAAAGAAACATAGTAGAGCCAAATTTGGTTTATGATAATCCCGTAAAGATCAATTAAGGTCAGTAATTATCGGCTTAGAGTGAACCATATTTACTTACAAGGTTCCCTTATGGACCCCTGTGTGACGACTCAACTGGTCATTTTGTGTAATCGCGCCCTTTTCCCCATTTTGATGCATCACACGTGTGTGTTTATGGTTTTATAACTTACGGGGTTGATTAATTTTGTTCCCGGAAGATTTTGGGTTGATTTGGACCGTTAGATTCTTGGCTTAGAAGCCTAAGTTAGAAATGTTGAACAAACTTTGACTTTTGTGAAAATGTCCCCAGAACGGTATTTTGATGGCTCTGATAGCTTTGTGCCGTGATATTTTACTTTGGCGTATGCCCGGAATCGAATTTGAAAGTCTGTAGGTTGATTTGTGTAATTGGTATAGGTCCGTTATGCTTTTTAGAACATGTCTGCAAAATTTGGTAACATTTGTAGTTGAATTTATAAGATTCAGACGCTTAGTTGCAATTCTAGTAGTTTTTGAACTTTACTTTGAAGCTCATGCGTTTTAGTATTCGGTTCGTAGTTCTAGTTATTGTTTTTGTGTTTTGGTCACGCGAGTAAGTTCATATGATATTTTTAGACTTGTATGGATGTTTGGTTTGGAGCCCCGAGGGCTCGGATGTGTTTCAGACATGTATCAGAGTGTTTTGGACTGAAAACCATAAATCCAGTGTGCATCAGCTTCTGGTGTCGCATTTGCGAACACCAGGGTCGCAATTGCGACCTTAGCAGGGGATCATAGGTATCGCAATTGTGATGCCTGGGTCGCTATTGCGATGGTGACTTGGGATGGGCTAGGTTCGCATTTGCAACAACTTTGTCTCTTTTGTGAGGGGAGCAAGGTTCACATAAGCGAGAATTTTCCCATGCATGTCAGAGCTGCAATTACGAGCTTTTCTTCGCAATTGCGATATCTACAACTGAACATACGGTTGGAAAATTTGAGATTTCACCTCATTTCTCATATTTTAGAACCCTAGACTCGGTAGGAGGCGGGTTGGAGAGGGAATTTTCATCTACAAACTTTGTGTAAGTGATTCTAATCTATTTGCAACTATATTTCATCAATATATCTTAGATGTTAACATCACAATCATGTGAATCAAAGTGAAATTATTTGAAAGTTTGTCATGTTTTTGAAAAATAAGAATTTGTGTTTAAAAGTCGATTTGGACTCGGATATTGAAACTAATCGTATATATGTACTCGTGGGGTTATGAGTAGTCGGAATCTACCCTTGGACCCGTATTTCGACCGAATGGGCCCCGGGTTGACCTTTGTTGATTTTTTGGAAAAAGTGTAAAGATCATAGCTTTATCTATTGTAATTGATTTTTCTTGCATTGTTTGATGATATTAAGTCGATTTTGATTAGATTTGAGCCGTGTGGAGGTGAATTTTAGGGTAAAAGCTATTTCCGAGGGTTGAGTTGGCCTAGTTAAGGCATGTATCTTGCTTAAATTTGTGTGGGGGAACTACCCTGTAATGACCTGACCGGTCGGTTTACTTTTTAGATCCCCGTTCCCCTAAATAAGACTCCCCGTATGTGATTTTACTATTTTATGACTTGTGGGGATGGTTTGTTCAGGATTTGGAATGGTTCGGGTTGAAATAGGAACACTTGGCTCCTTAAGGTTGGCTAAAAAGGGCTAAGTTTGACTTGAGTCAACGTTTTGAGTAAACTACCTCAGAATCGGGATTTGACTGTTCCAATAAGTTCGTATGATGATTTTGGACCTAGGCGTATGTTCGTTTCGGGCTTTGGATGACCGGGAGTGTTTCAGCGCTTAATATTAGAAGTTGGCACATTAAATGTTTTAAAAGTTCTTTAAATTTGATTTGGAGTAGGTTTTGGTGTTATCGAGGTCCGTTTTAGATTCCAAGCCTGGGAATAGATCTGTATAGGGAATTAAGACTTGCACATAAAATTTGGTGCCATTCCGAGTAGTTTAAGTATGAATCGGCGCGTTCGGAGTGAGTTGGAAGAATTTGAAGTTCATAAGTTGATCCTATTGGTTTTGGGTTGCGATTCTTAGTTTTTATGTTGTTTTCCGCATTTTGAGGGTGCGAGTGAGTCTGTTTTATGTTTAAAAACTTGTTGGTATGTTTGAACGAGGCCTCGGAGGCCTCGGGTGAATCCAGACGATGCATGGATTAGGTTAGAACTTGTAAGGGCCTGCTGGTGCACCAGTTCTGGTGTGCCCGCACCTGCGAGCATCTGGCCGCAGATGTGAGAATGCAGGTGTGAGCTCCTGACCGCAGAAGCAGTTTAGGCAAGCTAGCTATGGTCTGCAGAAGTGGTAAAGGTTCCACAGAAGTGGTCTCTCTTCTCCGAGGGAAGGGCCGCAGGTGCGAAGGGGACGTCCAGGCTTGGAGCCGCAAAAGCGAGAGGCGAGTCGCAGAAGCGAGCTCGCAGATGCAGTCTCCTCTACGCAAAAGTGGCCAGTGGTGGGCCTGAGGAATTCCGCAGAAGCGGACCTAGTTCTGCAAAAGCGGTGCCGCAGATACGGCCCTGTGACTGCAGACGTGGAAGTCCTGGAGGTAGAAGGCTTCATTTAATACGTGACTTAAGCCATTTCTAACCTATCTCTCTCACTATTTGGACGATAATTGAGTTTCTTGAGAGGGGTTTTCACCTAGAAATTTGGAGGTAAGTAATTTCTATCTAATGTGAGTTAAATACATAGATTATGGGTAAATTTTAACATGTAAATTGGTGAAAATTATGGGTTTAGATAAAAACCTAGGTTTTGATTAAAAATGGGATTTACCGACGAAAATGGTTATAGGATTGAGTGAAAATCATATATTTGAGTTTGTGAGGTTATGGGTAACAACTTTCTTTGAAAATTTCCAGAATCCGGGCACGTGGGCCCGGGGAAGAATTTTAGGAATCCTTCAATTGGGGTTGGGTAATCACTCTAATAGTTAGAATATGAATTTTTGAACATGTATTGATTACTTTATATGACATTTGACTAGTTTTGGATTGTTTGGCACCGAGTTGAGGCTTTAGTATGGAATTGTGACCGGAAAGCGAGCCTTGAGATGAGGTAAGTCTTTTGTCTAACCTTGTAAGAGGGAGCTGGCCCCATAGGTGATTTAAATTAATATTTGCTTCTAATTGTGGGGGCTACGTACGCACGAGGTGACGAGAGTCCGTGCGTAGCTACTATTTATGCTTATGTTAGGGTAGTTTAGGACTCAAATCATGAATTACTTGTAATGTTTGCACCCTACTTGTTAATTTAAGTGCCTAAATTATATTAGAACTTGTTAGAGAAATTCTAAAAGACCGAATTTCACTTACTTGAATTTTTAGCGGATTACTTGACTGCTAATGGAATTTCATTACATTGTATATTGGCCTTGTTATAACGTTTAAGTAAAATGCTTATAAAGTATCCTCTCTTTTTGTGGAGCGGTCCGAACGCCTCGGCATTAGATTGATGCATCAATGGATCGTGCTACACGTCCCTCAGCAATGTACACGTTATTTTGGATCGGGTCGTACGACCTTGGCATAAATCGTGCTTAATAATACTCGGAGCCTAATCATACTTGATATTATTGTGTGGCTTATGAGGTTACACTTATTAATGATGAGAATGTATTAGGAATTTATTAATTTGTGAAAGAATTATTTGCTCCTGCTTGTTAACGAGTTATTATTATTATCTACATAACTCATGCTTATTTAGAATTTCTGTATTCATATTGTTAGCCCATAGTAAGTGTCGAAGTCGACCCCTCGTTACTACTTCTTCGAGGTTAGACTAGATACTTTCTGGGTATATATTATTTATGTACTCACGCTACACTTCTTAACTAACCATGCAGGATCTGAGGCTGTTGCATCTGACGGTCCTACAGGCGCGCATCCCAGATATCCCGAGGCTTAGTCGTGAGCTGCTTCCTGAGCCATTCCGCAGCACTTAGAGTCTCTCCTTTGCATTTATTTCTGTCTATTTTCATTTTAGACAGTAGCTAGAGTTTTGTATAATCTATTAGTGCTCATACACTTGTGACACCAGGTCTTGGCACACACACTAGCAGACATATAGTTTTGGATTATTCTATTGTTATGATTGCACTCAACTGCTTTCATCTATTTATTTAAAAGTTGTTGTTTCTTTACCTTTTAATTAATGGAATTTAATTACTTGAAAACTTATTAAAAGAGAAATAATAGGGTTTAATTCACTGTTGGCTTGCCTAGCGTTAACGTTGGGTGCCATCACGGCCTATAGGAGAATTGGGCTGACAATATAGTATAAGAGCACTAGGTTCACGTAGGTCTCACAAGTTATGAGCATGCCTAATAGAGTCTTGCGGATCGGTGCGGAGACGTCCACACTTATCATCGAGCAGCTATAGGGTGTTAGGAAACCACTCCCTCTTCATCTCCTATTATGCAGTTGATGTTGTACTAAGTATCTTTCTCTTATTCTCTCACAGATGGTGAGAACATGCACAACAGATGTTCCAGACTATGGAGGAGTGGCTACCCCTGTTGCTAGAGCCGAGGCAGAGGCCGAGGAAGAGTTCCAGCTCGTGGTGGAGGACGAGGGCGTCTTGGAGCTGCTCCAGTTATGCCACCAGTGGATCAAGTAGAGGATCCTATTATTTAGGAGCAGGGCGTGGTGCCTGCAGTAGAGCCAGCTCCGGTAGATTTAATGTCCACGCCAGGTTTCCAAGAGGTCATGGGCCGTATGCTGCGGTTCATGGATACTATGACCCAGGTTGTTTTATTTCTATCAGATCCAACCACATCTCAGGTGAAAGGGGCAGAACAGACCCCTACCGCTCAGGCTCTAGGACATACAACTGCCGTATATCAGAACCCGGGCGCACTACCCGTGGGCGGAGCTCAGCCAGTTGCAGCAGCTATACCTGAGCCCAGACCAGCTGCGGCCACCAATCCGTAGAAGTTATTGAACATATGGACTAGGCTTCATCCTCATGTCCTTGGAGGTGAGCGACATGAAGGGACAAACTGCACAACATGAGGATATGGGAGTCCCATGGGATAGATTTTACTACTTTCCAGCTGGGGGGCAGGGCCCGTAGGTGGTGGTTGTCATATCTCCTCCGCAGACCAGCAGATTTGCCTCCCATGACTTTGGACCGCTTCACCCATATTTTTCTAGATAGGTATATCCTGCCCTCTCAGAGGGAAGAGTTACGGTTTAGGTTCGAGCAGCTCCATCAGGGTCAGATGTCAGTGATCGACTATGAGGCGATATTTTTTGAGTTGTCTCTCCATGCACTCATGATCATTCCCACCGATGTAGAGATAGTGAGGAGGTTTGTTGCAGGTTTGCACACTGGAATTCAGGCCACCATGGCCCGAGAGGTTGAGATGGGGACTTCTTACGAGCTAGTTGTAGAGATAGCTCGGAGGATCGAGGGTGTACATCAGCGTAGCCGGGAGCAGGCTATGAGGGATAAGCGATTTTGGTATTCTGTAGAGTTTAAAGGTACCCTGGCTGGGGGAAAAGGCCAGTTTGTGAGGGTTTAGTCTAGCAAGCCCACATATCCAGCACCACCACCTCCTCGGGGTGCTCCAATACGACCTTATTTCAGCGCCATGCCAGAGAGTTCCTACGGCCCACCAGCTATTCAGAGTTCCTCTAGTGGGTATTCAGGCCATCAGGGTCAGACTTCATGTCAGCAGCCCACCGTACTGAGAGGTTGTTTCGAGTGTAGGGATCTCAGTCATGTGCGGAGATTCTACCCCAGGCTTTAGGGCAAGGCAGTACAGCAGGGTTAGCAGCCTATGATTATAGCACTAGCTACCCCACCGGTTGTCCGACCGCCTAGAGGCGGAGGGAAGGTGGGTAGGGGTCGTCCTAGAGGTGGAGGCCAGTCAGGTGGCGCTCCAGCTAGGTTCTATATTATTTTGGCCCGACCAGATGCATTGGCCTCAAGTGCCGTGATCACATGTATTATTTCTATCTGCGGTAGGGATGCTTCAGTACTATTTGACCCAGGATCTATATATTCATATGTTTCATCTCTGTTTGCTCATTTCCTGGGTGTTTCTCGTGAGTCCTTGGGTACTCATATCTATGTGTCCTCTCCTGTGGGCGATTCTGTTGTTGTGGATCGGATATATCGGTCCTATATTGTTACATTCCGTGGTTATGAGACCCGAGCTGATCTTCTATTGCTCGATATGACCAACTTTGAGGTCATCCTAGGCATTTGACTGGTTATCTTCTTATCACACCATCCTTGATTGCAATGTCAAGACTGTTACCTTGGCAATGCCAGAGTTGCCTAGATTGGAGTGGAAGGGTTCGTATGTCAGTGCATCTAGCCGGATTATCTCTTTTCTGAAGTCTCGACACATGGTCGAGAAGGGTTGTTTGGCTTATCTAGCATATGTTTGAGATACTACTGCAGAGACTCCGGCGATTAATTCCATGCCCGTAGTCCGAGAATTCTTTGATGTGTTTCCTTCTGATCTTCTAGGCATGCCACCAGATCATGATATCGATTTCTGTATTGATTTGGATCTAGGTACCCAGCCTATATCTATTCCACCGTACCGTATGGCTTTGAAAGAGTTGAAGGAACAGCTGGAGGAGTTGCTAGCAAGGGGGTTCGTCAGACCAAGTGTATCACCTTGGGGAGAACCAGTGTTATTTGTGAAGAAGAAGGATGGGACTATGCGGATGTGCATTTATTATCGTCAGTTGAACAAAGTTACCATTAAGAACAAGTACACGTTGCCACGTATTGATGATTTGTTTGACCAGTTGTAGGGTGCCAGGGTGTTCTCTAAGATCGACTTGAGATCGGGGTACCATTATGTGAAGATCCGGGATTCGGATGTTCCAAAGATGGCTTTCCGGACTAGATATGGCCATTATGAGTTTCTAGTAATGTCCTTTGGCTTGACTAACGTCCCAACAGCGTTTATGGATTTGATGAACTGGGTGTTCAGGCTTTATATCGATTTGTTTGTCATCGTCTTCATTGATGACATTTTGATCTATTCACGTAGCATGGAGGAGCACGAGCAACATTTAAGAGTGGTGCTTCAGCTATTGCGGGAACATAAGTTGTATGCTAAGTTCTCCAAGTGTGAGTTCTGGTTAGATTCTGTGGCATTCTTGGGACATGTTGTATCAGGTTAAGGTATTAAGGTAGATCCCAAGAAGATTTAGGCAGTTCAGAGTTGGCCTCGTCCTACCACAGCGACCGAGATCAGGAGCTTCCTGGGGTTACCGGGTTATTATCGTCTGTTCGTAGAAGGCTTCTCATCTATTGCAGCACCTTTGACTATATTGACCCAGAAGGGTGCTCCGTTCAGATGGTCCGATGATTGCGAGGCAAGCTTTCAGAAGCTCAAGACCGCATTGACTTCAGCACCAGTGTTAGTGCTGCCTTCCAGTTCAGGTATGTACATTGTGTATTGCGACGCTTCACGCGTTGGGTTGGGTTATGTATTGATGCAGGAGGGGCGAGTTATTGCATATTCTTCTCGTCAGTTGAAGCCCCACGAGAAGAATTACCTTGTGCACAATTTGAAGTTGGCCGTGATTTTTCATGCTCTCAATATCTGGAGGCATTATCTTTATCAGGTGTCCTATGAGGTTTACACCGATCATCGCAGCATGCAGCATTTGTTCAAGTAGAGGGATCTCAATTTGAGGCAGCACAGGTGGCTTGAGTTACTAAAAGATTATGATATTACCATCCTTTTTCATCCGGGAAAGACTAATGTAGTTGCGGATGCCTTGAGCAGAAAGGCAGAGAGTATGGGTAGTTTGGCATTCATTTCAGCAGAGGAGAGGCCACTAGCTTTGGACATTCAGTCCTTGGCTAACAGACTTGTGAGGTTGGATATTTCAGAGCCCAGCCACGTTCTTGCATGTGTCGTCGCCCAGTATTCAGTATTCGAGCAGATTAAGGCTAGCAAGTTTGATGATCTGAACCTGTTGGTTCTCATAGAGATGGTACTGTAGGGTGGTGCCAAGGATGTTACTATCGGTGGGGATGGTGTTCTGTGACTCCAGTGTCACCTATGTGTTCCGAATGTTGATGGCTTGAGGGAGAATATCCTAAAGGAGGCACACAGTTCTCGGTATTTTATTCATCCAGGTGCTACGAAGATATATCACGACCTGAGGCAGCATTATTTGTGGCGGCGGATGAAGAATGACATAGTGAAATATGTAGCGAGGTACCTAAATTGCCTGCAGGTCAAGTGTGAGGATTAGAGGCCAGGTGGCCTACTCCAACAGATGGTTATACCTGTGTCAAAATGGGAGCGCATTACCATGGATTTCGTAGTTGGATTGTCGCGGACCTTGCGGAAGTTTGATGCAGTTTGGGCCATTGTTGACACGATGACCAAGTCAGCACACTTCATTTCGGTTGTGACCACGTATTCTTCAGAGAGGTTGGCCCAGATTTATATTCAGGAGATTGTTCGATTCCATGGTGTGCATGTTTTCATTATATCATATAGAGGCCCTCAGTTTACTTCGCATTTATGGAGAGCAGTAAAAGCGTGTTGGGGACCCGTGTAGAGCTCAGAACATCCTTTCACCCGCAGACCGACGGGAAGTCAGAGCAGACAGTTCAGATCTTCGAGGATATGCTCAGAGCATGTGTGATTGACTTTAGAGGGCAGTGGGATCGATTCTTGCCTTTGGCCGAGTTTTCTTACAACAACATTTATCAGTCCAGCACTGAGATGGCTCCATTTGAGGCCTTATATGGTCGGCGATGTCGTTCTCCCATTGGATGGTTTGAGCCCGGCGAGGCAAAGTTATATGGCATTGATTTGGTGAAGGATGCCTTGGAAAAGGTAAAGTTGATTCAGGAGAAACTTTGCACAGCACAGTCCAGACAGAAGAGTTACGCGGATCAGAAGTTGCGTGATTTATCATTTATGGTGAGCAAAAAGGTTCTCTTGAATGTCTCACCGATGAAGAGAATCATGAGGTTCGGGAAGAAGGGCAAGTTGAGCCCAAGATTTATAAGCCCATTTGAGGTGTTGAGACGAGTTGGGGAGGTTGCTTATGAGCTTTCTTTGCCTCCCAGTCTATCAGGAGTTCATCCGGTTTTCCACATGTCTATGCTACGGAGGTATCATGCCGACATGTCACATGTGTTAGACTTCATCACGGTTCAGCTAGATGAAAGCACGAGTTATGATGAGGAGCCAGTTGCTATTGTTGACAAGTAGGTTCGCCAGTTGAGATCCTAGAAGATTTATGCGGTAAAAGTTTAGTGTAGGGGCCAACCTGTCGAGGAGGTAACTTTGGAGGCGGAGGAGGACATGCGGAGCAGATATCCACACTTATTCAGCTCTCTAGGTATGATTCTAGACCCGTTCGAGGATGAACGTTTGTTTAAGAGGCAGAGAATGTAACGACCCGACCGGTCGTTTTGCTTTCTAGATCCCTGTTCCCCTAAATAAGACTCCCCGTATGTGCTTTTACTATTTTATGACTTGCGGGGATGGTTAGTTCGGGATTTGGAAAGGTTTGGATTGAAATCGGAACACTTGGTTCCTTAAGGTTGGCTAAAAAGGGCTAAATTTGACTTGTGTCAACGTTTTAAGTAAATGACCTCGGAACCGGGATTTGACGGTTCAAATAGGTGTGTATGATGATTTTGGACCCCGGGAGCGTTTCGGCGCTTTGGATGACCCGGGAGCGTTTCGGCGCTTAATATTAGAAGTTGGCACATTGAAGGTTTTAAAAGTTCTTTAAATTTTGTTTGGAGTAGGTTTTGGTATTATCGAGGTCCATTTAGGATTCTGAGTCTAGGAATAGCTTCGTATGGTGATTTAATACTTGCACGCAAAATTTGGTGCCATTCCGAGTAGTTTAAGTATGAATCGGCACATTCAGAGTGAGTTGGAATAATTTGAAGTTCATAAGTTGATCCAATTGGTTTTGGATTGCGATTCTTAGTTTTTATCATATTGAGGAGAGCGAGCGAGCGAGTTTGTTTTATGTTTACAAACTTGTTGGTAGGTTTGGACGAGGCCTCGGGGGCCTTGAGTGCAATCCAGACGATGCACGGATTGGGTTAGAACTTGTAAGGGGCTGCTGGTGCACCAGTTCTGGTGTGCCCGCACCTGCGAGCATCTGGCCACAGATGCGAGCCCGCAGGTGCAAGCTCTTGACCGCAGAAGCGGTTTAGGCAAGCTGGATGTGACCCACAGAAGAGGCGAAGGTTCTGCAAAAGCGGCCTCGCTTCTGCGAGGAAGGGCCGCAGGTGCGAAGGGGCCATCTAGGTCTGGAGCCGCAGAAGCGAGAGGTGAGCTGCAAAAGTAGGCTCGCAGATGCGGTCTCCTCTCCGCAGAAGTGGCCAGTGTTGGGCCTGAGGAATTCCGTAGATGTAGCCATGTGACCGCAGATGCAGAAGTCCTGGAGGCAGAAGGCTTCATTTAATACGGGACTTAAGCCATTTCTAACCTATCTCTCTCACTATTTGGACGAATTTTGAGCTTCTTGAGAGAGGTTTTCACCTAGCAATTTGGAGGTAAGTAATTTCTATCCAATGTGAGTTAAATACATAGATTATGGGCAGATTTAACATGTAAATTGGTGAAAATTATGGGTTTATATAAAAACCTAGGTTTTGATTAAAAATGGGATTTACCCACGAAAATGGTTATGGTATTGAGTGAAAATCATATATTTGTGCTCGTGAAGTTATGGGTAACAAATTTCTTCTAATATTTTCGGAATCCGGGCACGTGGGCCCGGGGATGAATTTTAGGAATCCTTCGATTGGGGTTGGGTAATCACTCTAATAGTTAGAATATGAACTTTTTAACATGTATTGATTAATTTATATAACATTTGACTAGTTTTTGATTGTTCGGCACGAGTTGAGGCTTTAGAACGAAATTGTAACCGGAAAGTGAGCCTTGAGACAAGGTAAGTCTCTTGTCTAACCTTGTAAGAGGGAACTTGCCCCATAGGTGATTTAAATGTACGCACGAGGTGACGAGATTCCGTGAGTAGCTACTATTTATGGTTATGTCCGGGTAGTTTAGGACCCAAACCATCAATTACTTGTATTGTTTGCACCCTACTTGTTAATTTAAGTGACTAAATTATATTAGAACTATTTAGAGGAATTGTAAAAGACCGAATTTCACTTACTTACATTTTTAGCGGATTACTTGACCGCTAATGGAATTTCATTACATTGTGTATTAGCATTGTTATAACGTTTAAGTAAATGCTTATAAAGTATCCTCAATTCTTGTGGAGCAGACTGAACTCCTCGGCTGTAGATAGATGCATCTATGGATCGTGCCGCTCTTCCCTCGATAGTGTACACGTTATTCTAGATCTGGTCGTACGACCTCAGCATAAATCATGCTTAATAATACTCGGAGCCTAATCATACTTGATATTATTGTGTGGCTTATGATGTTATACTTATTAATGACGGGAATTTATTTGGAATTTATTAATTTCTGAAAGAATTATTTGATCCTGCTTTTTAATGAGTTATTATTATTATTTACATAACTCATGCTTATTTAGAATTTCGCTATTCATATTGTTAGCCCATAGTAAGTGTCGAAGTCGACCCCTCGTCACTACTTCTTCGAGGTTAGACTAGATACTTACTGGGTACATGTTGTTTATGTACTCACGCTATACTTCTGCACTAATCGTGCAGGATCTGAAGCAGGTACATCTGACGGTCCTACCGACGCGCGTCCCAGATATCCCGAGGCCTAGTGGTGAGATGCTTCCTCAGCCGTTCCGCAGCACCTAGAGTCTCTCCTTTGCATTTATTTCTGTCTATTTTCATTTCAGACAGTAGCTAGAATTTTGTATAATCTATTAGTACTCATACACTTGTGACACCAGGTCTTGGCACACACACTAGCAGATATATGATTTTGGATTATTCTATTATTATGATTGCACTCAGCTGCTTTCGTCTATTTATTTAAAAGTTGTTGTTTCTTAACCTTTTAACTAATAAAATTTAATTACTTGAAAACTTATTAAAAGAGAAATAATATGGTTTAATTCACTGTTGGCATGCCTAGCGGTAACGTTGGGCGGCATCACAGCCTATAGAAGAATTGGGTCGTGACATACCCCTTAAGATTTGGGACTGATTGTGTCATTTATTCTATGTGAAAGTTGTGTATGCAAGGTGATGAGTGGGTACACGAGTTATATGTGGTATTTGACTAGTTCAAGTTACTTAGACTCTTTCCATGCTTTAATTGAATTGTCATATCATGTTCTAAATTCTCATAGTGAATCTACTCTTACTTGTGTTGGATTACACTGACATGCCTTAAATTACCTTGTTAACACTTGTTCTATCCCTTACTTGTTGTTTTGCTCATATGTGCCTAGTTGAAGTTGTTGCCTCTTTCATTGTTACATGTTATCTCTCACATTGTTGATTTATCATTATTCGAAGTCATTGTTGCATGTTATCTCTTTCATTGTTAATTATCCTTAATTGAAGTCATCGTTACATGTTATCTCTTTCATTGTGAGTTATTCTTAATTAATATTGTGGTTATATATTATCTCTCTCATTGTTGAGTCATTGGTGTTGAAGTTGTGAAAACCGTTATCATATTGAGGCGAAGTATCAATTGTTGAGATATCTTTCTTGTTCAGATATTTGCATTCATTGTTATTGTTGATATTCTTGTGCACATTCTGGTTGAGCTATGTGTTATCATTGCGGAAACATTGATTTTGTTGATTATTGGCAAGTTGTGACATATGGGCACTTGTGATGCGAGTTGTTATTGTGATATGATATTGATACGCATGCGGTGGTATAAGGATAGGGGTTAATGTGCATGTGGCATCATAAGGTGGGACCTAAGTGCGTGTTGCTTGTAAGGGAATTACTTGAAGCCACACGACGTCATAAGTTGGGCTAAAGTGCATGTAGCTACTTGCGAAAAAATATTTTCAAAACTATTTAAATGTAAGGCTCACACGGCGGTATAAGGAAAGATTGTGATTGAAATCATCCCTAGTTAGCCATGTTGAGCCTGTAGACCTTTTATTTTGAAACCACATTACAAACCTATATCCCTTTTAGTTCTTAGTTGTCACCATTTGGATCCTTTTACCTCTTAAAATACTTAATTGAAAATGAATGCTAGAAGAAGTAAGGAGGGAATTTGGGTGGCTTTTGAGTGGAACCAATAAAAGGAAGAAAGGTGCACGTGTATCTTTAATAAAATCACTAGCAGAGAGTTTAAAGTAACAAAAAATAGTTGGAAAAAAAAAAGATTTTGTAGGAAAACAAATTGTAGCAAAAGAAAATGTGTACATCTTATCCTTGCTAGTGCATGTAATTCAAAGTAGTTCTTAAAGAAAGAGGGAATATTTTTTGGGTGATCCTCCTGTAATGTTAGAAAATGGGTTGAATAAAGTTGTGCTTAAAGTGATTACTTGATGTGTTAAAGTGCTTAAGAGAGTTAGCCACTATTTTCTATATATATCTTACCCGTCCCTTAGCCCACATTACAGTTACGATAAAGTCCTAATTGATTTCAGACTGAGTGAGCCTACATTAGTAGAGATTTAAATAAGGGGTAAGCCTATGGTACCTTCTTGCATGCATGTGACTTCTTTCTGAGAGTGAGTGATTTCTTTCTTATGTATGAGTCCTTAAATTACATTTGGACAAGTGATTTGAATGTGCGGACTATTTACTCTCTTTGCTTTGTTGTGAGGGCACATGATTTAGCTATGGGTAAGTAATGTTATTAGACTTTTCGGTTAGTGTGATTGTTCAAGCCAGTTATTTTGTGACATTGAGTCGATTTTTTAGGCTGGGATTATCATTAGCATATTATCTATATGGATTGCATACTATGAATAAGTTTGGCATGAAAAAGTGAGAAGTGTGTGGAAAGTACATATACTAGAGGTTAATTGTTGGTATCAACCATAGTCATAGGTGTATTGTGCTTAGTTGCTATGTGTTCCCTTATAATGTGGTCTTTTGAGTTGTGTGGTTGAAGTAGTAAAGTTTAGGTTGCTCGAGGACTAGCAACGGTTTTAAGTATGGGGTAGTAATGTTTGGCATATTTTCATATGTTTTAATATTATTTACTCTGCATTTTTACCGCTTTTTAATTGTATTTTATATTGTATATACCCAACTTAGCTTGAGTATTGAGTTTTATACTTATTTGGCTGTTAATTGATAATATAGGTATATTGGAGAGTGAAAGATGGTATTTTGGAGCAAAAAGAATGAATTACCAATCGTCACATAATGATTACTTAGTGAGTAATCATTACATGATGATTGGTTGGTTTATAAATTTATAAGACATTTGATTGAAGTTAGGTGGAATAATTGAAAAGGCAAGCAAAAGCTCAATGGTTTCAGTGCTAGGCCTCACGCTGGCCTGGACCCAGCATTCCGAGATTTTTTTCTATTTTTTTCGGAACAAGGTTATTTCGGCCCTACAAGGTCCCAACTCGTATAAAAGGAGTCCTAAACTCTCTTTGTCATATAGAGCAAGATCTTGAACCTGAATTATAAGGAACGGATTTGCGGTTAGGATAGGGATATACCTAATCGCCTTGCTTAGTTAATATACGGGAATTATTAGTGCGTTCTTGTTAATCCTAGTTCCATGGGAATATAGGTGTTAGGGTAGCTTGAATTGGCGAGTAGTACTTCGGAAAAATACTACAAGTATTATTAACCCTACCAATCAATAAACGAGATAAATTAGTTAGACAATTTAAGTAGAAAACTCAACCTGATTGTTAGCTAACCCATAGCTCTGGAATATTTTCTCCCATTGAATTCGTCTCTAAGATTTTCGACTTGTTTTCTTTAATTTCATAGTTTGCTACTCTTAATTAGTTGTAGTCAAATAGTCGCACTTTAGAAAATCGCTTGAATAGATTAATTGTTTGAGTTTATTTTAGTTGATAGTTAATCACAAATCTTCATGGAACAATACTCTACTTATCACTTTATTACTCATCGACCATGTATACTTGCGTGTGTATTTTGGAGTAACAAGAATCATTCAATTACTTAAGCAGAACAACATGATAATATAAGTATGACTATCAATAAGCATAACTCAATTAGCTTAAGCAGAACAACAGGATAAATCAAACATGATTGTCAACAAAGAGATCAATGAATTAAATGAACGTGAGAAACTATAAAGCAAAATCGACTACTAAAATAATATTGGCGGTTTACTGACTTTCCTTCGGGCATAACACCAAGTAATCGTTCTTAGCCACTTAAGAACCAATACTCACAACCAATTCCTCGCGATTAAACTCGAACATAATCAAAAATAAATAAAAAGGAAGAGAAATTAGGGCAAACGATTGAAATACATAGAGAAATCACATAGAGTTCACTTATTGTGGTCAGATGGTAGTTGTTGTGTGTTGGTGAGGGTATTAAAGCCCGCTATTTATATCTACAATTGAGATCTTAGGGTTTCTTTCAAACTTTTGGAAAATTAGCAGAAGATGATGATGAACACTAACGAGATTGTGTGACGGAATCAAGAGGGAAAAAAGTAAAAAATCAGAGGGGAAATCATGGTAATGATTTTACCTATTCAAAAAATGAGTTGACTAGTCGTTGAGGACATCAGACCGTCGAACACAATTAATATCTAGACGTCACTACGTTTAACCTCTTGATCAATAATTATCATGGTGAGGTCAAGGATCTCACGAATCTATGGATGCATGTGACGATTTGAATAATCAGAGGGTGAAATAATGAGATTATTTCTCTTTCACCTTTGGATGTAGGGTTTTGGGGTTTTGGTTTTGAAATTGGATGATGGAAAAGGCATGTTCAGCTAGATTCTCGGCTCAATGTAGGGGGGGGGAGATGATGAAGTTCATGTTGTTTTAAGTGACCTTGCACTGATTTGTGCAAGGTCTAGGAATGGAAGAAGAGGTGAGATGATGAGAGAAAAGAGAGAGGGAGGGGAAATGGGGGCCGCTATGAAGGGAAAATGTCTCTAGGGTTTTTTTTGGGAGGGGGGGGCCGGGGGGGGGGGAGGGGGTGGCTAGTTAAAACGGGAGATTGCCTTGGAGCCGTTGGATCATTTAGATCAACGACTCCAGGTTTTTGAACTAAAAATGAGAGGAAGATATTTATGGGGGATAAATCGGGGGCCGCTGGATAATTTTGATCTAACGATTGAGATAAATACATTGGGAGGTTTAAAAT
Organism: Nicotiana tomentosiformis; assembly: GCF_000390325.3. Taxonomy (NCBI): domain Eukaryota; kingdom Viridiplantae; phylum Streptophyta; class Magnoliopsida; order Solanales; family Solanaceae; genus Nicotiana; species Nicotiana tomentosiformis. The sequence goes on from NC_090817.1 coordinate 46,041,301, forward strand.
TAAAAGAAAATTATGATAAATTTTGGATCGTTGATAAATTTGATCTACAGTCCAGATGGATTGTGTTTGTTATGTGAGTGACTTTGGAGGGGTGACGTGGCATGGTATGATTGGTGGTGGTGAAGTGGCGAGGATTGCCAGTGTGAGAGGGGTTGGGCTGACCGGACCGGGTTAGGGGTATTGGGCTAGTGTTTTGGCCCAATTTGTTGGGTATTATGCTGAAATAGGGATTTATCTCATGGCCACCTTAATTAAAATCAACCGATTGCAAATATAGCATGCCTTAAAGTTTTAACCCCCCCCCCCCCTAAAATTAAATTAATTAAACTTATTTAATCCCAAAAAACAAATAAAATATAATTAACGGATGTATTATGAAATAATTACTACAAGCCAGTTTTAAATTATCAAAACAATTAAAATATCACCTATAAAATTATGAAAGCTAATTGTTTTTTTAATTAAAGTAATATAGGTGGTATAATTGCAATTATTAAAGATCAAATTATTATGATTTTGTAATTAATATTGTTAACTATTATTATACTTGTTATTACCTATTAAATTATTTATATTTGAGAAGAATAGATACTAATTATTTTAAAATACTATGTTACATTATTCTTGATCAATAAGTGTAAAAAATAAAATTTAAAAAGGGGAGGTCAAAATTGATCGTCAACAACTGCCCTTCTTTGAAGAATTTGCGAAAAATGAAATTGACTTAATGACCAATTTTGCCCCGACTCCAGGCACATACTTTAGAGATATTGTATGAATTTGTGAGAATCAATGGACTATGAGATTACGACCGAATTCTATCTTTGAATCGCCTATATACCAAGGGTTTAACGAGGATCATGCTACATGTTGTTCTGGAATGATGATTTAGAGAGAGTTATGCTTGCAAGAATTGTCCCAATATCGTGTTATGACGATACTACAAGATAGAAAGATTTTGAGACCCAATGACTTTTTGGTTACAACTTGATTATAGATTTGGAAGGATTTTGATAATTTGGACTTCTAGCGGTTGAATTGAGTTTGAGACTGAATCCTGTAACGACCCAACTGGCGTTTTGTATGATTTTGCCCCATTTTCCCTTTTGATGCTTCACACATGTGTGTTTATAGTTTTATGACTTACGGGGTTGATTAATTTCGTTTCGGAAAGATTTTGGGTTGATTTGGACCCTTTGATTCTTGGCTTAGAAGTCTAAGTTGTTTATGTTGACCAATGGTTGATTTTTGTTAAAACGACCCCAAAATGGTATTTTGATGGCTCCGATAGCTTCGTATTATGATTTTGGACTTGGGTGTATTCCCATAATCAAATTCGGAAGTCTGTAGGTTGATTTGTGTTGTTTTGGCGAAAATTGGCAATTTGAGGTTTAGAAGTTTGACCGTAGGTTTAAACGCTTAGCAATCATGTTCGGAATTTGATTTTTGTACTTGGAATAGGTCTGTTATGCTATCTAGAACTTGTCTGCAAAAAATTGGTATTATTTGGAGTAGAATTGATAGGATTCAGACACTTAGTTGCAATTCTAGAAATTCTTGAAATTTACTTTGAAATTCATGCGTTTCGGTATCCGATTCATAGTTGTATATATTATTTTTGCGTTTTCAACACGCGAGCGAGATCTTATGATGTTTTTAGACTTGTGTGGATGTTTGGTTTGGAGCCTCAAGGGCTCGGATGAGTTTCGGATGCGTCGCGAAAAGTTTGTAACTTAAACAAGAATATCTGGTGTGCTGGTGCTCTGATGTCGCAATTGCGAGCACCAGCCTCACATTTGCGAATATAGTAGGGGGGTCTCAGGTGTTGCAATTGAGACACCTTGTTCGCATTTGTGAAGATTAGGCCTGAGCTGGGTAGTTTGCATTTGCGACTAATTTGTCGCATTTGCGAAGGGACATGGTTCGCATTTGTGAATCCATTTGTCGCATTTTCGAAGTCCCTGTAGGCTGGCCAGTTGCCGCATTTACGAGGATTTCTTTGCAATTGTGAGTTTTCGCAATTGCGACATCTACAACTGAACAAATGGTTAGAAAGTCGGGATTTCATATCATTCTATCATATTTTAGAACCCTAGGCTCGGTAGGAGGTGATTTGGAGAGGACATTGATATCCACATACATTGGGTAAGTGATTCTAATCAATTTTCAACTATATTTCATGACTATATCTTAGATTAAACATCAAATTTAGGTGAATCAAAGAGGAAAAATTGGGAAATTTTGTCAAGTTTTAAAAAAATGAGAATTTGAGTTTTGAGAGTCGATTTGGACTCGGATTTTGAAACTAATCGCATATATGGACTCGTGGGTTTATGGGTGTTGGAATCTATCCTTGGATCAAGTTTTGTCCGTATTTGACTATTGTAGTTCTCGCTATTTGCTTCCTTCTTATTAACTCTATGCTTACAATTTTGTCATTATTTCCTAGTGGCTGTCTTGACCTGGCCTCGTCACTACTCTACCAAGGTTTGGCTTAATACTTACTGGGTACCATTGTGGTGTACTCATTCTATGCTTCTGCACATCTTTTTGTGCAGATCTAGGTACGTCTACTCGTGCTGGATGTTACTGTTTGATTATAGCTGTTGTCCGGAGACTTTAAGTTATACCTGCTCGGCGTCCGCAGGCCTCAGAGTCACCTTCCAAATCATTTCTTTTTGTTTTTTTCTTATTCAAACAATGTTGTAGTAGACATTCTAGATTACTCAGGAGAGGTTCTGACTCAATTCCACCGATTTTGGGAGAGTTGTGGTTGAGATTCTATTTTGGAATTTTATAAGAGTTTATCAGTCTCGCTTTAGTTCTTCTATTTGATTATTTTTGTTAAGTTATTATTACATGTTAGGCTTACCTAGTTACAATAAGAATTTGTCTTGGATTCCATAGGATTTCTTCAAAATCCTAAACACCCCAAAAGTTGGCTTTGAAGATTTGGGGTGCAAGAGGTTATCCTTTGATAGTAGGCTATAATCTTGTATTTTAGTCTCTTATTTCACTATAATTTACTGTACTTTATTCGTTTTGAGCTTGAACTGATAGTGTTTTGCACTAATTGTGTGTTTTATACCTTGTAGGAGTGATTCCGAGCTATGTAGATGTTATGCAATGAATTCGAGTGATTGGGAGCTTTGAAGTCTGAGTAAAAGCCCAAGGGATTAAGCCGGGATCGTGTTCGGGGGACGAGGACTAAGTCTGGACATCAAAACACAAGCAAAATCTGTACTCTGAGAAATTTGCACTAGTGCGGCACGTGGAGCCCCGCGCTTGTGCATTTCTCTACTGCCTATCAGAATCAACTCTCTGGAATTTCCCATTAATGCCCCGCATGGTGCGTCACCCCATGCGGTGCGCCTGTGTAATTTTTACAGAGTGAAAATCCAATTTCGGCTAGGAAAAGGTGATTTCGTCTGGACCAGACCCTACTTGGTATAAATACATGGAAAAATATTATTTTCTAGACTTTTGACACACTTTAGACGGAAGGAAGCTAAAGATCTATGGAATAGTTATCTTTAGGGTTTGATGGTTTTGGTGTATTGATGATTGTTTGTGGATTATAACTCTAGTTTTATGTATTGAAGCATTTTTGGATGATTTAATTGTTGTATCTATAGTCACTAGTTCATGTAATTGAGAGAGGCATAACTTGTGATATCTTTGCATTATATTGTTGGTTGAGTTCATTAATTCTTCTTGGTAATCGAAAGAGGCTAGTTGAATTATTGATTAAACCTAGTTAGGAGAATAATCAAAAGAGATTTTCCTAAAGACCAATCCACTACGCATTCTTGCATATCTTCACGTGCTTAAATTGGTTCATCTTGTGAGGTTAAGACTTAATCGAGAGAGGAGTTTTTACTGAACGTTTGATCTAGTAATTGAGTGAATTCGAGAGACTCACTTGAACATTAGAAGTGAATTACCTAGAGTTAGATCCCAAATAATTATCTTGCACCTATCCTATCAACCCCTATTTTCTCCCACTGATAACTTCCTTGCTTATCTTTGTTTCGATTGTCATTAGTCAATCGCTTTAGATTCTTAGTTAATTTTAGTTATTAATTATATAAATCTCAATTATTGATTATCCTGGATAGAAATCAAGCTAGAAACTACGAAAATACTATTTACCTCCAATTCATATTGATACGATATTATACTATACTATCTTTAACTAGGGAGCATAATTAAAGTGGTATTTTGGGCTCGTCAAATTTTGGCGCTGTTGCCGGGGATTGGCAATTAAAAGTGTTTGAAATAGTTTTTGGTGCTAATTCAGGAATTAGGTTTTAGTTTTTGTTTTTGTTTTCTTTTCCTTTTTTTATTAGTTAACTTCTTTTCAAGATTTGTTTTGTAGTGCCTAACAAGTTGGAGAAGATACTGTAGATTTTGAACTCTAAATGCTATGAAGATGGAGTACAACCAGCCTAAGAAAATGGTTGAAGAGTTAGCAGCTGAATATTATCAGTGGTCTGCTATGTGTTTTAAATGCGGTGAAAATCATCTATGGGTTGTCTGTCAAACGGGTATGTATTCTTCCTATGGTTCGTATTTTGAGCAGTCTCACTCTGTTTCTAGTTCGTATAGGTATGAGGATACATATGGGCACAATTCTGACTCTGGTTGGGATGAATACCCTTATTATGACTGGAATGAATGCAAAGTGAGACAACCACCTCAAGAGGAGAATGGTAGTTTAGAAGAGCTTATGTATAAGTTCATAAATAGTGTTGAAGAAATATTTACACAAAATCAATAAGGACTTATACAAATTGCTTAAGCCATTAAGAACCTAACAATGCAAGTGAGTCAAATAGTAAATATACTTTCAGAAAGCTCATTGCATTGTGATAGTGAATATATGGAGGAGATGTCCTGGGAGAATGAGTTTACCCAAGAGAATGAGCATCTACAAAGTGACACTCTACAAGAGGACTATGATTCATCTGAGATGATTGAAAATAAGGTTTTGGTTGACTGTGAAGCAATGGAGGAAGAGTTCAAACCCCTATCTATCTTTCCACATTTACAACTGTTGGTAGAAGAGAATGAGAAACAAATGGTCTTGGATATGCCACAGGAATATTCACATGACCTTTCTTATTTATTTTCTTATTCTAACACTGATCATGTGGGTTTTATTTTTGGGGATTTACAGGAATATTCATGGATAGATCCTGTGAAAGAATGCAGAAACAAGTTAAGGATCATCATGAACGAGCAATTCACTGCTAAAGATGAGGATAAGAAAGGAAGAAAAGAGCAGGTCTTGCAGGTATCCTCGGAAAAATTGGGCTTAATGAGCTCCAAAAAAAATCCCAAGGAGCGAAAATGAGGAATGAACTCAAAATTAGCGGTGGAGTTCATAAGTTCTCGAAAAAGAAAAAAATCCAGGGAAGTTTCTTTTACCTCTTGCTTTAACTGTGTGTCATGGGGACATGCCACACCTAAAGTGTGGGGTGGGGGATATGTTGTATGTATGTATGTATATTAGTATTTATATTAGTTTTAGTTTTTTTTTGTTTTGGTTAGTTTTAGTAGAAATAAAATAAAAATTAAAAAAAAAACCATAAAAATTTGAAATTTTTTCCATTTTTCCCAACGATGGATATCATTCGACAGGGTTTCTTGAGGGATTATAGTCGAAAGAAAAAGATAAAAAGATTTTCTCTTGTAGGTAGTGTATTAATTCCCCCTTGGATTTTCTTTGTGCCGTGGTTCTTTTCCAAGGGTTTTGTTTGAACCGGCTGTAGTTAGTTTTTCTTTTTTATGAGTAGGAAACCTTGTGCTATAGTTTTGAATTGAAGGCAATATCTCTTGACTTTATTATACCTTGAGAATAGTAAGTGCTTTAGTGTGATGCTTAGGCTCAGTTTTTAACTCTTGTATAAGTATCTTAAATTGTTTGATCTTAACTTTGCTTAACTGCTTTGACTAGAGTGTCTCGATGAGTCCGATCTTGAGTGAGTTATGTGTTGAAGAGCTTATGTATAAGTTCATAAATAGTGTTGAAGAAAGATTTACACAAAATCAAGAAGGACTTATACAAATTGCTTAAGCCATTAAGAACCTAACAATGCAAGTGAGTCAAATAGTAAATATACTTTCAGAAAGCTCATTGCATTGTGATAGTGAATATATGGAGGAGATGTCCTGTGAGAATGAGTTTACCCAAGAGAATGAGCATCTACAAAGTGACACTCTGCAAGAGGACTGTGATTCATCTGAGATGATTGAAAATAAGGTTTTGGTTGACTGTGAAGCAATGGAGGAAGAGTTCAAACCCCTATCCATCTTTCCACATTTACAACCGTTGGTAGAAGAGAATGAGAAACAAATGGTCTTGGATATGCCACAGGAATATTCACATGACCTTTCTTATTTATTTTTTTATTTTAACACTGATCATGTGGATTTTATTTTTGGGGATTTACATGTATATTCATGGATAGATCCTGTGAAAGAATGCAGAAACAAGTTAAGGATCATCATGAACGAGCAATTCACTGCTAAAGATGAGGATAAGAAAGGAAGAAAAGAGCAAGTCTTGCAGGTATCCTCGGAAGAATTGGGCTTAATGAGCTCCAAAAAAATTTCCAAGGAGCGAAAACGAGGAATGAACTCAAAATTAGCGGTGGAGTTCATAAGTTCTCGGAAAAGAAGAAAATTCAGGGAAGTTTCTTTTACCTCTTGCTTTTACTGTATGTCATGGGGACATGCCACACCTAAAGTGTGGGGTGGGGGATATGTTGTATGTATGTATGTATATTAGTATTTATATTAGTTTTTGTTTTTTTTCGTTTTGGTTAGTTTTAGTAGAAATAAAATAAAAATTTTAAAAAAACCATAAAAATTTGAAATTTTTTCCATTTTTCCCAACGATGGATATCATTCGACAGGGTTTCTTGAGGGATTATAGTCGAAAGAAAAAGATAAAAAGATTTTCTCTTATAGGTAGTGTATTAATTCCCCCTTGGTTTTTCTTTGTGTCGTGGTTCTTTTCCAAGGGTTTTGTTTGAACCGGGTGTAGTTAGTGTTTCTTTTTTTTATGAGTAGGAGACCTTGTGCTATAGTTTTGAATTGAAGGCAATATCTCTTGACTTTATTATACCTTGAGAATAGTAAGTGCTTTAGTGTGATGCTTAGGCTCAGTTTTTGACTCTTGTATAAGTACCTTAAATTGTTTGATCTTAACTTTGCTTAACTGCTTTGACTAGAGTGTCTTGATGAGTCCGATCTTGAGTGAGTTATGTGACATGTGTGTGTGAGGTTTTGTGTTATACATTGCATTGTATTTGATATCTAGAACTTGTCCCGTGTGTTTGCAAAGAAAAATAGTATTTTTATTCAGTCTTGGAAGTGATATAGGTATTTTTTTGTTGAGCCGGTTATAAGCTTTTACCCACCTAATTGTTATGTATCGCAGTTAACCCTTTTGAGCATGTAATCCTATTTTGTTGGTAACCACATTACATGCCTTACCTATTTGTTTTAATTGGCCATCTATTTGAACCTTGTACATCTCGTGAGCACTTGAATTTTTTATGAATTTTGTAAAACTTGAAGTGTGGGGTGGTTGGTTTGGATTTTGAGTGGAACTAATAAAATAAGGAGAAAGGTGCCCTATTTTTTTTTAAAAAGATCCACTTGAATTGAAAAAAAAGGAAAGACAAATTGTTGTACTGTTGTGCAAAATATTCCTTGATAATGGTGACTCTTAATGTAATTGTGCTTAAAGAAGTACGGAGTTAATGTATATTGATGTGAAGATGGAGTTATGGTTTGACATAAGTGTAGGGTTTAAATTGTTAATGTATATGTATTAAAATGCATAGGGAGGTATAGTCACTCTTATATCTAAATGTATCCTACCCATCCCCCAGCCTACATTACAACCAATGAAAGTCCTACTTGATCCTTGACTGAATGAGCTCGATTAGTTGAGTAGTACACTACGGGCAAGCCTATGGTACGTCTTTTGTGGCATATGAATATTGTTTCTTAGAGTGAGCGAATTCTTTCTATCTTGAGTTCTTAATTGTTCTTAAATTGTATTGTGTGTGGAACTACTCTCTATTGTTGTGTGAGGGCACTTAATTCATGAAGGAAAGGTAACATTGTTGACCTCTATGTTAGAGTAAGTGAGCGGGTTGTGAAAAGTGTGTGGTGCTTTTGAGTCAAATCTTGAGGCTAGGATGTTACACTATTAGGATTAGTCTATTTTAAATATTCTTGGTATGATGAGTTATGAGAGTTGTTTAAAAAGGTCGTGTCTATGTGAAATGTAGTTTGATTGCTCGAGGACGAGCAATGGTTTAAGTGTGGGGTGTTGATGGTAGGCTATAATCTCGTGTTTTAGTTGCTTATTGCACTCTAATTTACTGCACTTTATTCGTTTTGAGCTCTAATTGATAGTGTTTTGCAATAATTGTGTATTTTATGCCTTGTAGGAGTGATTCCGATCTATGTAGATATTATGGAATGATTTCGAGCGATTGGGAGCTTTGAAGTCTGAGTAAAAGCCCAAGGGATTATGTCGGGATTGTGTTCAGGGGTCGAGGACTAAGTCTGGATGTCAAAACACAAGCAAAATCTGTACTCTGATAAATTTGCACTAATGCGGCGCGTGGCACACCGCGCTTGTGCATTTCTCTATTGCCTGTCACAATCAACTCTCTGGAATTCCCTACTAATGCCCGGCATGGCGCGTCGCCCGTGCGGCGTGCCTGTGTAAATTTTACAGAGTGAAAATCCAATTTTGGCTAGGAAAAGGTGATTTCGTCTGGACCCGACCCTACTTGGTATAAATACATGAAAAAACGTTATTTTCTGGACTTTTGACACACTTTAGACCGAAGGAAGCTAAGGAGGAGTTGGAGGAGCAAAAGCACAAGGATTTCATCATTCCTTCCTCACTCAAGACCCGAGTTTGGATTGAATTTATGTTTTCCTATACTTTAACTTTATTCGTGATGAATTGCTCCATATCTATGGGAAGGACGGATTGTTGGATGAAGAAACACCATTACTAGCGGTAGTAGAATGCTTTGCACTCTAGGTGTTTGATAAAATGCCTAAATAACATCTCACAACCCTTTGTACCAGTTGTAATTGTCGCATTTGTGACACAGGGTTCGCAATTGTAAACCCTCGCAATTGCGGACCAAGGCTCGCATTTGCGAAACCTAACAGCCTCATGAATCATCGCAGTTGCGAGAAAAGGCTTCGTAATTGCAAAGTGGACATCATCGCAAATGCGAACCTAGCTATACTCCTGCTGACTTCGCAAATGCGAAAGGGTTGTTGTAATTGCGAGATCAGAGCCCCCACTGCCACCTTCGCAATTGCGAGGCTGGTGCTCGCAATTGCTATAACAGGGCACCAGCAACACCAACAGTTAAATTTCAATGCAATCCAATCCGAAACAGGTCCGAAACTCATCTGAGCCCTCAGGGCTCCAAGCCATATATCCACACAAGTCTAAAAACATCATACAAGCTCACTCACGTGATCAAAACACAATAATAACATCTAAAACTACGAATCGAACACTAAAACACATAAGTTTCAAAGTAAATTTCAAGAACTTCTAGAATTTCAACTAAATGTCTGAATCCTATTAAATCAACTCCAAGTGATACCAAATTTTGCACACAAGTTCTAAATAGCATAACGAACCTATTCCAAGTCCAAAAATCAAATTCCTAGCTCGATAGCTAAAAGTCAACCTGCAATCAAACTCTTCAACTTTAAATTGCCAAATTTCGGCAAAACAACATAAATCAATCTACAGGCACCTGAAATCAATTCCTGTCATATGTCCAAGTCCGAAATCACAATACGAAGCTATCGGAGCCATAAAAGCACCGTTCCAGGGTCGGTTTTACAAAAGTTAAAGTTTGTTCAACATTTCTACTTTAAACTTCTAAGTCAAAAATCAAAGGGTCTAAATCAACCCGAAAGCTTCCCGGAACGAAACTAACCAACCTCACAAGTCATAAAACCATAAAAACACATGTTTGAATCATAAAATGGGGAAACTGGGCACAATTACACAAAATGACTGGTCAGGTCATTACAGTAAGTCTCTTGTCTAACCGTGTGAGGGGGGATTAACTCGTAGGTGCTATATTTGTTATGTGCTACATGTTATGGGAGCTACGTATGTATGAGGTGACGAGTGTCCATGTGTATCCTAGAATTCCTGATTGTGTCCGGGTAGTCAAAGACTCACACGCCATGCTTTAATTATACTATTTGAGTTATTCTTGCCTGTTTAAATGCCTTAATTACAATTTGACCAGAGACTAGACTTACGTAAGTAGAAGACTTGCTATTTTAGATTCTTGATGAGCTACTTGATTTGTGGTGGACATTATACTTCCTTTTTATAGATTTCTTCCGTGTTATACGTATTTGTCCAAAGGTTTTCTTGAATTTTATTGCTCACACATATACTCGTGAGTGGGGCCAGTGATCTGTCAAGTATCATATTCTAATGGGATCAGACTGGATGCCTTAAAAATACACTTATGGGATGCGGTTTTTCGCCTCGACAGAGTACAATATTCTTATGGGATCGGGCCATACGCCACAGCGGGATATTATACCATTACTCTTGTGGATTGGGTCGTTCGCCTCAGTAGAATCGTGCATAATATTCTATAAGGAGGCAGTGTATCTATGATTCTATCCGACCGAAGACGTGATATTTAGTGGTTATTGACCTGACATACATTACATTCGCGGTAATATTCGGCACTCAAAGATTTTTGTTTTTGGTTGAGGATCATTTTAATGCACATATATATGTCTTTACTACGTTACTTTCCATGCTCCATACTGGTCCACTTCTATTGTACTTAATTTATTGGACCGCTAGTAAGTGTTGATGTCTACCCCTTATCACTACTTTTTCGGGATTAGGCTAGATACTTACTGGGTACGCATTTATTACATACTCATACTACACTTCTGCACTAATTGTGCAAATACTAAGATATGTACATTTTGTGTAATGATCCGACCGGTCATTTTACTCTCTAGATCCTTGTTCCCCTAATTAAGACTTGCTTTTACTGTTTTATGACTTACGGGGATGGTTGGTTTAGGCTTGGAAGGGTTCGGGTTAAAATCGGAACACTTAGTTCCTTAATAGTGGCCTATGATGGCCAAGTTTTACTTGAGTCAACATTTTGAGTAAACGACCGGGGGTGATTTTGGACTTGGGCATGTGTTCGAATCAGGTTTCGGTTAATCCGGGAGCATTTCGGCGATTAATGTTGAAAGTTGGTTCACTAAAGGTTTTCGAGTTCTTTAACTTTGGTTTGGAGTAGACTTTAGTGTTATCATGCTCCATTTGGGATTCTGAGCCTGGGAATAGGTCTGTATGGTGATTTATGATTTGTACACAAAATTTGGTGTCATTCCGAATAGTCTAAGTGTGATTTGGCGCGTTCGGAGCTAGTTGAGAAGATTGAAGTTCATAAATTGATTCAATTTGGTTTTAGGGTGCGATTCTTAGTTTTGATTTTGTTTTATGTGTTCCGAGGTTTTGAGCAGGTCTGTATTATGGTCATAGAATTTTTGGTGCATTTGGACGGGATCACGGGGGTGCTCGGGTGCGTTTCCGACCGCCCGGAGCTAAGTCCAAAACTACTGGTGTGTTGGTTATGGTTTCCTTCTTCGCGAACACGGAAGGACCCTCACATTCACGATGAAGGGTTTGGGGACTAGGTGCTTTAGCTCTTCGCGTTTGCGGAAAAGAGGTCGTGTTCGTGAAGCTTTAGGATATGTGGCCTTCGCGTTCGCGATGGCCTCGGCGTGTTCGCATACAAGAGATTATGGGGCCAGGGGTCTGTGGGTCATTGCTATTCGTTTTCACGAAGGGCAGGTCGTGTTCGCGATGCTTGGGCTAGTCTATCCTTCGCGATTGCGAGGACCCTATCGCGTTCGCAAAGAAGAGTTTCAGGGCTTGGGCAGGCTTTGCCTTCGCGATCGCGAGGCCCTTATCGCAATCGTGAAGAAGGGGCAGCTGGGCAGAGACTTTATTGAAGTCAGGATTTTGGCCTTTTAGTTCATTTCTCTCATTTGTTAGCCGATTTTGGAGCTTTGTAGAGAGGGATTTTCACCTAGCTATTGGAGGTAAGTGATTTCTACATAATGTGAGTTAAATACATAAACTATGGGTAGATTTTAACAAGTATATTGTGGGAATATTAGAATATTGGTTGAAAAACCTAAATTTTGATAAAAATGAGATTAGGTCATGAAAATGATTACGGAATTGGGTAAAAATTATATTGTGTTCGTGAGGTAATGGGTAACATTTATTTACGAAATTTTCCCGAATCCAGGCACATGGGCTCGGGGTTGAATTTTAGGAACCTTCCAAATTGGGTTTTGGAGTCACTCTAATAGTTAAATTATGAACTTTTGAGCAATTATTGATTAGTTTGTACAACCTTTAGCTAGTTTTGGATTGTTAGGCACCGACTTGAGGCTTTTAGAGCGATTTGTGGAACGGAAAGTGGACTTGGAAATAAGGTAAGTCTCTTGCCTAACCTTGTAAGAGAGAATTAACCCAATAGGTATTTAAATTGTTATTTGCTACTAATTGCGGGTGCTACGTACGCACGAAGTGACGAGAGTCCGTGCGTAGCTAAAATTCATATTGTCCGGGTAGACATAGGCTTTTATTATGCTATTACTTGCACTATTTGGACTCAACTTGCTAGTTTAATTTCTCGTATTAAAAAGAAAAACTTGGTTAAAGATTATGTTAAATCGAGCTTCATTACTTAGAGAGTTGGCGGAATGTTTAACTGCTGATGGAAATTATATTCTTTCATGGGCTTATCTTGGAATTGTAAATATAAAATTCAAAATCCGAAGAGCTTTCCTATTCCTGTGGATCGGCCAAACTCCTCGGCAATATTATTATATATATTATGGGATGCATCCATGGATCGGGCATTACGACCTCGGTAGTGTATGTACACAATTATTATGGATCGGGTCGTACGACATCAGCATAACTCGTGCGTGTTGTCACTCGGAGTCCGATTACACTTGATATGTCTTTCATGACTTGAGGATTTATAAATACATGTTGAGACCTTACTTGTTGAGATTAGTATGTGATATTTGGGGACATTAAATTGTTATTTTGATAAATGGTCATTTAATTATTGCCTCTAATTCCATCATTGATGTTGTATTTCATGCCTATTAAATAATCTTGTACTTTATGTATATTGCCCACTAGGAAGTATCGAAGTCGATCCCTTGTCACTACTTCTTCGAGGTTAGACTTGATACTTACTGAGTACATGTTGTTTATGTACGTACGCTACACTTCTGCACATATTGTGCAGGCTCTGAGGGATGTGCATCTGGAGTTCGTCCGGGCGTGTACCCGCATTATCTGGAGGCTTAGTGGTGAGTTGCTTTCCCATGCTCCATTCTGCAGCACCTGGAGCCTTCTCTTGTTATGATTTATCGTTTCTGCCTATTTTGTTTCACACAGTAGTTCTTAGAGAGTGTTGTATATCATACTAGATGCTCATGCACTTGTGACACCGGGTTTTGGAAATTCTAGTTGACACTCATGAGTTTTGATAATTTAATTCACTATCTTTCTTTCCCATTAGTTTATGCTTTACATTACTACGCTCATTTACTATTTGTTTCCGCATTAAATAAAAATCAAACACTTTAAAAATATTATAATGAAAAATTAAATGTGTAGTTCACTGTTGGCTTGCCTAGCGGCGACGTTGGGCGCCATCACGGCCTATAGTGAAAATTGGGTCGTGACAGCTTGGTATCAGAGCTTTAGGCTCATAGAGGTTTCACAAGTCATGAGCGGTCCTAATAGAGTCTTGCGGATCAGTGCAGAGACGTCCGTACTTATCTTCGAGAGGTTATAGGGTGTTAGGAAACTTCTCTTTCTTCATCTTATATCATGTAGTTGGTGTTGTGCTAAGTATCTTTCTCTTATTCTCTCACAGATGGTGACAACACGCGTGGCAGATGTACCCGGTGGTGGGGGAGCTGCTCTCCCTGTTGTTAGAGGCCGAGGCAGAGGCCAGGGGAGAGCTCCAGCTCCTACTAGAGGACGAGGGCATCCTAGAGTTTCTCCGGTCGTGCCACCAGCAGATCCAGGGGAGTATCCTATCTTTGAAGAGCAGGGTGAGGTGCCTGCAGCTGAGCCGACACCGTAAGATTTCACATCTGCACCGGGATTTTAAGAGGTCATGGGTCGTATGTTCCGGTTCATGGATTCTATAAGGCAAACTGGTTTATTTCAAGCAGACCCAGCCACATCTCAGGTGGGAGGGGGAGTACAGACCCCTACCGCTCAGGCTATAGGGCACGCTGCTGCCGTATATCAGACCCCAGGTGCATTATCTGTGGGCGGAGCCCATCCAGTTGCAGCGGCTGTACTAGAGCCCAGACTTGATGCGACCGTCAAGCCGCATAAGCTGTTGGATAGATGGACCATACTGCATCCTCCTCCCTTTGGCGGTGAGCGCCGTGAGGACCCCCCCAGGATTTTATTGACCATTGCAGCGATAGGCTGCACAACATGAGAGTATTGGAATCTAACAGGGTGGACTTCACCACATTTCAGTTGGAGGGCAAGGCATGTAGATGGTGGCAGTCCTATCTTCTTAGCAGGCCAAGGGAGATGAGTTCACACGTCTCTTTATAGAGAGAGATATTCCACCCTCTCAGAGGGAAAAGCTATGAGGTCAGCTCGAGTGGCTTAAGCAGGGTCTATGACCGATTGTGAGGCAAGATTCTCTGAGTTGTGATACTCCCCACCGACGCAGAGAGAGTGAGAATGTTTATTGCAGCTTGCATTATGGTATTCAGGTTACCATGGCCCGAGAGATGGAGATGAGGACTCCTTAGAGTAGGTTGTGGAGATAGCTCGGTGAATTGAGGGTATCCGCACCCAAGGCGAATTGTATACAATCGGGGAGAAGAGGCCTCAGTATTCTGGAGGATTCAGCGGTGCCCCGTCTGGTGGCAGAGGTTAGTTCGTGAGAGGTCGGTCCAGCAGACCCACTTATTCAGCACTGCCGCCATCTCAGGGTGCACCTACGCAACCCTATTCACTGCCATTCCAGAGAGCTCCTACCATTCACCAGCTATTTAGGGCCCTTCATGCAAGTATTCAGGTCCCTAGGGTCAGACTCAGTGTCAGTCATCTTCCGCATCGAGAGGTTGCTACGAGTGCGGGGAGCTTGGCTATATGACGAGATCTTGCCCCAGGTTTTGGGGCAAGGAAGTACAGCAAGGCCTGCAGGGCCATCAGCCCATGATTACCGCACCAGTTGCCGCACCGACCGTCCGGCCTGCCAGAGCTGGAGAGCAGGTGGGTAGCGGTCGCCCTAGAGGTGGAGGCAAGAAAGGTGGCACTCCAGCTAGGTTCTATACTTTTCATGCCCAACTAGATGCCGTGATTACATGTATTATTTTTGTATGCGATAGGGATGCTTCTGTATTATTCGATCTAAGGTCTACATATTCATGTGTTTCTTCTCTATTTGCTTAATATATGGATGTCTCTCATGAGTCCTTGAGTGCTCCTGTATATTTATCCATGACTGTGGGCTGTTGTTATGGATCGGGTCTACCGGTCTTGTATTGTGACTTTCTATGGTTATGAGACCAAGGCGGATCTTCTGTTGCTCGACATGACCGACTTTGAGGTCATGCTAGGCATTAATTAGTTGTCTCCATATCATGCCATTCTTGATTGCCAAGCCAATACTGTTACCTTGGCGATTCCAGAGTTTCCTAGATTGGAGTGGAGGGATTCATCTATCAGTGCATCTAGTTGGGTCATCTCTTTTCTGAAGGCTCAACACATGGTCGAGAAGGGTTGTTTGGCTTATCTAGCTTATGTTCGGGATACTGCTGCAGAGACTCCTACGATTGACTCAGTACCCGTGTTGTGGTAGTTCTCTGATGTGTTTCCATCTGATCTACCAGGTATGCCACCAGATCATGATATCGATTTCTGTATTAATTTGGCGCCAGGTACCCAACCTATCTCTATTCCACCATACCACATGGCTCCAAAAGAGTTGAAGAAATTCAAGGAACATCTTGAGGAGTTGCTATCGAAGGGGTTCGTCAGACCGAGTGTGTTTCCTTCGGGTGCACCGATATTGTTCGTGAAAAAGAAGGATAGGACTATGCAGATGTGCATTGATTATTGCCACTTGAACAACGTTACCATTAAGAACAAGTACCCGTTGCGTATTGATGATTTGTTCGACCAGTTGCAATGTGCCAGGGTGTTCTCTAAGATCGACTTGAGATCTGGGTACCACCGGCTGTAGATTCATGCTTTGGATGTTCGAAATACGGCTTTTCCGGACTAGGTATGGCCACTATGAGTTTCTAGTGATGTCTTTCGTCTTGACCAACGCCCCAACGGCGTTTATAGATTCGATGAACCGGGTGTTCAGGACATATCTTAACTCCTTCATCATTATTTTCATTGATGACATATTGATCTACTCACGTAGTATGGAGGAGCACGAGCAACATTTGAGAGTTATGCTTCAGACTTTGTGGAAACTGAAGCTATATGCTAAGTTCTCCAAGTGCGAGTTCTGGTTAGATTCTGTGGCATTCTTTGGGCATGTTATATCAGGTAAGGGTATTAAGAAGGGTCCCAGGAAGATCGAGGTAGTCCAGAGTTGGCCTTGTCCTACCACAACGATCGAGATCAGGAGTTTCTTGGGTTAATAGGTTATTATCGCCGATTTGTGGAGGGATTCTCATCTATTGTAGCACCTTTGACTAGATTGTCCCAGAAGGGTGCTCCGTTCCGATGGTCGGATGATTGCGAGGCGAGCTTTCAGAAGCTCAAGATAGCTTTAACTACAACACCGGTTTTAGTGTTGCCTTCCGGTTTATGGATGTATATTGTGTATTGTGACACTTCATGCGTTGGCCTAGGTTGTGTATTAATGCAGGGGGGCGAGTTATTGCATATGCTTCACGTCAGCTGAAGCCCCACGAGAAGAATTACCCCGTACATGATTTGGAGTTGGCTGTGATAGTTCATGCTCTCAAGATATGGAGGCATTATCTTTATGGGGTGTCCTGTGAAGTTTACTCCAATCATCGTAGCTTGCAGCATTTGTTTAAGTAGATGGATCTTAATTTGAGGCAGCGCATGTGTCTTGAGTTACTGAAGAAATATTATATTACCATCCTTTACCATCCGGAAAAGGCGAATGTGGTTGCAAATTCCTTGAGCATAAAGGCCGAGCGTATAGGTAGATTGGCATTTATTTCAGCAGAGAAAAGGCCATTGGCTTTGGTCATTCAGGCCTTAGCTAATAGACTTGTGAGATTGGATATTTTAGAGCACAGTCGAGTTCTTGTATGTGTTGTGGCTCAGTCTTCATTATTTAAGCGAATCAAATCTCATCAGTACGATGATCCACACCTTCTGGTTCTTAGAGAGATGGTACAACGGGGTGGTACCAAGGAGGTTACTATCGGCGAAGATGGTTTTTTACGACTCCAGTGTCACTTATGTGTTCCTAATGTTGATGGCTTGAGGGAGAAGATTCTAGAGGAGGCACACAGTTCTCAGTATTCTATTCATCTAGGTGCTACGAAGATGTATCGCGACCTGAGGCAGCATTATTGGTGGCAACGGATGAAGAAAGACATAGTTGAGTATGTAGCGAGGTATCTAAATTGTCAGCAAGTTAAGTACGAGCACCAGAGGCTAGGTGGCCTACTCCAGCAGATGGTTATACCAGAGTGGAAATTGGAGCGGATCACTATGGACTATGTAGTTGGGTTGCCGCGGACGTTGAGAAAGTTTGATGCCGTTTGGGTCATTGTCGACAGGCTGACCAAGTCGGCACAATTTATTCCGGTTATGACTACGTACTCTTTAGAGAGATTGGCCCAGATTTACATTCAGGAGATTGTCCGGTTGCATTGTGTGCCTGTTTCCATCACTTCAGATAGAGGCCCTTAGTTCACTTCGCATTTTTGGAGAGTAGTACAGAGCTAGTTGGGCACCTGGGTACAGCTCAACACAACCTTTCATCTGGAGACCGACAGGCAGTCGAAGTGGACAGTTAAGATTCTGGAGGATCTGCTCAGAGCGTGTGTGATTGATTTTAGAGGGTAGTGTGATCGATTCATGCCTTTGGCCGAGTTTGCTTATAACAACAGTTATCAGTCCGGCATCGAGATGGCTCTGTTTGAGGCTTTGTATGGTTGGTAATGTCGTTCGCCATTCGGATGGTTTGAGCCCAGCAAGGCTATATTATATGGCACTACTTTAGTGAAGGATGCCTTGGAGAATATAAAGTTGATTCAGGAGCGGCTTCGCACAGCACAGTCCAAACAAAAGAGTTACGCGGTAAGGTGCATAATTTATTATATATGGTGGGCGAGAAGGTTCTCTTGAACGTCTCGTCGATGAAGGGTATTATGAGGTTCGGGAAGAAGGGCAAGTTGAGCCCAAGATTTATTGGCCTATTTGAGGTGTTGAGACGAGTTGGGGAGGTTGCTTATGGGCTTGCTTTTCCTCCCAGTCTATCGGGAGTTCATCCGGTCTTCCATGTGTCTATGCTTCAAAAGTACCATGCCGACAGGTCGCATGTCTTAGAGTATAGCACGGTTCAACTAGATGAGAGCTTGGGTTACGAGAAGGAGCCAGTTTCTATTGTTGAGAGGCAGGTTCTCCAGTTGAGGTCCAAGAAGATTTCTGCGGTAAAGGTCCAGTGGAGGAGTCAATTAGTCGAGCAAGCGACTTGAGAGACCGAGGAGGACATGCGGAGCATATATCAGCATTTATTCAGCACTCCAGGTATGATTCTAGACCCGTTCGAGGACGAATGTTTGTTTAAGAGGTGGAGAATGTAACGACCCAACCAGTCTTTTTGCTTTCTAGATCCCCGTTCCCCTAATTATAACTTCTCGTATCTGCTTTTACTGTGTATGACTTGCGGGGATGGTTGGTTTAGGTATGGAAGGGTTCGAGTTAAAATCGGAACACTTAGTTCCTTAATAGTGACCTATGATGGCCAAGTTTGACTTGAGTCAGTGTTTTAAGTAAACGACCTCGAAAACTGGGATTTGATGGTCCCAATAGGTTTGTATGATAATTTTGGACTTGAGCATGTGTTCGAATCGGGTGTCGGTGATCCGGGAGCATTTCAGCGATAAACATTGAAAGTTGGTTCATTGAAGGTTTTCTAGTTCTTTAAACTTGGTTTTGAGTAGACTTTAGTGTTATCGCAGTCTGTTTGGGATTCTGAGCCTCGTAATAGGTCCGTACGGTGATTTATGACTTGTACGCAAAATTTGGTGTGATTTCGAGTAGTGTAATTGTGATTCAGCTCGTTCGGAGCTATTTGAGAAGTTTGAAGTTCATAAGTTGATTCAATTTAGTTTTGGGGTGCAATTCTTAGTTTCAATGTTGTTTAATGTGTTCCGAGGTTTTGAGTAGGTTCGTATTATGGTCATGAACTTATTGGTGCATTTGGACGGGGTCCCGGGGGGCCGAGTGCGTTTCGGGCCACGCGGCGCTAAGTCCAAAACAGCTGGTGTGTTGGTTCTGGTTTCCTTCTTCGTGAACGCGGAAGGACCCTCGCCTTCGCTATAAAGGATTTGGGGATTGGGTGATTTTTCTCTTCGCGTTCGCGAAGCTTCAGGACCTATGGCCTCCGCGTTTGCAATGGCATGGTCGTGTTCGAGTAGAAGGGATTATGGGGCTAGGGGTCTGTGGGTCATTGCTCTTCACATTCGCGAAGGGCGGGTCGCATTCGCGATGCTTGGGCTAGTCTAACCTTCGCGATTATGAGGACCCTATCGCATTCACGAAGAAAAGTTTCAGGGCCTAGGCAGGCTTTGCCTTCGCGATCGTGAGGCCTCTTTCGGGATCGCGAAGAAGGGACAGCTAGGCAGAGACTTTATTAAAGTCGGGATTTTGGCCCTTTTGTTCTTTTCTCTCAGTTGTTATCCGATTTCGGAGCTTTGTAGAGAGGGATTTTCTCCTACCTATTGGTGGTAAGTGATTTCTACATAATGTGAGTTTAATACATAAATTGTGGGTAGATTTTAACATGTAAATTGTGGGAATATTAGAATTTTGGTTGAAAAACCTAGATTTTGATAAAAATGAGATTATGCCACGAAATTAATTATGGAATTGGATAAAAATTATATATTTGTGTTCGTGAGGTTATGGGTAACATTTATTTACAAAAATTTCCGGAAACCGGACACGTGTGCCCAAGGGTGAATTTTAGAAACCTTCCAAATTGGGTTGGGGAGTCACTCTAATAGTTAAATTATGAACTTTTGAGCAATTATTGATTAGTTTGTATAACCTTTGGCTAGTTTAGGATTGTTCGGCACCAACTTGAGGATTTTAGAGCAATTTGTGGACAGGAAACTGGACTAGGGAACGAGGTAAGTCTCTTGCCTAACCTTGTACGAGGGAATTAAACCCATAGGTGCTTAAATTGTTATTTGCTACTAATTGCGGGTGCTACGTACGCACGAAGTGATGAGAGTCTGTGCGTAGCTAAAATTCATGTTATGTCCGGGTAGACATAGGGCTTTATTATGTTATTACTTGCACTATTTGGACTCAACTTACTAGTTTAATATCTCGTATTAATAAGTAAAACTTGGTTAAAGATTATATTAAATCGAGCTTCATTACTTAGAGAGTTGGCGTAATGTTTAACTACTGATGGAAATTATATTCTTTCATGGGCTTATCTCAGAATTGTAAATATGAAATTTAAAATCCGAAGAGTTTCCCTATTCATGTGGATCGGGTCGAACTTATCGACAATATTATTATATATATTATGGAATGCATCCATGGATCATGCCGTACGACCTCGGTAGTGTATGTACACGATTATTATGGATCGGGCCATACAACCTCGGCATAACTCGCGCATGTTGTCACTCAGAGTTCGATTACACTTGATATGCCTTTCATGACTTGAGGATTTATAAAAACACGTTGAGCCCTTACTTGTTGAGATTAGTATGTGATATTTGGGGACTTTTAATTATTATTTTGATGAATGGTCATTTAGTTATTGCCTCTTATTCCATCATTGATGTTGTATTTCATTCCTATTAAATAATCTTGTACTTTATGTATATTGCCCACTAGTAAGTGTTGAAGTCGACCCCTCATCACTACTTCTTCGATGTTAGACTAGATACTTACTGGGTACATGTTATTTATGTACTCACGCTACACTTCTGCACATATTGTGCAGGTTCTGAGGCAGGTGCATATGGAGTTCATCCGGGCACGTACCCGCATTATCCAGAGGCTTAGTGGTGAGCTGTTTTCCCATGCTCCATTCTACAGCACCTGGAGCCTTCGCTTGTTATGATTTATCGTTTCTGACTATTTTTGTTCAGATTGTAGTTCTTAGAGAGTTTTGTATATTCTACTAGATGCTCGTGCACTTGTGACACCGGGTTTTGGGAAATCTAGTAGGCACTCTATCATAATCCAAAATCCAACTAGTCGTGATGGCACCTAACCCAACCCGCTGGGTAAGCCAATTAGCAATAATCCAATTCAAATGTGGTTTATTGAGAAAATAAATAATGAAATAACTAAACTTTTATATACTTCCCAAGGACTGGTAGTACAAATCATGAGCTTCTAAGATTTAGAGGTTAAAAAGCTGGTATGAAATAAATACATCATCTGTTTGAAATATACATGAATAGATTAATAATTCTAAAGCTACCAAGAACAAGTGGCAGCTATGACCGAAACACAGGTACGTCTTCAATTCCAACTCCCGCCATACACAACAACATCAGCATCAAAAATTTGCACGCAAGGTGCAGAAGTGTAGTATGAGTACAACCGACCCCATGTACTCAATAAGAAACAAACATAACCTTAGGTTGAAAGTAGTGACGAGCATGGACAACGGTCAAAGTTCAACACCAACAGCCAGGAACAAATTGTAACAATAAAAATAAAGCAGTGCAAGTAATAACTCAAAGATATAATGCTCAGCTCGTTCACAATTACGGAAAAAAAAAGCATGCTTTTCAGGTATAGCAGTAAAAACCCAAATCTTTCACCGAAATCACCAAATGTGAGTATACCAGAAAACTGTGATTTTTCCCAAAACTTTCAACAACAAATAAGATATTTCAATCTCAGAAAGCGTGAGGAAATTACATCTCTATGCCTACATATCAATATGCATATGAAGTCATCAATGTCACAATATCGTGTAGCATGAGGAAATACATCTCTATGCATGTATGTCAACTATACATGTCAATGCAATGCATCACAATGATGAACTCATGTACTCATACTCTCAGAGTACACCATCTCACTGTCTAACACTTACACTCATCATGCTCAATCCCCCAGCACACTCAGTCACTCAGCACTATACGGTACCTGCTGCGACGTGCAGCCCGATCCCATCATGAATCAATAAAACCTGTGCTCACTATTGGTATGTCAGACTCCGGAGGGGCCCCAAGCGCCAATATAATCCATCATAGCTTGGTGCGGCGTGCAGCCCGATCCCATCAATAATATTTATAATGCCCATAGAGCCTGCTTCGGCGTGCAGCCCAATCCATATAATAATAATAATACATATAAAGCCAATGTGGCCTGCTGTGGCGTGCAGCCCGATCCCATCAATATCACTCACAATCCAGCCCTCAGGCCACAACTCAGTCATCAGTCTCTCTGGCTCACAAATCTCATGCCAATCAGCCCAAACAATGATAACATGATTGATACGCTCAAACTACACCTTAATAAATAGTGTAAATCGGTCGATGTCAAATATAATAACACAACTAGGTTGGGGTCGAATCGCACAGAGAATAGGTATGAAAAGGTTACTTGAGTAGTGTGAAACATGACTTAATTTGTAATTCTATTCCGTTAGCTAAAAAGAATGTTGTAATTGAGTGAAATGAAGACAAGTATAATATTGTGAGGTTGTAATTAATTTGATTAAGAAAACCAAGGTTGTGTCCCCATTGATGGAATGTAATGTTATCGGTGTTAATATGATATATTTCTAATGGAAGGTCCTTTGATATGCAAATGGTTTCTAAGTGACTACCCAATATTTTCCAATAGTTGTGTAATATCTACTCTTTAAGATTTTTCCAAATGTAAAAGAGTTGCGATTGAAAATGACCAATTTATGCCAAATAGAACCCACTTATTCCTAGGCGATTCCATTAAACAAGGGTTAAAGCCTTGAGTTTTTGGTATTCAATTCTAACAAACCCTAGCCCACTTTTCCAAGTGAAGATAGAGTGAAATAGAATTAGTTAATGTTTGCAACCACTAACATCACATGAAGCATAAGAACTGAATAAATATCAACCAACCATTATATATATATTCAATGGTAAACACCCATTAACATTACACCCATCTAGGGTCCACAACCTTAGTAATTAAAACTAGCTACTCATACTGAAATCTAAGAACACAGCGATAAATAGAGTCATAAAGCTTACAAAGATACAAGATTCTTTCTTCAAAAGTATCCAAAGCAATGGTGCATTCGATGCTCTAAAAGTAGTCTCTTTTTCTGACTCAGCCCCACACAAAAACCCTAATAAATCTATTTATATGGGCTAAAAGTCAGAGCCAAAATTGGACAAAAATAACACTGCAGAGCAGTTATGCGACCGCAAACTAGTCGCATATCACGTATGCGGTCCGCATATTCTTCTAATTCATCGCATAATCTCATGTCTCCAAATCCAGCTCTTGACCGCATTTCAATTATGCGGTCTGCATAATCGTTATGCGACCGCATATTCCTCCGCAGAAGTGCTTCTCAGCTTTCTTGATTTAAGTTATGCGATCACTATGCGGTCCGCATAATCGTTATGCTACCGCATAATGGATCGCATTTTCTCCTTTGAAGTTAACCAAAAATTTGCTTCAGTCTGCGATGGTTATGCGGTCCGCATATGCTTTATGCGACCACATACTTGCATCATTTTTGCCCTTTTGTGGCTTTTTGACTTCTTTTCCATGTTTTTAGGTCCTCAAGCCTCATGCACTGCAAAACACCAAAAACATCATAAGAATTAACAAAAAATACGTTGAAAGATGAGCTAAGGTCTATGTAATTGGTATCAAATGTGCCGAAATTCTACGGCACATCAATACCCCCAACTTAAACTCTTGCCTGTCCTCAAGCAACTACAACAAAAAATATCCTAATCTAAACTCTTACCGACAATTCACGAACAGTAGTGACTGTAGATGGTATTTACTGTCATATAACAAGCTTGTAACTTCATTTATTGACCCTTCATGGAAGACAAATATCACTTAAAAATTCGACCAATCAACATGTGAACTTTGAGCCTCAACCAAACTGACAAAATGTTACTCACAGCTAAGTGCACATGTATCCTACTTCAAGAACCTAACTTCTGTTAAATCTTGCAGTTCATGCGCGCTCACAACAAAGAAAATCCCCAACTTATACATATTTACCGGGGGTGCAATCAAACACTCTTTCACTCGGAACGAAAGCTACATGTTACAAGTATCAATCCATATGCTTGCCCTTATTTTAACTTGTTGCTATCTCAGGAATGATTGGCTGTAGATCACCTAGGACTTTTCACAGGTTGTATTTTAGGTTTCGGGACAGGTTGGATGAATATCTGGGAACGTAGTGGCTATACCCACCTTGAACTCTACATATACTTTGCTTCTTTACTACATAACATTGATTTACCTCGAGTTACCGACAACGAATCACCTCAAAGTGTTTCTTCAATTTCTACAAGACTCCACTTTTCTTTCCCTTTTTTTTTTGTTTTTTTTTTTAAAGCATTTCTTTTCGGAGCTTGAGTTTCTTCATATATATACAATGTCAACCTTTCCAATCTCCACTTTGTACCGGCACCCCCAACTTAGGCATTTAGCCTCATTCTTACTCGTCCAAGGAGGGTTAGGTTCAAAAGAAGGAATTATTTCACAATGGGGTAAAGGTTTGTAATGTGGTAGCCAAAGAAAAGATTAAAGGCTCGACGGGTGTAACTAGGGTAATTTTTACAAAGAAAAGGTTAGCTAGCAGTCACAAAGATAGCCTAAGATCATCTCATCACCCAACCATTAGCCTGATATTTTCACAAAGAAACCAACTAGGCAAGTTCTAGACATCACAAGTTAAGCATGCGCATTATTTACACAAATCCTCACTCACTCACGGCGCATGAACTGTTCGACTCAACTTAGTTTTAGCCCTCAAGTGAATGCAAGGCAACTCACAACTTTTATCATATGATATTAAAGATTCTGAGTAAACATAAAGTAAAAGAGCGAGCCTGAAGTTCACAAGAATGACTACCCATACAAAAAATTTATTAAAGAAGGAAGGGTACAATTTATTCACCAAAAATTTCCTTACATGCTTGAGACTGGACAATCACACAAAACAAGTCAAAACGTTCCATGCTACTACCATGGTTCTACTATTACACCTTTGGAAAAGAACCCGGTGAAGAAAAACCAAGGGGAATTCATTACTAGCTATATGCACAATTTTCATACAACTATTTACACAAAATATCTACCCCCACCCCCAACTTCAAGAGCATGCATTGTCCCCAATGCACAAAAAGTGAAAAGTTAACTTTAGGGGCGCACTAGGGGCTTGGAGGGTCAGGAGCATGCTGGGCAACTGTGGGATCAACTCCAGAATCTGTAGCACGAGCAAGCGGAGCCTCAGAATGTATGGTAGTGGTCTCTAAGGCTGGAGCAGGAAGCTCCACCTGCTGTGTGGACTCTCCAGTGATACCTGTGGGGTAGCTGGATGTGCCCTGGCGACCATGTTAGCAAGTGAATGTGCAATTGCTTTCTACACGTTTGCTTCCTCTACAACCTGATCCTTTGTAGAAGCATCCTCTGTAGAAGCAGCCACCCGCTTACCCTTATAGTCCCGCTGACCCTCAGTTTCCTCTACCAATGCTTCCTCATCGGTTTCCTCATCTTCAGTCGCTCCGTCATCAGATTCTCCTTCCGACTCTCCGGAATCCTCCTCTGAAGGAGTGTCAATGTGGATAATGGCAGCTGGAGTCTTTGAAGTCTCTACACCCTGTGCCTCCGGGTCTGTCATAAGGTTGGAGAAGTCCAAATTTAGGGCCGGAATGGAGGTGCTTGTACCCTTCTCACCGTCCTCCAGAAGGAGAGAAGTCAAATCGAACTCTAAGTTTTGCAGCTTGTGCAGCTCTGATTTCAGCATAGTGACATCTTTCCTAAGCTGTGACATATCTCCAACCTCGCCTCGCTCGACCTTTTCAAGTCGCACTTCAAAGTGCGTAAGGCGATCTTCATATGATTTATGCTGTTGTTAAATCGCACTCATTAATGCTTGGATGGGACCCAATGCTTGCTTGATGGGTTTTGGTAGTTCCTTTATCAGCCGGTATACCTTGGCGCTGGCATGCTGGGCTAGTAGACCCAGCTTTGCGATAGCTAGCAAGGAAAAAGGTGGTTGTGCACTGCTTGGCTAAAGCTGAGGAGTGGCTGAGATATTAGCGGGAGCAGCAGGAGCAACAGGAGTGTCAGGCATTGATGGGAGAGCAGGTGCAGGTGCTGGTGAGTCTGATGCATGAGCGAATGAGGTCTCGAGCTGGATGTCCATCACCTTATCTACTGCATCACTTAGCCGAGTGATGTCAATGCACTGGAGAGCCTTCCCCATACGATCATGCTTCAGGATAGGTGGAACGCTTATAGCTTTGCAAAGAGCCGTGATCAAACATGGGAAATGAAGGGAGGTTTGCTTTTGGTTTGCCCTGATTCCCAGCTCCTTGAAGATAATGTGTCCCACATCAATCTTGATGTCCGAAATGAAGCATGCAATTATGAGGGCCTTTTCAATGTTGATGTCTGTCTCTTTCCTAGTCGGCGTCAGACGGGAGCAAACAAAGCTGAGCCAATATCGGGCCTCCTGGGTGAAATCCCGTTTGTAGATCTTGTGGCACGGGTCAATCCAGGAAGGGGTTCCCTTTGCTATGACAGATGCTATCCAAGCACGCTCGTTATCTTTGCTGGTTACTTTTGCATCATATTCAGCTGTGCCTGACGACCATTCCTCAAAGAATAGATCATTGATTGTGCCTGCATCACAGAGAACCTGAACCCCTCGAACTAGAATGGAGTCCAAAAATATCCTATTCCGCCCTTGCTCAGCATTTCTTGAGGCAGCATAAGAAGCATAGAACACCCTCACAAGTGTTTCATTGTAATCATGTAGGGCATCCGTGAAGAATCCCCATTTCCTCTTCTGAATGTTTTCAATTATGTGAGGGTAGTTCTCTTTCAGACCATTTAGGCTTAACTGCTTCTCCTCGAGAATGTTTCTCTTTTTTATCCTCTCTTTGTATAGGTTCCATGAGCCTGGGACCCCAAACCTCAAATCTTCCCTGCTCTTCCACCTTGCTTCAGCTAGTAGGTCAACTGATGGCAGGATGTCCATATGTGCCCCCTCCTCTTCAGGCTTAACTGCTTCTCCTCGAGAATATTTCTCTTTTTTATCCCCTCTTTGTATAGGTTCATGTGCCTGGGACCCCAAACATCGAATCTTCCCCGCTCTTCCGCCTTGCTTCAGCTAGTAGGTCAACTGATGATAGGATGTCCATCTGTGCCCCCTCCTCTTCAGACTGGAAGGAGTGTTCAGAAGTGTTGCAGGTGGTTTCTGGCCGTTGACGTTTAGACTGTTGTGCTTGTTGGTTCAGAGCAGCTCTTTTCTTTCCACGAGTAGGTGGTGATCGCATTGCAATAGATTTCCTTGGTGCCATTCCAGATATCGGAGCAAGACGGAGGTGAAATCTGAGTTATGAGCGAGGTAAATTCCTTAATTCCGATCCTTGATATGTGATCTGGACATTTTGCAGTGGGCAAGTGGTCGCATAACACATTATGCAGTCGCAAATGTGTTATGCGATGATTTTAGAGCTGAGTTATTTACCTCCATTATGCGATGCATTATGCGGTCGCATAACTGCTATGCGGACCGCAGAACTTGAACTCTTACCGCAATTTTCAGACCCAAATTCCCCAAATTCTCTGACCGTGTCTGCGACCACTATGCGGTTCGCAAAGTCATTATGCGACCGCATAGTTGCCAAAAACCCCTGATCCACCAATTTTATTTTTATTTTTTTACTTTAGTCCTTGCACTATGTTTTATGGTAAATTGGGCTACCTGCACTCTAATACACACGTCAAACTGTTCAATCACTGACAATTAAAAAAATAAAAAATTTACCACACATGGGTTGCCTCCCAAGAAGTACTTGATTTAACGTCGTGGCACGACGATGTTGGTCCCTTTTGGGCTACTCAGTGGTGGGGGTTGGACTATCCTTGAGAGACATTTGATCTACCAAGTACTTATCTCCTGTTGTGCCCAAGAAATGCTTAACCCATTGGCCATTTAATTTGAAAGTTCAAAGTCTGTCCTCCGACTCTAATTCAATAGCACCGTAAGGGGACACATTCACAATTTTGAATGAGCCAGACCATTTGGATTTGAGTTTGCCCGGGAATAACTTGAGTCTCTAGTTGAAGTGCAAGACCAAGTCACTAGATTTGAATTCCCGCTTCATGATCTTCTTGTCATGAACAAACTTCATTCGTTCCTTATACATGGCTGCACTCTCATAGGCATGGAGATGGAATTCTTCCATTTCGTTGAGTTGTGTCATTCTCATATTAGCAGCTTCAGCCCAGCCAAGATTCAACCTTTTCAGAGACCACATGGCTTTGTATTCAAGCTCCACGGGCAAATGACACGCCTTACCAAAGACTAACCGGTACGATGAGGTGCCTATGGGAGTCTTAAATGCGGTGCGATATGCCCACAATGCATCATCTAGCTTCCATGACCAGTCAGTCCTGTTTGCATTGACAGTTTTTGCTAGGATGTTTTTAATCTCCCTGTTGGAAACTTCAACTTGACCACTCGACTGAGGATGATAAGGTGTGGCCACCTTGTGCTTTACGCCATAATTTTCGAGCAGCCCGGTGAAAGCCTTGTTGAAGAAATGAGAACCACCATCACTAAGGATGGCCCGGGGAGTACCAAACCGCGTGAAAATGTTCTTCCTTAAGAATGCGGTCACACTCCTTGCCTCATTGTTGGGCAAGGCGATTGCCTCAACCCACTTGGATACATAGTCCACTCTCACCAAGATATATTTCATGCCAGAAGAACTCATAAAGGGACCCATGAAATCAATCCCCCACACATCAAAGATCTCGACCTCCATTACAAAATTCATAGGCATCTCATGCCTTTTAGATATTGATCCTTGCCTTTGACATTGCTCACAATTCTTGACCATTTGATTCGCGTCATGGTAGATAGATGGCCAATAATAGCCACATTCAAGCACTTTCGCGGCCGTCCGATTTCCTCCATGATGACCCCCAACCTGGGAATCATGGCATGCTTTGAGAATTGGCATTACTTCATCCTCCGAAACACATCGTTGAATGATGTTGTCAGCACAAATACAAAACAAGAAGGGCTCCTCCCAATAGTATTGCCTACACTCCCGCAAGAACTTTTTCTTTTGATATGTTTCTAATCCATCGGGGACAAGGTCGCTTACCAGATAATTAACAATATCGGCATACCAAGGAGAGAATGTGTCAGACAATGCCAATATATGCTCATCTGGAAAAGCATCATTGATGTCAAAGTTCTCTTTTGGCCTCCCTGCTTCTTCAAGCCTAGATAAGTGATCCGCAACTTGGTTTTCTGTCCCTTTTAATCCTTGACTACAAAGTCAAATTCTTGCAACAAAAGGACCCATTGAATCAATCTTGGCTTGGTATCCTTCTTTGCCATAAGATAGCGAAGAGAAGCATGATCAGTGTAGACTATCACCTTGGATCCTAACAAATAGGCCCGGAAGTTTTCAAAAGCATAGAAAATGGCAAACAATTCTTGCTCGGTCACATTATAATTTATTTGAGCACCATTGAGAGTCTTTCTTGCATAGTAGACAGGATGAAGGATTTTGTTATGCCGTTTACCAAGAACCGCCCCAAAGGCTACACCACTGGCGTCACACATTAGTTCAAATGGAAAAGACCAATCCGATGTGACAATAATAGGTTTCGTGGTGAGCTTTTCTTTCAATTACTCAAATGCTTTGAGACACTTTTCATCAAATACAAACGTAGCATCTTTTTCAAGGAGCTTGCACATGGGGTTTGTAATTTTTGAGAAGTCCTTGATAAAATGCCTATAGAAGCCGGCGTGCCCCAAACAACTTCGGACACCCTTTACTGAAATGGGTGGAGGAAACTTAGAAATGATTTCAATCTTTTCTCGGTCAACCTCTATGCCTTGTTTAAAAATTTTGTGGCCCAAAACAATGCCCTCATCCACCATGAAGTGGCACTTTTCCCAATTTAGTACAAGGTTTGTTTCTTCACATCTTTTGAGCACTTGTCTAAGGTTGTCAAGACAATGCTCAAAGGAATCACCCACTACAGAGAAGTCATCCATAAACACCTCTAGGAAATCTTCCACCATGTCCGAGAAAATTAACATCATGCACCGTTGAAAGGTAGCCGGAGCGTTGCATAGCCCAAATAGCATCCAGCTAAAAGCAAAAGTCCCATATGGGCATGTGAATGTTGTCTTCTCCTGATCTTCCAATGCAATGTTAATTTGGTTATAGCCGGAGTATCCATCCAAAAAGCAATAAAATGACCTTCCCGCTAGCCGATCAAGCATTTGATCAATAAAAGGCATAGGGAAATGGTCTTTGCAAGTTGCACTATTGAGCTTCCGGTAATCCATGCAAAATCTCCATCCGGTCACAGTCCATGTTGGGATGAGCTCATTTTTCTCATTTTGGATAACGGTCATGCCTCCTTTCTTTGGCACACATTGCACCGGGCTCACCCAAGAACTATCAGCAATGGGGTAGACTACCCCGGCGTCTAGCCACTTGATGATTTCCTTCTTCACCACCTTCTACATGGACGGGTTTAATCTTCTTTAGTGCTCCACACTAGGTTTGCTTCCTTGCTCCAATTGTATTTTGTGCTCACAGATTCTGACGGGAATCCCTCGGATGTCTGCTATTTTCCACCCAATGTCTTGTTGATGTTCCCTTAGGACATTCAATAAATGATCTACCTGCACATCATTCAACAAGGAAGAAACGATTGCCGGTAAAGTATCATTAGAGGCAAGAAATTTATACCTTAAGTGTGGTAGAAGTGGCTTGAGTTCAAGTTGTGGTGGCTCAATAATTGAAGGCTTTGCTGGGGGAGTGGCTCTATTCTCTAAGTCAAGAGAAAGCTTCTTTGGTGCGTAAGTATAAGACCCACGTCCTTCTAATGCATTCATCGATTCCATGTACCCCTCCATGTTTTCACCATCAAAATTTACCAATATCATCGCCAAAGCCTCACCTAGGCATTATTCTTCCATCTTCATTTCACTTGCGTCCTCTACCTCATCAACAACATCAATGACTGAGATGCCTTCATATGCATGTGGCAACTTCATACCCTTACTTGCTTGGAAGGTGACCTGTTCATCATTAACTCAGAACTTGATTTTATTTCCTTCCGAATCCATAAGTGCTCTTTCGGTAGCAAGGAATGGCCTCCCCAAGATGATAGGGATTTCCTTGTCAACGGCACAGTCAAGGATCACAAAATCGGCAGGAAGGAGGAACTTTCCCACTTTCACTAGGACATCATCAATAATTCTCACTGGTCTTTTGATTGAACGATCGGCCATTTGCAACCTCATGCTTGTAGGTCTCGGCATGCTTAACCCTGCTTGCTTGTAAATGGCAAGAGGCATAAAGTTAATGCCCCATTGTCAAAAAGAGCCCTTGCAAAATCTCGCAAGCCAATAGTGCATGGAATAGTGAATGCTCCCGGGTTTTCTTTCTTTTCAATGGTGGTTGTTGCAATAATGGAGCTAACCCCATGAGTCACATTCACCACTTCATTCTTGGTGGTTCTTTTCTTGTTTATCAAGTCCTTTAAGTATTTAGCAAAACCCGACATCTCTTGAAAGGCTTCCACAAATGGTATGTTCACCGACAATTGCTTGAGAATGTCATAAAATTTCTCGAATTTTCTATCTTCAACCCTCCTAGCAAGTCTTTGAGGGAACGGAGGGGAAGGTCTAGGAATTTGTGCTAGAGATTTTGGTGCCTCTTTCACCTTTTCCTTTACCTTTTCATGATTTTTTTCTTGGACTTTTACTCCTTTGGGAGCTTTTCAACTTCAATAACAATCGGCACTTCAACTTGTGCTTCAACCTCTTGCTCAAGATCATCTACTCCAACAATTTTTTCATTTTATCCTTGAATTATCTTCCCGCTTCGCGTGGTGATTGCCATGCAATGAGAAGTTGGACCACTCCCATTACCTTTAGGGTTTGCAATTGTGTCACTTGGGAGTGTGCCATGTTTTTCATTGTAGTGTTGCCTCTTTCTTGATTTTACAATATTCTTTTAAGCATGCTCTTCAACTTGAACTCACTTGAAGAACCTTCCTTATAATGCGAGGAGTTAGAGTATTGCCCCTTTGGTGGAGCATAGGGCTTTGAACTCCGGTTTGCATAGTTATTGTTGTTGTTGCTCCAATTACCTTGACTTGATCCACCTTGATCATTGCGCCGTTGTTGATGGCCTTGCCCTTGTGGGTTAGGCCTCTGTTGATTTTGTTGGCGATAACCACCTTGAGAATTATGGACATAGTTTACCTCCTCGCAATCTTCGTTTGACAAGGCTTGCACATCTTCCACAACATTTACCTTTTTAGTTTGGTTTTCAGTGAACATCTTGGTTAACACATTAATGTTTGTAGCAAGACCGGCAATTACTTGATCTCTCTCTTGGTTCTCCTTAATCATGTTGGTCAAAGAGGGAGTACCGTATGCAATTCTACCCGTGGTATCTTCCGAGTGCCAAGCTTGATTGTGTTCTGCCATCTTGTCGAGAATTTGTGTGATCCTTGTGAATGTTTTGTCCATAAAAGATCCATCCATCGCATTCTTTTCTATGGATTGGTTCAATGGATCCAAACACATGTAAAACTTTTCTAACAAGATTTTGTCCAGAAAATCATGATTAGGCGACATCACTAGGTATAGCTTGAACCGATCCCATGCCTCATGTAGGTGTTCTCCCGGTAGTTGCTTGAAGAAGAAAATTTTATCCCTGAGCTCGGATTTCTTGCTTTGTGGGAACCATTTGGCTAGGAAAGCACGAACTAGTTCAGGCCAAGAGTGATGGAGTGAGGTGGTAGATTTTGGATCCATTTCCTTACCTCTCCAACTAGTGAGTACTTGAATAACCTCAGTCTTAGGGCATCATCTGACACGTTGCTATGTTTGTGCATCGCACACACACCCAAGAAGTTTCTAAGATGTTGTGTTGGATCATCATCGGTAGAATTCCTATAAAACCCCTCTGCTTTAAGCATTAGGATCAAACCATGTTCCACCTTGAAGGTAGAAGCCTCAACTCGAGGAGGGACAATGGCATTTGTGTCCTCGATGTACTCATCTATATCCACAAAAGGATTCTCTTCTTCATCATACTCTACCATGTTTATCTAGCACACCAAGCAAAGCAATCAAACTGTGATGAAAATAAAACGTGAAGTAAAGCACACACTAAATAGTAATTTCAAACCGTATTCCCCGGCAACGGCGCCAAAATTTGATACGCTCAAATTATACCTTAATAAATAGTGTAAAGCGGTCGATGTCAAATATAATAACCCAACAAGGTTGGGGTCGAAGACCACAGGGAATAGGTGTGAAAAGGTTACTTGAGTAGTGTGAAACTTGACTTAATTTGTAACTTTATTCCGTTAGCTAAAAAGAATGTTGTAATTGAGTGAAATGAAGACAAGTATAATATTGTGAGGTTGTAATTAATCTGATTAAGAAAACCAAGGTTGTGTCCCCATTGATGGAATGTAATGCTATCGGTGCTAATATGATATATTTCTAATGGAAGGTCCTTTGATATGCAAATAGTTTCTAAGTGACTACCCAATATTCCCCAATAGTTGGGTAATATCTACTCTTTAAGAGTTTTCCAAATGTAAAAGAGTTGCAATTGAAAATGACCAATTTATGCCAAATAGAACCCACTTATTCCTAGGCGATTCCATTAAACAAGGCTTAAAGCCTTGAGTTTTTGGTATTCAATTCTACCAAACCCTAGCCCACTTTTCCAAGTGAAGATAGAGTGAAATGGAATTAGTTAATGTTTGCAACCACTAACATCACATGAAGCATAAGAACTGAATAAATATCAACCAACCATTATATATATATTCAATGGTAAACACCCATTAACATTACACCCATCTAGGGTCCACAACCTTAGTAATTAAAACTAGCTACTCATACTGAAATCTAAGAACAAAGCGATAAATAGAATATCCAAAGATACAAGATTCTTTCTTCAAAAGTATCCAAAGCAATGGTGCATTCAATGCTCTAAAAGTAGTCTCTTTTTCTGACTCAGCCCCACACAAAAACCCAAATAAATCTATTTATAGTGGGCTAAAAGTCAGAGCCAAAATTGGATAAAAATAACGCTACAGAGCAGTTATGCGACCGCATACTGGTCGCAGATCACGTATGCAGTCCGCATATTCTTCGAATTCATCGCATAATCTCATGTCTCCAAATCCAGCTCTTGACCGCATTTCAATTATGTGGTCCGCATAATCTTTATGTGATTGCATATTCCTCCGCAGAAGTGCTTCTCAGCTTTCTTGATTTCAGTTATGCGATCACTATGCGGTCCGCATAATGAATCACATTTTCTCCTCTTAAGTTAACCAAAAATATGCTTTAGTCTGCGATGGTTATGCGGTCCGCATATGCTTTATGTGACCGCATACTTGCATCATTTCTGCCCTTTTGTGGCTTTTTGACTTCTTTTCCATGTTTTTAGGTCCTGAAGCCTCATGCAATGCAAAACACCAAAACTTCATAAGAATTAACTAAAAATACATTGAAAGATGAGCTAAGGTCTATGTAATTGGTATCAAATGTGCCGAAATTCTACGGCACATCAACACCTCCAACTTAAACTCTTGCTTGTCCTCAAGCAACTAGAACAAAAATTATCCTAATCTAAACTTTTACCGACAATTCACGAACAGTAGTGTCCATAGATGGTATTTACTGTCAGTTAACAAGCATGTAACTTTATTTATTGATCCTTCATGGAAGACAAATATCACTTAACAATGCGACCAATCAACTTGTGAACTTTGAGCCTCAACCAAACTAACAAAATATTACTCATAGCTAAGTGCACTCGTATCCTACTTCAAGAACCTAACTTCTGTTAAATCTTGCAGTTCATGCACGTTCGCAACAAAAAAAATCCCCAACTTATACATATTTACAGGGGGTGCAATCAAACACTCTTTCACTCGGAACGAAAGCTACATGTTACAAGTATCAGTCCATATGCTTGCCCTTATTTTAACTTGTTGCTATCTCAGGAATGATTGGCTATAGATCACCTAGGACTTTTCACATTTTGTATTGTAGGTTTCGGGACGGGTTGGATGAATATCTGGGAACGTAGTGGCTATACCCACCTTGAACTCTACATATACTTTGCTTCTTTACTACATAACATTGATTTACCTCGAGTTACCGAAAACGAATCACCTCAAAGTGTTTCTTCAATTTCTACAAGACTCCACTTTTCCTTCACTTTTCTTTCTTTTTTTTTTTTGTATTTCCACCATTTTTTTTAAAGCATTTCGTTTCGGAGCTCGAGTTTCTTCATATATATACAATGTCAACCTTTCCAATCTCCACTTTGTACTGGCACCCCCAACTTAGGCTTTTAGCCTCATTCTTACTCGTCCAAGGAGGGTTAGGTTCAAAAGGTTAGCTAGCAGTCACAAAGATAGCCTAAGATCATCTCAGCACCCAACCATTAGCATGAGATTTTCACAAAGAAACCAATCGGGCAAGTTCTAGACATCACAAGTTAAGCATGCGTATTATTTACACAAATCCTCACTCACTCACGGTGCATGAACTGTTCGACTCAACATAGTTTCAGCCCTCAAGTGAATGCAAGGCAACTCACAACTTTTATCACATGATATGTAAGATTCTGAGTAAACATAAAATAAAAGAGCGAGCCTCAAGTTCACAAGAATGACTAACCATACAAAAAATTTATTAAAGAAGGAAGGGTACAATTTATTCATCAAAAATTTCCTTACATGCCTGAGACTGGACAATCGCACCAAACAAGTCAAAACTTTCCATGCTACTGCCATGGTTCTACTATTACACCCTTGGAAAAGAACCCGGCGTAGAAAAACCAAGGGGAATTCATTACTAGCTATATGCATAATTTTTCATACAACTATTTACACAAAATATCTACCCCCACCCCTAACTTCAAGAGCATGCATTGTCTTCAATGCACAAAAAGTGGAAAGTAAAGTTTAGAGGCTTCCTGGGGCGCACTAGGCGCTTGGAGGGTCAGGAGCATGCTGGGCAACTGTGGGATCAACTCCAGACTCTGTAGCACTAGCAAGCGCAACCTCAGAATGTGTGGTAGTGGCCTCTGAGGCTGGAGTATGAAGCTCCACCTGCTGTGTGGATGAAGCAAGAGTTTGGGAGATGCTGGACTCTCCTAGTGATGCCTGTGGGGTAGCTGGATGTACCCTGGCGACCATGTCAGCAAGTGAATGTGCAATTTCTTTCTACACGTCTACTTCCTCTGCAACTTGAGCCTTTGTAGAAGCACCCTCTGTAAAAGTAGCCACCTGCTTAACCTTATAGTTCCGTTGACCCTCAATTTTCTATGCCAATGCTTCCTCATCGGTTTTCTCATCTTCAGTCGCTCCATCATCAGGTTCTCCTTCCGACTCTCCGGAATCATTCTCTGAAGGAGTGTCAATGTGGACAATGGCAGCTGGAGTCTTTGAAGTCTCCGCACCCTGTGCCTCCGGGTCTGTCATTAGGTTGGAGAAGTCCAAATTTAGTCTCGGAATGGAGGTGCTTGTACCCTGCTCATCGCCCTCCGGAAGGAGAGAAGTCAAATCGAACTCTAAGTTCTACAGCTTATGCAGCTCTATTTTCAGCTTAGTAACACCTTTCCTAAGTTGTGGCATATCTGCCCTTTTGTGGATTTTTGACTTCTTTTACATGTTTTTAGGTCCTCAAGCCTCATGCACTGCAAAACATCAAAACTTCATAAGAATTAACTAAAAATACATTGAAAGATGAGCTAAGGTCTATGTAATTGGTATCAAATATGCTGAAATTCTACGGCACATCAATGATGTGACAACAAGTGATAACAAAGATTGAGATACAATATGGAAATGAGTGAATATGACTGAGTATGTGATTGCAATTTAAGCAAATAACTCAACAGCAGAAATGACATCAACGAGTCCCAAGAGAATAAGCATATAACCTAAACATGGTTTCTAACATGGATCATAACTCAATTACTCTAGCACGTAAAAATTTCATGGATACAAAAATATTAGGTAGCTATATAGTACCACAGAATCAACCGATTCACAATTCACATTGTGCACGCCCACACGCCCGTCACCTACCATGTGCATCACCTCAACACCAAACACACAACACGTATATTCAGGGGTTCATACCCTCATCATCAAGTTTAGAAGTGTTACTTACCTCGAACAAGTCGAATCCAATACCGAACAAGCCAAACGATACTCCAAAAATGCCATCCCGCGTGTACCGACCTCCGAACGGCTCGAAACTAGCCAAAATCAACTCAAGAACATCAAATAATGCCAATGGAAACAAACTCAATCGATAAAGGTGGAATCTTTATTTAAAAGCCTAAAGTCAACCTAAAAGTCAAACCCGGGCCCGCACCATGAAACCCAAAAAACTCAAAAAATCTGACAACCCATTCAATTACGAGTCCAACCATACTAATTTCACTCAAATCCGACTCCGAATTGATGTTCAAAACTCAAAAATTCACTTTATGAAATTTTAGACAAAAACTCCAAAATTTCACTTTGAAATCATCAATAAAATGCCAAAAACAAGTAGATAACACTTACCCCAAACCATGGGGTGAATATTGCCTCAAACATCGCCCAATCTGAGCTCCCCAACTCAAAATATGACCAAATGAACAAACCCTCGTTATTATATGTTTTTGCCCAGATGTTCTGCTTTGTTTTGCATTCCGAACAATCCCAAAACTCATTTCTGATGCCTCTAATAGATTCCTTGTGAAATTTCAATCAAGTTAGGCTTTTGAATCACTCCATTTGGCCTTGTAATGAAGGAGATATGTTGGCTTCAATATTTAGAAATAGTACAGATTATTAAATACGAATTCAGTAGCAATTTCGTAATTAATCTTGTAACGACCTAGTCGGTCTTTTTGAGAGTTATAGCTCCGATCCCCTATTTAGTGCTTTCCCCGTATCTGTTGTAGCTTATGTGACTTGCCGGTATCTGTTGCAGATAGTGGCTTCTCAGGCCCAGAGATCAAATGTTGCGCCTACTTCTTCCAGTAAGCCAGGGGAATCTACTAGTTCCAGGGTGAACAAGTTTCTTAAGTTAGATCCTCCAGTGTTCACGAGTACTAATCCCGAGGAGGACCCCAGGACTTCATTAATGAGATGCACAAGACTCTTTGAGTTATGCGTTCTACTGAAACAGAAGCAGTGGAGTTGGCTTCCTAGTGCCTGAAAGAGGTGGCATATTCTTGGTTTGAATTGTGGGAGGAGTCTCGTGAGTGGAATGAGTTCACCGATGCTTTCATTGATCATTTATTGCCTGCCGAGACTAAGGCAGCCCATGCCGCTGAGTTTGAGAGCTTAAGGCAAGGTAGCCTGAGTGTCTGGGAGTACCATATGAGATTCGCGCGCCTGTCCAAGTATGTTGTATACATGCTGCCCACTATGGAGGTGAGAGTGCGCCGGTTTGTGTAGGGCCTTAGCCCTTTGGTTAATAATGAGGCCGCTACAGCTGTCTTGAATTCTGATATTAACTATGGGAATATGGTGGCATTGCTCAAGCTACATAGAACCGTAAATTGAAGAATAGGATGGATCGAGAGAGTAGCAGCATGGCCCGGTCCCCGGGCAATCTTGGAGGTTCGTTGGGTAATGGTGATGGTATGTCGGCATTTAAGGGTGGGTCATCAGGTCCATCCCAGTCTTTTGCTCAGTCCTCAGTTAGTGCACCGCTGTCGGGGCCCAATCAGTAGCAGCGGAGTCGTTATAGGCCCGGTCAGGGCAACAAGGGATCCTACTAGCAGGGTCAGCCTGGTGGTAGATTCCAGTAACAGCAGAGACCCCAATACCCTAGGTGTGGAAAGATTCACTTGGGAATCTGCTACACGGACCTACCCATATGCTATGGGTGTGGATTGAGGGGTCACATTCAGAGGGATTGTCGTTCGTCCCACCAAGGTGCGGGCAGGGGTACGGCACGTCCAGCCAGTTCTACAGCTACTATATCTATAGCACCTCCTCCAGCTCGAGGCACTCCAACACCCGGAGGGCGTGGTGCGGCTAGGGGTGGTACATAGAGTTCGAGAGGACGCAGCCGTTTCTATGCTATGAAGGGTCGCCAGAGTTCAAAGGCTTCTCTAGATATTGTCGCATGTATATTGACTGTCCAATTTCATGATGTGTATGCTCTTATTGATATCGGTTCCACTTTGTCCTATGTCACTCCCTATGTTGCTATAGAATTTGGGGTTGAACCGGAACAACTTCATGACTCGTTCTCTGTATCTACTCCGGTTGGCGAGTCTATTATGGCCGCGTGATTTTGTAGAGATTGTGTTGGCATGGTGCGTGGTCGAGACACCATGGCCGATCTTATTGAATTGGGGATGGTTGATTTTGATGTAATAATGGGGATGGATTAGCTTTATTCATGTTTTCCAAACCTTACTGTCGAACCAGAACCGTTAGGTTTGAATTTCCAAATGAGTCAGTGATTGTATGGAAGGGGGATGATGTGGTGTCGAAGGGTAGGTTTATTTCTTACCTTAAGGCCACGAAGATGATTAATAAGGGGTACATTTACCATTTGGTCTGGGTTACGGACACCGATGTTGAGGCACCTACACTTGAGTCTGTGCCGGTTATGAGTGAATTTCCGGAGGTCTTTCCGGATGAGCTCCTTGGGATCCCACCAGATAGGGAGATTGATTTTGGGATTGATGTGATGCCTGGCACGCAACCTATATCTATTCCGCCCTACAGAATGGCACCGGCAGAATTGAAGGAGCTAAAGGAACAATTGAAGGATTTGTTAGAGACGGGTTTCATCCGGCTGAGTGTGTCACCTTGGGGCGCACTGGTCCTTTTTGTAAGAAAGAAAGATGGGTCACAGAGAAAGTGTATTGACTATCGACAGCTCAACAAGGTTACAATCAAAAAATAAGTACCAACTGCCAAGGATAGATGACTTATTTGACAAATTGCAACATGCTAAGTATTTCTCCAAGATTGATATATAATCCGGGTATCACCAATTGAAGATTAGGGAGCAGGATATTCTGAAAACAGCTTTCATGACCCGGTATGGGAACTTCAAATTCCTGGTAATGTCTTTAGGGCTAACAAATTCCCCCACAGCTTTCATGGATCTTATGAATCGAGTCTTCAAGACTTTTCTTTACTCCTTCGTGATAGTGTTTATTGATGATATCCCTGTATATTCGCGAAGTCGAGAGGTCCATGCCGATCATCTCAGGGCAGTTTTGCAGACCCTGTATCAACACCAGTTATATGCGAAGTTTTCAAAATGTGAATTTTGACTTGAATCTATCACGTTCTTGGGTCATGTCGTCTCCAGAGAAGGAACTGATGTTGATCCTCAGAAGATTGCAGCTGTGATGAATTGTCCTAGACCTACTACCCCAACAGAGATTCGCAGTTTCTTGGTCTTAGCAGCATATTACAGGAAGTTTGTGGAGGGGTTCTCTACTCTTACCTCTCCGTTGACTAAATTGACGCCGGAGGCGGTTAAGTTCCAATGGTCAGATGCTTGTGAAAGGAGCTTCTAGGAGTTGAAATCGAGATTGACTACGACACCAGTGTTAATTCTACCAGACGGTACAAATGGGTTTGTGGTATATTATGATGCTTAAAGAATCGGATTTGGGTGTGTATTAATGCAACATGGCAAGGTAATAGTTTATTCTTCTAGGCAACTCAAGAATCATGAAAAGAACTATCCAACACATGACTTAGAGCTTGCAGCGGTGGTCTTTGTGTTGAAGATTTGGCGTCATTACTTGCATAGGGTCCATGTGGATACATTCATGGACCATAAGAGCCTTCTATATATTTTCAAACAGAAGGAATTGAATCTAAGGCAGAGAAGATGGCTTGAGTTACTCAAGGATTACAACATCGATATCCTATATCATCCGGGGAAGCTTAATATTGTGGTGGATGCTCTTAGCCTGAAATCTATTGGCAGTTTGGCTTACTTGGAGACATATCAAAGGTCGTTGTCCAAAGAGGTTCATCGGTTGGCTAGTTTGGGAGTTCGTCTTGCGGGCTCTAGTGAAGGAGGGGTGATTGTGCAAAATAGGGTTGAATCGTCGCTTGTGGTGGAAGTCAAGGAGAAGCAATACAACGATCCATTGTTAGTACAATTGAAGGAGGGGATTCATAAACATAAGACCATGGCCTTTTCTCTTGGTGTGGATGATGGTACACTAAGGTACCAAGGACGACTATGTGTTCCAAATGTAGATGGTCTCCGAGAAAGAATCATGACTAAGGCTCACACTTCCAGGTATTCCGTGCATCCGGGCTCTACAAAGATGTATCATGATCTTAGGGAAGTCTACTGGTGGAATGATATGAATAGGAATGTAGCGGACTTTGTGGAAAGATGTCCAAATTGTCAGCAAGTGAAGGCTGATCACCAAAGGCCCGGTGGGTTGGCACAGAAGATAGAAATCCCAATGTGGAAGTGGGAGATGATCAATATGGACTTTGTGGTGGGATTACCTTGCACGCCTCGCAAGTTTGACTCGATTTGGGTAATTGTGGACTGACTCACGAAATCAGCACACTTCTTACCTATTAAGGCTACCAACATATCAGAACAATATGCTCAGTTGTATATCAAGGAAATAGTCAGGTTGCATGGCACTCCAATTTCTATTATCTCAGATCGAGGGGCACAATTCACGGCTAATTTTTGGAAGAAATTTCAGCAAGGTTTGGGCAGTCAGGTGAATCTTAGTACAACTTTTCACCCGCAGACTGACGGACAGGCAGAGCAGACTATTCAGACGCTTGAGGATATGTTGCGCGCTTGTGTTCTTGACATAAAGCGTAGTTGGGATGATCATTTTCTGCTCATAGAGTTTGCCTACAACAATATTTATCATGCTAGCATTCATATGGCATCGTTCTATGCTTTATATGGTAGGAGATGTAGATCTCCCATTGGGTTCAAGATTGGAGAAGCGGAGTTGATAGGGCCAGACCTTATGCATCAGGCTATGGAAAAGGTTAAGATCATTAAGGAGCGGTTAAAAACTGCTCAGAGTCATCAGAAGTCCTATTCAAATGTTCGTCGTAGGGATTTG
Source organism: Nicotiana tomentosiformis (assembly GCF_000390325.3). Lineage (NCBI taxonomy): Eukaryota > Viridiplantae > Streptophyta > Magnoliopsida > Solanales > Solanaceae > Nicotiana > Nicotiana tomentosiformis. The sequence goes on from NC_090817.1 coordinate 46,084,024, forward strand.
GAGTTCAAAGAAGATGATTGGGTATTCTTGAAGGTTTCCCCTATGAAGGGTATAATGGGGTTCGGTAAGAAAGGAAAATTGAGTCCGAGGTATGTCGGACCATATAGAATCATTCAGAGGATCGGTCAGGTGGCTTACAGGCTAGAACTACCTCCAAAGATGTCTTTAGTGCACCCAGTGTTTCATGTATCCATGTTGAAGAAGGTGGTTGGAGATCCGTCGCTTATTGTTTCAGTTGAGATTGTTGAGGTTAATGAAGAATTGACTTATGAAGAAATTCCAGTTGCCATTCTTGATAGGCAATTCGAAAGTTGAGGAACAAAGAGATTGCCTCCGTGAAAGTACTATGGCGGAACCAGCAGGTTGAAGAGGCCACCTGGGAGGCCGAGGAAGAAACGAAGAAGAAATACCCTCATTTGTTTGAATAGACATGTATTTATAAAGTTGTGTTTTATGAAAATACTAAGAGTTTACCTTCTATGAATTATGTATCATTTGTACAATTGATGTTAAGGGTGTTCCTTTTTGGTTATATACTGCTCGTGAGGCCACGGTTGGCGTTGTTTTTATGTTATGTTACATCGTTGGTTCATGTATATATTGTTAGGGTTGGTTTCTGGGATTCTCTGACAGGTGGATAGGCCCAGTTACAGAGGAAACTCTTGCAAAAATTTTGGAAATTTGGGGAGTTAGTAAAAATTTTGGAATTGTTGGTGTGTGTGTTATAGCAGCTGAGTCACATTGATTTCTAATGGCAGATTTTGGCCTCATTCGAGGACAAATGATCTTAAGAGAGGGAGGATGTAAGGCCCCGTAAAATTTTTACCTAAAACCTGGGGTCTTGTGTTTCGTACTTTTTGGGTTGAACAGTGCGTTGGGGAGTTGAAGAAAATTTTTGGAAGTACTGGGCATTTCTACGGTCCATTCTGCAGTCGCAGAACTGATCTGCGGACCGCAGATCTGTCGCAGACTGAAGCAGAAATCTAGGCAAATTTTTGGACTATTATGCGGTCCATTATGCGGCCGCATAATCATTACGCGGGCTGCATAACCCGTTGCAGATCGAATAATAAAATTTCTAGAGGGAAGTTCTGCGGCGCATTATGCGACCGCAGACCAGTCATAGAGTGAGGCAGGAGTTTCCAGTTCCGGAGGGCTATTATGCGGTCCTTTTTGCAGACCGTAGAAGCGTTATGTGGTCGCATATGCGACCGCAGATCTACATCGGGGCTTCATTTCTTTCTAATTTTTGACCCAACCCTATTTCGATATATTGAAGTAAAGGGCCACTTTTGAAGCAAACATCTGACATTTCTACAGAGAGGGATTACTATAGAGTGAGAGGGGAAGTTCCTAAGCTTATTGATCATTAACTCTTGATCAAAGTTGAGGAATTCACAAGAAAATTTACTAGGTTTTCATCCTAGAGGTAAGATTCTACCCCTTATCCCTCAATTTCGTGATTTTACAGAAAATATATAATGAGAAAAGCAATTCTTCGGTGTAGGAGTTGTCCACTATGCATGCATGCACTATCGAGGGTTGAGGGAAGAATGTTGAGCTAAATTGGGTAGACTTTGGGTAGTGGGATGGAGGAATCCACCATAGGAGGACCTTGAAATTATAATACCCACCTAATGTTTGATAAAATGCCCAAATGAGCTGGAACCATAAACTCTCTCCTAATTTGTGTTCAATTTTGCTATATTTCTCAATAGATCGAAGAGGCTAAGAATTCTAGAACATTTTAGTAATTTAAAAATCTTGAGGCGAGGTATGTTGGCTAAACTCATCTCTTAGAATTGAACCCCACAATATCCTTATAAGTCCCAAGTTGTTTATTATGAATTGATTATTCTGAATAAGCCTTGTGTCGAAAGATATATGTTCAATATGTATTCTATTGTTCTTGTTATGTTATGTTCTATTTGAAAATGTGCTTGAAGCATGGGTTGCATATCCAAATGTTTTATCTTTAAGTCGTGATTCAAATGAAGGCTATTATGCCAAATTGGTTAAGAAATCTCAATGTGTTTAACATTCTTATTTTATCAATATGTGGACTTAAAGTCTTGAATAGAAATGCTCTATTGTTGATTATCCGTGATAAGGTTTGAAAGTGAAAGAGATAAATATGAAGTATGAAATACGACAAACGTGCCAAGAGTGACATTGTGTTATGGCCATCGGTGCCAATGAACTGCATGATATATAAAGGATAATGAAATGAGTTGTCAACCCTTTTTAAGTAAATAAACACCCTAGGAGTATTGTAGGTCACCGAGGAGGGTAGGTTGAAATAACCTAACCCTGAAACTACACATGCCGGTGTAGCAGGCTTGCTTGGCCGGGTTCTCTCGGTTGGGCGATGGTCGAGCTCCCCGAGTATGGGGCGTGACAACCTTGAAGTCTCCTGAAAAAGCTAAATGATCACTAGCATCCGGCACGAGCAGATATACCTGGATCTGCACAAATATATGCAGCAGTGTAGTATGAGTACACCACAACGGTACCCAGTAAGTATCAAGCCTAACCTCGGTAGAGTAGTGACGAGGACAGGTCAGGACACCTACTAGGCCAAGATAAACTGAACAAAGTATAATAAAGATGAATAATGGAAAATGAGGAAGTGAATGATAACGAAGAAGTACAATAATATAGGCAATAACATATTTTAAGGCAAGAAAGGCAACGAGAAGTCAACCCATGATGAGAACAACAAGTAATCGAATACGGACAAATACAAGTAAGACAATGAATAAAACAACAAGAACTGTTCAACCAACAAGCCATTTTAACATGGAATGTATAACAAGAATCACAACTGAGGTACCATGCCTTATATTCACATTTCACAATTTCAATCACAATTTTTCCTTATATCGCCGCGTGAACCTTACATATAGATATTTTTTAAAATATTTTCCCGAAATAGCTGCACGTGCTTTATCCCCCTTATGTCGCCGCGTGGCTTCAAGTAATTCTCATTACTAGAAGCACGCACATAAATTCCACCTTATGTCGCCGCATACACATCAACCCCTCTTTATACTACCGCATGTGTATCAGTATCACAATACAATAACAACTCGCACCACATGTGCCCATATGGCACAACTTGCACAATCAACAATACCAAAGTTACCACAATATATAGCCCACGGCTTGATCACAATGTATACAAGAATCTCAATAATAACATAATAAATTTAGAAATACTCAATAAGGAAAGATATCTCAACAATTAACAACTTCAACCTCAATGTGATAATGGCTTACATAACTTCAACATCAATAACCCAACAAGAAGATATTCCACGAAATAACAACTTCAAGTAAGTGCAATTTAACAATAAAGAGGTAACAAGACAATAAGAGAGGTAGCAACTTTAACTAAAGCACATAAGAGCAATTATGACAACAAAGGATAGACCAATTGATAACAACGTCAATTAGAGCATGTGAGAGAAAATTTTACAAATGAAAGATGTGACACCTTGTAACAAATTCATTTAAATGCATGGAAGAAGTCTAAAAGTCTAAGCCAGTCAAAATACCACATCTAGCCCGTGTACACACTCGTCACCTTGTGTACAAGTCTTCCACATAGTACAATTAACACAAACAACCCAAATCCTAAGGGGTAGTTCCCCCACACAAATTTAGGCAAGATACTTACCTCAATTAGGCCAAATCAACCCTCGAAAATAGCTTTTCCCATAAAATTCACCTCCACACGGCTCAAATCTAACCAAAAATGACTTAATATCATCAAACAATGCAAGGGAAACCAATTGCAATAGATAAAGCTATGATATTTAGATATTTCCCAAAAAAAGTAAACAAAATTCAACCTCGGGCCTGCCCGATCAAAACCCGGATACAAGGGTAGATTCCGACTACCCATAACCCCATGGGTCCATATAAGTATTTTGTTTTCAATTCCGAGTCCAAATCGACTCTCAAAATACAAATTCTCATTTTTCAAAACTTTGACAAAAATCCCCCAAAGTTCCTCTTGATTCTCATAAATTTGATGTTAAATCTAAGATATAATCATGAAATATAGTTGGAAATTAATTAGAATCACTTACACAATGATTGTAGATGAAAATCCCCTCTCCAAGTCGCCTCTTACCGTGTTTAGGATTCTAAAATGAGAGAAAAAGAGATGAAATCCTGACTCCCAACCCTTTTGTTCAGTTTCAGATGTCGTGATTGCTACAATTGTGAACCCTCGCAATTGCGAAGAAAATCTCGCAAATGCGGCTACTGACAACCTAAGGAGAACTTCGCAAATGCGACAAAGTATGTCGCAATTGCGATTCTACCCATATTTGCATATGTTCGCATTTGCGAGTGAGGCATCGCAATTACGATACCTGGCCCTCACATGTTCACTTTGTAATTGCGAGATTGGTGCTCGCAATTGCGACATCAGAGACACCAGCAACTTCTTTTCAATTCAAACCTTTCTGAAACACGTCCTAAACATACCCAAGCCCTCGGGGATCCAAACCAAATATCCACACAAGTTTAAAAATATCATATGAACGTGTTCCCGCAATCAAAACACAAAAATAACATATAGAACTACAAATCAGACATCAAATCGCATGAATTTCAAAGAAAAGTTCAAGAACCTCTAGAATTGCAACCAAGCGTCCGAATCCTATCAAATCAACTCCAAATGGCACCAAATTTTGCATACAAGTTGCAAATAGTATAACGAATCTATTCCAAATCCCAAAACCTAATACGAACACGATAGCCAAAAGTCAACTTACGGTCAAACTTGGAAAATCTTCTAAACCTCAAATTGCCAACTTTCGGCAAAACAAGTCAAATCAACCTACGGACCTCCAAATTCGATTCTGGGCATATGCCCAAATCCAAAATCATGATACGAACCTATTGGATCCATCAAAACATCGTTCCGAGGTCATTTTCACAAAAGTCAAACATTAGTCAACATTTCTAACTTAGGCTTCTATGCGAAAAACCAAAGGGTCCAAATCAGCCCAAAACCTTCTTGAAACAAAACTAACCAACCCCGCAAGTCATAAAACCTTAAATACACATGTGTGAAGCATCAAAATGGGAAATAGGGTGCAAATACACAAAACTCTGAATCTCAAAATGTAATGAAATCTCGACTATGTGTTTGCCTGTAGATTAAAAGACTGCTCTGAGTCTGTTTGGGTGTTCTATAGCTCTAATTTGATACCCTAAACCTGCTTCATGAAACTTTGTCTAAATGAATTCTAATGAGGTATTGGATCCTGTTGGAGCACATGTGAATAAGTGTTTGGAATGTTTCTACTGACTTTTCTTAGATGGTTTAAAATGACACTTTAAAACCTAGAGACCTCTTTGGTATAGTAGGCATGCCTATGAAATAATTGATCAACAACTTTACTTTGTGACCCTCTTTGACCCTTTTTGAACAAAACAATAGCCCTTAGGGGATTATGTGAGTAACCCGCATAGTTTTTAGGGTGATTTTGAATTTTGAAACTCCTCAAACATCCTTTGAGAATTCATATGTGATCATGCATTCTGATAGTGATTCATATGAAATGAAGCATGTGTTATTCCCCTGGTTATTTGTTGTATTTTATCTTAAGACGACTGTCTCAATCTCTAAATAATCTGTTGGATAACAAACCCGGTACTGTCTTGCAATTGTTTGTATCTTCATTTGACCAAGATCTTAAAATTTTCATATTTATGTGACTTGGGGAACCATATTGGACCTTCTATACTTTTGCTAGTTTGTCCCATGTTCAATTTGGGACTGCCTAGGAACCCGTTTGGTTGAATACTAATTTAGGATTTCTTTTGTGCATAAACATGTGTAGAAGAATGAGTTTCAATGTTTAAGGGTGTTTGGTGTGGTCTTGACTTTACTGTTAAGGAACCCCTCCTTGGTAAGGGCAGTGCTCAAGGTCCAAAAGACCCTCGTGAACTCTGAAGTGTCAGGGGTTCACAGAGGAACCATGTAAGTAAATATGATTTACCCTAAGCCTATAATAATTGACCTTAATTAATCTTCAGGGTATTATCACAAACGAAAATTTAGCTTTGCTATATTTACTTTAGATCATGTTCATATTTATTGTAAACTTTCTGTTGCTTCATTCTTTATCTGCATATACTAATTGATCTTATATTTTCGTTTTGCATGAGTACTGGGCCTATGGAGTCCCTTATGGAATCAAGCCGAAGTTCGAAGAATAGGATGTGCCCCTGTCGTCCGCTTGAAGTTTGCTGCTTGAATTTTGTTGTGCTTACTGGTCGTTAGCCCAACTCAACAGTCCGCCTTTTCCCTCATTGAAATTATTATTATTGTCCTGTTCATTGTATATGTTATTGTGGAACAAACATTGATATTGAATATTAGTTTTTTTCCTTGATTATTTAGGAAATACTTTAGGTAGACCAAACATAATAAGGTAAAGGGTAGCTTTGACCGAGAAGATTACTCGCTGTAATAGTCTTAACAAATTTCTGAGATCTGAATATTTTAGACTAATTATTTATCAATTAATTTTCCTTTTGTTGCTTACCCCTTTCCTAATGAGTTTTCGGCATTTAACGGATTCGAATAAGTTTAAACGGGAACACCCATTTGAAAAACTTTTCGAACAGATCACCTAGGAAAGTTTAAATTATCGAATACGAAGGCCGGCTTGGATTTTTTTACAACGATAGAAAGATGACTTTTTTGAAAATGTTTTGACTTATACCAAATAATCTTCAAATGAACAAAAAAGGTACACTTTGATATATGTAAAATGTTAAAATAGAATTCATGTTTTTAAATAATCCCTTATTTTATAAACCTTATCATATAGTTTTGAAACATATGTCGCCACTTCTAAATTTGCAAATCCTTTCTCAAGAATGAACGAATTAAAATGTTTTCTCATTTAGTAAAGACTTTCACATAGATCTGTTTAGTAACTTTAATAATTAATTAACTAGGATATAAACATTTCTCTCTCCGCACCTAGCCTAATTTAAGTAACCACTTCAAGTTGATTTTAATGGATGCCTAATACCTTCCTCTTAGAATAACTAGAACCCTTACCCGGATTCTCACTAGTTCAGTAGACCATTAAGATAATGATACTCATAGACTTAGAGGTACCCCTAGTATATCTTTAAATATTAGGTGACGACTCTTCTTTTATCAACTTCAGGGAAACCTGACAAGCTAAAAAAATAATACAAAATTATGCTCGCAAGACGAATATAGTATAGAAAATATCGTATCCACGTGGATTGGATTTAAACAGTATTTTCGTAGCTTCTAGTATTAATTACTATCCAAGATGATCAACAATTTAGAGTTGTGTAATTTAAAACTAAAATTTACTAGAAGTCTAAACTATTGGCTAATGACAATCGCAACAAGAGTAAGCAAGAAGATATCAAAGAGAGAAAATAGGGGTTGATTGGATAGGTGTAAGATACTTGTTTGAGAATTAACTCTAGTTACTTCACTTCCATGGTTCAAGTGAGTCTCTCGAATTCACTCTATTATGTTCAAACATTTAGTAAAAACTCCTCTCTCGATTAAGTCTCAATCTTACGATATGAACTAAGTTAAGCTTGGTAAAGATATGTAAGAATTCATAGTGGATTGATCCTTAGGAGAACCTCTTTCGATTATCCTCCTAACTAGGTCTAAACATTAATTCAAGTAGCCTCTTTCGATTACTAACAAGACTCAATTAATTCAACCAATAAGATAATGAAAAACATCACAAATTATGCCTCTTTCGATTACATAAACAAGTGAATATATATGCAACAATAAAAACACCAAAAATGCTTCAATTTATAAAACTAGAGTTAATATCCACAAATAATTCTCAAAACACCAAATCCATCAATCCCTAAGGAAGAATTATTCCATAGATATGGAGAAATTCATCACAATTATGTTTAAGTCAAAGAAAAACATAAAACATCCAAACCCTTGTCTTGAGTGAGGATGAATGGTGAAATCCTTGTGCTCTTGCTTCTCCCTCTTCTCCTTAGCTTTCTTAGGTCTAAATTATGTCAAAAGTCCTCAAAATACCATTTTTTCATGTATATATACCAAGTAGGGTCGGGCCCAAATAAATACACCTTCTCCTACGCAAAATAAAATACTTTTTTCGGACATGACGTGCACGGCCGCGTACCTGGAAGTTTGCTCGCGCACTTGGCCGTACATTTTTCACCATGTTCTGCCTCCAATGCGCGACCAGTGCGCGGCCGCGCACGTGGATGGAGTTCTATTGAGAATGTGGGAAAATGTAAAACATGAATTTGTATCCCTTTTAAACAGCTTTCTAACGATATATTGTGGAGCCAAAACGGAGTAATGAGAGAAATGTTATGTGCATTTTATTGGACAATGCGCAAGATACCTGCTCGATTCTTCGTTTCATTCTTAAAATGCACTGCCATCCGTTGATCCCCGAATACGATTCCGACTTAATCCTTGGGCTTTTACTCAGACTTCAACGCTCCCGAATAGCTTGAATTCATTCCATAATATCTACATAGATCGAAATCACTCTTACAAAGCATAAAACACATAATTAATGCAAAATACTAGCGATTAAAGCTCCAACTCAATTAAAGTGCAGTAAATTAGAGTGTAATAATCGACTAAAACATGAGATTATAGCCTACCATCAACACCCCATACTTAAACCATTGCTCATACTCAAGCAATCAAACTACGCTTCATAATGACACGACCTTTTTAAACAACTCTCATAACTCATCATACTAAGAATATTTAAAATAGACTAAGCACAATAGTGTAACATCCTCACCTCAAGAATTGACTCACAAGCACCACGCATTATTCACAACTTACTCACTTACTCTAACATAGAGGTCAACGACATTACCTTTCCTTCATGAATCAAATGCCCTCACACAACAAAAGAGAGCAGTTCCACACACCATAATAATTTAGAACAATCAGGAACTCAAGATAGAAAGAACTCACTCACTCTCAGAAACAACATTCATATGCCACAAAAGATAAACCATAAGATAAGTGTACTACTCTACTAATTGAGCTCATTCAGTCAAGGATCAAGTATGACTTTAATTGGTTGTAATGTACGCTGTGGGACGGATAAGATATATTTGGATATAAGAGTGACTATACCTCCCTAAGCACTTTAATACATAGAATATAACATTCAAAATCCCACACTTATGTCAAACTATACTCCACCTTAACATCAATATGCGTTAACTCCCTTCTTCTTTAAGCACAATTACATCAAGAGTTACCACTTATCAAAGATCATTTTTCACAATCATACAACTACATAAACTTTTATTTTTATTTTTCAATTCAAGTGGTTCTTACTTTTTCAATTAAGTGCATCTTCTCCTTATTCCATTAGTTCCACTAAAAAGCCAACCCAATCACCCCACACTTCAACTTTTACAAAGTTCATACAATTTCAAGTGCTCAAGAGAGGTAAATGGTCAATTCAAATAAATGGGTAAGGCATGTAATGTGGTTGCCAAAAAATAGGATTACAGGCTCAACGGGGTTAACTACGATACATAACAAGTTGGTGGGTAAACTATATAGCTGGCTCAATAAAGAAACGCTTATATCACTTTCAAGATTGAAAAAAACTACTATTTCGCTTTGCAAACACACGGGGCAAGTTCTAGACATCAAATGCAATGCATAGAATACACCAAACCTCACACACAGATGGCACATAACTCACTCAAGATTGTATTATCAAGACATCCTAGTCAAAGCAGTTAAGCAAAGTTAAGCACTCATACAAGAGTTAAACACTAAGCCTAAGCGTCACAACCAAAGTACTAACTATTCTCAAGGCACGATCAAGGTAAGAGATATTGCTTCCATTTCAAATCATAGCACAAGGTTTTCCTACTTCTAAAAACAAAAATCTAACTACACCCGGTTCAAACAAAACTATTGGAAAAGAACCGCGGCACAAAGAAAAACCAAGGGGTAATTAATGCACTAACTAAAAAAGAAAATATTTTTGTCTTTTTCTTTCGACTTAATTCCCTCAAAAAACCCGTCGAATGATATCCATCGTCGGGAAAAAATAAAATTTTTAAAATTATTATGTTTTTCTTCAATTTTTTATATCTCTAACTACTAAAATTAACAAAAACTAAAATACACATACATACAACATACAAATATCCCCCCTACCCCATACTTTAAGTTGTGGCATATCCCCATGACACACAATTAAAAAGCATAAGGTAAAGAAAACTTCCCTGAATTTTCAGTCGGGGTCTGAGTCGAAGTCGGGCTTTATTCCACGCAGACAACTTTTTCTCAACCTTCTTAAGGTATACCCCACACTTGTCTTTCTCAATCACTGGAGCCTTCTCTTTTGAACTCTTCAGCTTCCACTAAACACTTGCAGCTGGCTTCTCCTTTTTCACTCCAGTTGCTACATTCATCTCAAAAGTTAATGTTTCCTCACCCTCTCTAAGCATGAGTTTTCTATCATGTATATCCAGTATAGCTCTACCCGTAGCTAAAAATGATCTTCCTAGGATGAGGGGGACCTCTTTGTTCTCCTCCATATTCACCACTATGAAATCTACAGGAAATACGAATTTATCCACCCGCACCAAAACATCTTCTACTATCCCCTCGGGTGTTATAGTCGTTTGGTCTGCCAGCTGCAAAGATATTGGCATCGACCTTATCTTTCCAATATCCTTCTCCAGCTTCCTGTAATAGACAATGGAATTAGATTAATTGAGGCACCAGAGTCACATAAAGATTTATCAAAGTTAAGAGTGCCTAAAGAGCAAGGTATCGTAAAACTCCCTGGATCTCCAAACTTTTGTGGGAGTTTGTTTTGCAATATTGCACTGCAATGCTCTGTAAGTTTGACCACTGAGGTCCCTTCTATCTTCCTCTTCTTTGGAAGGATCTCCTTCAAGAACTTTGCATAAGCTAGCATTTGTGAGAGGACTTCCGTGAATGGCAAATTTACATTAACCTGTCTCAGTATATCTAGAAATCTCTCAAACTGCTTATCCATCTTTTCTCTATAGAGCTTTTGGGTAAAAGGTAAAGTAGGCATTTGCTTTCTCTCTTCATTGGATTCCTCCCTTCTTGAAGTTTCCTCCTTTTTCTTTCTCTCAGCTCCCTTCTTGCCTTTCTTCTACTCAGTCTTTTTATCATCATCTTCAATTTTCAGCTCCTTCCTACTTTCTTTTTCAAGCGCAGCTTCTTTGTGAATTGGAGTGGGATCTTTCAACACTTGTCCGCTTCTCAAGGTCACATCATTTACCGTGTCTTTGGGATTCTTTTTAGTATCAGCTGGCAGTGTACCTGGGATTCTCTCGGATAATATAGTTGCAATTTGTCCCACTTGTCTCTTCAAACTTCACAAACCTATCCCAAGTTCTTTAATAGCTGCACCATGAGCATCTAATCTCTCGTATGTCTTGACAATGAATGACTTCATCAGATCTTCTAACCCATACTGAACTGGTTGTTGAGGCTAAAACTGCAGCCTGTGCTGATTCAAAAAACTAGGAGCTCCTTGAAATCTGGAGTTATTTTGTTGCCATGCATTTGCTGTACTCCCAGGTGAGCTCCATGAAAAACCGAGGTGCTTCTGACCCATTGCACTGAAGTTGTAATTACCTATAGCATTAACTTCCTCGATCGAGGCTTGACACTCATGAGTAGGGTGTCCTCTTCCACATATGTCACATGCTATAGGAGGCTCACTATGTATTGAAGCTAAAGTTAGCTTCCTTATTTCCTTTGCCATGGCATCAAGTTGTACCTGCATAGATGTGTTAGCGTCAACTTGGTGAACACCAGTCGTTCTTCCTCTTTTAGCAACTTCAGAGGGCCACTAATTTGCATCCTCAGACAACTCATCCAGAATAGTGACTATCTCCTCTGGAGTCTTTTTCGTCAACGGACCTCCAGCTACGTTGATCAATGTTCTACGTGAAGTTGGTGTGAATCTATCCCAAAAATCCTGGAGTTGCATCCACAGATCTATTTCACTATGCTGACACATACGCACTATTTCATTGAACCTCTCCCAAGTTTCAAACACCGTTTCAGTCTCATTCTGATAGAAGTTGTGGATTTCCCTTCTAAACTTACCCGTCTTAGCTGATGAGAAATATTTGTCAAAAAATTTTCTGGTCATCTCATCCCATGTTATAATCGATCCATTAGGCAAGCTTTGAAGCCAGTGCTTTGCATCGTCTTTGAGAGTGAAGGGGAATGACCTTAAGTATACTGCATTTTGTGACACACCATTATATTGGAAGGTGTTCATAATCTCCTCGAAGTCCATCAGATGATTGTTTGGATCTTCGTTCATCTTTCCTCTAAAGACACAGCTATTTTGGAGGGTTTGAAGTAACCCCTGCTTTAACTAAAAATTATTAGCTGCAACAGGAGGTGGTCTCATACTCGATAAGCCTTGGTTATAGATCGGTCTAGCATAATCACCAAGTGGTCTTCTGGCACCGAGAGCTATATTTCCGAATTGGTCTGCACCCACAGGTCAATTCTGTGCAATTCTTAAAGCCCTCTCCTCCTCATAGACAAGTTGTGCATTTCGAAGAGCTGTCTCCTCCGCATCTCGTGCAGCTTTTTCTCGTTGATGGGTTGCCTATCTTGCAGCCAAATCAACATTATCCTCATCTCCCACCATAACTTCTTTGGTTGAGGATTTCCCAATATTCTCTGTATTCACAGGGAGATTTATTTCTTTCCTCGGTTGTCGCAGTTGCCTTTTAGTTTCCAGCTCGTATAGTAGCAATTCCTTCCCAGAAGATTGGGTCATGCACCAATCTAACCTGTAGCATACGCACAGTCAAGGAACACTAAACATAGAAAGAGAAAAACAAAATAAAAAGAAAAATTTCTGAATTAGCACTACAACTATTTCCAACACTATTGATTGCCAATCCCCGGCAACGACACCAAAATTTGATGAGCTAAAAACACAACACAGAATTATGCTCGCTAGTCGAATATAGTATAGAAAATATTGTATCCACGGGGATTGGATTTAAACACTGTTTTCGTAGCTTCTAGTTTTAATTGTTATCCCAGATGATAAACAATTTAGAGTTGTGTGATTTAAACTAAAATTTACTAGAAGTCTATACTATTGCATAATGACAATCACAACAAGAGTAAGCAAGAAGATATCAAAGGAAGAAAATAGGGGTTGATTGGATATGTGTAAAATACTTGATTGGGAATTAACTCTAGTTACTTTATTTCTATAGTTCAGGTGAGTCTCTCGAATTCACTCTATTATGTTCAAACATTCAGTAGAAACTCCTCTCTCGATTAAGTCTCAACCTTACGATATGAACTAAGTTAAGCTTGGTGAAGATATGCAAGAATTCGTAGTGGATTTATCCTTAGGAGAACCTCTTTCGATTATCCTCCTAACTAGGTCTAAACATTAATTCAACTAGCCTCTTTCGATTACTAACAAGAATCAATTAATTCAACCAATAAGATAATGCAAAACACCACAGATTATGCCTCTTTCGATTACATAAACAAGTGAATATATATGCAACAATAAAAACACCCAAAAGTCTTCAATTCATAAAAATAGAGTTAATATCCACAAACAATTCTCAAAACACCAAATACATCAATCCCTAATGAAGAATTACTCCATGGATATGGAGAAATTCATCACAATTAAGTTTAAGTTAAAGGAAAATATAAAATATCCAAACCCTTGTCTTGAGTGAGGATTAATGATGAAATCCTTGTGCTCTTGCTTCTCCCTCCTCTCCTTAGCTTTCTTAGGTCTAAATTATGTCAAAAGTCCTCAAAATACCATTTTCCATGTATATATACCAAGTAGAGTCGGGCCCAAACAAATACACCTTCTCCAACGCGAAATAAGACACTTTTTCTGGAGAGGACATGCGCGACCGCGTACCTGGAAGTGTGCTCGCGCATTTTTCAACTTGTTCTTACTCTAGTGCGTGCCCAATTTGCGACCAGTGCGCGGCCGCGCACGTGGATGGTGTTCTGTTGAGAATTTAGAAAAATGTAAAACATGAAATTTATAGCCCTTTTAAACAGATTTCCAACGATATATTGTGGAGCCCAAACAGAGTTATAACAAAAAGTTATGTGCATTTTACTAGACAATGCGCAAGATGCCGTCTCGATTCTTCGTTTTGTTCTTAAAATGCACTATCATTTGTTGATCCCCGAACACGATCCCGACTTAATACTTGGGCTTTTACTCAGACTTCAAAGCTCCCAAATAGCTTGAATTTATTCCATAACATCTACATAGATCAGAATCACTCCTACAAGGCATAAAACACACAATTAGTACAATACACTAGCGATTAAAGCTCCAACTCAATTAAAGTGCAGTAAATTCGAGTGTAATAATCTACTAAAACATGAGATTATAGCTTACCATAAAACCACAAGTTGTACTTTATTTTGACCTATGCAAAATAGGGTCCAACAACTCTAGAGGTAACTCGAGCCAATAAGCCACTTAACCAACCTTTTGCAAAATTTTATAAGGTCCAATATACCTTGGCCTCAATTTTCCTTTCTTCCCAAATCCCATTATGCCTTTCATGGGGAAAAAAATTCAAAAAGACCCAATCATGCTCTTTGAACTCTAAACGTCTATGTTGCACGTCTGAATAAGACGTCTGGCTATTTTGGGCAGTTTTCAGCCACTCCATGATGATCTTGACCATCTCCATAGCTTGATGCACGAATTCTGGCCCTGTCAATTCTGCCTCTCCGACTTCAAACCAACTAATGGGAGATCTACATCTCCTACCATATAGAGAATTGAATGGCACCATCTGAATGTTGGCATGATAGTGCTTGTTATAGACAAATTCTATGGGCGACAAATAATTATCTCAGCTGAACACATGCACGCAACATATCCTCAAGTGTCTGTATAGTTCGCTAGGCTTGCCCGTCAGTCTGTGTATGGAAATCTATATTAAGATTCATTTGAGTACCCAAACCTTGGTGAACTCTCTGCCAAACGTTAGTGGTGAATTGTGTCCCTCAATCTGAGATGATGGAAACTAGAGGGCCATGCAATCTAACAATCTCCTTCATGTACAACTTAGCATAGTGTTATGTTATTTCAGTGGCCTTAACGGGCAAAAAGTGTGCTAATTTTGTGAGTCGATCCATAATCACCCAAATTGAGTCAAACTTATGAAGCGTGCGAGCTAGACCTACCAAAATGTCCATGTTGATCATCTCCTACTTCCACATTAGAATTTCTATATTCTGTGCCAAACCATCAGGTCTTTAGTGCTCGACTTTCACTGCTGGCAATTGGGGCATGGAATACTTGGAACTATGTGTTACACCCCACACCTATATAAAGCTTGGTAAGCTTTGCTTCTAGCGCGGACATTTCACTGACGACGTATATGAAGGCAGAAGGTGGCTACACATTTTAGTGGACTAGCGCCAGATGTCTCACCGAGTATAGTGACCGAGACAGGGCGGCCCATTTTTTATGCATGTCGAATGGCGGAATTACGTATGCTTGGTAATGGTATAAAAAAGGTAGCACGACTCTTCTCTTTCATAATAAGAGTTATCACCAATATTAGTTCTCCCAAAATGCTCTCAACACCTCTTTAGAATTCCCAAACAGTCTAAGGCAAGATCGAAGATTAATCTAAGAGGATCTAGTGTGAGGGAGCTTGGAATCATTGCTATTATGTCTATCATCTTGTTGTATTACTTATGGAGATTGTTGGAGGCAGAATTAACCATCATAGATGTGTAGCTAATTCTTCGACAAGGTATGTAAGGAAACTTCCTTCCTTGGCATGATTTGGTGTAAGCCTCTTTCTCTCACCCTCTACAGGATTTTTCTATGGCAAGGATTTGGTTGCTATAGGCCCCCTCTCAATGATGTCATCATGTTCTTATACATTCTTGCCGGTGGTATTTATTTTCAAAGTCTATAATGTTCCCAGTTGTCATCCTAAGGTCGGAGTGTATGATTCATTTCAAGTTTAAACGTGTTGTCCGGTGAAACTGACATTGCATTGCACTTATATATATGTATCTATTTTACTTTATAGAGTCACACTATAGTCGCTCATGTACAGCATGTATTGTGCAACCACTGATCAGTTGGGTATGATAACACATGATATGAGATACTACCGAGCCCTTGTGTGGCCGGGTACGATGATCTATGATGTGAGGCTATAGAGACCTCTTGAGGCTAACTACGCCGAGTCCTGTTGAGGCCGAGTACAATCGAGACCTCCCTAGGCCAGGTACGACTGAGTCCTCTATGAGGTCGGGTATGGAATCGTGTGATGGAAGACAACTGAGTCCTCTTGAGGTCGACTATAGTCGAGACCTCCTAAGGCGGGGTACGACTGAATCCTCTATGAGGTTGGGTATGGAGTGATGAAATGTGCCCCAAAGAGTGGTTGACGTATACATATATATTATAACTAATTCATAGCCCCAATGAGTAGCTTGATTTTACTATAACTTGCATACATTCATGGTACATGGTTTATAGCTTCCATAGTTTACGCCCTCGGTGGCTTGTCCTCGGTATTCAAATTGAAATCCAGTACTCATAACTCATATGTTATATCTTTGATCTACATGCTTTCTTAGTCTTACATAATCAGTACATTTTCTCGTACTGACGTCCTTTTTTCTTGGGGCGTTGTGTTCATGCCCACAGGTACAGATAGACCTGGTGACGTCCCTTCCCAGTAGGGTGTTTATTTCTAGCTGATTGGTCATTGCACTCTACTTCTTCGGAGTAGTTGTTCATATATTGATAGGTACTGAAGCATATGTTCTAAACATTTTGGGTACAGTAGGATTATGAGTATTCCACTCTTATAGGAATATAAGTATATTTTCTTGGCACTCTTAGAGGCTTGCATACTAGAGTTTGGTTGTATGTAAAAGGGTGAATTATGACTTTGTTTCAGTTGTGAATATGTATAAAATGTTAATGTTTCTTTTGAAAGTCAGTTGTAAATATTTTAATTTTGGTATTGTTACTTGGAGGCCTCGTTGGCCGAGGTTTTATGATTAAAGAGGATGTAAGAACAGATGTCGGTTTGCACGGGCCTTCGTGTGTCGCGTGTCGGTCGCACCTCCTAAGGTTGGGGTGTGACAAGCTTGGTGTTGCACCCTATTTTCCACGAGTCAAAACAAGATTCAACTTGTGGTTTCCCTGTTGTTAATGAAAGAGACTCACCACCTAATATTTAAAGGTATACTAGGATACCTATTTAGTTGCTAAATTAATATCTTATTAGTCTTCTAACCAGTGAGATTTTGGGTAAGGGTTCTTGTTCTTCTAAGGAGAAGGTGTTAGGCACCTCCTAGAATCCACCTAAGGTACCTCCATAGGACTTAGACTAGGTTTAAGGAATTAAATGTCTATATTCTACTTAATTTAGTGCTTAAAGTGTGTAGCTTACTCTATGTCATGTTTAAAACTTATCACTTTGGAAGAAAGATAGTATATGTACTTTGGAAAGATAGTATATGTTTCATTTATAAAAGCCCTTTAAAACTGTCTACATAATTGAAAGAATTTTGGAAGTGTATTTATAGTGTCTATGATTGTAAACTTTGTAAACACGTCTAGGTTTAAAATACTTTACCTTCGAAGTAAAAGCGGATATTTGTTTAACCTTAGCAAAGTAAGGGCTATTAAAGAAGTAGACTTTAGGTACACCTTGAATATTGATTTCGAATCTTATATCAAGTTTATAAGAAAGATCATTTGAAATATTTCTTGATTGCAACTGTGTTTCATTTTGGTTTGTAGAAGACTGCCCTTAAAATCATTTTCCCGATTCTGGCTTTTAAAGAAAGGGAGTTGTCAACTTTTGAATCTATTTTTGAACTTCAAAGAATTCCACGAAAACGATTAGTATGAAGGTGAAAATTGTATAGCAGAAATAGTGGTTGAGCATGTTAAAGTTATTTAACTAATGTAGGAACATTAATTCTGTTAATTTACTTATAGTTTTTTTTAGCTTGCCTAGATTTCTAAAGAAATATTAATAAATAAATAAAACATTCAATCAACATTGTTACTATTATACACATGTATATAAACATAACAATTATTATTAATGAAAGTGATATAAGAGTGAAGGGGAAGGACTCAGAGTTTGGGCCTGAGAAATATCAGGCCCAGCGGAAAATGAACAGCAGCAGCAACTTCAGTGACTTCAGACTTAGGAGTGGAACTAGGGCCTGAGTTTCTTGAGAACTCAACAGACCCAGTTCGATCATATGTGCAAAAATATAAAGGAAGACATTAGTGATAGATCCCAATATAACACTTAAATACAAACAAGGCCAATGTAAGGCCCAAGTAAAACTGTAACAAGTGTTAAAGATTAAGAATGCAATAATGTAAAGTCCAATAGAGTAAACAAAATAATATTCACAGTGAAGCCTTTCTTTCATTTGGCAATAATCCTAAAGAGATTAATAAATATCAATGATTAAGAGCTTAAGGTAAAATTCTATTTATGGACAAGACATCCTTTGAATTCCTGGAAATTCAGAGTTCACAAGGGTTTTAGGGACCCCGAACAGTGCTTGTGGCAGGAAGGGTATCTCAATCACAAACTAAATCTTACTCCTAAATACCCTTAACCACTCACACTTACTCTTCCCTATAGGTTTAGATACCAATGAGGTATTTACTATAACTTTCAATATAACAACAGCAATAACACAAAGATTCAAGTATGCACACCTCTCACAGAAACTATACAAAATATTATTGTGAACATAAGATAACAGATTACCCCGTTAAGATCACAATCCAAACATAAATGTGTGGTACACTATCAACACTTCCCAACAAGAACAAGAATACTCAAAGAAACCAATTACATATGTTATCAACGAAAGGCAATCACCAACAGACCAACTTAGAAGTTCAAACACTAAAATAGGTGATTCAATGAATAGAGAAGACATATATATATATATGTCAACCTTATTGGTTCCACTAATCAGTTCAAGTTTGTAGGAGTCCTTAGTTAAGTTTGCAGTACTTTATCAGCTTATCAGACTATGTTTAAACTTAGCAGAGATTCACACACATAGATCAAATCCTAACTTATGAGTTAACAACCTTGTTTAGGATCCCTAAAGAGTATTAACAGGGGTGCCTATGCAAGTAAGCATGTTGATTCTAACTTAAGCAAATGACATGATCACTTTCCTTTTAGAAGTTCATAATCTCACACTTATACTAAGCTCATTAAGAGTTAAGGCACAATGTTATACTTAAACAGGGCAGATAAACATCAGAAAGTTTCTCTTAAGTTCACATGTGAGTCACAGTTAACTCACATAAACTTAGCAAGGTTCAGTTTCCTTTTATATGATAATGCAACATGAGAACATAGGCATGAGTATGAAAGACAAGCGGGAAGTTTTGTTTAAGAACAAGAATGAGTGCAGAATCATTAAAAGAAGATAATCAGGCACATACAAGAGATGTTCGGCAAGACTACAAAGCATGGTAGAGTATCAAATAGCAGGGGATCAGACCGACATGGTTCATTATAGGAGTCCAAAACAATGAAATATTCACATGAAGTAGGCATGGTTCTAGTAGCAGGATAATTAGTCTAGTTAAACAAGTGAGTGTATTAATTAAAACATCATGAAGTCCAATTCAACATAACTAATCTAACAGATAATGTACAAATACAATAGATGCAGTTGTTAACCAAGCTTTAAGGACAATCAAGAGCATAGCTTAGGGTAAGTTAACAATAGCTTGAAAGAATGCATACAAAAATCATTATAGCTTAGTTTAATCACTTCAAATATATTTATTTGGTGAAACTCACAGGTATGATCACACAACCATGAAAGTTAACAGAAAACCTTTAAACTGATCTCTCAAGAGGTCTCAAAATTACGGATATACATGTGAAGAAAGAAAGCAACATAAGTTGATTTATTTTAACTACAGTGACAGCCTTGTACTCAAGCCTTATGTGTTCATGACTATTCTAGTTTTAGTTTATCAGAACAACAAGTAACACTAAGGAAAAGATCAGTAGAGCAGACATGAGAGTTTTAGCAAAACATCATGAAAAATAAGGTCAGAACAAGTGTAAAGAGACATTCAGGTTTTTCGTAGCTAGTTATAGGAGTTTAATCAACACATAGGTTATTCAGCCTAGAGCAACATTCATTGGGTTCACAAGATAATTGATTAGCACAAATTTAACTTCAGGTTATTAGGAAACATACAATACCAAATCATAATGGTTGATTACAAACCAATAAAAACACATTATATGCAAATAAAATCAATTATAAACTAATAACAACACATCATAAGTAGAAATAATCAATTATAAACTAATAACAATATATCATAAGCAGAGGTAATCAGCAGATACGATTTCAATTTAAACAATTAAAGGGGAGGAAAAGTTGATGTATACTGACCTTTCTTTGAGTAGCAAACCAAGCAAAGACCATGTTTAGCCGTTTAGGATCCAAATCTCAAACAAGTATCAGTGGATAGAATTCAGAACCAAAAAGAGTGAAAAGGAGAAATCGAAAATTGATTAAGAACCTTAAACTTCAATTTTTTCTACTGTGTATTAGATTTTCAATAATTTAGGTGTAGTTGGTGATTGTTTCTATTGTTCAATCGTGTGTTAGGTGAGAGCATTGAAGGATCCAATTTATAGTGGCATTCAATATCTAGGGTTTCAATGTATTCAAACAATAGTAGTGGAGAGTGATGACTACCAGATAATACAAGCAAAGATGAGAGAAAATCTGAGAAATAGAGAGAAATCGGTGAGGGGTTTTTTACCTAAGAGGATAGAGGTCAACCGTTGATGGCAAGAAATCATCGAACAAAACCTAGAACATAGAGGTCACTTTGTTTGACCTCTAGGTACAGAATCCTCATGATGAGACTCTGAAGAAGCTCCATGCATGCTCCGATTTGATGGAGCATAAGAGAGATTGAAACGATTCGAAGTTTCATTTGTAAGCTAGGGTTCAGATTAGGAGCGTTTTGAATTTGAGTGATGAAACAGGGAAGGAACCGGCGGGATTCATGGATTCAGAAGGCAAAGAGGATGATTTCTAGTCGATTTATGACCTTGCACTAATTTGTGCAAGGATATGAAGATTGATGTGAGTGATAGAAGATGAGAGAATAGAGAGAAATGGGAAAGGAGGGGCGGCTGGGTCAAGGATGAAATGATTTAGGGTTTGGGGGTAACCAAGCCTGTCTCTAGGGTTAAGGTTGAGGGAAGAGATCTGGTTGTGGGATCATTTGTTCAACGGCCCTGATAATTCAGGCGTTAAAAGATAATTATTAGGAAATATGTGGGTCGTTGGATCTCTGTGTTTCAACGGCGGAGATTAGATCTGGCCAGCATTAAAAATAAACGAGAAATTGAGATAAAATATGGATCACTAATCAAATAGATTAACGACTCAAATGGGTGTGTGCTTCTTGTGTGAGTGTTGAAAACCGGTGATGTGGCGAAGTTTGATTGGCTTAGAAAGGGTGGCATGGATTGCCAGCTTGGATTGGAGGGTTGTTTGGACTGGGTCAGATGGGGTAATTGGGCTAATATTTTGGGGTAATTCCAATTTAGTGCATAGCCTCATTGTGCTTTAAGAGTGTAATTGCAATTATAGCCTTTTAGCTTTTAACCTCTTCTCTTTAGCATAATAAATGCTAGCCACAAGTAATGGCAATTTCTTAGCATAATAAATGCTTGTGTGCTTTTGAAAATAGAAAGAATTATATGAAAAGAAATCTTTTTATTTTTATCTTGTTTCTTGTCTGAACGATGAACTAACTTTGTCATTTGAAAGTTAAACAAGTACTTCAAATGTTAGTGACATAATGAACAGGAGACGTCCTCTTCAAGAGCACCGTAAACATAACAGGGCCCTCTCTTATGAAAACCCTCACTTTAAAGTGTTGGTTTCGGAAGAATTTATGCCCGAAATTAAAATGCCTTCGAGGAAAAATACACCCGAAGACATACACAAAAGGACGCAAAAAGTAAACTTGCGCAAATACTTATAGAAACCCTCACGTAAAAGGGATAATGCTCGGAACCAAAGTGCTTCAAGGAAAATGCATCTGAGACTACACATAGTAAAGCGCGAACAAAAAATCGTGCGTAAAATTCTGAAGCAAATGCAAAGGTTAAAGACTTGCATGGATATTCAAACGAAAGTAAGACTCAAACAATACTTGAGAAAAAATATGTCTTTCTTTACAAAGACGTGGCAAAACGTTAAAATTACAAAATGGGAAAAAGAAAAGAAAAGCTAAACTTTAGTGCCTCCGGAACCAGGAGGAAGAGAAGTGTTTGCATCCCCGGGAGAAGTAGGTGGGTCCAGCGGTGGCTCAATATTTTCGTCAGTTTGGCCTTTGGCATCATCATCTTCCAATTCTTCTTCTATTCCCGAAAACTCGGAACCAGAACCAGAAGGGCCAGGTACATCAGAACTCGATGGGAGTCCACTTTTAGCAGCTAACACAAACTTGCGTGTCTTAGCAATTTTGGCATCAAAGTCAATGACACCAGCTTTGGCCTCTTCCAAGGTTTTTTTCCTCATGCTGTACATGGCAGTTTTGTTTTTTCAACAACGAGGGAAGCCTTTCGGTGCTTGATTTCTTCTTTGAGTTGGGTTACCTCGGCAGAAAGGTTTTCCCGGGCGGACCTAGCCGATATGAGGCTGACATCAAGGTCACGGACAGTTGAACTAAAGAGCCTATTATGCTTGATAGTTTTCCTGTACTTCTCTTTTAGCTAGGCATGTTTTTCCCCCGCAGCAGCAAGCTCTTCAATTTTGGAGTTCAAGGTTGCCTATAAGTTAATCACTCTTTCAGCGGAGGTGGCCTCGCGTTCGGTTACAGCAAGAACGGCGTCCTGGACTTCAGCCCATTTGGCCTTGGCTTCATCAAATCTAACCATTAGAGGGCCAATTTCTTGGCTAAGGGTTACCACTTCTTGCTCGCTTTGCTGCAAACGAGCCTCCAAAACAACGACCTTAGTAGCTTTGGTTTCCAGTTTCGAGAGGCAGAGAAAAGTTCGGTCCTGTTCCACCAAAAGCTGATTCCGTTAAGAAGTAAGTTCCTCCTTCTCATGAATCAACCTCTGAAAGCCCTCAGAAGCAAGAAAGTTGGCCTACAAAACAAGAAGAAGTAAAACTTAGAATACATTCATACAAAAGTAGAAGAAATAACAAAGGAAGAGAGGAACGTACCGCTACGGCGTTGTGCATGGCATTGTTCAACAAACACTCTCCCGAGAGTGCCTGAATCTTTTCTCAATCTTTCTTTGAAGCCAAAGGCTTCAGATAATTAGTAAGCTCCACCGGATGGGATAGCAAGTTGCATCCGGTAGATACCGAAAGAGTAACATTCCTCCTCCTTTGTGGATCTTCATAAGGGAAACATAATTTTTTCCCCAAATTTCCATGAATTGGGGACTGTGGAAGAGGAACACCATCTTCTTGGTCAGGTATGGCTGGTGGAGGCGATGTAGCTACTGCTGGTGGAAGAGTGGATGAAGATGAAAGTGATGTAGAAATTGCTGGTATTGGTGAAGATGAAGATGAAGCTGATGGAGTTGAAGAGTGAGAAGCAGCTGCATCAAATGCAGTCCTAGTTGTTGGATGCTCGCCAACCAAAGACGGTAAGGACCCGGTACTCAGCCTCGCAGTACCGGGCACAATAATTGGAGCCCAAAAATGGGAGTTGATATTATCTACCAAATCAAACTCTCCCCAAAGTGCCGAGGCATCGTCCTCGTTTGGTGTAACTCTCTCAACAGGTCGAGCATCCTGTTGAGATGATGAGGATCGTTGTCTTCTATGAAGAGAAGCTCCCTCATCACTAGCTTCTTCATCATTTTAAATCATCACGGTGTCTATGACCGGCCTGGAAGGAGGACCAGTTACCATCTCCATCGGAGATGACTCGGTGGCATCAATCTTTTCCCTCTTATTATTTTCCCCTACCGCGGAGGAACATCTTCTCTTCGGTTGTTTATCCTCCGGACGGGGACTCCGTAAAGAAGTATTTGTGCCCGAAACAATCCCAGAGATACATGTTCGAGTAAGTTCCTCCTGAAGCAGACTCGTTGTATCAACATGATCAACCAAGACATCCTCCTCGGGGACAACAACAGAGCCCGCTAATTTCGTGAAAAAGTCAGAAGGGTTCAACCAAGTTCTCCATAAACAAAAAAAAATGGAATCAAGGTAAGTTAAAATTACCATGATTTTTGGCCTTCCACCAGTATTTAAGGGACAGTTCATTCCACAAACGAGTTTTAGGCGTCGTGACGTCCAAGATCTTTTGAATCCACCAGTCCAAGCCTTCCATCACCGGTGGTATCCATCGAGTTGCTAAAACAAACGAAGGATGGAGGATCAATACGGCTATACAAAAATATTTAGTAAAAGGAAATACTAAACAAAGAACTTACGAATTCGGTTCCAAGCGGCCGGAAAGGATGATATCGTTGCCGAAATGATGTCGTTGGTGGCGACTGTAACGAACCATTCCGTCCACCCACGGTCGTTGTCATCATCCATGCTATACAGAAAAGCATGGTGGCCATGCTTGCAGAGGTTTATCATTCCCCCAAGGAAGATTTTGGGAGAATAGAGATTCATCATATGAGCTAAGGTCAGTTCCAGTCTCCTGGCACAAGTGTCGAAGGAAGGCGTCCGTCCTCCACACTGAAGGACTTACCTGTGCCAAACACACCTGGTAGTGAATGCAAAACTCCGCAATTATGGAATCAAGCTCTCCACTCAAAGAAAATGCACCCAAAGTAAAGGGATACATGTAAAAGTATGTAAATACTTCCTTGGGAAGGGTCACTCGCTCTGATAGATCAGGAGCAATAATATCCAACTCATGGCAGCGGCAGTCTTTCTTCACAACAGGAATACTTGAAGGATGAATAGAAGAAAGGTACCTACTAACAGCCTATGTACGAGGGTTAGCAGTAGGGAATTTCTCTTCTAAGTCCTTTGTGGTACTGAGTCTCCTTGGGATGATGGTACCCACCGTTGGAGGAGCAAAGTCCTCGACTTTGTTCTTGTTCTTTGAAGAACCGACACGCTTGGAGGAAGAAACCATTGAATAAGAAGAAGGAAAAGGTTTTTATTTGAAAAGAATTAGAGAAAGGATGGAGAACAAAGATGCAAATAAGAAGTTTGAGAAATTGTGAAGTACAAAGGAAAAGAATGATGCGTATAAGTAAAATTTTGGCGGCTAAATTCATGTCCATGATTACCTCGATAATCGGCAAAAGTTTTGCTGAATTGTGGGATGACACGTGTTCGGGGCATTAAATGTGGAGAGACGTGCGTCTAATCAACCGTCAGAAGCCTTCAGAGGGAGTTATAGCAATTCCCGCCAAAAGAGTGTTTCTACCAACTTCCCGGTAACACAAAATTATGTCATCAGAAAGCAGGGGGACTATCTGTATAAGGTGAAATATGATATGATACGTGGTCATCTAAAGAAAAGACATGTGGAATCCTAGACGGGGATGGACGAAGACCGAACACAGCCATTTCGCTTGTTAGCAGAAGGGATAACGTTCATAAAGGTGTATTAAATGCTTTGCGTCCGGTAGCATTTAATAAGGAATATTCTACAGCATTAAGACTGACAACCCGTCACAGAGAATTTGGCATTTATATTGACCGTTACATCTTCATCAATAACCCTCATAATTGACATTAAAGGAGGACACGATCCTAGGACCTCCTTCCCTAGATACAACTATAAATAGTGAGCCTAGTTATCATTGTAAAGGGCATGAATTCTCTGGCAAAACATACAACACATTCTATATAAAGCTTAATACAATGTTACTTTTCCGCTTTTTGATATCATCATTGCTGTGACTGGAAACTTTTTTTCCGGAATTGTCATCTCTGCTATTTCATCTACATTTTAAGGCTAAGTATTATATATTTCTTTAATTATTATATTATTTCAGGATCAAATTAGTTCACTTGTATAGAAACCACGTATAAATTTAACTGTACCTTTTTTGGGTAAACAGTACGTACGCATACTTGAATTGTTTAATAGAGTATTGGTATTAACATATTAAAATTCTAACTCTATCCTTCTCACTGATTGTTCTTTGTAAGACACAAGTTGAGGGCTTGAAGGAAATGTCAAAACCAATTTCTTATTATTATGGGAAACTATAAATATATACCAATGAGAATTTAAACAAAAATACATTATTGAAGGAAATGATTTGGTCCGGGTCATCCAGATGGGTAAAAAACGAGAGAAAAGACACAATGTTGGTTAAGAGTTGTCTCTTTAAGAAAAGTAAAAAAGAAGTCCTAATGTTAGGAACTTCATATCAATTTACAATTTAGGTTCTTTTCTATACTATGATCCTTGTTTTCTCTCATTTTCTGAAAAATTCCATGTAAAAGATTCCTGAAAAAATGATATCTTTTACGAAATACCAAAACAAACTTTTGTAACGCAAATATGATTTTAGACTAAATTTTTCTTAGAGTTAGTGTATATACATGCGAATGTTATGGAAGTTTAGACTTTCTCTCTCTAGAATATTGAGCTCTCCTATTAGTGGAGGCTGAAGATGACTAGGAAATCGTAGGCTAGAGGGAGGGGGCAAAATCATTAGGATGTCGAGCAAAACAGCAAATCGAAAAAGGTTGGAATCCTACAATCAGCGGATTCGAAGAAATCGAGAATTATTAATGTAATTCAAGGGCAAAATCATCATGATGTCTAGGCAAAAAGCAATTCAAGGCATTTATCAATTTCTACATTGATTTACTAGGTACTAATAAAGAAGGAAGACAACATATATGTAGTGATCTAGTTAGGAGAGGACCAACAGTCTCACAAGTACAGAGACACATGCTGGTGGCAAAGTTTACTGGCAAAGAGACAAGCAGGCTTTGTGGGCTATTGGAGGAGATAAATCACTTGGTCCAGATTGCTTTGGAAGCTTGGTCTCTAAGAAGAGAACTGAGAAATAATGCCACGTAAGTGGTGCTGTACCAGCTGGTCTGCCTGACTCATAGGTCTGCCACCACCTGTAGGCTGGCCCTGCCAGCTGGAAAGTAGTAAAGTCCACTCCATTTGAGTCCACTAGACCCAAAGTGCGTAGAATCCACTGACACTGATCAAGAGAACCGTGAGCATACTTATTAGGCTCACCACTGGATTGAGGAGGATGAAGTCTCTGAAATCTTTCTAGCCTCTTTTGCTCCTCAGCAGTCAAGGATGGTCTAATCTCGGTGTGAGCTGCAATGACTGGTACACCAGCAGAACCCCAGGTGTCTGATAACCCTGAGCCAGCTGCTCTGATGCACGTGCGGTGGGAGTCTGGGCTCCTCCCCCAGCCTGTGAGGTAGCTGGTGCAACTGGTATCATACCTGCCTAAGACAAACTCGTATACACACTCAGAATTTGAGCAAAAATCTCCTAAAAACCAAGCGTAGAAATAGGTACCTCCGGAGCTTAAGTTGGTCCCACCGGCTCAACATAATCCAGAATCTACTCCTCAACATGAGCAACTTGTGGCTCCACAACTACTGCTCTAGAAGTGGCTCTAGCTACACCCCGTGCCCCACCTAGGCCTCGATCCTTCATGGCCCTAACAGGAGGCATTGGCACCTGCTCAACTGATCCGACAGATTGTGTCCTCACTATATGTGAGGTAATAGAAGAGCAAAGATTCAAATTTTGGAATAAACAAATCCGCACGATATAGAATGAAAGGAAGAGAAGTTTTCCTAACAAATCAATAGCCTCTCGAAGATAAGTATACACATCTCAGTACGGATCTACAAGACTCTACTAAATTTGCTCATGACCCGTAGAACCTATGAACCTATCACTATGGTACGAACTTGTCACGACCCAAAACTACCATCAGTTCATGATGGTGCCTAACTCACTTGCTAGGCAAGCCAAGCATAATAATATCGAAACAAGATAATGAATTGTGGAATAATACAAGTCAAAAATCCAAATATCATAAATAAAGACTACGGCAATACAACCAATCCCCCAGAACTGGTAAAAAGAGTCATGAGCTCTGCAACAGGAGTACAAGTCTAATAATATAAAAATATTGTCTGAATAATAACAACATCAATAGAAATGGAAAGAGATGCCAAGGACTTACGATTCAGAATGCAGCTCTACCTCGTCTCTCAGCGCCTTAACAATGAACCAACACAGCTCCCAACTAGGTCCCACACATAGATCTGCACAATTAAGTGTGGAGTGTAGTATGAGTACGACTGACCTCATGTACTAGGTGAGTATCTTGACTAACATCGGAGAGGTAGTGGCAAGAATCAGCAATGATAATCACGTGATAAATCTATACAACTCATGAATACATATGAAATACGCAATAACAATACCAGAGTCTAAGCATGACTGCAGATAAAGCCCAATGTGAATATAGATAAGATATGTATGAATATCAAACAGAATAATAGTCAGCATATAGAGAAGATATATGTAAATATACAAGTCAAATTACACAAAGAGAGACATATAAATAAGATATGTACTATGAATCATTTCACCGACAGAAGCGACATATAGAGAAGATATGCATGAAAGGCATGTATATAAGTACAGAGGTAGCATATAAAGGAGATATGCAGTAAAATCATGTATACATCTAAGGTATTTTGTATATAGAGAAGATACACAAAACCCCAACACTGATCAGTTTTCCATAATCGCGTGTTTGTCATCAAGGAGACACATGAGAGGATGACCCTAGGTGATGGATCCTTATTCACACGCTGCACGAATAACTCATGTACCATAATCAAATATCTGTACGGACAACTCACGTGCCATAATCAAATATCTATACGGACAACTCACATGCAATAGTGAACTCAACCCATACGGACAACTCACGTGTTGTCGAACCAGTCCGTTACACAAAAAGCATATACAAGAATATATGTACACAATCAATGGAGATCAAATCATGTAATTTTAGGATGATAAAATTAGCATGCTAATGTGTAGCATGTGCAAGAATCATGTCCAATATGAAATAGTGTGTCTAAATCCCGAAGTTATAGCACTTATAAGTCTGCCGAGCAATACCTTTTGCGAATGCGGCCACTGCCTCGCGTTCGAGAAGCACAAACTCCAACAACCTCAATTAACCCTTCGATAACACGACATTCAGCCCGCGAATGCGATGCACAACTCCACAAGCCTACGCGAATGCAGTCCCCTTCCCGCGAACACGAAGGACAAGCACCTGACCATCCCCAGTGTGACTAATTTCTTCGCGAATGCGACGCCTAAGTCACAAACGCGAAGGCTAATCTGTCTCACTCATCGCAAGCGTGAACCACAATCGCGAATGCATAGAAGAAAATTCTGCCCAACTCAAATGCAGTCCGCGATCGCGATCTAACCTCCACGATCTCGAAGAAGGGGCTGGCCCCAGCAAAAATCTACAACTCTCAAAATGCTCTAGGTGGTCCGACAATACGCAATAACAATACCAAAGTCTAAGCATGACTGCAGATAAATCCCAATGTGCATATAGAGAAGATATGTATGAATATCAATCAGAATAATAGCTCAGCATATAGGGAAGATATATGTAAATATACAAGTCAAATTACACACAGAGAGACATATAAATAAGTTATGTACTATGAATCATTTCACCAACAGAAGCGGCATATAGAGAAGATATGCATGAAAGGCATGTATATAAGTATGGAGCTAGCATATAGAGGAGATATGCAGTAAAATCATGTATACATCTAAGGTATTTTGTATATAGAGAAGATACACAAAACCCCAACACTGATCAGTTTTCCATAATCGCGTGTTTGTCATCAAGGAGACACATGAGAGGATGACCCTAGGTGATGGATCCTTATTCACACGCTGCACGAATAACTCATGTACCATAATCAAATATCTGTACGGACAACTCACGTGCTATAGTCAAATCAACCCATACGGATAACTCACGTGCCATAATCAAATATCTGTACGGACGACTCACATGCCATAGTGAACTCAACCCATACGCACAATTCACGTGCTGCCGAACCAGTCCATTACACAAAAAGCATATACAAGAATATATGTACACAATCAATGGAGATCAAATCATATAATTTTAGAATGATAAAATTAGCATGCTAATGTGTATGCATGTGCAAGAATCGTGTCCAATATGAAATAGTGGGTCTAAATCCCGAAGTTATAACACTTATAAGTCTGTCGAGCAATACCCTTTGCGAATGCAGCCACTGCCTCGCGTTCGAGAAGCACAAACTCCAACAGCCTCAATTAACCCTTTGCAAACACGACCTTCAGCTCGCGAATGCGATGCACAACTCCACAAGCCTACGCGAATGCAGCACCCTTCCCACGAACACGAAGGCCAAGCACCTGACCATCCCCAGTGTGCCTAATTTCTTCGCGAACGTGACGCCTCAGTCGCGAACGCGAAGGCTAATCTGTCTCACTCATCGCAAGCTCGAACGCATAGAAGAAAATTCTGCCCAACTCAAATGCACTCCGCGATCGCGATCTAACCTCCACGATCTCGAAGAAGGGCCTGGCCCCAGCAAACATTTACAACTCTTAAAATGCTCCTGGTGGTCCGAAAATCACCCGAGCCTCCCAGGACCCTGTCCTATCACAACAATAGGTATATGAACCATATGCGAACTTGCTCCTAAGCTCAAAACTATAAAATAAAACCCATAACCTAGAATCGAACACCAAAATACATAATGCATTCCTTCAAGTTCAAGAACTTCAGACATTCACAATCAAGAGTCGGATTCAAGCCTAACCAATAGGGAATGAACTCAAATTTTGCACATAAGTTCCAAATGACTAAACAGACCTATCTTATGTATCGGAACAACAATCTGAACCCGTTAGCCTCAAAGTCAACTCACAGTCAAACTTATGAATTTTTCAAACCTTCAAATTGCCAACTTTCGGCGAATTCAGCCAAATCAACCTAGGGACATCCAAATCCAAATACGAACATATACCTAAGGTCAAAATCACTATACGATCCTATTGGAATATCAAAATACGAATTCGTGGTCATTTACACAAAAGTCAAACCTTGGTCAACTCTTACAACTTAAGCTTCCAAAATAAGACTAAGTGTCTCAATTCACTCCATAACCTTTTCGAAATCAATCCCAACCATCCCCACAAATCACCAAATATTAAATACACATACGAGGAACATCAAATAGGAAAATAGGGCTAAAGTACACAAAACGACCGGCCAGGTCTTTATAGAATCAGACTGTACCTAGCCCACAGAAGGTATGCAGATTGATCAAGGAGGAATGTAAACTTAGATTCTCAGAAGTATTCAAACAAGGAGTGTGCACACAAGGACACAAGGATAAGGTAAAAGGATGAATAATAGACTTGTATACATAGGAAACATACTGTACAGACAGGGGCAGATCTATGTAGAGGAATTGGGATGGTATGCTACCCGGTCGCATGGTAAAATTTCATGTAGGTACTGGTACATCCCGTAAAAAATGTTACAAAAAGGAGATTAAAAAAAATGGCACCGCTAGTCACAAAGTGATTGTAGGTGGAATGGTTAAAGTCCCCCTACCAGGCTTTAGGCTCAAGATTGATACCCACTTTTCTCATATTAGTAGAAGCTAAACTTTGCTTTTCCTCTTGGATGACTTGTTTGTTCCCTCTTTTCATTTTCTTTTCTTTTTCTTAATTCCTTTGCTTTGGATATTATTTTTTCTTTTTTATCTAGTTAATGTTAAATATGTTTTTCCTTGATTTCAAATAAAGAATCAATCATTTTTAGTTTGGTAATCACGTGTTTATTTATGCACAAAAAAACCTTGCAAAGTTAACCAAAATAATTCAAATTGAATCGAATCACACAAATTAATTTTAAACTACGCGAACCGACTAAATGAACATCCTAATTCAACTTCATTGACTAGCGGTAAGTTTACATTGCATACAACGGCAGACAAAAAATTGAGAGAGGATAGACGTGGCTTAAATAGCATAGGAATGTACAGAGGGTCGTCTTGGTTTGTTATTTTTATTTATTTGCATTGTATTAGACTTTTGTGGTGATTAATAATATTGTTCTTTCACCAGAAAAAAATACATGCAATTGTTTTGATGACTAATGATACAAGCACGGATAATCCTGAAGAATCGTGTGTTCTTGATGGATTTTTTATTCATACATATAGCCAACAATAAATTATTTCCTTTGTTGGGTGCCACTTTATTTTAATTAACAAAATAAAAAGATAAAACTCATTGTGAAACAGCTATGTGTAATACAACATGCACTAATCTGATAATCATGCTTATATATGCTCTTTCCCCCCATGTTTTATTACACCCACGCTAAAGTAATAGTAGCAGTCGCCCTCTACTAAGTTTCATATATATATATATATATATATATATATATATATATATATATATATATATATATATGCTGCAAACAAAAAACTGATCAAATAAGATATATTCTAAATAAATTTGAAAAATAATTAGACTAGAAAATGATTAATTGAACTTTGGGAGTGAGAACCTATGCGAAAAACATATTACTTGCAAGTCAAGTAATATTCTTAAGATGACTAACATATAAATAATCCGTAGGTTCATTCGTTGATTTATGACATTGCTTCCTTATATGAGACTTTTCGTAGGTTCATTCGATGATTTATGACTTGCAAGTATGGTTGGAATTAATCCTGTGGGGCTGGGG
The DNA here is from genome assembly GCF_000390325.3 of Nicotiana tomentosiformis. Taxonomy (NCBI): domain Eukaryota; kingdom Viridiplantae; phylum Streptophyta; class Magnoliopsida; order Solanales; family Solanaceae; genus Nicotiana; species Nicotiana tomentosiformis. The sequence goes on from NC_090817.1 coordinate 46,116,940, forward strand.
AGTGATTTGGAACACATGGTTCATAATTGTCACAACCCCAAAATTTCATCTTAGGTAGTCGTGATGGCACCTAGTCTCTAAGCCTAGGTAAGCCTAACAAACATTGAGAATTTAGCAGAAATAACGACTAAAATATTAAATTAAACTGATAAATCTCATAATAACACCAAAACAAAATAACAATCACATAATCCCCAAAATCGGTGTAACTGAGTCATAAGCTCTACTGATATATGCTAAGAATCTCTAATACAATATTATTTTGATGTGAAGATAAACAGTAGAAAAAACAGTAGTAGAAGGTGACTCCGAGACCTGTGAGCATCAATCAGGTATACCTTGAAGTCTCCGAAATATCTGGGTCAATTCACTGGCGTCCGACATGAGCAGAAATACTTGTATCTGCGCAAATATATGCATAAGCGTAGCATGAGTACACCACAACGGTACCTAGTAAGTATCAAGCCTAACGTCGGTAGAGTAATGACGAGGTCAAGTCATGACACCTACTAGACATAGAAACCTGAATAGAATATTAATATAATCTAATAAGGGAAAGCAAAGAAATAATGACAATAAAGCGTTACAATGATATAAGGTTAACAACAAAAATTAAGGCAATAAAGTACAACAAAGAGTGAACATATGATAAGAATAATAAGTGATCAAGTACCGTAAAAATACAAGTAAAACGAATGAAGGAGAGATAATAACCGTTCAAATTAACAAACCTTTTCAATAAAGAATGTACACCAATAATTCGAACCGAGGTACCACATCTCATATTCATATTTCACAAGTAAGAATCACAATCTTTCTTATATCACCACGTAAGCCTTGCATTTATTTTAAAAATATTTGTTTCCCGAAATAGCTACACGCACTTTAGCCCCTTATCTCACCGTGTGGCTTCAAGTAATTCTCTTACTAACAACACGCATATAAATCCTACCTTATTTCGCCACATACACATCAATATCACAACACAATAATCACCCCGCATGTGCCCATATGTCATAACATTGCCAAAATTAACAATACCAATGTCACCACAACACATAGCCACGACTCAATCACATTGTGCACAATAATCTCAATAACAACAAAATTAACGGGAAGTAAGTCAACAAGGAAAGGTGTTTCAATAACCAACAATTTCAACCACAAACGTGTTAATGGATCTCAAACAACTACAACTTCAATAACTCAACAATGAAGGTATTTCCATAAAATGGCAACTTCAACTTATAATGCATAACATAAGCTTAACAACGAAAGAGGTGGCAAGAAATAGTAACTACGACTAAATGCATGACAATAACTTAACAATGGAGAAAATAGTATGTAACAACTACTAATTAATGCATATAAGATTAACCTCGACAATAGAAGCTAGAACATGTAATAACAACTTCTATTAACGTATGTAAGAGTAAACTTGACAACAAAAGATAGAACAAATAATAACAACTTCAATTAAATGCTTATAAATAACCTAAGAGTCTAAACTGTTCAAATACCATACATCTCGTGTACACACTCGTCATCTCATGTACACATATTTCAAATAGTACAATCAATCCAAATCCTAAGGGGTAGTTTCCTCCCCCCCCCCCCCTCCCCCATAAAGTTAGGCAAGATACCCACCTCAACTAGTCCAAATCAACACTCAAAAATAGCCTTTTCCTTAAATTTTGTCTCCGCACGGCTCAAATATAACCAAAAATGATTTAATATCATCAAACAATGCAAGCGAAACCAATTACCATTAATAAGGCTATGATCTTTATACAATTCTCAAAAGGTCAATAAAAGTCAACCCGGGCTCGTCCGCTCAAAACCTGAGTTCAAGGGTAAATCTTAACTATTCATAATCTCACGAGTCCATATATGCTTTGTTTTCAAATCCGAGTCCAACTGGACTCTCAAATCCCAAAGTTTCTTTTTTCAAAACATAGATAAAATTTTCCAAAATGTTCTCTTTGATTCTCCTAAATTTGATATAAAATCTAATATATATAATCATATAATATAATTGAAAATCAATCAAAATCACTTAACCAATAGTTGTATGTGAACATCCCCTCTCCAAATCGCCTCATACCGAGTCTAGGATTCAAAAATATAAAAAATGAGACTAAATCTCATTTTTCTAGCCCTTTTGTTCAGGTTCAGAAGTCGCAATTTCGACCCTAGGTTCGCAATTGCGAACCCTCGCAAATGCAAAAAAAAAGACTCGCAATTGGGACACCTAACAACCTTGAGGAATGCAAATGCGACACTGACTTTGTATTTGCGAAGTCTGTTCCTCTCGCAAATGCGACCACTTGATTGCAAATGCGAACCTACCCAGCCCAGGCCTAACTTTACAATTGCGAGTAAGGCATCGCAAATGCGATACCTACCCCCTGCTGTCCACTTTGCAATTGCGATGTTGGTGCTCGCAATTGCGATATCTGAGGCACCAACACACCAACAACCTGGAAATGACTCCAAACCAATCTGAAACACATCCAAATCTCACCCAAATCCCCGGAGATCCAAATCAAACATTCACATAAGTTTAAAAATATCAGAAAAACTCGCTCGCGGTATCAAAATACCAAAATAACATCTAGAACCACGAATCAGACATAAAAATACATGAAATTCAAAAGGAAAACTCAAGAACCTCTAGAATCACAACCAAGCGTTCGTATCCTGTCAAACCAACTACGAATGACACCAAATTTTTCAGACAAGTATCAAATAGCAAAACAGACCTATTCCATGTCCCAAAACTAAATTCCGAACTTATAGCCATAAAGTCAACATACGGTCAAACTTAAGGAAACTTCTAAACCTCAAATTGCCAACTTTTGGCCAAACATACGTCCAAGTCCAAAATCATGATATGAACCTATCAAAGCCATCAAAACACCATTCTGGAATCGTTTTCACAAAAGTCAAACTCGATCAATATTTTCAACTTAAACTTCAAAACCAAAATTCAAAGGGTCCAAATCATTCTAATACTTACCTGAATCGAAACTAATCATCCCTGCAAGTCATAAAACTACACATACGGGAAGCTTCAAAAAGGGAAACGGGCTCAATTACACAAAATACCTGGTCAGGTTATTACAATAACTAGAGGCTTAAAGTTAAGAGATTTAACCAAAGTCAACATGTTGGGTAAATGGACTCTGAATTAAGATTTAAAGGTTCCAATAGGTTCGTATGATAATTTTGGACTTGTACGCATATTTAAATCAAGTTTCAGATGGCCCGGGGTTGATTCAATGCTTTAAAATAAAAGTTGGCAATTTGAATAATTGTGTTATTGTGCTTCGATTCATATTTTGAGACTTTGAATAAGTTCATATAGGTTATTTGTACTTGATGGTTTAGAGGTGACCCAAAGGGTTCAGTGAGTTTCGCTGGAGCGCATGTTGGAAGAATTGAAAGTGCTAATACATGCTTTTTCTACACTTATCTGATTTCATAATGATATTTCTCCCAATAGATAAGAAATTTGGGGATGAGGTTCAAGTGAAAGTTGTAACTCTTTGAATCTAGTTTTTAGAAAGCCAAATCGTTTGTTATTCCAAGATATGCGCACAAAGTTATGATCATTTTCTTGAAGGGTGGTAGTGCAGTTTTAGACAGTAGAGTGTTGCAGATCGCATCACTACTACAACATGGGGGGAAGGGGGGTCGACGGCCAGGGCATCGCGGCATTGAATATTTACTACTAGAGATTTTTGCATAATATAAATAGAGCCCATTTTATGGTTTTCATTTGAGGAGTTTTAATCTATTTCTTCATCAACCATGTCGGGGTAAATGATTCTAAAAGGATCTATAATTTATTTAGCATGCAATTAAGGATTTAGAAGAGATCAAGTGAGAAATGGAAGAAAACTTAAAGATGGAGAATTGTTGATTTAAACATTCTAATAACATTAAAATGGGATTTTGATTATAAATTTGGGTTCCATGACTCATGAGTAGTCGGGATCCGATTTTAATTTTGTATTTTGATGAAGTAGGCCAGAGTTACTTTTATTGACTTTTTCTATATTCATTAAGGATTGGAGCTTTATGGATTGAGATCGATTCCTAATATACTATTTGACTTCCTTAAGTGTTGTTTTGCTATAGTTTGGACATTTGGAGGCTAATAACAAACAAAAGTTTGTTGAAGTTATTCCGAAAGGAGGTAAGTATCTTGTTTAACCTCGATTTGAAGAAATTTTCCTATAATGTACTTATATCCTAAATGCTATATGTTTAGGGGTGACGTATGTGCGAGGTGAAGAGCGTATATATGGGTACTAAGGTTATACCATGTTCAGGATAGGTTTTAAGCTTCTTTATGCCTTGTTTTGATACATGATCTACTTGTGATATATTTTAAATTATTTGTGTGACTACTTGATCTTTCTTATTTATGCTAGAGATTATGTCTAGGTTTTTGATTCTTTTTTTTTATATGATAGGCTATTTTGTATGTCAGATTATATGTGGCCTTAGTCATACTTGTGTACATGCATATATCTCTGCATGTTTATCTCTCTGTCCATGTGTGTCATACTTATTTATCTCTTGTACATATGCATATACCCCTGCATATGATTCCCTAATATGGACTGAGATTTTGCCACAATAAGTTATCCATGCGGTTGATATGATTATGATACGTGCATTGTCCGCGGGAGTCGAGATGGTTATGGAATTTGAAGTGGTCCGTGCAAATTATGTTATGGAAAGTGAGTTATCTGTGAATATTACGTTATGCACATTGATCTGTCTATACGGCGCAAGGATTTAGATATATCCCTCCATAGTCATGTGATTAACCATTTTACATTGGACCATGTGTGCGTAGTTTGACATTGGGAGTGTCAAAGCACAAAGAATGCCGGTTATATAAAGTTTGAATCTGTATCATGCATTGATATTTTAGACTCATGTAGGAGCATTTGTATAAGCATCATTTGGGAATTGATGTGAATTTGAGTCCTTATAATACGTAGACACGCTACGTATGCAGAAATATTTGAGTAAATGCTACTTGGTGAATATCTCTTTTGTATGCAGAGTTGGTGCATTTGCATACTCAAAAATGTGAAAAATGGGTGAATCCCAAAATTGTGGACTTAAAATATCTCTGGATCCAAATGCTCTTCGCGATCGCGAAACTACTCCTGCGATCGCTAAGGACTGCAAGACTCACCCTTATGAAATTGCTATAGTACCCATGCGATCGTGCAAAATAATCAAACCTCGGCCAATCCTTCTATTCGATCGCACTCTAAGCCACACAATTTATATTCCTCTCCTGCCGAAGCTAAGCAATCAGGAAATGAAGCCATGGGACTGCGAAGGCCAAAAGCCTCATCCCTCTCTCTCTTGTACGTGATCGCATCTCTAACTACGCAATCACGATGGGTAAAATATATCCCACCACAAAACCTCCTATGCGACCGCAAGACAAGCTCTGCGATTACGAAGCACACCAGACACCAGCAAAAATCAGCAATCTCAACCATGGTCCGGGTGGTTTGAAACTGTCCGGAGCCTCCTGGGACCCCATTCAAACATTCTAACACGTCCACAAACACTAAATGTACCTAAAAGGCCTCAAAATATATACATAATCATCACATCTAAAAATCAAAGGCCAAACTACATGTTGAACTCTCTTAAGTTCATAAGCTCCTAAACTTCTAACTAAACGTCCGATCATACCTAAGCACCTCAGGACTCAAACAAATTTTGCATAAAAGTTTCATTCAATTACATTAACCTATCCATAATCCCAAAATACCAATCAGAGTTCGAAAACATCAAAGTCAACTAATGGGCAAACTTATGAACTCCAAAATCATTCAAAATTCCAACTTTCGACAAATAGTGCCGAATTCTCCTAGGAACATCTTAAACTAAATTCGAACACACGCTCAAGTCCAAAATCATCATAGGGATCTATTAGAACCTTCAAATACCGATTTTGATATAATTTATATATAATTAAAATCTTGGCCAACTCTTACAACTTAAGGCTTCTAAAATGAAGTTAAGTGTTCAAACTCACTCTCGAACCTCGCTAGAACCAAACCAACCGTCCCAATAGGTCATAAAAGATAAACTATGGGAAGCGTCAAATAGGAAAATAGGATTCTAGAAATTAAGACGATCGGTCGGGTCGTTAAATTAAATCAGGAACTTCATGGGAGGCAACTGTAAGGCCCCATAAAAGTTCACCAAGGATTTAAGGTGCCAATATCAAGCTAATATGTTTGAAGGGTTTTATGAAGCTCGTCGCCATATGGATTTGTGAAATGTGGAATGCATCGTGAAGTGGGTAGAAGAATTGGCAAGAGAGGGCAATTCTGCGGTCAGTTATGTGGATCGCGAGTCAATTTCACTAACCGCCGTGTTTCCTTGGGGCACACCAGTTCTCTTCGTAAGGAAGAAGGATGGGTCATTGAAGATGTGCATCGACTATTTGCACCTCAACAAGGTCACAATCAAGAACAAGTACCCGTTGCCAAGGATAGACGACCTATTTGATTAGTTATAGGGTGCTAAGTACTTTTGTGAGATTAACTTGAGGTCGGGGTATCACCAATTGAAGAAACAGAAGAAGGATATTCTGAAAATAGCTTCCAGGACCTTATGAATCGATTCTTGGGCTAATGAACGATCCTGCGGCTTTCATGGATCTTATGAATCGACTCTTCAAGCCTTTTCTCGACTTTTTTGTGATAGTGTTCATTGACGATATCCTTGTGTATTCACGAAGTCAGGAAGACCATGCCGATCATCTCTGAACGGTTTTGAAGACTCTATATCAGCGGAAGTTGTATACGATGTTTTTGAAATGTGAGTTTTGGCTCGAGTCCGTCACTTTCTTGGGTCAAGTTTTCTCTAGTGAGGGAATCAAGGTGTATCCTCAGAAGATTGTAGTTGTGAAGAATTGGCCTAGGCCTACAAATCCGACAATGATTCATAGTTTCTTGGGCTTAGCTGGGTATTACAAATTTTTTGTGGAGGGGTTTTCTTCTCTTTCCTCTCCGTTGACCAAGTTAACAAAAAAGGAAACTAAATTCCAATGGTCAGATGCTTGTGAGAGGAGCTTTCAAGAATTGAAGTCAAGGTTGACCACGACACAGATGTTGACCCTACCAGAAGGTACAAATAGGTTTGTCGTATATTGTGATGCTTCAAGGGTCGGACTTAGGTGTGTATTAATGCAACATGGTAAGGTGCTTGCTTATGCTTTGAGGCAACTCAAAAACCATGAGAAGGATTATCCAACACATGACTTAGAGCTTGCGGCAGTGGTGTTTGCATCAAAGATTTGGCGTCATTATTTGTATGTCATGTGTACATATTCACGGACCATAAGAGTGATGCAAATCAAGAAGCTGTATTAGCCTTTTGATATTTAGCTCACCAAAAACAAGTTCTTATATGTCCACGAATAGGTGTGTGGACGTGTCTTCAAGTTCAAAAAGCCCAAGATTGATTTCAAGAAGCCAAGACCCTTTCCTTCTTAAAATAGGATTTATTTTATTCCTTTGAGAATAAGGATTTTTCTTTTATTAGAATTCTAGTTTTTTTTTCTTGTAGAATAGGGATTTAACTTTCTTTGTCTTTAGTTATTTTATTTTCTTATTAGAATAGGAATTGTAGTCATCAAATAAGAGATTCTAGGCCTATATAAAGGGTTCTCTTGCCTTGTAGAATGCAATTCACATTTTTTAGGCTTGCCCTAGTTTTACAATAGCGTGTTTTTCTCTATTTTGTCTTCTTTATCCTTGTTTTTGATTCCAAGCAAGGTGGTGATAGTCTTTATCTTGTTTTCAATTGCGTGTGGTATTTCTTTATCAAATTAATTTTATTCCAAGTGGTGACTTTAGGAACTTATTTAGTTCTTGATTTAAATTCGTTCTTTTGATATCATAGAATCGTAACTTTCATTATACTGGTGCAACATCAATATTCACTTATTTTGAATGAGTAAATAGTTTTTCTTATAGTTTAGATCGTCATCTTTCACCTCATATTTGAATCATCAGATTCGAAGTCCTAAAACTTGAGATATGTTATTTTTTGAAATCAGCCCATAAACCACATTTTCGTTTTAAGATCTTGATCCTGGTCGGTTGGTTCTTTGTTAACTCGAAGAATCACATCAATTTCTTATCAGAGCAGCAGGTGGTGAACCTTATATGCAAGCATGCAAATGTCATTGGGTTCAAGAAGGTGAAGGAAGAGCATCCGATCATGACATGGAGATGGAAGAGATGAGAAGGACAATATAACAACTACAGAGGTAACTCCAACACTACGAAATGCATGAACGATGTAGAAGACCCAAGGAAGATAATGAAGGGGACTATGATATTAACCCCTTTAATATGGCTGATGGAGATGACTCTAGTGAAAATTTGGATCCTCCTAGGAGACAACGAGACGATGACTCTGATCGCCCAAGGAGAAGGAGGAACCATACTCGGGAGAAAAGGGATGATGTGAAGGTTGATGTTCCTGATTTTGATGGAAAGGCACAAGGAGATGCATTTATGGAGTGGTTATTGACCGTGGAACGAATATTTGAGTTTAAGAATTATTCTGAAGAGAAAAAGGTTAAGATAACTGCCATCAAGTTTAAGGGATATGCTTCACTTTGGTGGGATAATTTGAAGCAAGAACGAGAAAGAGAAGGTCGTGATAAGATTCGAACATGGGAGAGGATGAAGAGAGAACTTAGAAGACATTTTCTTCCTGATACGTATAAATAAGAGAATTATCTTAAATTTCATAACTTTTTCCAAGGAGAATAGACCGTGGAAGACTATACTCGAGAGTTTGAATACCTTATGATTAAGTGTGATACCCAAGAACCTAAGGAACAAACTATAACATGATATATTGGTGGCTTAAGGCGTGCCATCTCCGATGTTATTCGCCTACAACCTTATTGGACATTCAATGATGTACGAAAGCTTGCCATCAACATCGAACAACAACAAAAAGAGCCAAAGAAATTATACTCCAAGAAGGATTACTACAACCATGGGAGTATTAGTGGTAGTGGTGGAAATTCCAAGGTAATTCATAAAGGTAATTCTTCTAATTCATCTTCAAAGGATGATGAAATGAAACCTCAGGGGGATATAACTAGGAGAAGATGTTTTAAGTGCCAAGGTTTTGGGCATGTGCAAGATGATTGTCCGAACCGAAAGGCTGTTATGTTGGTTGATGAAGAAGATAATTCCAATCATGAAGACAACCCACCAATTGAGGAAGTTAATGAGGAAGATGAGGATGTATATGTAGAACCTGATGAAGGTGATATGCTTGTTTTTCAGAGTATCTTAAATATTGAACATGAAGATGAAGAATCATTGCAACGAGAGGACCTGTTCCACACGAGGTGTACATCACATGGAAAGGTATGCCCAGTGATTATTGATGGTGGAAGTTGCACTAATGTTGTTTCAAAAGATATAGTGACTAAATTTAGTTTGGAGACTGAGGTACACCCACAAACCTTACAAATTTGAGTGGCTACAATATGGTGGGGGTATGAAAGTCACTAAAAGATGCTTGGTCTCTTTTTCTATTGGTAAGATCTATAAAGACCATATTTGGTGTGATGTGGTAAAGATGGATGCTTGCCATTTATTACTTGGAAGACCATGGCAATATGATAAGCGTGCTTTTCATGATAGATACTGTAACACCTATTCATTCATAATTGATGGACGTAAGATTGTTTTGACGCCATTGCACCCAAAAGAACTTTCAAAGAGGGCAAAGACCATGTCTGATATGCTAATGAACAGATCACAAATTATTGGCCACATCAATAAAGGAGAGCCATTGTACATAGAAATATCCATGGAAGACTCACAAGATGAGGAACATGAGTTAGATACACGAGCCAAGAAGTTACTTGCTAAGTTTGATGATATGATCTCTGAAGATGTTTCGTTAGAACTTCCACCCATGCACGATATTCAATATCAAATTGACCTTATACCCGGAGCATCGTTTCCAAACAAAGAAACTTATATGATGAATCCTACACAACAAGATAAACTCCAAAGGCAAGTCGAAGAGCTATTGGAGAGGGGTTTAATACTGGAGAGCCTTAGTCCCTATGTCGTACCTGCTTTGCTTGTTCCTAAGAAAAATGGTACTTGGAGGATGCGTGTTGAAAGTCGAGCAATCAACACGATTACTATCAAATATCTCTTCCCAATCCCAAGGTTAGATGATCTATTTGACTAATTACATGGTTCTAAGATCTTTTCAAATATTGATTTGAAGAGTGGGTACCACCAGATTTGTATGAGAGAAGGTGATGAATGGAAGACTGCCTTCAAGACTGGCCAAGGCTTGTATGAATGGTTGGTAATGCCTTTTGGTTTGTCGAATGCTCCTAGCACATCCACAAGGCCTATGACTCATGTGCTTAGACCATTCACTGGGAAGTTTTTTGTTGTCTACTTTGACGATATCCTAATTTATAGCAAAGAGGAAGTTGAACATGGAAAGCATTTGGAGAAAGTTTTTGAAACATTAAGGAGAAAGAAGTTATATGCACAACTCAAGAAGTGCATCTTTATACTAATAGTGTTTGCTTTCTTGGTTACATAGTAACTAGTGCTGGTATTCAAGCTGACCCAAACAAGATTGAAGCAATCATAAGTTGGCCAATTCCTAGGTCAATTTCGGATATAAGGAGCTTTCATGAAATGGTGTCCTTCTATCGACGATTTATCAAAACGTTTAGCACTTTGGTTGCCCCTATAACTGAGTGTTTGAAAGGAGACATGTTCAAGTGGAATGAAGAAGCTCAAAAGAGTTTTGAATTGATAAAGAAGAAGATGACACAAGCTCCTATCCTTCAGTTGCCTAACTTTGATATTTTATTTGAAGTAGAATGTGATGCTTCGGGTGTTGTTGTTGGAGGAGTTCTTAGTAAGGAAGATAAACCCGTGGCTTATTTTAGCGAGAAGCTATGTGGATCTAAATTGAAGTGCTCCACCTATGAAAAAGAGTTCTATGCTATTGTTCGCGTGTTGCAACATTGGCGTCATTATTTATTACCAAGAGATTTTGTGCAATATTCTAATCATGAGGCACTAACGTATCTTAGTTACCAACAAAAGCTCAACTCAAGGCATGCAAAACGGGTAGAGTTCCTTCATAATTTTTAGTTCGTAATCAAGCACAAGGCTAGAAACCTCAATCAAGTGGCTGATGCTCTTAGTAGAAGACCATATTTATTTTATATGATGCGAACTAATGTATATGGATTCGACCATATCAAGGAGCTTTATGAAGATGATCTAGACTTTGGAGATGTTTGGAAGAGATGCTTGGACGGTCCATAAAGAATGTTTGTAATTCGAGATGGGTTTCTTTACTATGGAAAGTGGCTTTGTATACCACAAAGCTCTTTAAGGGAGTCCATTGTGAGGGAAGCATATGAGGGCGGATTAGCTGGTCATTTTGGCCATTCTAAAACATTGAAGATGATTACTGGCCTAAATTGAACAAAGATATGTTGAGGCTGATTGAGCATTGTGAAACATGTACAAAAGCAAAAATGCATGAGAGCAATAAGGGATTATATGATCCTTTGCCAATTCCTAAAACACCATGGGAACATATTAGCATGGACTTTGTTCTTGGATTGCCAAGGACTCGAGGAGGTAAGGATGCGATCTTTGTTGTTGTTGATAGATTCTGTAAGATGGCACACTTTATCCCATGTAACAAGATAATTGATGCAACTCATATGGCTGTTTTGTTCTTTAACAATATTTTCAAGTTACAGGGCATTCCAAAAAGCATTGTTTCTGATCGTGACACTAAGTTTCTCAGTCATTTTTGGTGTACTTTATAGGTTAAGCTTGGTACGGAGTTGAAATATACCTCATCTTATCACCCTCAAACAGATCGACAAATAGAGGTAGTCAATCAAAGTTTAGGTGCATTGCTAAGAAGTTTCATCAAGAAGAACATAAGAGAATGGGAATCCTTGCTACCACATGCTGAGTTTGCTTTCAACAAGTCTGTGAATCAAACAAGTAGAAAAATTCCTTTTGAAGTGGTTTATGGTAAGAATCCTCTTAGTCTATTAGACTTGTCTCCTCTTCTTAAAACCCATTATTTTAGTGGAGATGTTGATGAGAGGGTTAAGCAATTGAAAAGGTTGTATGAGAAAGTAGTACAAGAGATTGAGAGACAAACAAAGGCATATAAGAAACAAGTTGATAAGAAGAGAAAATAACAATTCTTTAATGTGGGAGACTTAGTCTGGGTATACTTGAGGAAATAAATATTTCCTAACCAAAGTATACAAAGTTGCAACCAAGAGCTGATGGTCCATTTCGAGTTGTTCAAAATTTAGGTGACAATGCTTACAGATTGGATCTACCGGACGATTATGGGGTGTCATCAATATTTAATGTTGGTGACCTTGCGCCATTTATGGAGCCTTTAGATTCGAGGACGAGTCCTTTTCAACCAGGGGAGAATGATACAAATCAAGAAGCTATATTAGCCTTTTGTTATTTAGCTAGCCTAAAAACAAGTTCTTATATGCCCATGAATAGGTGTGTGGACGTGTCTTCAAGTTCAAAAAGCCCAAGATTAATTTAAAGAAGCCAAGACCCTTTCTTTCTTAAAATAGGATTTATTTTTTTCCTCTTAGAATAAGGATTTTCCTTTTGGTAGGATTCTAGTTTCGTTTCCTTGTAGAATAGGGATTTTACTTTCCTTTTCTTTAGTTATTTTATTTCCTTATTAGAATAGAAATTGTTGTCATAAAATAAGAAACTCTATACCTATATAAAGAGTTCTCTTGCCTTGTAGAATACAATTCTCGTTTTTGAGGCTTGCCCTAGTATTACAATAGAGTGTTTTTCTCTATTTTTTCTTCTTTATCCTTGTTTTTGGTTCCAAGAAAGGTGGTGATAGTCTTTATCTTATTTTCAGTTGCGTGTGGTATTTCTTTATCACGTTAATGTATTCCAAGTGGTGACTTTAGGAACTTGTTTAGTTCTTGATCTTTCAAGAACACGTTTCTTGATCTAAATTCGTTATTTTTATATCAAAGAATCATAACTTTCATTGAACTGGTGCAACATCAATATTTACTTATTTTGAACGAGTAAATACGTTTTCTTATAGTTCAAATCGTCATCTTTCACCTCATTTTTGAATCATCATATTCGGAGTCCTAAAACTTGAGATACGATGTTTCTTGAAATCAGCCCATAAACCACATTTTCGTTTCAATATCTTGATCCTGGCCGGTTGGTTATTTGTCAACTCGAAGAATCACATAAAAGCGTCTTCAATATATATTCAAGTAGAAGGAGTTGAATCTGAGGCAAAGGAGATGGCTTGGGTTACTTAAAGACTACGACATCGACATTCTCTATTATCCGGGAAAAGTTAATGTTGTGGTGGATGATCTTAGCCGGAAATCCATGGGTAGTTTAGCTCACTTGGAGGCAAACCAAAGGCTGATGGCCAAGGAAGTTCACCGGTTGGTAGTTTGGGAGTCCGGATCACGGACTCTAGCGAAGGTAAGGTAATTGTAAAAAATATATCTGACTCGTCCCTGGTAGTGAAAGTCAAGGAGAAACAACATGATGATCTATTTTTGGTGCAATTAAAGGAGGGGATTCAAACAAAACCATGTCTCTTTCTCTTGGTGTGAATAATGGTATGCTAAGGTATCACGAGTGATTGTGTGTTCCGAATATAGATAGTATCCAAGAGATAATCTTGACCGAGGCTCACAGTGTCATACCCCAACCTTGGGAGGTACGACCAGCACATGACGCCCGAAGGCCCGTGCAAATCGATGTTCGTTCTTACATCCTCTTTAATCATTAAACCTGGGCCAACGAGGCCTCCAAGTAACAATACCAAAATTAAAATGTGTACAACTGACTTGCAAAAGAAACATTGACATTTTATACATATTTACAACTGAAATAGAGTCATAATCCACCCTTTTACATACAACTAAAATCTAGTCTGCAAGCCTCTAAGAATACCAAGAGAATATACATATACACGACTTGGTCGAGATAGGGTCCCACCGTACCCAAATTGTTTAGAACAAATGCTTTAGTACCTATCGATCTCTAAACAACTACTCTAAAGAAGTAGAGTGCAACGACCAATCAGTTGGAAACAAACTCCCTACTGGGGAAGGACATCACCGGGTCTATCTGTATCTGTGGGCATGAACACAACGCCCCAAGAAATAATGAGGGTCAGTACGGAAAAATGTACTGAGTATGTAAGACTAAGAAACCATGTAGATCTGAGATATAACATATGAGGTATGCGTACTGGATTTCAAATTGAATACTGAATACAAGCCACTGGAGGCGTAAACTGTGGAAGCTATAAGCCATGTACCATGAATGTATGCAAACTCTAGTAAAACCAAGACACTCATTGGGGCCATGAATTAGTTATAATATATATGTATACGTATATTCAGCCACTCTTTTGGGGCACATTTCATTACTCAATACCCAGCCTCATAGAGGACACGGTCGTACCTGGCCTAGGAGGTCTTGACAGTAGTCGGAATCAGGAGGACTAGGTAGCCTCACATCACACTACTACATACCCGGCCTCATAGATGACTCGATTATACCCGGCCTCAGGAGGTCTCGACTGTACCCGGCCTCAACAGGACTCGGCGTAGCCGGTCTCAAGAGGACTTAGTAGCCTCACATCACACATCATAGTACCCCGCCACGCAAGGGCTCGTTAGTATCTCATATCATATCTTATCATACCCAACTGGTTAGCGGTTGCACAATAGGTGCTGTACCTGACCGACTATAGCGCGACTCGGTAAAGTAAATAAATACATATATATAAGTACAATGCAATGTCAATTTCAAGGGACAACAAGTTTAAACTCAAAATAAATCACACACTCCGACCTCAAGATGCAAATTGGGAACATTATATACTTTGCAAATAAATACCACCGACAAGAATGTACAAGAAAAGAACAACGTCATTAAGAGGGGCTTAGAGCAACCAAATCCTTACCATATAGAAATCCTTTAGAGGGAGAGACAAAGAAGATTACACCAAATCATGTCAAGGAAGGAAGTTGCCTTACATACCTTGTCGAAGAATTAGCTACATTTCTATGATGGTTAATTTTGCCTCCAACAAATCTCCATAATCAATACAACAAGATGATAGACATAATAGCAATGATTCCAAGCTCCCTTACACCATACTCTCTTAGATTCAACTTCGACCTTGCCTTAGACGGTTTGGGAATTCTAAAGGGGTGTTGAGAGCATTTCGGGAGAACTAATAATGGTGATAACTCCTAGAATGAAAGAGAAATAGCCTCACTGCCCTTTTTATACTGTTACAAAGCATAAGAATTTTGGCCGCTCCACATGCAAAAAAAATGGGTCGCCCCGCACCAGTCACTACACCCGGTGAGACATTTGGTTCTAGTCCACAGAAACGTGTAGCCACCTTCTTCTCTCATATGCGCCGTCAGTGTATCGGCCGCGCTAGAAGCCAAACTGACCAAGATTTATTTAGGTGTAGGTGTAGCATTATCCCCCTCTCTTTCAGAACATTCATCCTCGAATGCTGGATCGTAACCACTCGTTGCGAGTCTTTTTAGTCATCTAGGGTTGCGCCTACCGTAGTAATCTCAATGTTACCTTCTCTGGGGTGAAATAAATGACGGTACCTAGATTTTATATCTTCTTCAGCTTCCCATTTTATCTCCTCTACATTGTTGTTCCTCCAAAGTACTTTAATAGAAACTACCTCTTTAGTTCGCAGTTTGCGGACATGTCGATCTATAATGGCCACCAAAATTTCTTCGTAAGATAGATCCTCTGTTACTCGAATGCCTTCAATAGGAGTAATGCAGGATGGATCTCTTAAGCACTTTCGAAGCATAAACACATGGAATACAGGATGCACTACTTCCAATTTCGGGGGCAGTTCAAGCTTATAAGCCAATTGACCCACTTTATGGATAATTCAAACTAGTCGATAGGAGATCTGCACTTTCATTTTTACATGGACTCATACGGTGCGATCTGAATGTTAGCATGGTAGCTGTTGTTGTAAGAAAATTTGATGAGTGGTAGATGATCCTCCCAATTTCCTTTGAAGTCCAAGACACACGCTCGTAACATATCCCTGAGCGTTTGAATAGTGCGCTCGGCCTGGCCGTGTGTTTGTGGATGCAAAGTCGTGCTAAGGTTGATCCCTGTACCCAATACCTTCTGGAATGATCTTTAGAAGTTAGCCGTAAACCGGGTGCATCTATCCGATATTATAGAAATCGGGACCCCATGAAGTCGAACTATTTCCTTAATATATAACTTAGCATAATCTTTAGCCAAGAAGGTAGTTTTAACTATCAAAAAGTGAGATGACTTGGTGAGTCGATCCACGATAACCCATATGGAGGCAAACCTTTTTCGTGATCATGTTAACCGGTATGAAAATCCATGTTGATCATCTCCCATTTCCAGGCTGGAATTTCCATATTTTGAAGCAACCCTCCCGGTTTCTGATGTTCAACCTTAACTTGTTGGCAATTTGGACATTGAGCAATGTATTTGATGATGTTCCTCTTCATACCATTCCACCAGTATAGATGTCGAAGGTAATGATACATCAGAATACCGAAATTGATGAGTTTCCGCCATGATCTGCTCTCAAAGTCCCCTGACATCGGGCACACACAATCCATCCTTGTGTCTGAGGGCTCCGTCCTCGGATAACTCAAACACATGCTTCTTTTGAAAGGGAATTCTCTCTCTTATCTGCATTAAGCGTGGATCTGGATCTTCAAATTGTCGTGCCATCACTTCCACCACTAGCAAGGATTTGATGGTGTTTCGAACTATGGGTTCTCCGTTACCAGTATCGAGCAATCGTATACTTAAATAGGCTAGATGGTACAAGTAATTTGTCATCTCCAACTTATGCTTTTTTACATGTTGTAGGCTGCCCATAGATTCCCGACTTAATGCATCAGCCACAACGTTTGCCTTGCCGGGATGATACAAAATATCCACATCATAGTCCCCCAGCAATTCGAGCCATCTCCGTAGCCTCAGATTCCATTCTTTTTGCTTGAATATGTATTGCAAGCTCTTGTGATTCGTGAATATGTCAACATGAACTCCATAAAAGTAATGACGCCATATCTTTAGAGCAAAAATGATAGCTGCTAGCTCCAAGTCATTGGTCAAATAATTTTGCTCATATTTTCTCAGCTGCCTTGAAGCATATGCAACAACTTTACCGTGTTGCATCAGTCGCTGACCAATCGCACTCTAGAGGCATCACAATAAATGATGTAGCCTTCGGGCCTTTCAGGAAGAGTTAAAACTGGTACCGAGGTTAACTTGTTCTTTATCTCTTGGATGCTCTTCTCACAAAGCCCACCAGAGTTTTATTGCCTTGTGCGTCAACCTTGTTAGTGGAAGAGATATAGATCGAAAATTCTCCACAAATCTTCGGTAGTAACCGGCTAGACCCAAGAAGCTACGCACCTCCACAGGCGTTGTGGGTCTTGGCCAAATCTTTACTGCCTCAAACTTTTGACCATGAACCTTTATACCCTCACCGTATACTATATGCCTAAGAAAAACCACTAAGTTCAGCTAGAATTTGCACTTGGAAAATTTGGCGTACAACTTGTTATCCCGAAGCATGTATAAAACCATTTGCAAATGCTCTACGTTCTCCGCTTCTGATCGAGAATGCATCAAGATGTCATCTATGAACACAATCACAAAAATATCCAAAAATGGCTTGAACACCCATTTTATCAAATCCATGAAGGCCGCTGGTGCATTGGTTAGGCCAAAGGACATAATAAGAAACTCATAATAGGCATATCCAGTCTGGAAGACTGTCTTCAGAACATCTTCTTCCATAATCCTTAACTGATGATACCCAGATCTGAGGTCGAACTTCGAGAAATACTTAGTGCCTTGGAATTGATCAAACATATCATCGATTCTCGGAAGCGGATACTTGTTATTGACAGTTACCCTATTCAGTTGTCAGTAATCAATACAAATCCTCAACGAACCATCTTTCTTTAGAACAAATAGTACTGGGGCTCCCCCCGGGGAAGTACTGGGTCGAAAAATCCATTATCAAGAAGGTCCTTAACTGATCTTTTAATTCCTTCAACCCGAAAGGAGCCGTCGTGTATAGGGTAATTGATATCGACTGCGTATCAGGTGTCACATCAATGACAAACTCAATCTCCCTCTCAGGTAGAATACCCGAGAGCTCATCAGAGAACATATCGAAAAATTAACTAATGACCAAAACTGACCGAAGGGTGGGAGACTTCGCCTCCATATCTTGCACACGCACCAAATTGTAGAAATATCCTTTCGTGTTCATCTTTCGAGCCAAAAGGTAAGAAATAAAATTCCCTTTTGGCGCGGCAACACTGATCTTCCATTCGATAACAGGATTTTTTGGGAAGTTAAAGCGAACAACTTTCTTCCAACAATCCATCGTAGCATAATAAGAGGCAAGTTAATCCATGCCCATGATGAAATCAAATTCTATCATTTCTAATTCATTCAAATCAGCCAAGGTATGGTGATCATGAATTATCACATCACAACCTCGATATACTCGCCTAACTTCTCCGGACTCACCCACGGGTGTGGACACTTCAAATGGTTGTTGTAACAAATCAGGTACTTTACCACATTTACCAGCAACAAATGAAGTAATATACGGTATGTTAGAACATGGATCTATCAAAGCATACACACTAATCGAAAACATGAATAATATACCTATGACCATATCCGGTGATGAGTCTAGGTTCTGTTGGCCTGACAGTGCATACAAGCGGTTCTATTGTCCACCTGAGCTAGTCACTCCACCTCTACCTCTACCTCTTCTTGCTGATGGTTGCACACCTTGCACATGAGTATGTGATGTCGAGGACAAAGCTACTGCTTATCCCGTTGGCGGTATGACGCCACCCACATTTTCACTGGGCAAAAGCGAATGATATGACCGGGCTGCCCATGAGAATAACACAAGTCGGAACCCTGTCAGCAATGACCAAAATGATTTCTACCACATCGGCCACAATACGACACTGGGGGCCTCATCTTACTAGGGTCTCCACTATATTGTGAGCTCTATCCTCGGGGATTTGGACCCTGACCGGAGTAGGTGACCCGATCATGGTGCTGCCCCTGAAACTATAACATTGCACTAGCCACCAAAGAAGGTGGATGCAGGGAAAACTGAGATCTAAACTCACCTCGTGACTCTCCCATATCACCTGTAGACCGTTCTCTCTTATGTTGGCCCAGGTCATGCTCCCGAGTGGCTCGCTGTTGCCTCTTACATCCTCCAAGTTTTGTGCATAGGCTTGAATACGGGGCAATATCCATGTTTAGATTCAAAAAAGAAGTAGTACATTCATTAATCAAACATGGTCCTAAACTGCCCACAAATCGATGTACTCGGTCAATCATCTTTGCCATAACTGATGGGGCATACCTACCCAAGGCGTTGAATTGCATGCTACACTCCCGGACACTCATATTACCTTTCTCCAACCGTAAAATCTATCTAGTCTTCCTCGGCGGAGCTCAACGGGCAAATACTGCTGCAAGAATGCCTTAGTAAATTCCTTCCATTTTGCTTCTAGGGCAAGAGATCCCCTAGATTGTTCCCAGGTCTCATACCAAGTCACATCTATAACCCGCAATTTATAAGAGTCAAGCTCTTTGGACTTAGTATCAGTGGCATGCATAACTTGTAAAATCCATTGGATTTGATCTAGAAAGTTTTAGGGATCTTCGTTGGGATCTATTCCTGTGAATACCCGGGGGTCCAAATTTATGTAATCTCAACCTCTCGTACTGACTGCTCTATCTGCGGTGGCAGGGGCCTGACGTTGGGCCTGAGAGTTCACTAATCGAGTCAACGGTTGTACTGCTCTTCTCATATCTACATCCTGGGCAGAAGCAATCGGAGAAGGAATATGAGGTACATTAATTTCTCTATGCTATTCCAAGGGTGGTGGTGCGGTCCCTGAAACCTGAGTACCAGCCTCATCGTGTGGTCCATGTTGACCCATAGGGGCAGGTGGTACCTGACTGGTACCTTCTCCTGCTTCTTCATTCAACCCTTGAACAAGTTCCCGACGTCTCGTGGTAGGCATCACTATAAAATAAACAAGGTGGGGATTAGTAGCAAATACTTAAGACTCAGCTCTACAACACGATCTAGATCAGAAAGATGGGTATTCATCCTAGATATCCTGTAGCCTCCTGTTTATAAGTATGGTGCACGATATATCCATAAACAAGACTCTACTAGATATGGCTTGCAGACTCTCTAGAATAAACCTCCTCTAATACCAAGTGTTGAAGACCAATTTTGACCCTCCCTTATAAAATTAATTTATTTATACTTAATTATTTGCGATAAATATGTTAAAAATATTTTCTAATCAATAATACCTATTTTTGTATAAATTAGTAATTAATAATGTTGAAATTAATAATATAGTATTATTGTAAAATATGTTACTCTTACTATTTTGAGACTATTAATGTAACCCTTATATTCATTACATAGGTTTTATAATTAATTTTAAAATTTATTCCTTACTTTTAGTTAATTAACCTACTATTTCAATTAATTCGAAATTAATGTCATAATTTAAGAAATAAAGTATTATTATAAATAATTAATTAATTACACTAATTAGTAGTATTTTTGATGATTATAATTTTTATTATAATTTTTTGAACTAATTAAGTTTTATTAAATTAATTTTAAAGAGGTTAAAAGCTAAAAGGCTATAATTGCAATTGCACTCTTAAAACACAATGTGGCTATGCACTAAATTGGAATCACCCCAAAACATTAGCCCAATTACCCCATCTGACCGAGTTAAAACAACCCTCCAATCCAAGCTGGCAATCCATTACACTAATAAGTTGTGTTTTTGATGATTATAATTTTTATTATATTTTTTGCCAGTGGGAATTTTCTATCGAACCAAAAATTATCTAACCGTCCCCGAGTGGAAGCTTGTTTGTTTGCCTTGCTATCAAAGGTCTTATTGATGATGTCTTCATAATATGCTTTCTATTGCTGCCTCATTAAAAACCTTGCCAGAAAAATCTAATTGGGACAAAAACTGAATGAAGAAAAAAAGAATGCAGCACATACTTTCCGCTTGAGTAATGTTTATCAGCAATAATACCTTTTGAGGTGTGCCACATTCCAGTTGCTAGGCAACTTGTCTCCATTCTGGTTCTCCAACTCGTATGAACCTTTCCCAATGATAGCTGAAATCTGGTAGGGACCTTCCCACGTTGGACCTAGCTTCCCCGCGTTGAGCGCCCGGGTATTTTGGGTTACTTTTCTCATAACCAAATCTCCTACTTTGAAATAACGGAGATTGGCTCTTCGATTATAATATCACTCCATTCTCTGCTTTTCAGCTGCCATTCATACACGTCCCAAGTCCCTGCGTTCCTCGAGCAGTTCCAAGTTGATTAACATTGCTTCGTTGTTCGATTCTTCGTCTTCCCGAAAATATCTCAAAGTGGGTTCTCCCACTTCCACCAGGATTAGGGCTTCAGCACCGTACACAAGTGAAAAAGGAGTTTCTCCTATGCTCGATTTGGCCGTTGTTCGGTAGGCCCATAGAACTCCGGGCAATTCTTCGGGCCATTTTCCTTTTGCTACTTCCAACCTTTTCTTGAGGTTTTGAATAATCACTTCGTTTGTTGACTCTACTTGACCGTTTGCGCTCGGATGATAAGGAGAAGTTGTGATCCTCTTTATCTTCAAATCTTCGAGGAACTTTGTAACTTTTGCACCGATAAACTGTGGCCCATTGTCGTACTCTATCTCATTTGTTATTTTGAACCTGCAAATTATATTTTCACATGGGAAATCCACCACTTCGCGTTCTTCGATTTTCTGATTAGGACTTGCTTCCACCCATTTAGAAAAATAGTCAGTCAGAATTAAAAAAAACCTTACATTTTCGGGAGCCGGTGGCAGCAGTCCAATGATGTCCATACCCCATTTCATGAACGACCATGGGGACAAAACCGAATGTAAGTGTTCTTCCGGTTGGTGTACTAGTGGTGCGTAGCGTTGGCACTTATCATATTTTCGTACGAAGTCTTTGGTGTCTTGTTCAATGTGAGGCCAGTAATATCATGCCCGTACCAACTTCAGCACCAAAGAATCTGTGCCCGAGTGATTTCCTCATATTTCTTTGTGGACTTCTCTCATGACACAGTTAGCTTCTGACGCTCCTAAGCACCGGGCTAGCGGGCCTTGGAAGGATTTTCTATACAATTGGCCTCTCTTGAAGCTATAATATGCAGGTTTGGCGCGTAACGCCTGTGATGCTTTGGGGTCTTCGGGCAACTTCCTGTGCTCGAGATAGTCGATTATTTCATTTCTCCAGTCCCAGACCAGACTATTCGAATTTACCTCATAGTAACCATCTGTATCCAGGACTGAGTTCATCAGTTACACTACCCTCCCGGACTCAGATCCCTTTATTTCCGTCGATGATCCTAAGTTAGCTAATGCATCCTCTTTTGCGTTATCCTTCCTCGGGATATGAGTAATCGACCATTCCCGGAATCACGCCAAAAGAGCCTGGACCTTTACCATGTACTGTTGCATATGTTCTTCTTTGGTATCAAAGATCCCGTAGACCTGATTTACCACCAGTTGCGAGTCACATTTGATTTCGATAACCTCGGAATCAAGTCCATGGGATAATTCGAGCCCTGCAATCAAAGCTTCGTGCTCTACTTTATTGTTAGCTAAAGGGATCGTTCTGATGGCTTGCCTTAAGGTTTCCCCCAAATGCGTGATTAAGACTATTCTGAGTCCGGATCCTTTTACGTTGGAAGCTCCATCTGTAAATAAGGTCCAAACCCCCAATGTCTATTCCGACACCATTACTGTCTCCTTGGTTTCCAGAGGGAGTAGTGCCGGACTGAAATTGGTCACGAAGTCAGCCAAGACTTGTGATTGAATTGTAGTCCTTGGTTTATATTCTATGTCGAACTCACTCATTTTGACATCCCATTTGGCCAATCTACCTGAGAGCTCGGGTTTATGGAGGATGTTCCGCAAAGAGAAAGTAGTCACCATAATTATCGGGTGTCATTGGAAGTAGGGCCTCAGCTTCCGAGCGGCGACTACGAGAGCTAAGGCCAGTTTTTCCAAATGTGGGTAGTGTGTTTCTGCTCCCGTTACAATTTTGCTAACGTAATAAATGGGAAATTGCGTACCTTCGTCCTCCCGGACTAAAATTAGACTTACCGCAACTTCTGAAACTGCGAGGTAGACTAGCAATGTTTCACCTTCTTTTGGTTTTGAGAATAATGGATGTCTTGATAAGTACTTCTTCAGGTCCCTCAGAGCCTGCTGGCACTCTGGTGTCCATTCGAAATTATTTTTTTTTTAGTAGTGTGAAGAAGCGATGACATTTTTTCGATGACTGGAAAATGAACCTGATCAAAGCTGCTACTCTTCCTGTGAGCCTTTGGACTTCTTTTAAGTTCAAAAATTACTCCGGGATATCCTCTATGGCCTTGATTTTGTCGGAGTTTACCTCTGTTCCCTTTTGTGAAATTATAAATCCCAGAAACTTACCAGAACTGACCCTGAACGCGCATTTCTCGGGATTAAGTTTCATGTTATGCTTCCTAGGATGTCGAATGTTTCTTGCAAATGCTTAAGGTGGTCACCTACATTCAAAGACTTAACGAGCATATCGTCTATATAAACTTCCATAGTCTTTCCTATTTGATTTTCAAACATCTTATTTACGAGCCGTTGATAAGTGGCTCCGTTATTTTTCAACTCGAATGGCATCACATTGTAACAATATGTACTGAAATTTGTTATAAACGAAGTCTTTTCCTGATCTTCTAGGTTCATCTTGATTTGGTTGTACCCGAAATAAGCATCGAGGAAACTCATTAACTCATGCCCGGCCATGGCATCAATCATTTGATCGATATTTGGCAGTGGGAACGAGTCTTTCGGGCATGCCTTATTAAGGTCTTTATAGTCTACACACATGCGAAATTTATTGTTCTTCTTCGGAACTACTACTACATTGGCTAGCCAGTCCGGATACCTTATCTCTCGGATTGAACCGACATTAAGCAAGCGGGTTACCTCTTCTTTGACAAATTTATTCTTGGCCTCGGCAATAGGGCATTTATT
This sequence comes from Nicotiana tomentosiformis, assembly GCF_000390325.3. NCBI lineage: Eukaryota > Viridiplantae > Streptophyta > Magnoliopsida > Solanales > Solanaceae > Nicotiana > Nicotiana tomentosiformis. The sequence goes on from NC_090817.1 coordinate 46,141,264, forward strand.
TTGTCTTACCGTAGGTACGTTAGGATCCAAACTCAGCTTGTGCACGGCTACTTCCATCAGGATACCTTTCATATCCTCGTGTGACCATGCAAAACAATCGACATTAAATTTAAGGAATTCAATAAAACCAAACCTGAGCTCCGGGTGCAGTCCTGTACCCAAATGGAATTTTCTTTCTAGGAATTCTTCTTACAATGCAACTTGCTCCAGTTCCTCCGTTGTGGACTTTGTTGCATTCGTCTCTTCTTGAACTTGGAAATATCTCGGCACCTGACAATGTTCTAACGACTATTCTCCTGGGCTAACTTCTTCTAGCTCGGGAATAGGTACCGGTTCCTGTAATTGATATGACGTGTATTCTTTCCGTTTGATACTGGAAACCTAAATTGCATTCATCTCTCTTGCTGCCGGTTGATTACCTCTTATAAGCTTGATTCCTTCGGACGTTGGAAACTTTAGCAATTGGTGATATGTTGAGGGCACAACTTTCATCTCGTATAACTATGGCCTTCCCATAATGATATTGTTTCCCATGTCACCATCTTCTACTTCGAAGAGAGTTGTTTTCATTACTCCTTCAGCGTTCGTGAGTAGCAAAATCTCTCCCCGGGTCATCACGCTCGCAAGTTTGAATCCAGCGAGGAGCTTTGTTCCCGGAATAATGCTTTCGATGAGTTTAGCTTGCTCCAATACTCTCCATTGTATGATATTAGCCGAACTTCTCGGATCCACTAGAACACGCTTAATCTTAAAATCCAACACATTTAAAGAAATTATCAGTGCATCGTTGTGTGGTAACTGCAATCCGTCTGTGTCCTCCTCCGTGAAAGTGATATCATCTTCCCGGAGTCTTTTACTATGAGTTATTGATACTTTCGTCTTCTTTGCTATCGAAAAGGTGACCCCGTTAATCTCATTCCCTCCGAAGATCATATTGATCGTTTGGCATGGGGGTTTCTTCTCCTGCTTTTGTAGGTTCCGCGTTGTCTCTGTTATGACCATAATTGTTCTTAGCTCGGTCACTCAAGAATTCTCTGAGGTGATCATTTTTCAATAGTGTTGACACCTCTTCCCAAAGGTGTCATCAGTCCCCTGTTCGGTGTCCGTTCGTCCCATGGTATTCACACCATAAGTTGGGATCCCTCTGGCCGGAATCGGATCTCATAGGTCTCGAAAATCGTGCTTCTTTAATGTTTCTCATGGCTGATGCCAACTCCACTATAGTGACGTTGAAGTTATATTGCAATACCTTGGGGTAAGAAGGATCCCGAGACCCCGAAGTCTCTTTATCCTGAAGTGATCTATTATTTAGACCACGATCGGTCCCTCTGTCAACGGTGAACTTGTTTGCTGCCCGGAAGTTTCTGCCACAGCCTTCGGTCCGCTCGTAAGTCAAAAATCGGCCCCTCGAAGTATGTTTGTCTGCGTCGTAGTCATCCTTTGATTTTTCTCTGCTCTTCTCCCATCCCTTGGTCGATGATGTAGAGACGATCTAGTCATCTTCGATCCTTATCTTTGACTTGTACTGGTTGTGGACATCTGCCCAAGTTGTTGCTCGAAACTCAAGAAGGCTCTCCTTCAGCTTCCGGGAAGTTTTTGAGCTTCTCGAATTCAATCCTTTGGTAAATGCTTCAGCTGCCCATTCATCCGGGACAGTCGGGAGAAACATTCTTTCATTCTGGAATCGGGTAACGAACTCTCGTAATAATTCAGATTCTCTTTGTGCGATCCTGAATATGTCGGCCTTCCGGGCTTAATCTTTTCTGGCCCCGGCATGAGCCTTCATGAAAGAATCTACAAGCATCTCAAAGGAATCTATGGAATACTCGGGTAATACTGAATACCACGTTAGAGCTCCCCTCGTGATAGTTTCTCCAAATTTCTTTAACAACACAGATTCAATTTCGTGAGGAGCGAAATCGTTCCATTTTACCGCCGTTATGTAGGTGGTAATATACTCTTGTGGGTCTGAAGTCCCGTTATACTTTGGCATTTCAGGCATTTTGAACCGCTTTAGGATTAGTTCTGGTACCGCACTCAGCTTATACGACAATTGAGTATACTTCTTCTAGTCCGGGCCTTTCAATATTGGTGGCGCGCCCGGGATCTGGTCCATGCGGGTGTTTACTTCCCTCATAAACCGTAAAAGTTCAATCTTGAACGGGTCATTCTCGTTGTTGAGACCGGGTTCGTTCCCCCAGCCCCCTCGGAGCCAACTTTACCCTTGGGAGTGTTGTTGTCGACTCTCTGCGTTGTTTGATTTACGGGAACACCGGGAGGAATTGGATCTCGTCTGTTTACATTATTCGAAGCCCCTGATAGCGCCTGCTTCAGCTCCGTCATAACCTTATCCTGCTGCATGAGATGGTCTAGAATGATCGTCTGTTGCTCTTGCAGGACCCTCACCGCATCCACGACATGCTCCTCATCAGCATCATCGGGAGTTGTCTCTCGAACCTGTCGATGGTTCTGCCTGCCATGCACTGGCGGGGCGTCATTTCCCTCATTGCTGGTGTCGCTGATTGAATCCTCGAAATGAGGCTGATCCCCTCGAATTCCAGGGTTGTACATGTTGTTAGCAGAGTTATCTGTCATTTTTTATGATTTTTTCTAAGACAAAATAATCAAATCACGTTAGTAAAAAAGGCAAGGATCAATTTAATTGCATGGCTGTCTAGGCCCCACGGTGGGAGCCAAACTGTTTACCCGTAAAAAGATACAGTTAAATTTATACGTAGTTTCTAGACAAGTGAACTAATTTGATCTTGAAATAATACAATAATTGAAGAAATATACAATACTTAGCCTTAAAATATAGATGAAACAGCAGAGATGACAGTTCCGGGAATAAGGTTTCTGGGAACAACAATGATGAGATCAAAAAGTGGAAAAGTATGATTGTATTAAGCTTTATATAGAATGTGGTGTATGTTTTGCCAGAGAATTTCTGTCCTTTACAATGATAACTAAGCTCACTATTTATAGCTTTGTCTAGGGAATGAGGTCTTAGGATCGTGCCCTCCTTTAATGTTAATTATGAGGGTCATTGATGAAGATGTAACGGTGAATATAAATGTCAAATTCTCTGTAACGGGCCGTCGCTCTTAATGCTGCAAAATATTCCTTATTAAATGCTACCGGGCGCAGAGTATTTAGTACACCTTTATGAACATTATCCCTTCCGGTGACAAGCGGAATGGCTGTGTTCGGTTTTCGGCCATCCCCGTCTAAGGTTCCACGTGTCTTTCCTTTAGATGACAACGTGTCATATCATATTTCACCCTATACACGTACTTAGGTAGAGTATAAAAGTTTAGAAGGAAATTTTTGTGAGATGGATTCTCATAAACTTATCTCATATCCTTCCAAACTTAATATTAAAATGATAATCTTACTGAACCGAAATATTGTGTCAATTCCAATTAAGAATTGAACTCAGCTCCTTTCTAGGAAGCCTCTTGAAGTCTGACGAGGAAGGAAGGAATGATTTAATTATTAATTTAAAACATTTAATGACAGCAAATACCTAAGAATTAATGCAACATGAATATTTTCTTTATTAGCAATACTTTTGTCCCACTAATTTAAAAACTTATAACGTGGCAATAATGAACATGCACATAAGATTATGATAATACTGACTTTTCTTTTGTAAGGTGGAGAGATGAATTATGGACCACTATTTCCAACTTTTTTCCAATTTTCCAATTTTTTAATTTACATGTGCGTAATCCTTTCGTACTTGTATATAACAGCATACACCCATTTGTTATCAACTCCAAAATGATCAAACACCTAAAGGGTTAAATGGGAAAGTGTGAGTTGTTAATGGTGATATTGTTGATGGATATAATAGTGAGTTGTTATGGTCTTCGAATGGAATACTACATGATGAGTTGCCCATTTGCAGAGGGAATAGTGAAGAACACTGTGAATAGGCATTTGCAAGCTGATCCCACTCTTGCTGCTGCCCTTGTTAGGATGCACTTCCATGATTGCTTCATTCAGGTTACTTCTAATTCTCTCTCTTTCTATATTATCATATGTATGTCTTGTTTTTGGAGAATCACTTTCACTTTTATTTTAATAAATAGAGAAAACTAACTAATTTCTCACTTTACTGTACAATAATATATATACCGTTACGTCCATGCATGAGACGTGAGATTTCTGTTCAATCTATGTAGCTAATAACAACATTTTTTACACTACTTTATCATATTAGTATTATTTTACTTAGTTATTTTATCGATCACGTAGGCTAGGCATTATCCGAAATTATTTTTCTTCTGAACACCTTTTTTTGTTCTTACATAAATTGTTTTGGTGTTTGATGGAAAATAGGGATGTGATGCATCTGTGTTGATAGATTCAACTAAGGGTGGTAATACAGCAGAAAAGGACTCGCCAGCAAATTTGAGCTTGAGAGGCTATGAAATCATTGATGAAGCCAAGGAAGAGCTCGAAGATCAATGCCCCGGCGTTGTCTCTTGTGCTGATATTCTTGCCATGGCTGCCAGGGATGCTGTCTTCTTTGTAAGATAAATATAATATTCTTAGATCTCTTACAATTCTATTGGAATATTGAATATTGTTATGATAATAGGCTGGAGGTCCAGTGTATGACATACCAAAAGGAAGAAAGGATGGAACAAGGTCAAGAATAGAAGACACAATCAATCTGCCTTCCCCTACTCTCAATAGTTCTGAGCTTATCAGAATATTTGCCCAATATGGTTTCAGTGCTCAAGAAATGGTGGCCTTATCAGGTACAATAAAATATTCTTAATGCTTTCTTCACTAATGTCATATCAGAATTTGGACATGTGGAAGTCCACCAATTTTAATAAAGTTGATTATTTGTCATGTATAGGCGCACATACACTGGGAGTGGCAAGATGCTCATCATTCAAGCACAGATTGAGTAACTTTGACTCCACACATGATATGGATCCAACTTTGGACGCACAATTTGCAAAGACTCTGTCTAAAACATGCGGTGGTGGAGACAAGTCTGAGCAGACCTTTGACACCACAAAGAACGATTTTGACAACGACTACTATAATGCACTGCAAAGGAAGAGTGGTGTCCTTTTCTCTGATCAAACCCTTTACAATAGCCCAAGGACTAGGGGGATTGTCAATGGTTATGCCTTTAATCAAGCCATGTTCTTCCTTGATTTCCAACAAGCCATGCTCAAAATGGGTTTACTTGATGTCAAACAAGGGTCCAACGGGGAAGTACGCACCAACTGCCGTATCATCAATTGATATTATTATTGGTATACATGTTCTGTTTGGTCCATTATATGTATCTTCTGTTGTTAATGTAGACAACTGAAATTTCTCTCTGGTTTAACAATATGTGGGTTTCAAAAGGAAAATTGAGTTTGTATCTCAGAGAATAAAATTAATGTGAAAGTCTTAATTAAGGAAAAAGTTCCACTATGATCACAAAACAATCTTTTCACTTTTGCCGGAAAAATAAAAAAGAAAAAAAAAAGACCAATACATGAATTCATCTGGCTCTACCGTCAACCCGAGTCTAAGCCTTGCCACTAGCAAAGTCAAACGGGTTTTAAAATCACTACTAGAAAACTGCCAAAAATCGTTCACGAAAATCGATCGAAATCGATCGGAAACATTAAAAAACCGACCGATTTTCGATCGATTTTAATTCGTCGAAATAAGGTTGGTCGGTAAATGGAAACGACCACAGTCGGTCGAAATTTCCGACCGAAATCGGTCGGTCCGTTCAACCATGAGTTGACCACTTTATCTGACACATTTTATTGAAAAATTAAATATACCAACCGAAATCGGTCGGTAATTCTTAAATTATTTTTTATTTAATTTTACAAAAACGACGGATATCGGTCGGAAATTTTATAATCAGATAATTTTACATTTATTTTTAAATTTTACTATACCGATCGATATCGGTCAGAATTGTTAAAATATAAATAAAAAAATATTATTTCCGACCAAAGTCGGTCAAAAATTTCAAATTTCTACAGATTGCACATTGAATTTACCGACCGAAGTCGGTCGGTAATTATGAATTTCTAGGTTTTTAATATGAGCATTCCGACCGAAATCGGTCGGTTTTCTGAAAAAAAATCTGACAGAATATGGCTGCTTTTAAGCTACATCACCTGCTAATTACAACCAATAATCATCCTATAATGGCAGCATTACATTGTTGCCCTTCAACCACAATTAAACGATATAACAACGCCAACAATAACAATAATTAAACAACGCCAACAAAAATAATAACAACAACAACAACAACAATTAACCAACGACGCCAACAACAAAAATATAAATGTTCAATAACAAAAGAATATCAACAATACAAAGATCATTCAAAACTATTCCAACTAAATATTCACAAGTTCAAGTCTTTGTTTAGCAATACACACCATTCAAGGAGTGTTTTGTACTGCATCATCTCCATCTCCATTACTAGAAGCTTCATCGTCAGCATGGTTCGAAGGATCACGATGAGAAGGAGTAGCATCTGGGGAAGACTCACGAGACCGGGGAATCGGAAAAGTCCTACTAGCAAGAAGATTGGCCAGTTGACCTTGAAGGGTATTAAATTGTTGGTCTCTCTTTTCTAGCTGACCTTGAGGCTATTAAATTGTTGATCTCTCTTTTCTTCTCTAGCCTTTGCCTCTTCAAGCTTTGCTGACAGCTTTGCGATCTTCTTCTCCATAGCCGAGAGAGTCGACCTATCAAGTGTCTCGCCCTAGGTGGAAGTCCCTATACCTTGCATTCCATCCCTGTATCCCCTTTTTAGAACCACCGACAACATCCAACCAAATCTTCTACGCTTATTCGTCTGAAATAGAAGGTGGGTCACCCTGCTCATTCGGTGGCAATCTCTGACTGTACTCCTCCACAGTAGTCTTATGGAGACCCTTTATTTAGAATATAGTAGATTAATATTAACTCTATAATATTATAAACACTAATTTTTATTTATAGTAGTTATGAAACTTACATAGGTAATCTTCGCCCGGTCCTCGACCCATTTACTTGGATTTGTTTGTGCCTTCTTCTTCCGGATGTGAGTCTCCATGAAAAACTCATCGAGAATCACCTTCCTCCCATATTTTTTTCCTACAAATATAATAAAATATGTTAACTAATTAAAATAAATATAGTTTGATAAAAATAGATTTAAATGCTTTAAGGAATTATCAGTAGTCTCCTCGCAATCCCCATGCTCCTTGCACCCACACAGTGCAAGGAGCCATCCTTCTCAGATGCTCGGGTCTTCTTTCCCTGCTCACTCTTCTTCTCGAAATCCTCAGTGGCCCACTGCCTCAGTAGATCCTCCCATAAACGCGGTAGAACCCATGAATGCTTCTTGTTTTTCTTCCAAGCAGAACAGAAGTAATCGGTTGGTCTCTTACGACATTTAAACTAAAACTTTGTAAGAATTGCACTGTTATGCTGGTCCTCCCATGCACACTTAGTCTACAAATGAAGTATGTAACGTTGGATGAAAATGTTGTTAATATAATGCTTGAATAGATAAGAAATGTATTAAAACCTTAAATTGGTTGAAAATTTGCTCCACGAGCTCAAGTGAAATATCACTCCAAGTCGCATACGGTGCATCATATAACCGGACAAGAGCTTTATTGATTATTTTTGTAGTCTCATGAATAGGTATGAACCTACAATATAGCAATTATATTAAATAAACAAGAATAGCTATTATAATTCAGGATAGACAAAGAAGTAATAAATAAATATTACCCATTGCCCTTAGGCCTGATGCTCATCCTATGATAATGATCATACCGCACTTCATCTGGATCATCATCCTCATGTGTATCTAAAGCATGCATAGAAGGGGAGGCATCTAGCTCAGAGCTACTATCCTGACGGCGAAGTCTAGAAATGCTAGGAGACGCACTCCGTGGAGAGGGGGACGGGGTCGTTGAGGAAGATGGATGCGGTCTAGACCCCTGCTGCGATCTGGATGGATGTAATCTAGATGGATGCGATTCAGCTGGTGGTGAAGCAAATGAAGCAGATGATGGGAGTATCACCACATGACCCTGTGACTGCTAATAAGGTGTAGCAATGTGACTATATGTAGGATTACATGGAGAAAGATGGGTATAACCCTGTGGTGGAGAATGGTAAGAATACTGCTGGGGGGTGAATGGTAGGTAGTATGATGAGTATATGGATGTGGTGAAAAATATGTGTGCCTAGAAGATTATTGTCGGTCATCTGCAGCGGAGAGATGCAAGTGTGGAGTGGAAGAAAGCGAGGGTGTAGCACTATCCTCCTGATCAATACACATATTATCCTTCTTATACCTACCTCGACCCCTACCGGTCATCTGCATAAATTAAAGAAAATGTTAGAATTGAGAATATAAATCTATATAAGCTGAGAACCCTTGAAAAAACTAACATGCTAGTAGTCTTCAAAATATCCTTCCTCGTCCGAAATTTCTTCCTCTTCACTTATTTCCTTTTCATCAGCTCATTCTTCATCCTCATTTTCTATGGTTGTTATTTCCTCTGTATCAACTTTTTCTAATATGCGTTGAGGATGCTCCAAGTCATTTTCTAACTGATCGTCCACTATTTGGTTAACACTTGAGATATTATTTTGTTAAGTAACATTTAGTACATTCTCAACTTCCACCCTACCAACAGTCTTAGTTTTGATTATAACCAACCAATCATACTTATCCTTCCGCAATAGATATGGAGCATAATATACTTGCCTAATATTTTCTGTAATTATAAAAGGATCATAGCGATCATACTCCCTCTTTTTATTAACCTCAATTATGTTGTACTACGAGTGGACATTTGTATCTCTTCTAGGTGTTAGGTCAAACCACTTGCATCAGAAAAGTATGATCTTCTTATTTGGCCAACCTGAATATGATAATTCTAGAATCTCTTTGATCACACCATAATAATCATTATTCCCATCATGATTGCCTTCACCACCTTTAACGCACACCCCACTGTTATTGCTTTTTTATTCTTGGAGCATTCCTCGGTGTGAAATTTGTAACCATTCACAAAATACTTAGACATAGTTGTAACCGTAGGTGCAGGTCTCCAAGATATATTTTTCAAAAATTAATTAACATTATTGTTTGGATTATTGACCTACATATAGTGTTTAAAAAATCACAAGTGAGAAAGTATATTCATAAGTTACTGAGTATGCATATTCACATGTGAGCAAGTATGTAAGTTGCACTTACACACTCATTAAACCATGCCTCAAATGTAGAATATGCAGCATCATGGCCAAATTGACTCGTGAAGTCACTAAGCGACACATTGAATTTTTTGTTAGTTGAATCAATTGAATTTTTTGTTAGTTGAATCAACCTTATTAAATGATAGTTCATGTAAATTAATATTAAGTCAGCACTTACTTAAGAAAGGGTTGAACTTTCGGACAATTTAGCAATACATGCATTGAAGCTGATTTGTACTCCATACTACTTAGGCCTCTTTTTTATCGATCTTTAGAACCTCGGCCTGGTTGATTGAATATGGACAATGGTAGGTATAATGGATCATTCTCAATAACGACATTGTCCCGATTGGGCCTATTTCTAGAACATGGCACATGACTCTCAAAGTAGTAAGAACAAAAATGGGCAGTTTCCTTTGCAAGATAGGCTTCGCATATAGATCCTTCAATCTTGTTCCTCTACTTAATAATTCGTTTACACTTGACGATAGTCCTACATAGTGTCATATTAGACGATAATGTTAAAGAAAATTATAAGAATGAATCAACGTTTGATCATTACCTCTCGAATGGATACATCCACCTGCATTGAACCGGCCCTCCAAGTCATGCCTCGTGTACAAGGTGAATTAGAAGGTGGTCCATCACATCAAAGAAATCACATGAAAAAAACCTTTCCAAATTATTACTGATTACAGGAATGTTTCGATTCATTTGAAATAAATTTTCTTCCCTTAATATGATAGAATATAAGTCTTTGAAGAACAAACTTATCTCTGTGATGGGTTTCCAGATTTTTTCAGGCAAACCAAAAAATGCAATAGCGATTAAAGTTTCCATGAATATATGACAGTCATGACTTTTCATATGAGTCAACTTTCTTTAACCATATCAGCACGTTTTCCCAGGTTAGAAGTATAGCCCTCAGGCATCTTTAGGTTCGTAACCCACTCACAAATATGTCGTCTCTGTTCCAAAGTGAATGTGTAGTTAGCCTTGGGCTTGAACACCTTACCATTGTTTGCTGAATGTAATTGTAATTCAGGTCGCCTGCAATATTCTTGTAAGTCTAGTCTAGCCTTCAGGTTATCTTTTGTCTTATTCTTATCATCCATCATTGTGTTGAATAAATTGTCAAAATAGTTCTTCTCAATATGCATGACATCACGATTGTGTCGGAAAAGATTATCCATCCAATATGGCAACTCCCAAAATATGCTCTATTTTGTCTAGTTATGGGTAACACTATATCCAGGGAATCTAGAAGGTGGAGCCTTGGTAACTTTAGTGAAGTTCTGAACCCTCTCCCAAATTTTCTCACCGGACAAAATTGGAGGTGGAAAATCATGTTCAATTGTATTCTTTTTTAATGCATTCCTCATCCTTATGAACTCATGATCAACTGGCAAGAACTGACGATGACAATCAAACCATGACTGCTTTCGGTCATGTCTTAAAGTGAATGCTTTATCATTTTCCATGCAGCAAGGACAAGCTAACTTTCCAGCAGTCATCAACTCTGACAACATTCCATACATAGGAAAATTATTAATAGTCCACTTTAAATTAGCACGCTGATTGAAAATTTGCTTAGTTGATATGTCATATGTCTCAACTCCATCATACCACAACTGTTTTAGCTCATAAATCAGTGGTTGTAAATATACATCAATCAAACTCTTTAGATTGTTGGGACCGGGTATAACACAATTTAAAAAAATATATGGACTAGTCATACACATTTCAGGCAGAAAATTATACAGCATAATAAAGACTAGCCAGCATGAATATGGTGTTACAGAAATAGAAAATAGCGTGAAACTATCAGCACACAAACCCAACCGAACATTCCTCGATTCACTAGCAAAATCGGGATACGTCATATTAAAATGCTTCCAAGCTTCCCCATCTGAAGGATGACACATAATGTAAAGCCCCGACAATTTGTCTAACAAGATTAAGCTGAACTCTAGCTTAAGAGAATATTTTGCGAGACCTCGAAGTGCTTGCGAACCCACACGAGGGTATCAAGATCATTAAAATACTTGGACATGAATATTATGAGGGTTGAAGGTCACTAAGTTGCATGAATAAAGGCATAGCTTGGAATGGTGGAGAAAATATGGAAGAAGGAAACCCAGCAAGCCTGCTTAGCCTACGCAGGCTACGTAGGCAAAACCAACATGGAAGTGAAGGGGAGGGTTTAAGCTGCGTAGGCTACACAAGCCTACGTAGCCAATCTGCGTACAAGCCTGCATAGCCTACGCAGGCTGCGTAGGCAAAACCAGCATGGAAGTGAAGGGGAGGGTTTAAGCTGCGTAGGCTACACAAGCCTGCGTAGCCAATCTGCTTAGGCTACGCAACCAGCCTATGCAGCTCATTTTCTATAAAATAGGGGAGGTTCGGGGAGAGAGAAAAAGATAATATTTTTGGCCAAGTTTTGGATTCTAGAGAGAAGGTGGAGCATCCTCAACCAAATACACATCAAAGGTAAGTTTTATGATATTTTTATAATGGGTTAACACTAGTTAATGGTAGTATTAACATCTACATGAATTGAAATTCATAGGAATTTTTCTAATCTTCAAGAATCATTCAAAAGGGTTCAAGTTAAGGTTTGAGCTACAAGAGGTAAATTTTCTACCCTACACTTAAATACAACTATGGATTAAGTATTTGGAATGTATTGTGAAGTAGAAAGTACTAATTGGTTGAAGAATTATGCTAGTCCTTAAAATGGGTATTGTGAGTTAGGGTTCTTGATTGGAGAAGAAGATGAATAGTGAATTTTTGAATCTTGTTAGAATGGTTGGTGATTCTAGTACTTCAATAGCTTAATAATGATTAAGTATTGAATCATATAACCTAGATTGGGGCTCAAAGGCCAAGGATGAAATCTATTAAGGATAAAAGGGATATGTTTGGGTGAATTAGGCTTGTTGAAGACTTACAGTCAACTTGTTAACCTTAAATAGGTATCGACATATATATTTGGAAAAGTTTTGATATCTTGGGATGTCTAATGTAGATATTGGCTTGTTGGCGACATTTGAGAGTTCTAAATGAATTGGAGCATCGTACTATTATTTGAAGCTTGGACTTGAGGTAAGTTGATTAAAACTTACTCTTCTTGAGGGATTTTCTCTAAAATCATATTTGAGTTATTACATGAGTTTGTTTGTAAATGTGCATCCATACTTGTGGGGACAAGCGGGAAAGGATATCACCATGTATTTTGAGTTTTGTTGCATAAAGAATGTCTTGTTATTTTACAATTGAGAAATTCTATTTTTAAAGATTTAAAGGTAAATGACGCTTAAGGAAAATATTATAATTTTTATTTAAACTTATGTATTGTAAAGAATATAAAGCATTTGAGTGATAAAGATGTATTTTATGAAAAATATTTCTTTTGAAACTTGATTAATAGATAACACTCGTCGTATCTTTGAATTATGGATGTTAAATTGCTAAAGGCTTTAACATGAAAAAGATCATATAGTTGATTGTTTTATTCAAATGGTTTAGTTTGTCCATGAGCTATGATTTGACAAAAATAGATCCTTTGAGGCTACTATGCTATGAATCTATTTTAGAGATATCAAATATTTTGGGAGTTACTAGTGGAGACCACCGAGATTGGTTCGAATGTTGAGTTCGTTGTCATGGAACTACACGTGCCGGTGTAGGGACACATTCCAAGGCTAAGCCGAGATTTGTGGGATAAAGTCCCCCATTGAGAGGGCAAACGATCATTACTTAAAGTAATGAGGTTAAGTCGACTCGTACAGCACTACGGGAAGCCGCCCAGACAAGCAGGGTCAAATACTTGTTGCTAGGTCGATCACCTAGTAGTTTTTTATTATGTCGGTGTCGGTATAGTATTCTCGGTAAAAAGTTAAGAGATAATTTTGTTATGTTTAGGCCTAAGGAGCCGAAAGTGATTTCAATGACTTAATGAAGATGAAATGGTTTCGTGTGATTTTATTAGAATCACGCATTTATATAAATATTTTAAAAGTTTGTATCATGATTTATTTTGTCTTTTAATTTAAAATGATAAAGAGCATGAATTGATATAATTGTCATCATTTTATATTGAATGTTAGTTGCATTATTTTTGTTAAGCCTTGTCCCAGAAACTTGAGTTAGAGAGAGTCTATGACACTTATTGAGTACCGTTGTGGTGTACTCACCTCTCAGGGGGCCCTCTCCAGGGTCCCGCTTAGTTTATATGTTTCAATAGGAGGTATGGTACGTGATGAGCGGATGAGCCTAGGATGACTCTCTTTCCGAGGTGCATGGTGAGGCACCACTTCTATTTCGTGGTAGTTGTCATGTTGATTCTTTACTCTCTGTTGGTCGGGATTGTCCCAAATGTTTGATTCTCATGTCATAGAGATTCCATAGACTATCAGTATTCTTTTGGGGTTGTAATTGATGGTCATTCATATATCATGAAATGAAAGAGACATTGTTATCCTTATGTATTTTCAATTATTGAAAATGCTGTATTTAAAGATTATACTTCATGTATGGTTTTAATCATTTAAAATGATTATGTTTTCAAAAGGCTTCTGCATGCATCTGTTAGTCATATAGATGGATATTCTATTATGGGTTGGTTCGCCCGGGTTAGGTAGTGTGTCGGGTGCCAGTCACGTAGTCTTGGGTTGTGACACATAATACTGGGCTGCCTTTTATTTTCATAGTGCCATCTCATATGAGGAACGGAACTCATCGACGCGTACAACCTTTTTAATTTAGGAATAAGAAGTAAATAATGCATCGACTTCACAGCAACCTTCTTCCCGCTATAAACCAGCTTAAGATGAGATTTTTCACAAAATTTATAACTTTCTAAATCTGCATCACTCTTATAATACGACCATCTTCACAACAATTGATTCTCATAGACAAGAGTCCTAAACTAGAAACTAATCTTTTTGCCTTATAGAAATCATCAGGTATGTTGAACGTTGGATTAACTAGTTCACTCATAAGGTTAATGAGAGAATCCATACCCACTTAAGAAATATTAGTATCTAATTTGATACTTAATAGTCTAACCGCAATAGACAACTGAGAGCGCGTACTCCCTTCACATAGTGGACGACTAGCGGCCTCTAACTGTTCATAAAAATATTTTGCTTCTTCGTTAGGAGCTTGTTCAACACTTTCATGGGGTTCAAACTAGGAGTGTATCCTAAAAGCATCCGCAATCATTTTATGGTATCTTGGATGTTGAACGCTATTCTCAACCGACTTACTACTTTCACCAACAACTATGTTATGAACTATACCATCACTGCCATCAACCTCTCCATGACTAATCGACACAAAATAATTATCCATAAACCTCTTTCTATAAAGATGAGTCGTAACAACTCCAAACCCAAAAAATTTAAACACTAGCACTTCATACAAGGACACCTAATCATCACTCCAATCCGAAACGGTTCAAGTGACATTGCATGCCTAATAAATTCCTTAACCCCTTCTATAAATTCGTCCCTTAAAAATCGATGATTAGGATAATTTCTATTATACATCCAACTACGATATTCCATCTACACAAAGAACAAATAAATTATATGTTATATTAATTGACTATTCAAATTAATTTATAGTTTAAGTTACATAATAAACTTTTGTTACAAAGTAGTTAATTTAAATAATTTGAGTGCATATTAATTTTAAAGTTTTCATATATCCCTAAATAAGTTCTTTTCAAATTCAATTAGACCATTAACGGGCAATATAATTGAAAGACTTGTAAGATAGCTAACACTAGCATTAATCGTAATTAGACTAACTCATTTAATTATAATTTGTTAACACATAATTAGATTAACTCATTCAATTATAATTTGTTAACACATTCAATTAGACAAATACAATTAGTTAACCCTAATTTTCTAAAAGCAATAAACACTAATAGAACAATATTAGTGTCCCCTAAATTAATCAACCCTAAATTTCTAAAAGCAATAAACACTAATAGAACAATAAAGTAAACCCTAAATTTCTAAAAGCAATAAACACTAATAGAACAATAAATTAAACCCTAAATTTAAGAATCAAAGTAACTTAAAAAAATAGGTGATTAACCTTCAGGTGGTGGAAGCAATGGCGGCTGAGCAGTGGTGAGAAAGGAGGAAGGTGGTGGAAGTGGCGGCAGCGGAGAAGTGGTGGTGGAGAAGAAAGTGAGGCAGCGGCAGCAAGAAGGTGGAAGCAGCGACGGCAGGCGGGATGAGGATGATGGGGGGCTTTGATTTTTGGGGAGAAGGGAGGTAGGAATCGATTTTGGGTGGGATTTAGGTGAAATCGCCTTAGGGTGGAGGAGAGAATGAGAGATAGAGAAAATAGAGAAATGGGGAAGGAAGCCCGTCGCTGGGGCTCTAATTTATAGATTTCCATCCGAGTTCGGTCGAAAAATGCGGTCGGTATATTTAAGTGACTATTTGACCGTTTTGACCATAAACTAACCAACCGAAATCGGTCGGTAATCTGATTTTTAAATTTTTTTTATTAACATAACCAACCGAAATCGGTCGGTATTTAGTGAAATAGTCAAAATTAATTTTAATTAAGGACTATATATATCCTAAATATTTATATATATATATATATATATATATATATATATATGTGTGTGTGTATTCCCCAATCATGTGATTTTATCGAGTATATGTTGTTGTTGCTACAACTTAAGTTTTAATATAGCACTACATCTTATAGCACTACACATTTTGTTTTAAATGTGTTATAGCGTGTTGGATGCTGATACGTAGACTCGATCCCTCCCACATTAAAACTTAATATTTAATTTGCTAAGGCCGTCAGTATGCCCGAGTATCTTGCCAGTTAAAATCAAGAATGATGCATGTTCTAGGTTAAATAAAGTGATGAAAACCATATAATAGGTTAATCGAATATAATTGAATTTCCAATTGATCCACTTATCAAGTATCCGAGCAAAGTACTAATAAGGTGATCAAGAATAAAACATCCAAGCGCGCTTTACACTACATTATCTGAGGGCCTTACATACTTACATACTCTAAGTCATTTACGCTTTGATGTTTTATTCTCGATCACCTTATTAGTACTTTGCTCGGATACTTGATCAGTGGATCAATTGAAAATTCAATTATATTCGATTAACCTATGATATGTTTTTTATCACTTTATTTAACCTAGAACATGCATCATTCTTGAATTTAACTGGCAAGACGCCCGGGCATACTAACGGCCTTAGTAAATTAAATATTGAGTTTTAATGTGGGAGCGATCGAGTTTAAGTATCGGCATCTAACACGCTATAACATATTTAAAAACAAAATGTATAGTGCTATAAGATTTAGTACTATATTAAAACTTTAAGTTGTAGCAACAACAACATATACTCGGTCAAATCACACGATTGAGGAATATATATATGTGTGTGTGTGTGTGTGTGTAATTTAGAATGTTAAATATATGTAAATTGTAAATAACAATAATCTGTAAGTGGTTGACCATTTTTTACCATTAAATACCGACCGAAATCGGTAGGTAACTTCATAATTATTTTTAAAATAATTTTTTGTTACGGAAAAAAACAATTAACACTGGGCAAGAAAAAATAAATTAAATTTTTCGACCGATTTCAGTCGATATACTTGATTTTTTTTAATTAAACATTTTTTTAGTAGATAATATGCAAATCTAACCAGATTTTGGTCAAAGATTAACCATTTTCCGACCAACATCAGTCGGATTTTCATGTGTCAGACATAACTGTATTTCTTTATTGTAGGACCACTTTTTCCGACCGATGGTGGTCGGTATCTTTATATGACATTTTTTATTTGACTTTTCCGACCAATTTCGGTCGGTTTCCTCTATTTCGGTCGGTATGCCGTAGACGGTTGGTTTTTGGCAATTTTCTAGCAGTGAATGAAAAAGATCAACTGAAGCAAAATGAATAGTGATAACTGATAATTTATGTAATCGACCAAACTGACTCGAGACCATATTAGCTTAGCTGTTTACAAACGAGAAATCCTTGTTACCACAAACTTGAATAATACATATTCCATTAACTAGCGGAGACCCTGGGTATTGGTTCTCTAATTCAGCTGTTTTGACTGTTCTTTAGTACATCGAAATCATATTTTCTGAAACTGTAACACCATATTATAACAACAGAATTGCCTCAAATGTCCCAGGTGTAGCAATACTTAATGCCCAAAGCTAGTTCTCCTCATCATCCTCATGAAGTCTTCAACATTAACCTCTCCATCACCTGCAATATTTACAGCCAAGAGTTCCTCAACATATTCCGTAACATGCAGCAAGAGATTCAGGGGAAACGGAAAAAAAAATTAGAACATCCCCTCCCTCCCTCCCGACCAAGGGGAGAGACAGAGGCTGCACACTCGCCCTAAGAGAAGGAAAGAGAAAGAGGATCACACTTCCTAAAAGAATGAGGTGAGCTAAATTCTGATAGACTCTAATATGCCAGAGCGCAACGTCATATTCCACCAAAAATGAAGTGAGCTAAATTATGAAGGACTCCAATACTCTAGAGCTCAACGTCAAGAACATCATAAACGAGAAAAGGTTATAAAGAATAATGAAGGTTGAAAACATACAAAAGACAAAAGGCTGGAGTACTACGTATACATATAAGTCATGGCATGTCGATCAACAGTACAAGAGTTGTGAGGTTCACTAATCAGCCAGTAAGATTTTACCAAGTGGAACTGCCTGGAGATAAGTAGTCCTGCAATATATTTTCAAAAACATTGACCATGTTTACTGTTATCATATAGCTATGCTATTATTGAAACGTGTGCAGATCCCTCAATCGCATCACATGCAATAGTTTATGTGATCGAAGGCATAATATCCACTGGAACCCCCATGGATTTTATCATCAACTTGATGAGTTAATTTCAAGATAGTTCATGAAACATTACATCAATCAACAATTCAACAGCTAATGAATATTTATCTCGAAAAAAATAGAGTACAATGTCCTAAGATTAGAACTTTAATGGAAAAGGGACTCTCAAAAATTACAGCATCTGTTTCGGAGTTAGTAACAGTAACATATACAAACAATATAAGATCTTAATGTATTTGTAGCTAAGAGAAACTAAGGGGAAGACAAACATTAGACAAGGTCAACAACTAAGGTTTGGAACAGATACACTTTCTTCTTAGTACGTCTATTATATTATCCTAAACAACTGGTAATATATATTAAGATGTCAATTTTTGGAATTTGGGTATAGCAGTTTTTGGATTAGCTAGGTTGTTTCAGAAGCTCCACCAGTAAAATATCTTAAATACCAACATATATTGAAACAAGTAGAAGCACTAAAGCATAAAGAGGAAAACTAGATAATAAAGCCTAACTTACGATCTTGATCTGCCGCTTCTATCATTTCCTGTATTTCTCTGTCAGTAAATCGCTCGCCCAACTCATCGGCGATTCTTTGAATGTCTGCAAAAGAGATCTTCCCCTGCATTTAAATTATCTGATGATTAGTAACCAACCGAAAAGAACAACTGAACTGTCAGGAAGACAACCAAATAAGCAGAAAGCAGGAGGGCAAGAAAAAGCAGGCACATTTTTATCTTGATCAATAACGTCAAATGCTTTCTTGAGCTCCTCTTTAGTATCCCTTTCTCCAAACTTGGCAGTCATCATGTGCACAAATTCATCAAAATCAATTGCACCACTGCCATCCTTGTCAACTTCTGCAATCATTTGATTGATCTCCTGGAATAACAAACACAGAGATCATGAGTGCACTAACACATATGAGAAAACCTGACAAGGGCAGAAAAGAAGAAGAAAAACTAAAACCAAGTTTTTAAGCCAGAAATAGACAATATGACATGATGGAAAGGCTCCAAATTAACAAAATGCGCGCACACGCATGGGAGGGAGGGAGGGAGAGAGAGAGAGAGAGAGAGTAAAAGATGAACTTATTCGCAAAATGACGCGTCAAATAACAAGTGAATGAGTAATCAAATAATATTAGAAATGTTAAAATAGTGATACAGGCACCTATGGTCCAAATCTTCTCGATGCATCTTCGAGATTTTGCCAATGGGATCAGCCAACATGTTATAGGCTAGGAATACAGAGCAAACAAAAAAACAAAATGAAAAAGAAAAATAGAAAATCCTTTTCAATAATCTATAGATTCCTTTATTTCCCTGGATCAAAACAATAAGCTGCACATCCTTCAGTGCAACTAACTAAGGTTCTTTGGCATCACTTCAGCACAGATAAACACAAAATAATGCAACTCAATTTATGTTTCAAGATCAAAATCACTCTGAAATTTGTAACCAGGCTGTCTACTTTGACAATCATTATGTACAAAGTGGAAGAGCTGCTAAACAGTCACTAGTAATACATTATTTGATAGCCACACAAGACATATACTAAGAATCCGGCTTAGTGTAGCAATGGAAAGAGCACACCCTTAAAACAAGCTCAACGTGTCCAAACAGAAAAAAAATAATGAAAGATGAAAGAAATTTATGTTAATCATTGCAGGGTATGCAAATCTTTTTCGATAAGTAAAGAGTAGCTTTTACTGAAATATCAGCAAAAAGATAATGCTGGGGAAAGTTACAAATCAAAACATAGAGGCCACTACATGCAGGGTATAGGAGCGTCGACGGCAAAAGGGGAAACAAAAAAAACCTTGCATAAATCTGCAACTCAAATATGAAAAACCGAAAGAACCAAACACAAATTCCAAAATCAGAGAATCTTTCAGTCGGCAATCATAAAGCAAGGAAACTGCTATCTATAATAGGACGAAAAGTAAAGTATTGAATCTCATAAATTCAAACTATACGCTTCAGAAACAAGTACAGATATTGTTGTCATTCCATATCTTTTAGACTTCTACTGTATGAAATATGCTGTTAAACAGAACGATACAGTTGAATATAGAACTAGCATATAAATACCTCTTCAGTTGCTTCAAAACCCAGGGCCCTGTAAAAAAGAACATATTAGTTTTATTTATCAATAAAATGAAGCAGGAAAGATACCACAGACCGTGAGAATGTGGGAGAAAGTAGAATTATCAAAAAGTCAAAGAAGGTTATTTAATAGATATCGAGGATGTTGTAAGCAAAGCAAGAAATTATCACAAACCTCATAGCAACATTGAGCTCTTTGGCATCAATGGTTCCTAAATAAGTTGCAAAAGATTAACACAGTCAGAAAGAAATTTAAATATCAATAACCACATCTAGTATGGATCTCCTTGAGGTTTATTTTACTACCAGAGTTGTCTGTATCAAAAAGCTCAAAAGCCTCTCTTATTTCTTGCCTTTTCTGTTGAGTTAACCCCTGATTACGTCCTCTGGGTTTCTCTCTCCGTGATGCACCTCTGTAAAGGCTTGCCTGCAGGATGACATAATTCAGGTGAGTGATACAGACTAAGATCAGAGATGGAGTAGTATCAAGCACATATCCAATATCACAAAGTGTCCAGCCAGCCATCTTTCTATAGCATATTTCTTTCTCGATATATCTATTTAATTCTTTTCTTTTTGTGATGAAAGTGGTATCTGGGCTAGCTTGCGCATACCTCGACTATTCCATTAGGTACCTGCTACCTCCTACCATCACAATTACCAAGTAACTCTACCCGCAATGGCTCAGGTATGGGAAGAAAATCACCTAGTGTTTTTTGCCTCCATGAAAATCTGAACCCGAAATCTCATGACTTTCCTCTCAGACCACTAATCCACCCTTGGATGCAATTCAAATCTCTCATAGAATTAGGCCGATAGTGGTAAAGGATGACATAAAAAATATGAAGATTCGCAAAGCTTGTGGTCCAGATAGCATCTATATAGAATCTATATAGAGGTCTGGAAGTGCCTTGTAGAGGTCGGAGTAGAATGGCTCACATTCACAAAGCTATTTAATGCTATACTAAGAAGTAGTAGGATGCCCAAAAACTGGAGAAAGAGTAACATGATACCAATTTATAAGAATAAAGGAGATATTCAAAGTTGTGCGAACTATATGGCATTAAACTCATAACTCATATGATGAAAATCTGGGAAAGAGTGATAAAGCGTGGACTTATAAATACGACAAGAGTGACAGAGAACCAGTTTGGATTTATGCCCGGTAAATCTATAACGGAAGCCATATTCTTGCTAAGAAAATTGATGAAAATTTATCACGAAAGGAAGAAAGATCTACACTTGGTATTTATTGATCTAGAGAAAGCATATGATAAAGTACCACGGAAAGTCCTTTGGTGCGGGAAGGAGAAGAAAGGAATTCATATTAACCAAGTCAGTCCTTTACGAGGGGATTCGTTTGACATGTTTTAATTGAGGGAGAAGGGTCGGGCGGCTAAGTTGCTCGACTTCGGGTGCGGGTATCCGATACAGGGACGGATCCGAGTATTGGATTCGGCAAAATCTAAATTTTAAGATTCGGGGGTGCGGATCCGGATATGGAATACGGGTGCGGGAATTCGGCTAATAAAAAATAGAGTTATAAAAACATTGTAAATTTTGAGAGATATTCTGCGAAAACTTACATGAATATTGTAGAATTCAATTTTTCATTCTCCAAGATGGACATTATTCTTTCATTCTCCTAAATCTGTTATATTTTTGATTTTGAGAAATCAAAATCTCAATTTTTCTCCCAAATTTGTCGATGGACTCCGGTCAAAGTTTCCGAAGCCAGTTGACCGAATCCAGGACGTATCCCGCTCCCGCTCACGTCCCCGTCTCGTATCGGGACGGGGACGGCACCAAAATCGAAGAGCCCGCGCAACTTAGTCGAGCGGGTTATGGGCAGTGTTTAAAAAAGTGCCCGTTTCCTCGCTTTAAGCGAGAAGCTAGGCGAAGCGTGAAGGGCAGCGCTTCAGCAAGGTGAAGCGACTCAGGTCAGTAAAAGAGACCGCTTCTTTGTAAAAAGCGAGAAACAGGGAAAGCGAAGCGAAGCGAAGAAGCATCCGCTTCTCTGTTTTAAAATACCCAACCCTATTTTATTAAAAACGAGTTTTTTGGGTTAAACACTGGTCTGGACTTCTTCAACAGCAGCGACTAGGGTTCTTCAACTTCCAACAGCAACGACTTCTTCTTCTTCATCTACTTCTGATTTCTGAAAGAATCTCAAAGCATCAACTAGGGTTGTTCTTCTTCTTCTTCTTCTTCTTCAAGTTCAAGACTTCAAGACTTCAACAGGTATGTTCTGAACTTCTAAGATTTTCCTTCTTCTTTTTCTTCTTCTTCTTCTTCTTCTTTCTGAACGTCCAAAAAGCGGCGAAATGCTGGCGAATTTTTTCCAGAAAATTACTGCCCAATTTTTTCAGTTTTTAACAAAGAATTCCTCTAATTTTTTATATCCTTTATTCTTAGTTCTTATTGCCTTTCTTATGTGTTATGTAGTTGTTCTTTTAATGGCGCCAAAAGAAGATAGTAAAGACCCGGCTTGGGCTTACTTTGAAAGAGTTAGCTAGACCAACAAGATGGTCATTAGATGTCTTTTTTATGATAAGATTTCAAATGGGGGAATCTATCGTCAAAAAGCGCATCTAATCGGTGGTGATCCAAATGTCGCATCTTGTCCTAAAGTTTCGTCGCATGTAAAGGAAGAATTGAAAGCATTCCTTCAAAACAGTATTTATTTTAATTTTTTTTTTAAATTCCGCTTCACTTCAAAAAAGCGAGCGCTTCGCTTCTCGCTTCTCGTGAAATGGAGGTTGTCACTTTTCCTCGCTTTACGCTCTTCACAACACTGGTTATGGGTAACCGAGTCTGGATGGGTTTTCTTAATGATGGGTTGGTTCTTTCACTCAGACAACGACATGTGTCATGTCCTTTAAAACAGGGGCAAATGTAGAACTTTGATGGATGGTAGGGGTATATATGATCTGAAGTATAACGAGAGACACGATTGAACAATAAAAAAAGTAGAGGGGTATGTCCGACCCTTTTCTGTTATATAAATGTCATAAAGGATATGTATCAAAGAGCCATCACTAGCATGAGAACAGTAGTAGGAGATACAGAAGGTTCGGCATTGAGCCCCTACTTGTTTACCCTAGTTTTATGGATGAGCTAACCAACACAATACAAGATGAGGTCTCATAGTGTATCTTATTTGTTGATGACATTGTGTTAATTGACAAAACTAGTGAGGGTGTCAACCAAAAGCTTGAGATATGGAGAAGCGCCTCGGAGACTAAGCTATAGAATAAATAGAAGTAAGACTGAATACATGCACTGTAAGTTTAGTCAGCATGAGAAGAACGAAGTTAAGGTAAGACTAGATGGGATTGTGGTGCCAAAATTCAAATAATTTAAATACCTAGGTTCGTTGTTTCTAGAGAATGGAATGATAGATGAAGATGTTGCCTATAGGATGAAATGGAAAAGTACTAATAGAGTGTAGTGTGATAGAAGAATGCCTACCAAAGAGAAAGGTAAGTACTATAGAAGAGTTATAAAATCGGCAATTTGATATGATAGTGAATATTAGGCTGCTAAAGTCTAACATATTCATAAGATAGTGTTGCGGAGATACGAATGCTAAGATGGATGTACGACCATACAAGATTAGAAAAGATAAAAAATGACCACATTCGCCAAAAGGTTCAAGTATCACACATTGAGGATAAAATGAGAGAAAGTGGCTTGAGATGGTTTGATCATATCTTGCGCCGCCTTACAGAGGCACTGGTGCGTAGGTGTGAAACTATTGTAAGTGAAGGTATTAGAAAGGGACGAGGTAGACCTAAAATCACATGTAAGGAAGTTGTCAAGAAAGATCTACAAATCCTTGGAATTAGTACACACTTAGCTAAAGATTTGGCGAAAGAAAAAGATTCATATATGTAATACTTACTAGTTAGGAATAGGCTTAAATATTACAATGTTTCTTATTATTATTATTAATATATATATATATATATATATATAAAACTTATTTTCATTTTATTTTGGCATGATGATGATATGAGCTAAGCTTAAGGAAAAAAGTGAGGATTCATCTCGCCGACCCCAACATTGTTTGGGACTGAGGCGTAATTAATGTTGTTTGTATCATGTCGTTCTCCTGGAATACTAAGCTAGATATCTGAATTGTCTGCATTTAGACACCACATCCCATCTAACCACACTTTATTCTTTTTAGATCAGGTTGTTTTGTTTTTCAATCTCATTCTTCTAAAGAAAAGGTATAGAAAACTTACAGTTTTAATTTACTTTCCCAAGTATTTAACGCAATGCATAAGAAAACACAAGAGGAGAGGCTATATAAGTCGCAGCATTTAGAAATTGTTGGTTCAACAAAATGTTTTTTAGCACCATATACTGCCATCATAGAGGATTTTCTTTTTGACAAGGGTAAATTTTATAAATGGAAAGGCCAGCACTAAGAAAGTGACCATTTCATAGCCGACATTTGCTGTTAGAGAGGACAAAAGGGAGAGACATTTGGAGAAGGATGATGAAGATAAGGGATGAGAATCAGAGAGTTGGAAGCAAGTTCTTATGTGTCATCAGAGGATCATCGGCGGCTATGTTTGAAGTGCTAAGTGGAGATAAAAAGTGGAGTGCATTTAGAGCATCCAATGAGTTCAAATCTAAAGTACTTCAGTCAACTACTCAAAAGACTTGCTCCATGCTTAGATTAATGTGTTGTCAACAACTTATATTGCTCTCTAGACCATGGTGTTTGATTAATATTTAACACCCACTTGACTAGCTTTGCAGCACGTCATACTACAGATTTTTCGAAAAGAGAAATAACCAGATGGAGAGGCACGGCATCAGAGCTTGGGTTTTCTTGAGATATATGAAAATTTTCACATAGCACAAGATTCTCAAGAAAGAAGAAAGAAGAAAAAAGAGGTCTGAAGACCTATTGCAAAACTATCTGATTGAAACCTCAATGTAATAAGATAGCTTACTTTTTTTAAAGTACCCATACAACTTAGAGAGTAACAGCACGTCGAAAAACATAAACATGAAGGGAAACAAACACAAGAAAATGAAGTAGCTGAGTAAGACCACCTTCCAGCACAAACTATATTTCCCATTTTTAATCTTGTATTTTTGTTCCCTTTTAGTTGACAAATCATAAGTCGGACATGTTTCTTTTCCTAGTGACATAATTTGATTTTCCAATCAGATCAACAGCTCAAAAGAGCTCTATGCTTATATCACAAATGAAAAAAACCACAGGTCAGGATGTTTTCATATAGATTGCAGTTACGGGAGAAAGTAAAAAGGGAAATAACAGCAGCGTTTCACCCCTTGTGAAAGCTCTTCATGTATTTTCACCACATTATAAGCTGAAACAAACTTTCTTTTTCTTTTCTTCTCAAGTGCTAGACCACCCCCCCCCCCCCTCTCTTCCCACCTTCGTCTCCGGGTTCTTTCAGGGGAGGAGCTAGAAACCCGAACGAGTTCGACTGAACCCAGTAATTGTATTTTTGTGTTAAAAAATTCATTAAGGGTCTATTGAAAAGCCGTGCATAATTATTACTAGGGTCGTAATTGTACACCCCGGTAAATATGTACAAACATTAAATTTAGAACTCAATTACTAATACTTGAAGTTATCTTCTAAATTTCAGAAACTCATAAAGTTGAAATCATAGCTCAGCCTTTGGGTCCTTTCCAACAACAATCTATTTCCTTTTACCTCAAACAAAGAAAGCTACCAACAAAAGATCAACACCTTCACATAAACATAAATAAAAATATTTAAAGAAAAGGACATTCAAAAAGACTAGAATCATTACCGTTGATCTTTCTTCTAAATAAGTCTGCAAAAAAAATCAAAAGGAAGAAAAGAAGGATTAATAGCATCCAAGCAGTATTAAAGAACTCCAAAAGGGTATTAGCAGAAATTGTATTAAACAGGAAACTGAGGCAAGTTTCTCCATGCGTTATAGTAATTCTTGAACTTGTGAAAAAGGTAAAGCAAAACGAAGAGAATCTTATGAAATTGAAGAAAGAAGCTAGTACCATTTTGATAAAGACTTAGAATGATGAGAGGGAGATCTAGGAGATGGTCGTCTGGGTAGAGTTGTACTGCTTCTTCTAGGAGGAGGAAACGCGTTGGACTATTTCTGAAACTGCAAAGGATTTTCAATTTCAATTTCAATTTCAACTCACGGGTAATTTCACTTAGACCCGTGAAGTTTAGACTCTTACCTCTACTGGCTGCCCCAAGAGCAAGGCTGGAAAAAAAAAAAGATAAGCATAAAAGAGGGTATCTTTACTTGGACCCCTGAAGTTTTAAATTCTGAAAGTTTCACCTCAAATAGTAGTAGTAGTGACGACCTCAGTAACTATACCTGGGATTTCAGGTATTATTTGGAAGGATTTATGAATTATGATCCGGTAAATATTTGGATCAACAAATTTGGAAAAAAATTGATGAATAATGTGAAGACATTATATGAGAAATGGTACCATATGATGATATTGTAGATTTTGGAATTAATACAAGATTTTTTGGAAAAAGGTTTTGTTTACCCTTAAAACGGATAATAATTAAATTTGTACGCGATTTTAAAGATATGTGGATTGATTCAACACAAATAATCAAGAATATTAGATAAACGAGTTAAAGAGAAAATGAATAATCAAACCAATTGTAATATCACGGCCCAGCTCGAACTTAGGTTGAACAGTAGTTTTGCCCTCGATCGGACCCTTGGTTCGAATCCAATTGTGAATACAAATAGTAAAGTAAGAACTTTGCAATAGCTAGAAAGCAGAAAAATGAATTTGTATTGCCTTGGTTTGCGCATTAAAAATGTGTCTCTCAAAAGTAAAAGCCTCCCTTTTATATAGTAGGAGAGTTTCATCCCTAGTACAAGTCTAAAAAAGCTAAAACTCTTCCTTTCCTGTTAATTACTGATCCATAATCAACATCGAGCGAGATCCACGCCATGATATCCGGTCAAGTACGAATATCACGGCCCTCTATCCGTCGTATGTAACAGTTTACCGTATTTTTCGAGGTTTTAGAATTCGTTCTAGGTCCGGGGAGCGTCGCTTTAATGTGCCCGGTGATGAAGACATCGTTCTTCTTTCGTGGGTCTCGATATGAAAGGTTCCCGACCTCGATTTCAGTATCGTGCGTCTGTACCCTTCTTTCGTTTTCTTCACCAGGAAATCGGGATATGCTCAATCCCCGATTTTACCCGTATACAGATAGTCCCCTCATTTTTCGTAGAGTAGGTTTGCCGAAACGATGGGAAACGATAGATGAACCCCGGTTTCTTCCCTTGTACGCTATAACAGAGATGACATGTAAATCGAAACGTCCTATCAGTCATGTCGTTATGACTTCAGACACGTGTCAGTCATCGGCTGGCCGTCTTCGAATGTGAAACGTCGCGCATTGATTGCCTTCTCCCCTATAAAAGCTTTAACCCTCTTCACTTCTTTCACTTTCCGATTCTAGACTTCACCTTCGAACATTCTACCGGCTTTTAATCTTTTCATATCTTCATACATTGTTCATTGAGCATTCATATATTCATCTTCATACTTCTTCTTTGAACCTTTATCCCAGACCTTCTTACCTTCATTCCATCTTCAAATCTTCATATTTTTCATTCAGACTTATATTTTCCATATTATAATGGCTAAAACTTCCAAGTCAGTGCTTCAGCAGGCTGTCCTTTCATCTTCCCACTTGGTCGCAGATGCTGAGGTGGCTGTTCTTGAGGTGGCTTATGAGTCCCCCATGAAGAGCTTCATACCCAAGGTTTGCTCTATTGAGGATGACTTCAAGGTTGAGAAGGCTTCCAGCCAACAAGAGTGAGGTGAGGGGGCATGGAAATATATATGCTCCATCATCGAAGAAACCCTACCCATAGTCTGAGCGGACTGTAAATTGAAGGGTAAGGACGTTGTCGTTCCCAGGCCCAATGATGATATTACTACTCACGTGAAGGGGTATCTAATTGTTTACACTTATCCCTTCACGCTCTCCCCTGTGGACCCCATAATTCTTGCTTTCTATAAGAGTTACGAGGTGTGCCTTGGGCAAATCCACACGTCCTTCTGGAGGATTGTGATCCTCTTGTGCCATTTTGTGAATTACACCGAATCTCCTCGGTTCACCCTCGACCACCTAATCCGCCTATACAGTCCCCGAATCTTTTGAGGGGGACTGATCAAGCTTGTTCATCGAGCAATCAAGGCTTCTTTCTCGAGCATTGACGAGGACCGAGACTGAGGCTGGCATGGGAGGTTCGTTCGATTAAAAACTAAAAACCTGATCCCCCCAATTTTCTGTCATTCCCTGCGGAGTGGAACGCATCCCGTAAGTATTGTCTTTCTTGGGTATTTCTTTCTTTTTATTCTTTCTCTCATCGCCTATGTTTTTGGTTGTACAACTATTGCCCAAGTTCCCGATGCAATCCCCCGATGTCGTACTCCAAGCGCGCATGACGCAATCTTTCGAAGGAAAATGGGAGGCTCGTTCTCATGGTGAGGTTCTTCCCTGAGTAGTTACCATCATGCTCTTAACTTACATTGCTAACCCTTTCTTTTTTCTTACAAGTCTGCCTAAGACCACTGAACTTAGGTCGTTGGATAGGGACAAGGATCTGTCCTTGCTTGCCGACCCCTCAATTTCGGGACAGCCCAGGGCTATCGCGAAGAAGGAGAAGAAGAAGAAAAAGAGAAAAGTCCTCGGGTTCCTCGGATCCCTAGGCGAAGAGGAAGAAGAGGGCGACAACCCGGGTTCGGAAGCCCAAGAAGAAAACCAAGTCAAGGGTACCGGACCCTGACTTTCTCTGTCGGCTTAGGGATGAGCCCGAAGAAGACGACATCTTCATCGCTCATGGGTCGACCCCTACCGAGGAGCATGTGACGACCAAGAAAGAGGACCACGAGGTCGATCCCCTTCTGACTCAGGAACCTGAGGGGGAGATAGAGGCTGCGGCCTCCCAGGAAGAGGCCCAAGCGGGTAAAGAAAAGTTAAGTGAGGGAGCGCGGGGTTTAGATGATCCCCTCAACTCCTTTTTTGACGGCATGGACATGGCCACATTAGAGGATTTTTCCGGGCTGGGTCACCTGGAGATCCCGAAGAAGGACGTGCCCTCGGGAGCTGGCGGGCCGAGTTCGAGCACAAAACTAGTGAAGGAATTTCCCGCGCTGAGTGTGGACCCCGGGCGCAAGAGAATGGTTGAGTGTGGACCCCGGGCGCAACATCTCAAAGGGACCAATGAACCTGGAGGATGTTCGGGTCCTGTCTACTCCGGTGGGTGTAGCCAGCTACCTCCGATACCTGGTGACCGAAGAGGACGAGACAAAGATGAACGAGGTAGGCACGTCAAGTCTTTTCAATAAGGCACAGTAGGCGCTGAACCTGGTAAGGCGTTAACACTTTTGTACGCCTTCATGAATCCTACTTAGGTTTCTCTATGATGTCTCTTACTAATTTTATCATTTTACAGGGTTCAGTGCTTCACCATGAAAGCTTCCTCCGGTACCACTTGGAAATTAGCCAGCTCGAGTTCGAGCTCAAAGAGCAGGTCCGAAAGAAGGACATGTACAAGGCTCTTAGTGAGCAACAGGACGAGGCCCTTAAAGACCTCCCAATTCTCCAGGCCGAGCTGGAAAATTCTCAGAAGGAAGCCTCGACCCTGAAGCGGGAATACGCCGACTTGGTTGAGAAGGTAAAGATCTTTGAAGCTAAAAAAGAGCAGCTAGTTGTGGTGACTAATAACACAACTTCGCAGGTCCAATAGAAAGATAGACTTGATCGACCAGTTGCGAGCCGAGATGGACGAGGTCAAGGCCACGACCAAAGTGTGGAAGGGCAGGATGGACCGGCTAGCCTCGGAGAAAGAAGTCGCGAAGGTGGAGCTGGCATCGATCGAGAACCAACTTCGCATAGCGAAGGACAAAGCCGATAAGTGGTCTCGATTGAAAGATGATCCCCGGACACAACTGAGCTCGATCGTCATAGAACGGGATTCTCTCGGAAGAGAATATGCGGCACTGAGGTCCAAATTGGATACAACCTCTGCTAATGCCGAGGAAATAGTGGCCCAGTACAAGGCCGATATGGAGGCAGCCGAGACTCGCTTAAAGAAAAAGACTGAATACATAAAGCGGTTGTCCCAAAGAGAGACCCTCGAAGAGATCCACGCCCGAGGTTTTGACCTATCGGCCGAGATCGAGAAATCTAGGAGGCTCGAGGCCGAGGCAAAGGAGCTATACGAACCTGAGGGTGCCAAAGGCTCCGAGGGCTTCGACGATTCTGGCGATGAGTCGGGCCCTGGTGAGTCGTTCTATCGGGCCATGTAAATATATTTTGGAATGTATATAAAAATCTTCCCTTTATGGCAATATCGTGTCTTTACTTTTCCAGCATCTTCTTGCAATTTCTATTTGTGTATTGTTTTTGATGCCTTAGCATAGAATCAGATGTAGTTCTAGGACATTCATTTTTTGGAGGTTCGAACGAAGCCCTACTTTAATGTAACTTTGTTTGCTCGTGGCTTCGAACCCTCGGTGAGACCGGAGGTTTCCACAATTCTTAAGTGTTTTTAGACGATGTTTTTGTCAAGGGTAACCTTTTAGTAGGTTTTGAATTTTGTTAAAGGCCTTACTTTTTGGTTACGGACTTCAGACGTCTCCGAACTATTTTTTAGGGTGGCTGTAGCCTTTTATGTCTGGGCACCGCCTAAAAGGTTTGGTGCCTCCGGGATTTAGTAGCCCTGGCCGTCCGAATTTTCTTCAGGCAACAGTCCCTGGGTAGGGGTAGCCTGTGGGCTCGATAGTCCCCAAGTAGGGGTAGTCCGTGGAACTTTCTTTCATTTCTTAATATGCAAGGTACACGATTGAAAGCGTATAAAAACTTGTGTCATGGCTAGAGAGAACTATGTGGGCACGGTTCATACGAACGTTTGGCCCTTAAAATGAATCCTAATCACCAAGCCTTAGAATTTAACACACAAAGTTTTCTTTTTCTCTTGCTATAGACCTTAATCCGAGGGTAATGGCCCCCAGTATTCAAGGTCGAACTCGTGAGGGCTTACATACTGTTGACTTGAAGCGAATGGTCGTTGACTCCAGTCTTCGAATCTAAGTTAGCACATTTTACTATTGCCTCGTTAAAAACCTTGCCGAAAAACCCACTTTGGGATAAAATCGGTTCAAGGAAAAAAGAGTGCAACGCATGCTTTCGGACCTAATAGCCACATCCGTCCTTGGCCGTTTACCTGCAAATGTTAGTCCGATTTATAACACTATTAAAAAGTAATTGAGTTTGTACCTCAGCATTAGTACCACGTTAAGTGTGCCACATTCCAGTTGTTCAATAATTGTACTCCGTTTCCCGCTTCGAGTTTATAATAGCCTTTGCCGGTTATTCCGACAACTCGATATGGTCCTTCCCAGTTCGGTCCCAGTTTCCGTTCGTTCGGGTTCCTGGTGTGTAATGTCACTTTCCTCAACACTAAGCCCCCGACTTGAAAGTGTTAGAGGTTGGCTCTTCAGTTGTAGTACCTTTCTATTCGCTGTTTCTAGGTAGCCAACTGGACCAGGGCAGCCTCCCGCCTTTCATCCAATAGTTCTAGGCTCGTGATCATGGCCTCGCTGTTTGGCTCTTCTATTGCATATTGGAATCTGAGGCTCGGTTCTTCCACCTCGACTGGTATTAAG
Organism: Nicotiana tomentosiformis; assembly: GCF_000390325.3. Lineage (NCBI taxonomy): Eukaryota > Viridiplantae > Streptophyta > Magnoliopsida > Solanales > Solanaceae > Nicotiana > Nicotiana tomentosiformis. Next base: position 46,173,223 of record NC_090817.1, read on the forward strand.
GCTTTGGCTCCGTAGACCAACGAAAATGGGGTGGCCCCGGTACTAGATTTTGAAGTCATACGGTATGCCTACAGGATTTCAGGTAGGATCTTCTTCCATTTCCCTTTCACACTAGTCAACTTCTTTTTCAGGTTTTGAAGTATGGTCTTGTTTATTGATTCTGCTTGCTCGTTCCCACTGGGGTGATAAGGTATTGATAGTATCTTCTTGATATTGTGATCTTCGAAAAACTTATTTACCTTGCTGCCGACGAATTGTTTTCCATTATCGCAAACGGCCTCGGCCGGTATCCCAAATTGACATATTATGTGGTCCCAGATGAAGTCAATGACTTCTTTCTCCCAGACCTTTTCAAATGCTTGAGCCTCGACCCATTTGGAAAAATAATCGATCATGAATAATATCAATTGAGCTTTACCGGTTGCCCATGGTAAGGGACCAACGATGTCCATTCTCCACTTCATAAATGGCCACGGGGACAAAACTGAGTGGATCATTTCTCTCGATTGATGGATCATCGGGGCATGTCTTTGGTAGTCGTCGTATTTTCGTACGAAGTCCTTCGCATATTTCTCTATTTCGGTCCAATAATAGCCGGCCCCGATTAGTTTCCGAACCAAAGATTCTGCCCCAATGGTTCCCGCAAGTGCTTTCGTGAACTTCTCTCAAGGCGTATTCGGTCTCTCTCGGTCCCAAGCATCTGGCTAGAGGGTCGTCAAAGGTTCTCCTAAACAATGCCCCTTCGACCAAGTTAAATCTGGTAGCCTTGGTACGCAGGGCTCTCGATTCTTTGGGATCCGACGATAATTTTCATGTCTTCAAGTAGTCTATGTACTTGTTCCTCCAATCCCAAGTTAAACTCGTTGAGTTTACTTCGGCGTGTCCTTCTTCTATTACCGACTTCATGAGGTACACTACGGTTCTCATACTGAATTCATCGACATCGACCGATGACCCCAAGTTAGCCAGAGCATTGGCCTCGCTATTCTGATCTCGGGGTACGTGCTGCAGGGTTTATTCCCTGAATTGATGCAGCATTACCTGTAATTTTTCTAAGTACCTTCGCATCCGTTATTCTTTTACTTTGAATGTCCTGTTAACTTGATTTACCACGAGGAGGGAGTCGCATTTAGCTTCGATCACCTCGGCTCCAAGGCTTTTAGCCAATTCTATACCTACAATCATGGCCTCATACTCGGCCTCATTGTTAGTCGATTTTACAGTTCTGATAGATTGCCTAATTACATTTCCCATAGGCAGTTTTAATACGATACCGAGCCCGGACCCCTTCGCGTTTGAGGTACCGTCCATAAAAAGGGTCTAGATTTGCCAAAGTGGTCCCCAAGGTTAACAATAATTCCCTTTCGACTTCGGGTATTAAGGCCGGCGTAAAGTCAGCCACGAAGTCTAGCAAAATCAGAGATTTTATGGCGGTTGGGTGTCGATACTCGATATCGTACCCGCTGATTTTGACAGCCCATTTGGCCAACCGACCCAAGAGCTCCGGTTTGTGCATGATGTTCCTCAGTAGGTACGAGGTCATGACACATATGTGGTGGCATTGAAAGTACGGCTTTAGCTTTCTGGAAGCGCTTAGCAAAGCGAGCGCCAATTTTTCCATATGAGGATACCTTGTTTCGGCCACACCTAGAGTTCTACTGACATAGTAAATAGGAAATTTCATACCTTCCTCCTCCTAGACTAAGACTCCACTTACCTTCACCTCGTAAATCGCCAAGTAAAGGTACAGCTGTTCGTCTGCCTTCAGAGTGTGCAGCAGGGGCGGACTCGATAGGTGCCGTTTGAGTTCTTCCAAAGCTTGCTAGCATTCTAGGGTCCAGGAAAAGTTATTCTTCTTTTTTAACAGTGAGAAGAATTGATGGCTTTTGTCCGAGGACCTCGATATGAACCAGCCCAGGGCGACTATACGCCCGGTTAGCCTTTGAATGGCCTTGACGTTGTCCACCACAGTGATGTCCTCTATGGCTTTGATTTTTTCTAGGTTGATCTCGATCCCTCAATTGGATACCATAAACCCAAGGAATTTTCTCGATCCGACCCCAAATGCGTACTTCTATGAGTTCAGCTTCATATTGTATTTCTTTAGTATGTCGAAGGTCTCCTACAAATGTTTCAAATGGTCCTATGCTCGCAGGGACTTGACAAACATGTCGTCAATATAAACTTTTATTGATTTTCCTATATGTTCTTCGAATATCCGGTTTACTAGGCGTTGATAGGTGGCACCAATGTTCTATAATCCGAAAGGCATTACATTATAACAGTAGGTGCCAAATTTAGAGATGAAAGAAGTCTTTTCTTGATCGTCTGGGTCCATCCGAATTTGGTTGTACCCGGAATAGGCATCGAGAAAGCTGAGTATCTCATGCCCGACCGTCGTGTCGATCATTCAATCGATGTTAGGCAAAAGGAAAGAATCCTTGGGGCATGCCTTGTTTAGATCTTTGTAATCTACACACATTCTTAGCTTATTCCCTTTTTTAGGCACTACCACTACGTTAGCTAACCAGTCGGGTATTTAACTTCCCGAATAGACCCTATTTTAAGGAGTTTGGATACCTCGTATTTGATGAACGCATGCTTGACCTCAGACTGCGGTCTCCTCCTCCTTGTCAGGAGCTATGAACGATCTCAGAACTCCGTAATCATCCCCCTCATCTGCACCTTATTCCTCCGGTTCGGTAGAGACCAGCATCGATGATTGCTATTTAATTTCTTCCTTTCTGGTCAGCTCCGTGTTTCTTGATGTCAAAATCGCGGGCACCGGGGTTACCTCATCTACTGCAAACATTTTCTTTGCGGCCGGTTGCTCTCCGTAGACCGTCTTGACTCCTGCGGGCGTAGGGAGCTTCAATGCCTGGTGCAAGGTCTAGGGTGCCACCCTCATGTTGTAAACCGACGGCCTTCCGAATAGGGCATTGTACCTCATGTCCCCTTCGATCACGTAGAACTTTGTCTCTTGGATCATCCTGGCGGAGTTCACCAGCAGGGTTATCTCCCCTTTAGTGGTTTTGCATGCCATGTTAAATTCGTTCAACACCCGCACTGCCGACACTATTTGGTCATGTAACCCCAATTGCTCTAGGGACCTTGATCTAATAATGTTGGATGAGCTACCTGGATTAATCAACACACGTTTAAATCAAGATTTATTAAGTACGGATATTACTAGTGCATCATTGTGAGGTTGTATGATGCCCTCTGCATCCTTGTCGCTGAACGAAATGGTTTCCTCCGGGACATAATCTCGGGTGCGTTTCCCCCTTTCTAATAGATACTTTAGTGCGCTTTATCATTGGCCCTTGGGGGACAACGACTCCTCCAATGATCATGTTGATGACATGCTGAGGCTCCTCTTATTCCACCTGTTTGTTGACGTCCCTGTTCCTGAAGTGGTTTTTGGCTCGATCACTTAGAAATTCTCGGAGGTGCCTGTTATTGAACAACTGGCAACTTCTTTTTATTGTCGGCAATCCTCGGTCTTGTGACCATGAGTGCCATGATACTTACACATCATGTTAGGATCTCTTTAGTGTCAGACCGCAATGGTCGAGGCCACTTGGTTTCCTTGATGCACCCGATGGCTGATACGGTGCTGGCAGCATCAACGTTGAAGTTATACTCTGATAATATTGGTGCTTCTCTACCCCTGAGCGGCCTGTCAAAACCATTTTTACTCATCAGACCTCGGCTATTGGGCCCTCGATCGCCTCTCTTTTTATTTCTTGTGGGGTGACGCCCGGACCCATTTACCCTTCGGTCCACGCTGTATAGTTGGTACCGATCCCGGACCGGCCTTGGCTCATGAACGACGACTCTCTTAGACCTGTCGTCGGCCCTGATGGGATAGATAGACCCAAAAGGGGCTCTGAGTTGGTCTTCCTCGACTCTGATCTTTGTCTGGTATTGTTGTGTACGTCGGCCTAAGTTACCGCCGGGTACTTTACCAAATTTTGTTTTTATTGCTATGAAGCCAAGGTTCTTCGGGGGTTAAGTCCTTGAGTAAATGCCTGAATGGCCCAATCATCTGCGATCGGAGACAGGTCCATCCGTTCCATCTGGAACCTCGACACGAATTCCCTGGGCATCTCGTTGTCTCTTTGTTTAACCTTGAAAAGGTCCGACTTTCTGGTTTCGACCTTGATGGGTCCAACATGGGCCTTCACAAAAGCATCTGCAAGCATAGAAAATGAGTCAATGGAATTTGGGGCTAAGTTGTGATACCATATCATTGCTCATTTGGACAATGTTTCCCCAAACTTCTTCAGTAACACCGACTCGATCTCATCATCTTCCAAGTCGTTCCCTTTGATTGCGCATGTATAAGAGGTCACATGCTCATTCAGATCCATTGTTCTATTATATTTTGGGATATCAGGCATACAAAACCTCTTTGGGATCATCTTCCATGCCACGCTCGGAGGAAAAGGTTTATGGATAAACTTCTTGGAATCCGGCCCTTTCAATATCGGGGGTGCTCCCGCGATTTGATCGACCCTGGAATTGTATGTTTCCACCTTTTTGTCATTGGCCTCAATTTTCTTTTCACCTAACTCCACCCGCTTCTTTAATGCTTCGAGCATTCTCATTATTTCGGGATTGACCCCGGGCTCAGCTTCACCTGGTCTCTCGGTGATCTGCATATTTCTTCGGATGTTTTCCCGGGACTGTTCGGGCTCAACTATGTTGGGGGCGTGGCTTTGATTCTATAGCTGTGCTATCGCCGCCTGTTGAGCCTGCAAAATTTCGAAGATTAACCGTAGTCGTCTTACCCCATTGCCTTTGCCTTCGGGCGCTTATCGAGCTATTGATCGGGGTCCCCCGTGAATGCTGTTTTCGGGATCAGTTGGTAGGTTGACGATGATGGCCACCTATGAGTTAGCATCGACCAGATCAGCAACTGGGAGTCCGTTGGGATCAACAGGAGGTACCTCGTTGCTAGGCACCAGATTGTTGCTTTTGCCATGATGGCCAGACTCAGCGTCAACATTCAAGTGGACGTACTGAGAATTTGACATTTTTAAACTGACATGAAACTAAGACTTTAAAGAACAAGCGTAAAATAGAGTGTGTTATGGAGATTTGTATCAAATCACCACTATTATCCTTAGCCCCACGGTGGGCGCCAAACTATTTACCCTTAAAATGGATAACAATTAAATTTGAACGCGGTTTTAAGGATATGTGGATTAATTCAACAAAAATAATCAAGAATATTAGATAAACGAGTTAAAGACAAAATGAATAATCAAACCAATTGTAATATCACGGCCCAACTCGAACTTAGGTTGAATAGTAGTTTTGCCCTCGATCGGACCCTTAGTTCGAAGCCAATTGTGAATGAAGAACAAATAGTAAAGTAAGAACTTTGCAATAGTTAGAAAGCAGAAAAATAAATTTGTATTGCCTTGGTTTGCGTGTTAAAAATGTGTCTCTCTAAAGTAAAAGCCTCCCCTTTATATAGTAGAGGAGTTTCATCCCTAGTACAAGTCTAAAAAAGGTAAAAACTTCCTTTCCCGTTAATTACTGATCTGTAACCGACATCGAGGGAGATCCTCGCCATGATATCTGGTCAGGTACGAATATCACGGCCCTCTATCCGTTGTGTGTAACCATTTACCGTATTTTCCGAGGTTTTAAAATTCGTTCTGGGTCCGGGGAGCGTTGATTTAACGTGCCCGACAGTGGTGTAACCACATGCATTGAAGGGTGGTCAACCGAACACCCTTCATTGAAAAATTATATTGTGTATATAAACATATATATTGTGTAAATATGTCAAAAAATATTTTTTATATGCGTATATTTAATTTTGAACATCCTTAACGAAATTCCTGGCTTCGCCATTGGTGCCCGGTGATGAACACATCGTTCTTCTTTCGTGGGTCTCGATACGAAAGTTTCCCGACCTCTTTTTAAGTCTCGTGCGTCCGTACCCTTCTTCCGTTTTCTTCACCGGGAAATCGGGGTATGCTCATGTCACGACCCAAAAACCTAACCCGTCATGATGGCGCCTATCATGATACTAGGCAAGCCGACATTTCCAAAACACTTTCAACATCTAATAGAAATGAATTAAGACATTTAAAATAACCAGAGTTTTCATAAAAATGGGGTAAAAACCCAAAGCATAAGTGTGGAAAAATAGCCCGACATCGGGGTGTCACTGAGTACATGAGCATCTATACCAGGAGCAGTCTAATACAACATCTAAGGAATAAGAACTGAAATGCGAATAAGATAATGAAGGAGAGCCAAGGCTTGTGAACGCCATGCAGCTACCTCGATAGTCTCCGGAATCAGCCGCTCAAATATCAACACCCGCTACGACCGGGAACACCTGGATCTGCACACGATGTGCAGGGTATAGCGTGAGTACAACCAACTCAGTAAGTAACAAAAATAAATAAAGAACTGAGAAGGTAGTGACGAGCTATACAAATATAGTTCATATTCAATAATTCCAGCAAAGAATAGATATGCTTTCAAATCCGGCAGTTTAAGTCAAATCAATTTTATACAGTTAAAGTGCAGGTAATACGGATATAGAATCTTTCATAAATTTCACAACAATGACAGATAGCAACTAAGTGCATCATCAAATGAAAAATAAGTACAGCCTCCCAGGGCAACAATCACTCAACTCGTCACAACAGCTCAATCACTCGGCTCTCAACCCTCAGTACTCACACTTAATAGGTACCTGCGCGCACTGGGGGTGTGCAGACTCCGGAGGGGCTCCTTTCAGCCCAAGCGCTATATCGTTGTGGCGTGTAGCCCGACCCAATCATATAAGTAGCCATAAGGCTCATTGTGGCGTACAACCCGATCCACAGTCCATAAATAACCATAAGGCTCGTTGCGGCGTGTAACCCAATCCATATACCCTCACATAGCTCACAACTCGGCACTCAGGCCCTATCTCAGTCACTAACCTCTCCAGCCTTCTCGGGGGTTCAGAAATCATACAAATCATCCAAAAGAGTTAATAACAAGTATCAATAAGAAATCAAAAAGAAATGGAGATATGACTCGCAAGTAGCACTGTGACTGAGTTCAAGACAACAAATAGCAGTTAATCAACAAGTACTTGAACGTTGTGGGTCCCAACAGTGATAACATATGACCTAAGCATGGTTTTTAACATGAATGGCAGTCAAATTTCTAGAAGACAGAGGGAACATGTAATTAACAATAAGCTATTCGACTTTACAATCTCACGGGACGGACCAAGTCCCAATCCCCCACGGTGCACGCCCACACGCCCGTCACCTAGCATGTGTGTCACCTCTAAAATAATCACATCATACCAAAATCCGGGCTTTCATATCCTTAGGACCAGATTTTAAACTGTTACTTATCTCAAACTGCGCAAAATCCAACTCCGCAATGCCTTTGCCCCTCGAATCAATCTCCAAACGCCCCGTCTAGCCACAAGCAGTACGATACAATTAATATAGGCTAAAAGAATCAATTCCAACATAAAAACACGAAATTATAAGCCAAAATCCGAAATAGACTCAAACCGGCCCCCTTGGACCCACATCTCGAAATCTGACAAAAGTCACAAAATACGAACACCCATCCACTCACAAGTCCAACCATACAAGAATTACTCGAATCCAACCTCAAATCACCTTCCAAAACTCAAAATTTTAGCCTATGAAGTTTCTACCATTTTCCCCTAAATTTACAACTCAAATCCCTAATTAGATGATGAAAATAGTAATAGATTCATGAAATATAGTCCAATCCGAGTTATAATCACTTACCCCAACAATCTTCTCGAAGAAACCTCGAAACATCGCCTCACACCGAACTCTCAAAGTCCCAAAATCGAAATGGGAATCAAACCCTCAAAATCCTATTTTCTGCCCAGTTCTTCCGCATCTGCGGACATACTGTCGTACCTGCGACGCTGCACCTGCGGAATTTCCCTCGCAGGTGCGGAAATGACTTAAGGGACTGGGTCCGCATCTGCGAGCAAGTGGTCGCATATGCATGTGCGCACCTGCGGACAAAGGTCCGCTTCTGCGATCTTCTCCTCCATCTCACTCTCCGCATATGCGGAAATATCCTCGAACCTGCGACCCCTGGCCTTCTTCTCAACTACTGCTTCTACTCTCTTTCATCCGCACGTGCAAGTACGCACCTGCGGTCTCCCCACCGCAGGTGCGAAACCACCAGATATTAGAAAACTTCATCCATTTGCCTAAGACCAAATTCAAATCGTTAAGCATCCGAAACACCCCCGAGGCCCCCAGGACCTCAACCAAATCTACCAACAAGTCCTAAAACACCATACAAACTTAGTCGAGCCCTCAAAACACGTCAAACAACAACAAAAACACGAATCACCCTCCCATTCAAACTTAATGAACTTCGAAATTTCCAAATTCTACAAACGATGCCGAATCATACCAAACCACGTCCGATTGACCTCAAATTTTGCACACAAGTCATATTCAACATTACAGACCTACTCCAACTTCTAGAATCGGAATCCGACCCCGATATCAAAAAGTCAACCCCCGGTCAAACTTCCCAAAAATTTGACTTTTGCCATTTCAAGCCTAAACTAGCTACAGACCTCAGATTCACAGTCCGAACACGCTCATAAGTCCAAAATCACCCAACGGAGCTAACGGAACCGACGAAATGCCATTTCGGATTCGTCTTCACACAATTCCGACTACGGTCAAAATCCTAAGACTTAAGCTTTCATTTTAGGGACTAAGTGTCCCAAAACCCTCTGAAACCAAAAACAAGACCTCTCGGCAAGTCATATAAGCAGAAACAGATACAGGAAAAGCAGTAAATAGGGGATCATGGATAATACACTCAAAATAATCGACCGGGTCGTTACATCCTCCCCCTCTTAAAATAATCGTTCGTCCTCGAACTAGCATAGAGATATACCTGAAGTGGTGAAAAGATGAGGATAACGGTTGCGCATATCATGCTCGGTCTCCCAAGTCGTCTCCTCGACCGGCTGACCCCTCCACTGAACCTTCACAGAAGAAATATTCTTTGACCTCAGCTTTCTAACCTGCCTATATAAGATCGCCACTGGCTCCTCAACATATGATAAATCCTAGTCCAACTGGATTGAGCTGAAATCCAACACATGAGACGGATCGCCGTGATACTTTCGGAGAATAGAAACATGGAATACTGGGTGAGCTCCCGCTAGACTGGGAGGTAAGGCAAGCTCATAAGAAACCTCCCAACTCGCCGCAACATCTCAAAGGGACCAATGAACCTTGGACTTAGCTTGCCCTTCTTCTCGAACCTCATAACGCCCTTCATAGGCGAAACCCGGAGCAAGACCCGCTCCCCAACCATGAATGCAACATCGCAAACCTTTTGATTTGTATAACTCTTATGTCTGGACTGGGCTATGCGTAGTCTATCCTGAATCACCTTAACCTTCTTCAGAGCATCCTGAACCAAGACTATACCCAATAATCTAGCCTCATCCGGCTCAAACCAACCCACCGAAGACCTACACTGCCTACCATACAGAGCTTCATACAGTGCCATCTGGATTCTCGACTGGTAACTATTGTTGTAATAGAACTCTGCTAGAGGAAAGAACTGATCCCACGAATGCCTAAACTCCATCACACACGCATGGAGCATATCCTCTAACATCTGAATAGTGTGCTCGGACTGTCCGTCCATTTGAGGTTGAAATGTTGTGCTCAACTCCACTCGAGTCCCCAACTCATGTTGTACGGCCCTCTAGAACCGTGATGTAAACTGTGTACCCCAGTCTGAGATGATAGATACTGGTATGTGATGATGCCTGTTGTTCTCGCGGATATACACTCGAGCCAGCTGCTCGAAAAAATAGGTAGTCATCACAGGAATGAAATGAGCTGACTTGGTCACCCTATCCACAATCACCCAAACTGCATCAAACTTCCGCTGAGTCCGTGGAAGCCCAACAACGAAATCCATAGTGACCCGCTCTCATTTCCACTCCGGAATCTCTAACTTCTGAAGTAACCCACCTGGTCGCTGATGCTCATACTTCACCAGTTGGCAATTTAGGCACCGAGCTACATACTCCACTATGTCCTTCTTCATTCTCCTCCACCAGTAATGCTGTCTCAAGTATTGATACATCTTCATGGCACCCGAGTGAATAGAATACCGCGAACTGTGAGCCTCCTGAAGAATCAACTCATGCAAACCATCCACGTTGGGCACACATAGCCTGCCCTATATTCTCAATGCACCATCATCCCGAATAGTAACCTCTTTAGCATCACCGTGCTGGATCGTGTCCTTAAGGACAAGTAGATGGGGGTCATCATACTGACGCTCCCTGATACGATCATAAAAAGAAGACCGAGAGACCACACAAGCCAATACTCGACTTAGTTCAGAAATATCCAATCTAACAAACTGGCTGGCCAAGGCGTGAACATCCAATGCCAATGGCCTCTCTGCTGCTGGAAGATACGCTAAGCTCCCCAAACTCTCAGTCCGGCGACTCAAGGCATCAGCCACTACATTGGCCTTCCCGGGATGGTACAAAATGGTGATATCATAATCCTTAAGAAGCTCCAACCACCTCCGCTGATGCAAGTTGAGATCCTTCTGTTTGAAAAGATGCTGCAAACTCCGATGATCAGTGTAAATCTCACAATGGACCCCGTACAAATAGTGCCGCCAAATCTTCAAGGCATGAACAATAGTTGCTAACTCAAGATCATGGATAAGATAATTCTTCTCATGAGGCTTCAACTGGCGCAAAGCTTAAGTAATCACTCTACACTCCTGCATCAGAACACACCCAATACCGATCCGCGAGGCATCACAATACACTGTGTAAGAACCAGAAGCTGATAGTAGAACTAGATCTGGAGCCGTGGTCAAAGCAGTCTTGAGCTTCTGAAAGCTCTCCTCACACTCCTCCGACCACTTGAAAGGAGCACCCTTTTGGGTCAATTTAGTCAAGGGCGATGCAATAGATGATAAGCCCTCCACAAAATGGCGGTAATAACTAGCCAAACCGAGAAAACTCTGAATCTCCATGACTGATGACGGTCTGGGCCAACTCTGAACTGCCTCTACCTTCTTCAGGTCTACCTGAGTACCCTCACTGGACACCACATGTCCCAAGAATACCACTGAACAGAGCTAAAACTCACACTTGGAGAACTTTGCATAAAGCTTCTCCTCCCTCAACTGCTGTAACACAATCCTCAGATGTTGGGCATGCTCCTCCTGGATATGAGAGTACACCAGGATGTCATCAATGAATACAATAACGAACGAGTCAAGATAAGGCAGAAACACACTGTTCATCAGATGCATGAACGCTGCTGGGGCGTTGGTCAGCCCAAAAGACATCACAAGGAACTCATAATGGCTATATCGGGTTCTGAAAGATGTCTTAAGAATATCTGAGTCCCGAATCTTTAGCTGGTGATACCCTGACCTCAAATCAATCTTGGAGAACACCCTCACTCCCTAAAGCTGGTCAAACAAATTATCAATACGCGACAATGGATACTTGTTCTTGATTGTGACCTTGTTCAACTGCCTGTAATCAATGCACATTCTCATAGTACCATCCTTCTTCTTTACAAATAGAACTGGTGCACCCCAAGGTGACATACTAGGCCGAATATACCCCTTATCAAGGAGTTCCTGAAGTTGCTCCTTCAATTCCTTCAACTCCACCGGTGCTATACGATATGGTGGAATAGAAATGGGCTGAGTGCCCGACACCAAATCAATACCGAAATCAATATCCCTGTCGGGCGGCATGCCCTGCAGGTCTGTAGGAAACACATCCGGAAAATCTCGCACCACTAAAATAGAATCAGTAGTAGGGGTATCTGCACTAACATCCCTTACGAAGCAAGATAATATAGGCAACCCTTCTCAACTATCAACTGAGCCTTCAAGTATGAAATCACTCTACTGGGAACATAGTTTATAAAGCTGCTCCACTCAACCCTCAGCAACCCCGACATCGCCAACGTCACGGTCTTAGCGTGACAATCTAGAACAGCATGACATGGAGACAACCAATCCATACCCAATATTACGTCAAAATCAACCATACTAAGCAACAAGAGATTTACTCTGGTCTCCAAACTCCCAATAGTCACCACACATGACCGATATACACGGTCCACAACGACAGTATCGTCCACCGGCGTAGACACATGAACAAGTGAAACTTGAGACTCACGGGGCATATCCAGATAATGAGCGAAATACGAGGACACATACGAATAAGTGGAACTAGGGTCAAATAATACAGAGGCATCTCTATGTAAAACTGAGACAATACTTGTAATCACAGCATCCGAATAATGGCATCTGGTATGGCAGGAAGAGCATAGAAATGGGCCTGGCCGCCCCCTAATCGGCCTCCCCCTCTCGGGCAGCCCCTAGCTAACTTGGCTCCACCCTGAGCTGGTTGAGCGAGTGGTGAAGAAACTGGTGCTGATATCATAGACTAGCTCCTCTACTGAGCTGGACCTCCCACTAGGCGGGGACACTACCTCCTTATGTGACCAAACTCTCCACACTTATAGCAACTCCCCGGTGCTGGTGTTGGGTTCTAAAGGGAGCCCCGGGCACCGGGATAACTGGTAGAAGGACTTGGCATAGATGAGCCTTGACTCGATGGAGCACGGGACAAACTCTGAGCTGGGAGAGCACTGAGAGATGAATGGCCCTACTGATAACTGTATGAACCATGGCCAGATGATGCACCACGGTGAACTGGGCGAGCCGTCTGAGCATGTCTGAAAGGACAACTTCTACCGTGGTAGAATTGACCCCTAGAAGGAACACCGCTAAATCCACCCTAACCATGAGGCCTCTTGGCCTCCCTCTCGACCCGCTCCTGGCTGCGAACCATCTCAATCTGATGAGCAATGTTGACAACCTCATCAAAAGTAGCACCAGTCACTCTCTCTCTAGTCATAAGCAACCGCAGCTGAAAAATAAGGCCATCTATGAACCTTCTAATTCCTTCCTGTCTGTGGGAACTAACTAGATAGCATAACGGGCCAACTCTGAAAATCTCATCTCATACTGCGTCACTGACATATCACCCTGACGAAGCTACTCGAACTGCCTGCGCAGCTCCTCTCTGCAGGACTGCGGTACGAACTTCTCTAGGAATAGACCGGAGAACTGCTGCCATGTAAGGGGTGCTGCGCCGACCGACCTACTGCTCTCGTAATCCTCCCACCAACTGAAGGCAGCCCCAGAGAACTGAAAAGTAGTGAACGAGACCCCACTGGCCTCTAGAATACCTAATGTACGGAGTATCCTCTGGCACCTATCCAAGAAGCCATGTGCATCCTCTCCCTCGGCACCACTAAAAGATGGAGGCTGGAGTCTCCCAAACCTCTCCAATCAATGCTGCTCATCATCAGGCATGCTAGGAACCACATAGTCCTGAGCAGCTACAACCGGCTGGGCTGGTGGTGCCCCCGATGTCTGGAATCCCTGTACCACCATGCTCTGGTGTGCGAGCGGCGGGCGTCTGAGTACCTCCCTCGGCCTGAGAAGTGGCTGCTACGGCCTGAATAGAGACCGCCTGAGCAAGACTGGTATACGCAGTCAGAATCTGAGCTAAGGCCTCCTGAAGGACTGGAATCACAATGGGCATGGGTGGTGCCTGAGCTGGTCCCACAGGCTCATCCACAATTGGAGCCTTCTCCTGAACTGGGGCAGCTGGCGGATCTGCAGGTGCTGCCCTAGCTGCGGTGCGAGCTGCACCTCTGCCCCTACCGCGCCCTCTACTACGACCTCGGCCTCTCGCGACCCTATGTTGCCGGTGGCTGTCCATCCTTCCCATAGTACGTGTCCTCACCATCTGTGAGAGAATTAGAACAGTAGAAATTTAGTTACCAGAATCAAAAGATTCGCACGACAAGAATTCAAGAATGTGAAATTTCCTAAGGGTTTAGCAGCCTCTCGAAGATAAGTGCAGACGTCTCCGTACCGATCCGCAAGACTCTACTAAACCTGCTCATGACTCGTGAGACCTATGTAACCTAGGCTCTAATATCAACTTGTCATGACCCGAAAACCTAGCCCGTTGTGATGGCGCCTATCGTGATACTAGGCAAGCCGACATTTACAAAACACTTTCAACATCTAACAGAAATGAATTAAGACATTTAAAATAATAGGAGTTTTTCATAAAAAAGGGGTAAAAACCCAAAGCATAATTGCAAAAAAATAGCTCGGCATCGGGGTATCACTGAGTACATGAGCATCTATACTAGGAGCAGTCTAATACAACATCTAAGGAATAAGAACTAAAATGCGAATAAGATAATGATGGAGAGCCAAGGCTTGCGAACACCATGCAACTACCTCAATAGTCTCCGGAATCAGCCGCTCAAATATCAACACTCGCTACGACTGGGAACAACTGGATCTGCACACGAAGTGCAGGGTGTAGCGTAAGTACAACTAACTCAGTAAGTAACAAAAATAAATAAGGAACTGAGAAGGTAGTGACGAGCTATACAAATACAGTTCATTTTGAATAATTACAGAAAAGAATAGACATGCTTTCAAATCCGGTAGTTTAATTCAAATAAGTTTTATATAGTTAAAGTAAAGGTAATCCGGATATAGAATCTTTCAGAAATTTCACAACAATGACAGATAGCAACTAAGTGCATCAACAAATGAAAAACAAGTACAGCCTCCCAGGGCAACAGTCACTCAACTCGTCACAACAACTCAATCACTCGGCTCTCAGCCCTCAGTACTCACACTCAATAGGTACATGCGTTCACTAGGGGTGTGCAGACTCCGGAGGGGCTCATTTCAGCCCAAGCGCTAGATCGCTACAACGTGCGGCCCGACCCAATCATTTAAGTAGTCATAAGGCTCGTTGCGACGTGCAACCCGATCCACAGTCCATAAATAGTCATAAGGCTCGTTACGGTGTGCAACCCGATCCATATACACTCACATAGCTCACAACTCGGCACTCAGGCCCTATCTCAGTCACTAACCTCTCCAGCCCTCTCAGGCTTTCAGAAATCATACAAATCAGCCAAAAGAGTTAATAACAAGTATCAACAAGAAATCAAAAAGAAATGGAGATACGACTCGCAAGTAGCACTGTGACTGAGTTCAAGACATCAAATAATAGTTAATCAATAACTGCTCGACCGCTGCAGGTCCTAATAGTGATAACATATGGTCTAAGCATGGTTTCTAACATGAATGGCAGTCAAATTTCTAGAAAACATAGGGAACATGTAATTAACAATAAGATATTTAACTTTACAGTCTCACGGGATGGACCAAATCCCAATCCCCCATGGTGAACGCCTACACGCCCGTCACCAAGCATGTGCATCACCTCCAAAATAATCAAATCATACCAAAATCCGGGGTTTTATACCCTTAGGACCAGATTTCAAACTGTTACTTATCTCAAACCGCGCAAAATTCTACTCCGCAATGCCTTTGCCCCTTGAATTAATCTCCAAACGCCCCAAATCTAGCCACAAGTAGTACGATACAATTAATATAGGCTAAAAGAATCAATTCCACCACAAAAACACGAAATTATAAGCCAAAATCCGAAATAGACTCAAACCCCTGAGCCCCCGTCTCGAAATCCGACAAAAGTCACAAAATACGAACACCCATCCACTCACGAGTCCAACCATACAAGAATTAATCGAATCCAACCTCAAATCACCTTCCAAAACTCGTAATTTTAGCCTATGAAGTTTCTACCATTTCCCCCCAAATTTATAACTCAAATCCCTAATTAGATGATGAAAATAGTAATAGATTCATGAAATATAGTCCAATCCGAGTTAGAATCACTTACCCTAACAATCTTCTCGAAGAAACCTCGAAAAATTGCCTCACACCGAGCTCTCAAAGTCCCAAAAATCGAAACGGGAATCAAACCCTCGAAATCCCATTTTCTGCCCAGTTCTTCCGCATCTGCGAACATGCTGTCGCACCTGCGATGTCGCACATGCGATGCCGCACCTGCGGAATTTCCTTCGCAGGTACGGAAATGACCTAAGGGACTGGGTCCGCATCTATGAGCAAGTGGTCGCACCTGCGTGTGCGCACCTGCGGACAAAGGTCCGCTTTTGCGATCTTCCCCTCCATCTCACTCTCTGCATATGCGGAGCTTCGAGCGCATCTGCGGGCTCACAGATGCGGAAATGTCCTCGAACCTGCAACCCATGGCAATCTCCTCAACTCCCGCTTCTTCTCTCATTCATCCGCACGTGTGAGTACGCACCTACGATCTCCCCACCGCAGGTGCGAAACCACAAGATATCAGAATACTTCAGCCATTTGCCTAAGTCCAAATTCAAACCGTTAAGCATTTGAAATACCCCCGAGGCCCCCGGGACCTCAACCAAATATACCAAAAAGTCCTAAAACTCCATACAAACTTAGTCGAGTCCTCAAAACACGTCAAATAATAACAAAAACACGAATCACCCTCCAATCCAAACTTAATGAACTTCAAAATTTCCAAATTCTACAAATGATGCCGAATCATACCAAACCATGTACGATTGACCTAAAATTTTGCACACAAGCCATATTCAACATTATGGACCTACTCAAACTTTTGGAATCGAAATCCGACGCCGATATCAAAAAGTCAACTCCCCGGTCAAACTTCCCAAAAATTCGACTTTTGCCATTTCAAGCCTAAATTAGCTACAGACCTTAGATTCATAGTGCGAGCACGCTCCCAAGTCCAAAACCACCCAACGGATCTAACGGAACCGACAGAACTCCATTCCGGAGTCGTCTTCACACAATTTTGACTACGGTCAAAATCCTAAGACTTAAGCTTCTTTTTAGGGACTAAGTGTCCCAAAATACTCCGAAACCAAAAACAAGACCTCCCGACAAGTTACATAAGAAGAAACAGATATGGAGAAAGCGATAAATAGGGGATCAGGGCTAATACACTTAAAACGACCGGCCGTGTCGTTACAGCTTAATCCCCGATTTACCCGTATACAAGTTTTATTAATGAGAGAGATCAAACAATTAGTTTGCTAAAAGTATGATCATATACCTCAAACGTTAGAATTCATGATGAGTGACTATGTATTCTTATGAGGGTCACGTCATGAGGTTTAGAAATAAAAGAACTTTAAAGGGCATCACAAGGTTTAGAAAAAAAAGGTTAAGCCCTTGGTACACTGGTCCTTTTCAAATTCTCAGTTGACAAGTGCGTATTGTGGTGCAATGGTTGGCTCTTCCATCCGAGTTATATGTGGATTGTGGTGCATTTTGTGTTTCACTTACCTATGTTAAGGAAGTAATTGTGTGATTAGTCACATGTACTTATGGCATATCTTATACACTTGGATGAGAACTTGACCTCTATAACTGTCATTGACGAATAGATGATGAAGATTTGTTGTCTTAATAAATACGATATGAAAGTATTATTCAAGAGAAAAAAGTAACATCAGAAGCAGAAGAAGCAATGAAAGCCAAGTACCCATCACGACCCCAATCTCAATCACGGGGTCGTGATGGCGCCTAGCACTGCTTACTAGTCAAGCAAACACTCAACAATAGTAACATATATAAAACTAATATAAAACCAAATGATATCACCATAAAGTGTAAAACTCAGAAATACATAAAGAGTCTAAGAAAATACATCCGGCTAATAACCTTCCAGAACTAGTGTCACGGAGTACATAAGCTCCTAAAGATTTACTAAATACAGCATTTGAAATGATAAATATCATTGTTTGATACAAATAAATAGTAAAATGACTAATAAATAGGTTACTTCAAGGCCAGTAGACGAGAGTGAAGCACTACCTGGAGTCTCCTCAATGTTTCAAGCTAGTCAGTCCTCTGCACACTATTGGGACCGATGCCAAAATCTGCACAAGAAGTGTAGAAGTGTAGTATGAGTACAACCGACCCAATGTAATTAGTAAGTGTCGAGCCTAATTCCGACAAGGTAGTGACGAAGCTAAGATAAGACACCTACTATAATAACCTGTGTAGTTATGGGAAATATAACGAGAAATATAACAATTAATATAATAAAGGAAAATGTCAAGTAAGATAGCAAAATATATAAACAAGTGAGGTAGCAAGTGTAATAGAAAGAAGAAGTGGTACGAGGAATAATGAAAGGAACAACGAAGGAAAATAACGACTATACTTTCTCAAATAACACCAAACAAGCCTTTCACAACAAATCAAGTCCAAGAAAATGACAAGACAACTATGAAACAACATAGCCAAATCCTCAATCCGCATAATAAAAGCAAGAAATAAGAGATATCATATCAAATGATATGGCAACACCCTTTGTGCATTTACTCACATTCTCACATATACGGAAATACCCTTTGTGCATATTCACTCTTCTTCACAAGAACGAACACCCTTCGTGCAATAGTAATAATATATAAAGGAGCACGAAAACACCTTTCGTACATAATCACTCTTCCTTACAAGAACAAAAATACCCTTCATACAATCCACTCTTCCTCGCCAAGCATAAACATATCAAATAATGTCAAGCAAAACGGGAAGCACAAACAACATCAAGAAGACTGATTGTAGATAACACACCATATAGAAGATAACCATCAATTTTGCACCAATAACCAAGTCAACGTTTCAATAATCTTTACACCCAATACCTTAACAAGCTCAACCTATAAATTAACATGAATAAAAATAATCAAAGAGTTTCACAATCAATTTAAAGCATGGAAGACATGATACATAAAGCAACAAGACATGAATAAGGCTAGTTTTACCGGTATGCTTGACCCATAACAAATGCATGCACTTATCATATTGCATATACACTACCCCAACACATATAGCATATATCAAATAGACCTAATTACATCCTAATTCCATCAAATTAAGGTTAACCAAGATACTTACCTCTATCCGATATAAATTAACAATCCAGCATCATTTTTCCTTTAGCACAAACCTCCAAACCACTCGAATCCAGCCAATTAATACTCAAATAAGTCAAAATAAGTTTTAGAAACTATCCTAGTCTCAAAAATATTCGATCGTTATCATATTTTGAAAAGTCAACAAAAAGTCAACTCGAGCTTGATAACGTACAAATCAAGTCCTGAAAGAGTAAGTATACACGGTAGCATGCAATATAATTTACCAACAATGAGTCGAATTCCACAAGGAATAATATTTAGGCGATTAGCCAAGTAAAGACATTATCATTTTTTATGCTAAGCCAAACGCTAACATGGGTTTTGAGAAAATATTATATCTAAATGTTAAAATATAAACAGTCCAAATCGAAAGGCCGCGACGGACACCCGAGTCTTACTTTCCGAGCACCAACGTAACGTATCTTAACCATACTATCATGCATAAATGGTCCAGAAGGGTCGTCATGAGATAACCAGAATAAAATATAAGGAAATACTGGACATAGGACAACCCCAAAATGATATACATGAGATACACGGGCCTACAAGGCCGAACAAAATATCTATACACCTCACATCTGTGTACAAGCCTCTAAGGAGTACATAAACAATATAAGGACGGGACATGGCCTCGCCATAACCATAATCATATGTACATAAGTATACTAACTCGAAAGGCAACTCCGAGACAAGTGGAGTACAACAGCACTTCATGCAAAATAGGTAGCCTACTGGGAGGACCGTCAACCTGTCTATCCAGACCTGCAGCATGACATGCAACGTCCACAAATAAAAGAGATGCCAGTACAAATAAAGTACTGAGTATGTAAGGCAAAAAAGCATAAATAAGAACAATAATATAAAGAGCGATAGAGAAGATACAACATGTAACATCTGAGTGCCTCTGAGGGCGACTGACATGAAATGCATGATACATACATACATACATACATACATATATATGCCTATATGTATATATGCCTATACATATATATATATATATATATATATATATATATATATATATATATATATATATATATATACACACACACATATACACACAAAAACATACGCCTATGTGGGCATCATCATCATCATATTGTACCCAGCCTCGAAGTGGACTCGGTGAAAACGTACCCGGCCATCATAAGGCTCGGTAGAATTGTACCCGGCCACGTGGAGATCGGTAAAACCCAACTGATCAGTGGTTGCACAATAGGTGCCGTACCCGGCCGACTATAGCATTGCTCGGTAGAGTAAAATAGGTACATATATATAATGCATGCTGGACTCATGGGAATCATATTCTGAAACTCTCAGAGTGATGTAAGGTCGGTAACCTCCGTATACATTATTAGAGCTAACTCGTCATCATGAATCTTATAAGAATCAGGAAATACCAACAACATTTGATAACATAAGAACAAGAGAAGCGACATCAACATCAACCATTTCATAAGAAGGGAAACAATGTAAGTACTGCTAGTCTCTAAGAGTGTATCTTTGGAAGCTCGTTCATTTATATTGTACAATCAAAGTCATGTAATAGAAAGAAATGGATAGCCTCACATACCTTGTATATACTTCCCAACCTTAAGCTATGCAAATTGTAACACCCCGGAATATTTTGAAGTACTTAAGTGGTAAGCCCGGTAAATTTTGCAAAGAAAACAATGTTTTATGGTGTCGGACTAGGCTTACGTGTTTGAGGATTGAAGAAATGCTTCGCGGCGAGCTTGCTTACCACGGCTCGAACTTTTTGGGTTGAACAATGCACCGAAAAGTAAAGGAAAATATATGGCGGAAAAGTGCATTTCTACGGTCCATAATGGCCGTAGAGTGAGGCAGTTAATTAGGTCAGTTGGAAGCAATTATGCGGTCGACTATGCGACCGCATAATGGTTATGCGGTACATTATGCGATCGCATAATAGTTATACAGACCGCATAGTGACCGCATACACAGACAGTTCTGTATATCGGTTATGCGATCGCATACCATGTTCCGGAGCTCCATTTTTGGGTTTTTAAAACCCAACCCTATTTCGTTAAATACACTCTTTGGGTCATTTTTAAGTTATTATCTGACATTCTAGAGTGAGA
Source organism: Nicotiana tomentosiformis (assembly GCF_000390325.3). Classification (NCBI taxonomy): domain Eukaryota; kingdom Viridiplantae; phylum Streptophyta; class Magnoliopsida; order Solanales; family Solanaceae; genus Nicotiana; species Nicotiana tomentosiformis. Next base: position 46,194,302 of record NC_090817.1, read on the forward strand.
GAGGGTGCCTTAGAGTGAGAAGGTGTTCTCTAATATTTGTCCTTCAATTCTTGCCCAAGTTTTGGAAGATTAAGAAGGGAAAGTCACTAGGTCTTCATCCTAGAGGTAAGATTCTACACCCTAACTCTTAATTTTGAATTTTGTGTAGAAATGGTTAATAAGCAAGATAATTTCTGGGCAAGATGATTGGTTATTTTACATGCATGTGTTATCAAAGGATGTAGGAAGATTGTTGAGCTAAAATGGTAAAGATTGGGTTGTGGGATGATGTAATCTTCCATAAAAAGGGTCTTGAAATCATAATGCACACCATAATCTTACATAATGCTCAAATGCGCTAGAACCATAATCATCTTCCTAATTGTGGTTCAATTTGTTATATTTCTAAAATAGATTGAAGTTGCTAAGAATTCCGGAACGTTTTAGAGTTTAAGGAAGCTCTATTGAGGTATGTTGGCTAAACTCTTCTTTAAGAATTGGAATTCCCATTATCCTTGTAAGTTCCGAGATGTTGATAATAAATCGAGTATTCCGATAAGCTTTGTGATGAAGATATATGTTCAATTCGTATTTCAAATGCTCTTATCATATTGCATTATAAATTGAGGATGTGTCCCAAACTATTGATTACGTATCCACATGTTATAATTTTTGGTCGTGATTTATGTGAAAGTTATTATGCCATGTTGTGTAGAGATTGGGATTGTGATACACCTCCACCCGCATACATTGGGGTGAGGCGGCATGACCGCTTTGTGTAGGGATTATGATATTGTGGGACTGCACCTCCACCCACTTACATTGGGGTGAGGCGGTATGACCGCTTTGTGTATGGTTTTGGTATTGTTGTGGCACCACCACCCGCATACATTGGGGTGAGGCGGCATAACCGCTTTGTGTTGGTATTGGTATCGTTGATGCATTTACACCAGCATACATTAGGGTGAGGCGGCATAGCTACTTTGCATAGGTTCTTGGTACTGTGGTTATACATCCACCCACGTACATTGAGGTGAGGCAGCAAGGCCGCGTGATTTGAGTTGTGGTATTGTACGTATACCTCCACCTGCATACATGGGGTGAGGCGGCGGGGCCGCTTTGTGTGAAGATAGTTATAGAGGATCTCATCCTAAATCCTATAAATGTTGTTGATAGCTTTTAATAAGCTTGCTATGGTTGAGACGGTTATCTATATTATTCTATCGCCGCACTGGTTCATCATAATTATCTTGTATTTCTAAATTCTTAAATTGGTTTTTAGTTTTCATACTAGTACTATTCGACGGTACTAACGTCCCTTTTGCCGGGGGCACTACATCTTTAAATGGATGCAGGTGGTTCCACAGCAGGAGACATTGATCAGTGATAGCAGTACACCTTCTTCCCAGCTGAGTTGGTGAACCCCACTTCATCCCGGGGTCATGTATCTTTTGTTCTTTATGTATTATGGTTGAGGTATAGCCGGGGCCTTATTGTCGGCATTATTATTGTACTCTTCTTTCTCTATAGAGGCTCCGTAGACATAGTGTGGGTTGTATTTTGGTGCTGGGGAAAGACAGGCTATGTTATGTTGTGGATGTATTACTTGTCCATTTGAGACTTTAAAAATGATGAAACTATTGGAGATGAACTGATATTGTAGACATGAACACATTTTTGTCTAATTAATGATAATATGTATTATCTCTATTCATGTATGAGTTTGGGTAAAATGAAATCTAACAGGCTTGCTCGGTCGGGTTCACTCGATTGAGCGCCGGTCGCGCTCCTCGGTTTTGGGGCATGACAAACTTGGTATCAGAGCCTAAGGTTTTAAAGTGTCCTAGGATGTCTCGGAGCCGTGTCTAGTAGAGTCCTTATTATTGGTGTGTTGTCGACCACATCTATAATTAGGATGCTACATGGGAATTTATGAATAATACCCTTCTTTCATGTTCTTTCTCATGCGATAAAGCTGGTTGTAAGATTGTTCCTCCTTTAACTCATGCGTTGCTCTAATATTCAGTACATGGCACCTAAGAAGAAGGCAAGAACTGACCAAAGAGCCAATGTCACCCCAGGAGTGACAGTTGACCCTATAATTGATGATGCGGGTGAGCACCCGAGGAGTAAGAATATTCCTCCAGTTACTACACTGCCTGACTCTACTACAACTGATCAAACCACACCTGTCCCTATACCTACAGAAGGTGCAACAGTTCCTCCAACTGATATTCCAGTTCCACCTCTAGCTCCAGCTTCCGATTCTGGTGTGTCTGATATTGATATTAGGGGAGCCATACAGATGTTGATACAGATAGTGGCTTCTCAGGCCCAAAGATCGAGTGTTGGGCCTACTTCTTCCAATCATACAGGGGAATCTGCTAGTTCCAGGGTGAACAAGTTTCTTCAGTTAGATCCTCCAGTGTTTATGGGTACTGATCCCGAGGAGGACCCCCAAGACTTCATTGATGACATGCACAAAACTCTCCGCGTTATGCATGCTACAGAGACGGAGGGAGTAGAGTTGGCCTCTTACCGCCTGAAAGGGATGGCCTATTCTTGGTTTGAGTTGTGGGATGAATCACGTGAGGAGGGAAGCCCTCCGATAAGGTGGGGTGAGTTCACAGATGCCTTGATAAATCATTTCTTACCTGCCGAACTAAGGCAGCTCGTGCCGCTGAGTTTTTAAGCCTGAAGCATCGTAGTATGAATGTGTGGGAGTACCATAAGGAGTTTGCGTGCCTGTCCAAGTATGTTATTCACATGTTGCCCACTGTGGAGGCTAAAGTGCGCTGGTTTGTATAGGGCCTTAGCCCCTTGGTTATAAATGAGGCCTCTATAACTGCCTTAACTTTCGATATGAACTATGGTAAGATGGTGGCATTTGCTCAAGCCATAGAGACCTGCAAATTGAAGAACATAATGGAGCGTCAGAGTAGCAGCAAGGCTCGGTCCGCGGGCAACTTTGGTGGTTCTTCCAGTGGTGGTGGTGGTAGGTCGGCATTCAGGGGAGGGTCATCAGGACCATCCCAATCATTCGCCCAGTCTTCTATGGGTGCATAGTCATCTGGACTCAGTCAGGGTAACAGGGGACCCCACCAGCAGGGTCGACCCGATAGAAGGTTTCAGCAGCGGAGGCTTCCATGCCCTAAGTGTGGGAGGATGCATTTTGGGTTCTGTTTCATGGACCTACCAGTATGCTATGGGTGTGGTTTGCGGGGTCATATTCAGAGAGATCGCCGCTCGTCCCGCCAAAATATGGGCAGAGGCACGGCACAACCAGCTAATTCTGCAACTACTACATCTACAACACCTCCAGCTCGAGGCACCCCAGTGCCCGTAGGGTGTGGTGCAGCTAGGGGTGGTGCACAGAACTCGGGAGGACCCAACAAATTTTATGCTATGCGGAGATGTCGGGAATCAGAGGCTTCTCCTGATGTTGTCACAGGTATATTGATTGTCCAATATCATGATGTATATGCTCTTATTGATCCCGGTTCCGCTTTGTCATATGTCACTCCTTATGTTGCTATGGAAATTGGGATAGAACCAGAACAACTTTATGAGCCGTTCTCTGTATCTACTCCGATTGGTGAGTCTATTTTGGCCGTGCGGGTTTATAGGGATTGTGTTGTCACATTACGTGGTCGAGACACCGTGGCCGATCTTATTGAATTGACTATGGTCGATTTCGATGTGATAATGGGGATGGATTGGCTTTATTCTTGTTTTGCCAAGCTTGATTGCCGAAACAGGATTGTTAGGTTCGAATTTTCAAATGAGCCAGTTATTGAGTGGAAGGGTGATGATGTAGTGCCAAAGGGTAGGTTTATTTCCTACCTAAAGTCCACGAAAATGATCAACAAGGGATGTATTTACCATTTGGTCCGGGTTACAGCCACTGATGCTGAGGCACCTGCACTTGAGTCTGTGGCTGTTGTGAATGCATTTTCGGGAGTCTTTCCGGATGAACTCCCTGGGATCCCACCAGACAGGGAGATTGATTTTGGGATTGATGTGATGCTAGATACGCATCCTATATCTATTCCACCCTACAGAATGGCACTGGCAGAATTGAAGGAGCTAAAGGAACAATTGAGAGACTTGTTAGAAAAAGGTTTTATCCGGCCAAGTGTGTCGCCTTGGGGCGCACAAGTCCTTTTTGTAAGAAAGAAAAATGGGTCATAGAGAATGTGTATTGACTATCGGTAGCTTAATAAGGTAACAGTTAAAAATAAGTATCCACTGCCAAGGATAGATGACTTGTTTGATCAATTGCAAGGTGCCAGGTACTTCTCCAAAATCGATTTACGATCCGAGTATCACCAATTGAATATCAGGGAGCGGGATATTCCGAAAATAACTTTTAGAACCCGGTATGGGAATTTTGAGTTTCTAGTAATGTCTTTTGGGCTAACAAATGCTCCAGCAACCTTCATGGATCTTATGAATCGCGTTTTTCAGCCATTCCTCGACTCCTTTGTGATAATGTTCATTGACGATATTCTTGTATATTCACGAAGCCGAGAAGACCAAGCCGATCATCTCAGGGTAGTTCTGCAAATCCTACATCAACACAAGTTATATGCGAAGTTTTCAAAGTATGAATTTTGTCTTGAATCAGTCATATTCTTGGGTCATATAGTTTCTAGTGAGGGAATTAAGGTTGATCCTCAGAAAATTTCAGCGGTGAAGAATTGGCCGAGGCCTACAACTCCAATAGAGATTCGCAGTTTCTTAGGCTTAGCTGGATATTACAGAAAGTTTGTGGAGGGGTTTTCTACTCTTGCTTCTCCATTGAGTAAATTGACGCTGAAGGCAATTAAGTTCCAATGGTCAGATGCTTGTGAAAAGAGTTTCCAGGAATTAAAAGCAAGACTGACTACGACGCCGGTGTTGACTCTACCAGAGGGTATGGATGGATTTGTGGTATATTGTGATGCTTCAAGAATCGGGCTTGGGTGTGTATTAATGCAACATGGGAAGGTGATAGATTATTCTTCTAGGCAACTAAAGAATCATGAAAAGAACTATCCAACACATGATTTAAAACTTGGGGTAGTGGTATTTACATTAAAAATTTGGCATCATTATTTATATGGGGTCCATGTTAATATATTCGTGGACCATAAGAGCCTTCAATACATTTTCAAGCAGAAGAAATTGAATCTGAGGTAGAGAAGATGGCTTGAGTTACTCAAGGACTACGACATCGATATTCTATATCATCCCGGAAAGGCCAATGTTGTGGCTGATGCTCTTAGCCGGAAATCTATGGGTAGTTTGGCTCACTTTGAGGCATATCAGTTTCCATTAGCCAAGGAAGTTCACCGATTGGCTAGTTTGGGAGTTCATCTTACAGACTCTAGTGAATGAGGGGTAGTTGTGCAAAATAGAGCTGAATCATCGCTTGTTGTGAAAGTTAAAGAGAAGCAATACAACGATCCATTGTTGGTGCAATTGAAAGAGGGGATTCATAAACATAAGTCCATGGCCTTTTATCTTGGCATGGATGATGGTACACTAAGGTACCAAGGGCGACTATGTGTTCCAAATATGGATGGTCTCCGTGAAAGAATTTTGACTGAAGCTCACACTTCTACGTATTCTGTGCACCCCAGGTTCTACAAAATGTATCATGATCTTAAGGAAGTCTATTGGTGGAATGATATGAAGAGGAATATGGAGGACTTTGTAGCAAGATGTCCGAACTGTCAGTAAGTGAAGGCCGAACACCAAAGGCCCGATGGGTTAGCAAAGAACATTGAAATTCCAATATGGAAGTGGGAAATGATTAATATGGATTTTGTGGTAGGATTACCGCGCACTCCGCGCAAGTTTGACTCAATTTGGGTGATTGTGGATCGACTCACGAAATCAGCACACTTTTTGCCGGTTAAGTCTACCGACACAGTGGAGCAGTATGCTTAGTTGTATATCAAAGAAATACTCAGGTTGCATGGCACCCCAGTTTCCATCATTTCTGATCGGGGAGCACAATTCACTGCTAATTTTTGGAAGAAATTTCAGCAAAGTTTGGGGTACTCAAGTGAATCTTAGTACAACCTTTCACCCGCAAACTGACGGGCAGGCAGAGTGGACCATTCAAACGCTTGAGGATATGTTGCGCGCTTGTGTCCTAGATTTCAAAGGTAGCTGGGATGATAATTTACCACTCATAGAATTTACATATAATAACTGCTATCATGCTAGCATTCAGATGGCACCATTCGAGGCTTTATGTGGTAGGAGATGTAGATCTCCCATTGGGTGGTTCGAAATTGGGGAAGCAGAGTTGATAGGGCCAGACCTCGTGCATCAGGCTATGGAAAAAGTTAAAATCATTAAGGAGCGGTTGAAGACTGCTTAGAGTCGTCAGAAATCCTATTCGGATGTTCATCGTAGGGATTTGGAGTTCAAAGAAGATGATTGAGTATTCTTGAAAGTTTCCCCCATGAAGGGTGTAATGCGATTTGATAAGAAAGGGAAATTGAGTCCGAGGTATGTCGGACCATACAAAATCATTCAGAGGATCGGTGAGGTAGCATACAAGCTTGAGCTACCACCTGAGATGTCATTAGTACACTTGATGTTTCACGTGTCTATGTTAAATAAAGTAGTTGGCGACCCGACAGTCATTGTTACGGTTGAGACTATTGAGGTAAATGAAGAATTGACATATGAAGAAATTCTAGTTTCTATTATTGATCGGCAAGTCCGAAAGTTGAGAAACAAAGAAATTGCATCCGTGAAAGTGCTATGGCGAAACCAACAGGTTGAAGAGGCTACTTAGGAGGCCGAAGAAGAAATGAAGAAACAGTATCCTTATTTATATGAATAACCATGTAATTATGAGTTGTGCCTTATGAAAATGATAAGGGATATTCCTATGAAATATGTATGACTTGTACATTTGGTGTTAAGGGTGTTCCGTTCTGGTAATATAATTACTTGTGAGGCCACAATTGGTGTTGTTTTGTATTATGTTACGTTGTTGGATTATGTATATGCTGTTAGGATGTGTTTCTGGGGCTCTCTGACAGGTGGATAGGCCTAATTACAAGGGAAACTCTAGCGAAATATTTGGAAATTTAGGGAGTTAGTCAAATTTGGGGCTGCTAGTTTGTGGTATAAAACAAACTAAGTTGCATAAGATGCTAATGACGGATTTTTACCCTTATTCGAGGATGAATGATCCTAAGCGGGGGAGAATGTAACACCCCGGAATATTTCGAAGTACTTAAGTGGTAAGCCCGGTAAATTTTGCAAAGAAAATAATGTTTCATGGTGTCAGACTAGGCTTACGTGTGTGAGGATTGTAGAAATTCTTCGCGGTGAGCTTGCTCGCCGCGGCTCGTACTTTTTGGGTTGAACAATGCACAGGAAAGTAAAGGAAATTTTTTGGCGGAAAAGTGCATTTCTACGGTCCATTATGCGACCGTAGAACCACTCTGCAGACCGCAAAATGGTCGCAGACTGAGGCAGTTAATTGGGTCAGTTGGAAGAAACTATACGATCGACTATGCGACTGCATAACGGTTATGCGGTGCATTATGCGACCGCATAATAGTTATCCTGACTGCATAGTGACCGCATACACAGACAGTTCTTTTGGCTATTTTGTAACCAACTATGCGACCGATATGCGGTCCGCATATCGGTTATGCGATCGCATACCATGTTCCGGAGCTACATTTTGGGTTTTTAAAACCCGACCCTATTTCGTTAAATACACTCTTTGGGTCATTTTTGAGTTATTATCTGACATTCTAGAGTGAGAGAGGGTGCCCTAGAGTGAGAAGGTGTTCTCCAATATATGTCTGTCAATTCTTGCGCAAGTTTTGGAAGATTAAGAAGGAAAACTCACTAGGACTTCATCCTAGAGGTAAGATTCTACACCCTAACTCTTAATTTTGAATTTTGTGTAGAAATGGATAATAAGCAAGATAAATTCTGGGCAAGAGGATTGGTTATTTTACATGCATGTGTTATCAAAGGATGTAGGAAGATTGTTGAGCTAAAAATGGTAAAGATTGGGTTGTGGGATGATGGAATCCTCCATAAAAAGGGTCTTGAAACCATAATGCACACCTAGTATTTGATAAAATACTCAAATGAGCTAGAACCATAATCATCTTCCTAATTGTGGTTCAATTTGTTATATTTCTAAAATAGATTTAAGTTGCTAAGAATTCCTTAACGTTTTAGAGTTTAAGGAAGCTCAATTGAGGTATGTTGGCTAAACTATTCTTTAAGAATTAAAATTCCCATTATCCTTGTAAGTTCCAAGATGTTGATTATAAATCGAGTATTCCGATAAGTTTTGTGATGAAGATATATGTTCAATTCGTGTTTCAAATGCTCTTATCATATTGCATTATAAATTGAGGATGTGCCCCAAACTATGGATTACGTATCCACATGTTATAATTTCTACTCGTGATTTATGTGAAAGTTATTATGCCAAGTTGTGTAGAGATTGCGATTGTGATACACCTACACCCACATACATTGGGGTGAGGCAGCATGACCGCTTTGTGTTGGGATTATGATATTGTGGGACTACACCTCCACCCGCTTACATTGGGGTGAGGCGGTACGACCGCTTTGTGTATGGTTTTGGTATTGTTGTGGCACCACTACCCGCATACGTTAGGGTGGGGCAGCATAGCCGCTTTGTGTTGGTATTGGTATTGTTGATGCATTTCCACCCGCATACATTGGGGTGAGGCAGCATAGCCGCTTTGCATAGGTTCTTGGTACTGTGGTTATACATCCACCCGCATACATTGAGGTGAGGCGGCAGGGCCGCTTGATTTGAGTAGTGGTATTGTACGTACACCTCCACCTGCATACATCGGGTGAGGCGGCAGGGCCACTTTGTGTGAAGATGGTTATAAAGGATCTAATCTTAAATCCTATAAATGTTGTTGATAGCTTTTAATAAGCTTGCTATGGTTGAGACGGTTATCTATATTATTTTATTGCCGTACTGGTTCATCATAATTATCTTGTATTTCTAAATTCTTAAATTGGTGTTTAATTTTCATACTAGTACTATTCGACGGTACTAACGTCCCTTTTGCCGGGGGCGCTGCATCTTTAAATGGATGCAGGTGGTTCCACAACAGGAGACATTGATCAGTGATAGCAGTACACCTTCTTCCCAGCTGACTTGGTGAGCCCCACTTCATCCCGGGGTCATGTGTCTTTTGTTATTTATGTATTATGGTTGAGGTATAGCCTGGGCCTTGTTGCCGGCATTATCATTGTACTCTTCTTTATCTATAGAGGCTCCACATACATAGTGTGGGTTATGTATTGGTGCTGGGGAAAGAAAAACTATGTTATGTTGTGGATGTATTACTTGTCCATTTGAGACTTTAAAAATGATGAAACTATTGGAGATGAATTGGTATTGTAGACATGAACACATTTTCGTCTAATTAATGATAATATGTATTATCTCTATTCATGGATGAGTTTGGGTAGAATGAAATCTAACAGGCTTGCTCGGTCGGGTTCACTCGGTTGAGCGCCGGTCGCGCTCCTCGATTTTGGGGCGTGACACAAATGTCATGACTCCTTAGTCTACAATAAGAGAAATGATATTATCTTTATCGTTTAAGCGTCGTAACTATTATATATTGACCACAACCTATTTTACGATTAAACGGGCATCACCTCTCTTATTTATATGACTTTCCACAAGTTACAACTATCACCAAACATCCCAAACCACATCAATAATAATCATATCAAGCTTCCAAACAGTCCACCAATCAACAACATTACTAACAAGCCTTTCAATAGATATCTCACAAGTTCTAGCTTCAACGACATAGCCACAACTCGGATAAGCTCAAATACATGTAGAGTAAGAGGTTCCTTACCTTTAAATGGATAGAACAACTCCAATTTTAGATTACTTCACCACGGAGTATCCTTTTAACACAGCCACAAGAACAAGGAAGCAAAACTAGCAAGCCCTAGAATCAGCAACCACTTAAAACAACCCCCACACGAGCTTAAGGTTAACCAAGATACTTACCTCTATCCGATATAGATTAACAATCCAACATCGTTTTTCCGTTAGCACAAACCTCCAAACTACTCAAATCCAGCCAATTAATACTCAAATAAGTCAAAATAAGTTTTAGAAACTATCCTAGTATCAAAAATATTCGATCGTTATCATATTTTGAAAAGTCAACAAAAAGTTAACTCGAGCTTGATAACGTACAACTCAAGTCCTAAAAGAGTAAGTATACACGGTCGCATGCAATATAATTTACCAACAATGGGTCAGGGTCGAATCCCACAAGGGATAATATGTAGGCGATTAGCCAAGTAAAAACATTATCATTTTTTATGCTAAGCCAAACGCTAACATGGGTTTTGAGAAAATATTATATCTAAATGTGAAAATATGAACAGTCATGACCCAAATCGGAAGGCCGCGACGGACACCCGGGTCTTACTTGCCGAGCACCAACGTAACGTATCTTAACCATACTATCATGCATAAAAGGGCCAGAAAGGTCGTCATGAGATAACTAGAATAAAACATAAGGAAATACTGGACATAGGACAACCCCAAAATGATATACATGAGATACACGGGCCTACAAGGCCGAACAAAATATCTATACACCTGACATCTGTCTACAAGCCTCTAAGGAGTACATAAACAATATAAGGTAGGGACATGGCCCCGCCATAACCATAATCATATGTACATAAGTATACTGACTTGAAAGGCAACTCCGAGACAAGTGGAGTACAACAACACTTCATGCTGAACAGGTAGCCTACTGGGAGGACCGTCAACCTGTCTATCCAGACCTGCAGCATGACATGCAGCGTCCACAAATAAAAGAGACGTCAATACGAATAAAGTACTGAGTATGTAAGGCAGAAAAACATAAATAAGAACAATAATATAAAGAGCAATAGAGAAGATACAACATGTAACATCTGAGTGCCTCTGAGGGCGACTGACATGAAATTCATAATACATACATACATACATACATACATACATAAATGCATATATATATATATATATACTTTTAAAAACATACGCCTATGTGGGCATCATGATCATCATATTGTACCCGGCCTCGAAGAGGACTCGGTAAAAACGTACTCGGCCATCATAAGGCTCAGTAGAATCGTACCCGGCCACGTGGAGATCGGTAAAACCCAAATAATTAGTGGTTGCACAATAGGTGCCATACCCGGCCGACTATAGTGTTGCTCGGTAGAGTAAAATAGGTATATATATATATATATATATATATATATATATATATATATATATATAAAATGCATGCTGGACTCATGTGAATCATATTCTGAACCTTTCAGAGTGATGTAAGGTCAGTAACCTCCGTATACGTTATTAGAGATAACTTGTCATCATGAATCTTATAAGAATCAGGAAATACCAACAACATTTGATAACATAAGAACAAGAGAAGTGACATCAACATCAACCATTCCATAAGAAGGGAAACAATATAAGTACTGCTAGTTTCTAAGAGTGTATCTTTGGAAGCTCGTTCATTTATATTGTACAATCGGAGTCATGTAAAAGAAAGAAATGGATAGCCTCACATACCTTGTATATACTTCCCAACCTTAAGCTATGCAAATGTCACGGCTCCTTAGTCTACAATAAGAGAAATGATATTATCTTTATCGTTTAAGCATCGTAACTATTATATATCGATCACAACCTATTTTACAATTAAACGAAAATTACCTCCCCTATTTATATGACTTTACACAAGTTACAACTATCACCAAACATCCCAAACAACATCAATAATAATCATATCAAGCCTTCCAAATAGTCCACCAATCAACAACATTACTAACAAGCCTTTCAATAGATATCTCACAAGTTCTAACTTCAACGACATAGCCACAACTCGGATAAGCTCAAATACATGTAGAGTAAGAGGTTGCTTACCTTTAAATGGATAGAACAACTCCAATTTTAGATTACTTAACCACGGAGTATCCTTCTAATGCAGCCACAAGAACAAGGAAGCAAAACTAGCAAGCCCTAGAATCAGCAACCATTTAAAACAACCCCCACTCGACCCTAGAATCATTTTGGAAGACTTGAAATAATATAGGTTGATATGAAAACCTTGGGATAGTATTTTACAGAACATAAACCACTTAAAACAACCCCCACACGATCTTAAACCACACCAAAATCAGCAACCATAAAAGAACACTAAACTCACTAGCGCCTCGGGATTTCCGACACTTGATTTGTGTTGTTTGTCCTTTGTTTGGGTCTTGGATCATGAGAGAACTTCTAGAGAAGGTTTTTTGGTGTCTAGAGTCTGAATAGAGTGAAAAAGAATGAGTGAAAATGGGCTGTATACGTCACATATATATCAAGATATCTCAACCACCTAAGTGGGTCCCACATAGAGCTATAGGTGTATCCCAAGAGAAATATGGCCAAAAGAATGGGCGAGCTGGAATTATACCAGCACTCATCCTCACTGGGAAAGAGTCCGAGAAGCAGCAAAAGAATACCAGACCCCATACAAAGTCATCCGAGAAAAAAAATCACTCTTGACATAGCCAGATTAAAGTTACGTATTACATCTCACAATCCGAAGGAGAAGGAACACATCGAAGCACGATCATCAAGCTTTGGGCGTTACTACATGAGATCTTTGTCACATGAATCAAAGCCAGAGAATCAACGCAAGATAATCAAGAGTATTTGAATCTAAATCCATGCTAATCTCACCTTAATCCCACATTACCTACCAAAAAATCCTAAAACATCATCTACCCCTACCAAGACAAAATTCCACATACCTCTATACTATTCGGGCCTCACCTTCACATTCTTCCACATGCTTTGTCACATGAATCACCTTACTTTAATATGCTTTCACACGCTCCCACATACTTCCACATGCTGTACCATGTATATTGCACCTCTTTCACACGTTTTTAGTAACTTTTAGTGTATATTAGTCGCTTGGCCTAAGGTCCTTCACATGTTAAAAGGGGACCCACTTGTAGATAAGTTTGCCACGTAAGATGGGTTTATTTTATAATACAAGTTTGTCTTGTAATAACCTCCTAGACCTATATAAATGAGGCAATGTAGTAGTTGTCAGATCATCTGGTAACCTTTGTAAATATTTGTGATATATTACGTATGAGTTCCTTCTAAATTTCTCTCTTGTTCTTTCTTTTCAATGGATGGAAAGTCTGGTCCTTGTATGAAAATAGAGTAGGAAGACTCTAAGAAAGTTAGCTTGTTGTAGTACGAAAGTTTTCTGAGTTATAACAGCTAAAGTTGGTATAGTACAAAAGTTTTTTGAGTTGTGTAGCTTGGCAAGCCATCCCTGAAGGGTTGTGAAGCAAGCCCCCTTGTAGGAAAACTTTTGCGACTATAAGCAAATTAACTGTTTGTGTAGCTTGGCAAGCCATCCCTAACGGGTTGTTGAAGCCAGCCCCTATTTGGCAAGCCATCCCTAACGGCTAGTTGAAGCCATCTTGGCAAGCCATCCCTAACGGGTTGTTGAAGCCATCTTGGCAAGCCATCCCTAACGGGTTGCGAAGCCATCCCTTTTGTAGGGAAACTTTCGTATCTATAATTAAGTTTGCTTTCTTGGTAGTCTCTTACTCCGTTCTTATCTTGAGGATTTTTGGAGCATGGCTGACACCTTCTTTTTCAAAAGGTTGAAGTTAAGGAAAACCTTGGGTATGATAGGAACTTGAAGGGCTAAGCATGAATATTAGTGATTGTGTGGAATTTCAGGTATTTTAAGTTGATGATGTTTTAGGTTTAGGTGGCTTTTTGGACTCTGGGGTATGAGGTGATGGTGGTTTGGGTGTTGTTTCACTATCTCCCCAGCTTGGAGTGAATTTTTCTGGTAATTTTGGCCATTCCTTGGGTTTGTAACTGACAAAAAATTCATATTTACCTAGACGGCTTAGTAAGCCAATTGAAGGATATTTATTTTCATAACTGACTCGAAATTATTTTTCAATGGTTTTTCCTTTCTTCTTGGGTCTTGGCTTAGTCTTGTTGAGGCCAAATCTTTTCCAATGATGCAGGAGGTGCTCATCATATTCCCCAATTAGATCTTCAAAATAGTCTTGATAGTCGCAACCAAGTTCCCATGAACATTGTGCCATAAAGGGGCATTTGAGCCACCAAGCTCCTTTACCTTCTTTGTCGAAATATTTGATCCAGTCATGTTCTTCCATGGGTGTTTGTATATTCCAAAAGGGTTCTCTTTCAGGGTCAGGGTCTCTATATTTGGATTGAAATATTTGGAAGGAAAAGATGGTCTTATTGGGTTTTTAAATATGGGAATGGGCAAACCTTATGGAAATGGTTTTGTCATTTCTTTTGGTAAAAGTTGGCTCACCAGATAGCAGAGATTCCTCTGTTTCCCTTAACTTTTCATAATTTGTGATCCATGAATCAGGAAGGATTTTGACGAGCTCTTATCAAGAAATTTGTCTGGGTATTTGGGTGCACATAGTGTTTCCTTTCGTAGCTTCAATATTTAAGAGTAAAGCATTTTCTCCTCCGGGAAGGCAAAGATCCATGGCATGATTTTGGACCCGCCAAACCATTTGAGGATGAAGAGTGGCATGGATAACTTCTTTTTCCTGTGGGGCTCCCTGGATTTGGACTTGGAAATTTTAATGGTTTGGTTAAGTATGGAGAGGTTCAAGGATAAGTGGAAACCAAAAAAGCGACGTACCTAAAGCTAGTGAAAAGTGTAGACAAGGAGGAGAAGAGGGCGAATAGGGAGCAATATAAGTTAGCTAAGAAAGAGGCAAAGCTAGCAGTTACGGCGGCCAAGACTGCAACTTTTATTCATTTGTATGAGGAACTCGAGGGCCGAGGTAGGGATAAGAGGTTGTTCAGGTTATACAATGTGCGATAAAGGAAGGCTCGTGACTTGGACCAAATGAAGTGCATCAAGGATGAAGAAGGTAGAGTTTTGTTGGATGAGGGGCTTATCCGTCGGAGATGGCATACCTACTTCCATAGTCTCTTGAACGAGGAGGGGGACATGAGCATTGTACTGGGTGATTTGGAACTTTATGGGAGTCGTTGTGACTTTGGTTATTATAGGCGGATTAGAGTTGATGAAGTGGAAGGGGCTATGTGTAAGATGAGCAGGGGCAAAGTGACCGGGCTGGATGAAATCCCGATGGAGTTTTGGAAGAGTGCGGGCAAGGCAGGCTTGGAGTGGCTCACTAGGATATTTAATGTCATTTTTAGAATGAATAAGGTGCCCGAAGAGTGGAGGTGGAGCACTATGGTTACTGTATACAAGAACAAGGGGGATATCCAAAATTGCAATAACTATCGGGGTATCAAGATGCTTAGCCAAACTATGAAAGTTTGGGAGAGAGTGGTAGAGCTAAGGGTGAGGAAGAGTGTGTCTATTTTTGAGAACTAGTTTGAGTTTTTGCCTGGCCGTTCGACTACAAAAGCCATCCACCTTGTTAGGAGATTGATGGAGCAGTATAGGGAGAGGAAAGACTTGCATATGGAGTTTATCGACATAGAAAAGGCGTACGATAAAGTTTCGAGAGAGGTTTTGTGGATATGTTTGGAGGCTAGAGGTGTACCTGTTGCCTACGTTAGGGTGATTAAGGACATGTATGATGGAGCAAAGACCCGAGTAAGGACGGTTGGTGGGGACTTGGACCATTCTCCGGTTATGATGGGGTTGCATCAGAGGTTGGCACTCAACCCTTTTTTTCCCTGGCGATGGATGTACTGACGCGCCACATCCAAGGGGAGGTGCCGTTATGCATGCTATTTGCGTATTATATTATATTGATTGAAAAGACGTGAGGCGGTGTGAATGCGCAGTTAGATGTTTGTAGGCAGACCCTAGAGTCTAAAGGTTTCAAGTTGAGCAGGACCAAGACAGAATACTTAGAGTGTAAGTTCAGTGGTGAGACTCAAGGAGGGGAAGGGGAGGTGAGGCTAGACTCACAGGTCATCCCTAGGAGAGGAAGTTTTAAGTACCTTGGGTCTATTATTCAGGGGGATGGGGAGATTAATGAAGATATCACACATCATATCGGGATGGGATGGATGAAATGGAGACTCACTTCCGCTGTTTTGTGTGACAAGAAGGTGCCACCGAAACTTAAAGGTAAGTTCTACAGAGTGGTGGTCAGACCGACGATGTTGTATGAGGTTGAGTGTTGGTTAGTCAAAATCGCTCATGTCCAGAAGATGAAGGTAGCAGTGATGAGGATGTTGATATGGATGTGCGGGCACACCAGGTTAGATAGGATTAGAAATGAGGTTATTCGCGACAAGGTGGGTGTTGCCCCTATTGAGGAAAATATGCGGGAAGCACGGCTTAGGTAGTTTGGTCATGTGAGGAGGAGGAGCATAGATTCCCAGGTGCGAAGGTGTGATAGGTTGACATTATAGGGCCTACGGAGAGGTAGAGGTAGGCCAAAGAAGAGGTGGGTAGAGGTGATTAGGCAAGACACGGCGCAACTTTGGCTGACCGAGGACATGACCCTTGATAGGAAGGTATGGAGGTCGAGAATTAGGATAGTAGATTAGGTAGTCTAGAGTGTCCATAACAGTAGTATTGGCACGTAGTCTTGCTTTCTATTGGTAGTAGGTTTTTATGACTAAGCGTTGTTTTCTTTCATTGTTGATTACCTTGCTATCTTGTTGTCTATATTCTGCTTTTATATGGCTTTTGGTGCTGTCCCTTCTTGTCTATATTTTCATTAATGTGTTGCTTATTCTTTCTTGAGCTGAGGGTCTATTGGAAATAACCTCTCTATCCTCACAAGGTAGGGGTAAGGTCGCGTATACACAACCCTCCTCAGACCCCTTAGTGTGAGATAATGCTGGGTATGTTATTGTTGTTATTGTTGTTAAGTATGGATCATAAAGGGACATGTTGAAATTTGGAAAGATGGTTATAAAGACCATCCCAACATTTAAGGTAACTTCTGCAGTACCCAAATTTGCATGTTGGTACAAATAGTATCTCGTATCCAGAAGAGAAAGGCGAGAAACAACATGTTGACAATTTCTTCCGCGATATGTCAAAGTTATTCGGATAGCACCAAAATGTATATGGGTAAAACCATGATTTCTCCATTGTCTGGGAAAATCATCTTGGATTTGAAGGATGATGAATTGTTCTTCTCTAGTTGCAAGAATAAGATGTTGGTCAAGTTTTGAGGCATCAACATATTCCTTTACTCCTTTTGGTCTGTGTTGGACTAAAGAATGAATTTGGGACCATGGGGCAAACGAGTTTTTGGCAAAAGCTGAGTAAGGGTTTATGAGGGGTAATTCAGTAGAGGTTACTTTTTGTTCATCGGGTAAAATATCTACTTCATATAGGTAATCATATTTTTTGGATAAGGTTTTATATAGAGTAGGGGATATATTCATCTTTGCAAGGGAAGAAGATGATGGAAATAACTCAGACATATT
This sequence comes from Nicotiana tomentosiformis, assembly GCF_000390325.3. NCBI lineage: Eukaryota > Viridiplantae > Streptophyta > Magnoliopsida > Solanales > Solanaceae > Nicotiana > Nicotiana tomentosiformis. The sequence continues at coordinate 46,211,784 of NC_090817.1, forward strand.
TAGTAAACTGTTCCTCCCTCCGAAAGGATGGGCAGGCTCTAATATCACAGTATAAGAACAATGTAAGAGACTCCAAAGAAAGAAAACTCAATTATAGTTACGAAAGTTTCCCTACAAAAGGGATGGCTTCGCAACCTGTTAGAGATGGCTTGCCAAATAGGGGCTGGCTTCGACAACCCGTTAGGGATGGCTTTCCAAGCTACACAAACAGTTAATTTGATTATAGTCACAAAAGTTTTCCTACAAGGGGGATGGCTTCACAACCCTTCAGGGATGGCTTGACAAGCTACACAACTAAGAAAACCTTTGTACTATAACCAACTTTAGCTATTATAACTCAGAAAACTTTTGTACTATAACAAGCTAACTTTATTAGAGTATTCCTACTCTATTTTCATATAAGGACCGACCTTTCCATCCATTTGAAAGAAAGAACAAGAGAAAAATTTAGAAGGAACTCATATGTAATATATTACAAAGATTTACAAAGGTTGCCAGGTGATCTTACAACTACTACATTGTCTCCTTTATATAGGGCTAGGAAGTTATTACAAGACAAACTTATATTATAAAATAAACCCATCTTACATGGCAAACCTATCTACAAGTAGGTCCCTTTTTAACATGTGAAGGACCTTAGGCCAAGCAACTAATATACACTAAAAGTTACTGAAAACATGTGAAAGAGGTGCAATATACATGGTAACACATGTGGAAATATGTGGGAGCATGTGAAAGTAGGGTGATTCATGTGACAAAGCATGTGACAGCATGTGAAGGCGTGGCCCAGATAGCATGGAAGTATGTGGAATTTTGTCTTGGTAGGGGTAGATGATTTTTAGAGTTTTTTGGTAGGTAATGTGGGATTACGGTGAGATTAGCAGGGATTTAGATTCAAATCCTCATGATTATCTTGCGTTGATTCTCTGGCTTTGTCTTCTAGGCATCTTTTCAAAGATTTCATGTAGTAACGCTCGGAGCTTGATGATCCTGCTTCACTGTGTTCCTTCTCCTTTGGATTGTGAGATGTAATACGTAACTTTAATCTGGCTATGTTATGAGTGATTTTCTAAATCAAAGGTGAATCTAGCAGGATTTGGCGTGATGAAGATTTAATCATCGTTGTGATATCTATCGTTTTGTTGTATTGATTCAGGAGGTTCGTTAGAGACAGAGTTAACCACCTTAGAAGCGTAGCTAGTTCTTCCAAACAGGTATGTAGGACAACTTTCTTTCCTGGCATGATTTGGTATGAGCATATCTCTCCTTCAAGGATTTCTGTGCTATGAGAATTTTTTTGTTTTAAGGTCTCCTTAATATTATTGTTTCTGTTCTTGTAAATTATTCTTACCGGTGGCATTCCTTCAAGTTGAAGTGTTTCTAGATAGTACCTTGAGATCGGAAAAATATGATACCTTCTAAGTTTAATCTTGGTATTTCCTTGAAATTGACCTTGAATTGCACTTATATATGTGTATCTATTTTACTTTACCGACCCACGCTATAGTCAGCCGGGTACAACACCTACTGTAAAACCGCTGATCAGTTGGGTAGGATGAGACATGAAATGAGATATTACCGAGCCCTTGTGTGGTAGGGTACGATGATATGCGATGTGAGGCTACTGAGTCCTGATATGCTCAAATTACACCTATATAAATGGTGTAAGACAGTCAATATCAAATATAATAACCCAACTAGGTTGGGGTCGAATCCCACATGGAAAAGGTGTGAAAAGGTTGCTTGAATAGTGTGTATCTTGACTTAAGCCGTAATTATACTCCGTTAGTTTGAAAAGAGTTTTGTAATTGTGAATTGTTAAGAAAAGCTATTTTGTTAAGACAATTGATTAATTTGATTAAGAAACCAAGGTTGTATCCCCGTCAATGGCATGTAATGCTATATGTGTTAATATGATATATTTCTAATGGGAGGTCCTTTGTTATGCAAATGGTTCCTAAATGACTACCCAATATTTTCTAATAATTAGGTAGTATTTTCTCTTTATGATTTTCCCAAACATAAAAGAGTTACACAATTAAGAACAACCAATTTATGTAAAGTAGAATCCACTTATTCCTAAACGATTCTATTAAATAATGTTTAAAGCCTTGAGTTCTTGATGTTCAATTCTACCAAACCTAACCCACCTTTTCAAGTAAAAAGTAGAGTAAAATGGCACTAGTTAATATTTGCAACCATCAACCATAAATGAAGCATGAGAAATGAATAGAAATCAACCAACAATTATATATATATTCAATAGTAAAAAACCCATTAACATTACACCCACATAGGGTCCAAAATCTTAGTATTTAAAGTTAGTTCTTAGTATTTAAAGTTAGCTACTTATACTAAAATATAAGAATAAAGTCATAAATAAAGTCATAAAAGCTTACAAAGAGGACAAATTCTTGGAATCTCTCTCAAAAAGCTCCAAAATAAATGGTGTATCCAATGCTCAAAGTGTAGCCTCTTTTTCAGACAAGTTCTCCTACAAAAACCCTAGTCATTCTATTTATAATGACCCAAAATTCGTGGACAAAATGTGACAAAAATGACCCTTCAGATTAAGTCTGCGACCGCAGTACATATTTGCGGTCTGCACATCTTCAGCCGCGCCGCAGATCTGATCACACAGTTTTCCAGTTCTCCCTCGCATATTAATTATGCGGCCAGCATACTGATTTCGCAGCTGCATAGTGTACCGTAGATTCATCTTCACTGGAAGTCCTCTTGCATTTGTGCGGCAACTTTACGGTCCGCATAAGAGTTTTGTGACCGCATAATGAGACGCATATTTGACTCTCTAATACCGGGATGGCCTGGTTAGTTCAGCGATGGGTCTGCGGTCCGCACATCACTTCTGCGGTCGCAGATATGTCTTTTCATGGGGTTTTGTCATCTTTTTAATGTTCTCAGTTCTTCAAGTCCGGTTTTCCGCAAAACACCAAAACTACATAAGAAATGACTTATAATGATTTAATATATGAGCTAAAGTTTATGTAATTAGTATCAAAAGTGACGCATTTCTACGGCACATAAACACCCCCAACTTAGACTCTTGCTTGCTTTCAAGCAACTAAAAATTCACCCTACTTAATACTAATCTAGTATAATAATGTATATGGATGGTGCTGACTGTTAGCTAACAAGCATGTAACTTCTTTTATTTACCCTTCAACAAAGACAAAGACCGTTTAACTATCCAACTAATTAGTTTGTGAGCTTCGAGCCTCAAAAGAAATGACAGAGTGCTAATAGCTAGATATGCACTTGCATCCTTCTTCAAGAAGCCTAATTTCTGCTAACTCTTGCAATTCATGCATTCTCACAGCAAAGAAAATCCCCAACTCAACAAATATAAATATGTATAGGGGATACAATCAAACACTCTTGCACTCATAAAGAAAGCTAAGTGCTACAAGTATCAGTCCATATGCTTGCCCTTATCATCGTTAGCTCAGGAATAATTGGTTGTAGATCAAAAAGTACATTTCATGGGTTGTTGTGTAGGCTTCGGAGCGGGTTGGACGAATATTTAGGAACATTGTGACTATACCCTCCTTGAACGCTACAGAAATTCTTCCTCGAATAGCACACATTGACCTTGTTGATATCTAGTTTCTACTATCAACCCACCTTGTAGTTCATGATCACTCCCTAGTTGCTTGCCTTACCAAGTTTTCTCACCATTTCATTTTCTTTTTCTTTTTCTCCATTTTTGAAAGAGTGAGTATTACATGAATTGAGATAAAGTGAAGCTTTTTGTTTAAGGTATGTTGGCTCTTTGACTTAGCCGCTCGCTTCACAAGACACAACCTCAAAAGATTAGCATTTACACAAAATACATTCCTCTATTGTTTCCCAATTTACACCAACATCCCAACTTAGGCTTAAAGAATCATTCATAACATTTAAGGAGGGATGGGTTCAAAAGAAGGAGTAATTTCACAAAAAAGGGTAACGGTTTGTAATGTGATAGCCAAAGGAAAGGTTAAAGGCTCAACGGGGGACAACTAGGGTAATAAATGCGCAAGGGAGGTCAATTTGGACAAAAATTAGTTAGCAATCAGAAAGGAAACCTAAGATCATTTCAACAACCAATCATCAACCTAAGATTTGCATTGAGAAACTAACCGGGCAAGTTATGGACATTACAAGTTGAGCACATGCATTATTTATACAAATTCTCACCACTCAATATGCATGAACTGTTCGAATTGGCATAATTTCAACCCTCAAATGAATACAAGGCAATTCAAAGCTTCATCACATGATATTTGAGATTCTAAGTAAGAACAACGTCAAAGAATGAGCCTCGATTTCACAAAAAAGACTATTTATTCACAAATTTTGAAGGGTAAAATTTATTCCACAAACAATTTATCACATGCTTGAATCTAGAAAAAAAGCACCAAACAAGTCAAAATATTTCATGCTACAACCATTGTTCTACTATTACACCCTTGGAAAAGAACCCGACAAAACAAAACCAAGAGGAATTCATTACTATATACAAATCTACACTATCAAGACTAAAATTTATATACAAGTTGCAAGAGTCGTCTTTCTACCCCACCCCCAACATAGAAGCATGCATTGTCCCCAATGCATTGAAAAACTAAGAGCAAAGTTTAGGGGCTTCCTGGGGCGCACTAGGCGCATGGATGGGCTGGGCTGGACTGTTTAATGTGGCCGTGGGACCGGGAGCTGACACTAGGGAGGCAGTGGGTGGATCCTCTGATTAGATAGTGGTGTCTGGGACCAAAGTAGGAGGCTCCTCCAGTTGAAAAACCGGGTCATAGACGTGGGAGATGCTGGCCTACCCGATGATGGTTGTGTGGTCGTGGTGGTAGCCATGGCAATCATATTCGCAAGGGAATGTGCAATAGCTGTCTGCACATCCGCCTCCTTCTCACCCTGTTCCTCGGTAGAAACAACAACCTGTTTGCCTATGTTGTCCCTCTGATCATCACCCTTCTCAAAGACCCGCTCCTTATCCGTCTCCTCATGAGACTCTACATATTCCTCGTCTGACCGATTATCGGTGTGTGCAGCGGGTCCCGGATCTTGTGAGATGCCAGTACCATGTGCCTCCTCTACTGAGAGAAGGTTTGTGAAATCCAAATCAAGGCTTGGTACTTGTAAGGTGCCAATGCCATGCTCCCCCTCCATCGGGAGAAGGGTAGTAAGGTCAAACTCTAGTGTCTGCATCTTATGCAGCTCCAACTTGAGCTCAGCTAGATCCTTTTTAAGTTGAGGCATGTCCCCAGCTCCACCCCACTCATCCTTCTCAAGGTGAGCTTCAAATTGTTTGAGTCAATCTTCATATGACAGATGTTGCTTTTGAAGATCACTTACCGAGGTTTGGAACGGTGTCAATGCTTGTCGGATGAGCAATGAAAGTTCTTTTGTAAGTTTGTCTACTTTGGCATTTACATGTTGTACCAGTAGACCAAGCTTGGAGATTGCAGGCAGTGAGACAGGTGGTGTAGCAGTGGCCGGCCTGGGAGTAGATGTGGAGGTAGCTGGTACTGAATAAGTGGCTGGTGCTGACGAGGTAGCAGGTGCTGCTAGGTGGAGGAGGACGGAGGGAGGGTGACTGATTGCTCTGGTTGGTCTGGTTGGTCTGCAACCACATTCTCTGAAGCATCGTTGTGCCTAGTGATGTCAATATCCTGAGAAGCTTTTACTATGTGGTCATATTTGGGGATTGGAGGAACCTTTGCATCTTCGCACAAAGCATATGTTAGGCATAGAAAGGGAAGCGAAGTTTCCTTCTGGTTTGCTCGGATCCCAATCTCAGGGAATATGAGTTGCCCAAAATCAATCTTAAAACCCGACATGATGGAAGCGATGGGGATCGCCTTCTCTAGACTAATGTCGGTCTCGTTTCTCATTGGTAGTATATGAGAACATACAAAGCTTAGCCAATAATGACTTTCTTGGGTGAAATCCCTCTTGTGAATCTTCTGGCCCGGTGCAATCCAGACTGGAGTTCCCTTAGCTATGACAGAGGCTATTCAAGCACGCTCATCTTCCTTATTTGCCTTTTTGCATCATAGTCTGCCATGCCTGGTGCCCAAGTTCCGAAATAGAGTTCATTTATTGCTTGGGCACCACAGGATACTACAAATCCTTGGACTATGATATAGGTCAAGTACAAACAGCGCTTCGCCTGTTCCTTGGTCATTAATGCAGCATATGCAACATAAAACTCCCTAACAATTGTCTCATTGTATTCCCCCGGAAGCTTAGTGAAGAACTCCCATCCCCTCTTCTAGATGTTGTCTAGCACATGCGGGCAGTGTTCTTTAAGGTTGTTCACAGTCAGCTGCTTTTCTTCGATGATCTTTCTTTTTGCCAAGCCATCTTTGTATCTGTTCCAAGAGCCGGTGATCCGAAACCTAATATCCTCACCAATCTTTATATGTGCTTCGGCCTGGAGGTCAACTGGTGGCATAAGGTCAAGTTATTCCTCTTCCTCTTCAGACTGGGAGGCAGGCTCAGATAAATTCATGGATGTGCCAGCCCATTTGCGTTAATATTGCTGTGATTATGGGCTTATAGCTGCAGCCCTTCTCTTTCCTCGTGTGGTGGGTGCTCTCGATGCTACGACTTTCTTTGGTGCCATTCCTGGCAATTAAAGTGAAGTAAGTACATGGTAAAGAATTTGTAACATATGGAAAAGAAGTGAAAGGCAAAGCATATTCTACGGAGCACTTATGCGATTGCATAACAAATATATGGACCACGAAGTGCACCATATAATCTACCATGTTAAGAGTAACAAATTATGCGGACCGCAGAAGTGGTCGCATAATTACTCTACGACCGCAGATCAGACGCATATTTAATTTGAAATTTGGCTTTCGCCTGTTGGCTTCTGCGACCGATATGCGGTCTGCAGAACCATTCCGTGGCCGTAGAATCAACCGCATAATGAGTTTCCACAAGCCCACAAACATACAAGTATTCGATGATTTTGCGGACCCCAAATCAGTTATGCAGACCGCAAAGATCATCTTCCCCATATAAAAATCACCCACATACAATATTTTGCAACTCATGTTCTTCTATCCTACACAGCTAATGCACAATTATCACGAAACAACTACACACACTCAACACCAGATCGATTTTATGTTTAGCCTAACAATGCCAACGCGCATTGTCAACAATCACAACACCCACAAGCACAAATTAGTAATCCTAACTCTAACCCCCTCCTAATTAACACATCAATTATCCCTCCCAAATTGAACACCCAGTACAAGAATTAAAGAAAAAGGTAAGAAGGCACGGGTATCATGGAGAAAAGGGAAGAATGAGGCGAGTAAAAAAATTCAAATCACCGTAGTAAGAGGAAGGGCGAAATTACATACCAGATTGTGGGGAAATCGAGCAAGTCACTTGGACGTGAATTTTCTGAGCAAGGTGAGTTGAGTATTGCCTTTTATTCTGTTTCTTTCCTTTGTATTCTTTTCGTTTTCATGTGTGTGAAATTAGAGCAGGGAAGTGGACTTAGGGAAGAGACGAAGGGACTAATACCTTGCCTGGTTTGCCGTGTGATTCCTATCGCAAAACAGCTTCTGCGGTCGCAGAAGTGTTTTGTGATGGTTTAGTACCTGGGTGGTGTGCAACAGATGTGTGACCCACTCTGCGGTCGCAGAACTATTTTGCGGGCCGAAAAAGTTGACTTTTCTCCACATTTTGAAGGGCCAATTTTCATGATGCTCTATTGATGTATGCGACCAATTTGTTGTCCACGAACCCATTATGCGGCCGCGTATGTTGCCGCAGAACAACAGTTGAAGCTCAGTTCACTTCATTTTCCCTCTGCTTTTGCATCCCATTTCCTTGCATTTTGAGTAACCTGCACTCTAAAACATGCACGTCAAAATGTTTAACTATTACAAATAAACCTACAAAGATAAAAATATAACCAAACACGTTTCCAACACATGGGTTTCCTCCCAAGAAGCGCTTGATTTAACGTCGCAACACGATGATGTTGCCCCTCTTAGCGAATCAGTGGTGGAGGTTTGTACATGACTATCTTTGAGTTTGAATTGTTCTACCCATTTCTTTTCTCCAATAGTTCCAAGGTAATGCTTCACCCTTTGGCCATTTACTTTGAAGGTTCAAGTCCTATCCTCATATTTTAATTTAATAGTGCCATACGAAGACACACTAACAACTTTGAATGGGCCAGACCATTTGGATTTGAGTTTGCCTGGAAAGAATTTCAACCTTGAGTTGAAAAGTAAGACCACCACTAGATTTCAATTCCCGCTTCAAGATATTCTTGTCATGAACAAACTTCATTCTTTCTTTATACATGGCTGCATTCTCATAGGCATGGAAACGAAACTTTCCATCTCATTAAGTTGTGTCATCCTTAGATTAGCAGCTTTGGCCCAGTCAAGGTGTAACTTTTTCAACGCCCACATGGCTTTGTGTTCAAACTCCACTGGAAAGTGAAAACCCTACCAAAAACCAACCGGTAGGGTGAGGTGCCAATGGGTGTCTTAAATGCAGTTGGATAAGCCCACAATGCATCATCTAGCTTTCTTGACCAGTCGGTCCTGTTGGCATTAACAGATTTTGCTAGAATATTTTTGATCCCTCGGTTGGAGACTTCAACTTGACCGCTTGATTGAGGATGATAAGGGGTGGACACCTTGTGCTTATCTTCATATTTCTCAAGCAACCCTGCAAAAGCTTTGTTACAAAAGTGAGAACTGCCATCACTAAGGATGGCTCTTGGGGTTCCAAACTGAGTAAATATGTTCTTCTTCAAGAAGGTGGTTACACTCCTTGCCTCATTGTTTGGAAAGACAATTGCTTCGACCCTGTTTGCGACATAATCCATTGCTACCAAGATATATGTCATGTTGTAAAAGCTTACGAAGGGACCCATAAAATCTATCACCACACATCAAATATATCTACCTCCATCACAAAAATCATAGGCATCTCATGCCTTCTAGGAATTGACCCTTGTATTTGACATTGATCACATGCCTTGACCATTAGGTTTGCATTTTGGTAGATCGATGGCCAATAATAGCCACATTCAAGCACTTTTTCCGTTGTACGATTTCCACCATGGTGACCCCTAACTGGAGAGTCATGACATTATTTGAGAATTTAAGTTACCTCATCTTCCGGAACACAAACCGAATGATGTTGTCGGCGCAAATCCAGAATAAAAAAGGTTCATCCTAATAGTATTGCCTACAATCCCGCAAGAACTTTTTCTTTTGATAAACTTCCAATTCGTCGGGGATAAGGTCACTAGAAGTTAGCGATGTCGGCATACCAAGGAGTTTAGGTTCTAGATATTGCCAAAAGGTGTTCATCTGGGAAGGCATCACTAATTTTAAGATCTTCTTTTGGTCTCCCTGACTCTTCAAGCCTAGATAAGTGATCCGCAGCTTAATTTTTTGTCCCTTTCAGATCTTTGAATTCAAAGTCAAACTCTTGTAACAAAAGAACCCATTGAATTAATCTCGGTTTAGTATCCTTCTTATTCATAAGGTAGCGGAGAGCAGCATGATCGGTGTAGACTATCACCTTGGATCCCAACAAATAGGCTCGGAATTTTTCAAAAGCATAGACAATGGCAAGCAGTTCTTGCTCAGTTACCGTGTAATTCATTTGTGCACCATTGAGTATTTTGCTTACATAATAGACATGATGAAGAATCTTGTTGTGTCATTGACCAAGCACTACCCCAATAGCCACACCACTGACGTCACACATGAGTTAAAATGGAAGAACCCAATCAGGTGTGACAATAATAGGTGTCGTGGTGAGCCTTGCGTTAAATTCCTCAAAAGCCTTGAGGCACTTCTCATCAAACACAAATTTAGCATCCTTTTCTAGGATATTTCACATGGAGCTTGCAATTTTTGAGAGGTCCTTGATGAATCGCCGATAGAAACCGGCATGCCCTGAAAAGCTCCGGACACTTTTGACCAAATTGGGAGGAAGAAGCTTGGAAATTACTTCAATCTTTTCTCGATCAACCTCAATTCCTTGCTTGGAGATTTTGTGGCCAAGAACAATACCCTCATCCACCATGAAGTGACATTTTCCCCAATTGAGCACAAGGTTTGTCTCCTCACATCTTTTGAGTACTTGCCTAATATTATCAAGGCAATGCTCAAAGAAATCACCAACTACAAAGAAGTCATCCATGAATACTTTTATAAATCCTCCACCATGTACGAGAAAATCGACATCATGCACCGTTGAAATGTAGCCAGGGCATTGCATAGCCCAAATGGCATCTGTCTAAAAGCAAAGGTCCCATACGGACTTGTGTCGTCTTCTCTTGGTCCTCTAATGCTATGTTGATTTGGTTGTAGCCGAAGTAACCATCCAAGAAGCAATAAAACGATCTTCCCACTAGCTGATCAAGCATTTGATTAATAAAAGGCATAGGGTAATGGTCTTTTCAAGTAGCACTATTGAGCTTCCGATAGTCCATGCAAACTCTCCACCCGGTCAATGTCCTTGTTGGAATGAGTTGATTTTTATCATTTTGAATCACGGTCATGCCTCCCTTCTTTGGCACACATTGCACCGGACTCACCCAAGGACTATCGGCAATAGGGTAGACAACACCGACATCCAACCATTTTATAATTTCTTTCTTCACCACTTCTTGCATGGAGGGATTTAACCTCCTTTGATGCTCCACACTAGGTTTTCTCTCTTCATCTAGTTGGATTTTGTGCTCACAAATACTGGTGGGAATCACTCGGATATCCGCTATAGTCCAACCAATGGCCCGTCTATGCTCCCTCAAGGTCTCCAATAAGTGTTCAACCTGTACATCATTTAACAAAGAGGAAATAATTATGGGTAGAGTTTCATTATAGCCAAGAAATTTATACCTTAAGTGCGACGGAAGTGGCTTGAGCTCAAGTTGTGGCAGCTTGACGATTGAAGGTTTAGCGGGAGGAGTGGCTTTATTATCCATGTCAAGAGAAAGCTTCTTTGGTGCATAAGTGTAGGAACCCATCCCTTCCAATGCATTCACCATTTCCACATATCCTTCTACGTCCTCACCATCAAAATTTATCAAAATCGCCGCCAATGCCTCACCAAGGCATTCTTATTTCATCTTTACCTAAACAACATCCTCTATCACATCAACAACATCAATGACCGAGATACTCTCGTATGCATTTGGCAATTTCATACCCTTACTTGCTTGAAAGGTAACTTCTTCGTCATTAACCTGGAATTTAATCTCATTTCTTTTCGAGTCCATGATTGCTCTCCCGGTAGCAAGGAATGATCTCCCCAAGATGATAGGGATCTCTTTATCCACTGAACAATCAAGAATAACAAAATTGGCGGGGAGGAGAAACTTCCCCACATTCACAAGCACATCATCCACTATCCTCACCGGTCGCTTTATCAAACAGTTGGCCATTTGCAATCTCATACTTATAGGCCTAGGAATTCCCAATACCACTTGCTTGTAGATATCAATAGGCATTAAGTTGATGCTATCCCCATTATCACAAAGAGCTCGTGCAAAGTCACGCAATCCAATAGTGCATGAAATGGTGAAAGCCCCCAGATCCTCTTTTTTTTGGACGATAATTGTTGCAATGATAGAGCTAACCCGGTGGGTGACACTCACCACTTCATTCTTGGTGGTTTTATTTTAGTGATCAATTCCTTCAAGTACTTAGAAAAATTGGACATCTATTGAAATGCTTCCACAAACGGAATGTTTACCGATAATTGCTTTAGGATGTCATAGAACTTATCGAGTTTGCTATCATCAACCCTTCTAGCTAGTCTTTGAGGAAATGGAGGAGGTCTAGGAATCAGTGCTAGAGGTTTTGTTGCCTCTATTACTTTTTCCTCAACCTCTTCACGGCTCACATCTTGAGCTTTCACCTTCTTCGGGGTTCTTTCAACTTCAATAACATTTGGTACCTCAACTTGCGACTCATCTTCTTGTTCAACATCTTCCACTTCGGCCACCCGTTCACTCTCACTTTGAAGTAGTTTCCCACTTTGAGTTGTAATGGCCATACAATGAGAGGTTGGGCCACTCCAACTACCTTTTAGGTTTGCAATTATATCACTTGGGAGTGTGCCTTTTTGCTTCTGGTTTTGTTCTCTTGATAAATCCCTCATTTGCATCTCCAACTTTTGAATAGATGCGGTGTGAGAACCCACAAGCTCGGTCAAATTTTTCATTGAGGCGTCAGACCTCTCTTGGTTTTCCAATACTATTTCAATCATGTTTTTCAAATTGGAATCACTTGAAGAACTCTCCTTCCAATGTGGAGAGTTAGACTATTTCCCCTTTGGTGGAATATAGGGGTTTGAACTCCGATTTGCAAAATTGTTTTTTTTGTTGTTACTCCAATTTCCTTGATTAGAACTACCTTGGTCGTTTCGCCATTATTGGTTACCTTGCCCTTGCGGGTTAGGTCTCCATTGGTGTTGTTGTCCCGAGACTTGGTAGTTTTGTCTTTGATATCCTTCTTGTGAATTGTTAACATAATTTGATTCTTCGTATTCCTCATTTGACATTGGTTGCACATCTTCCACAGCATTCACTTTCTTTGTTTAGCTTTCAGTGAACATTGTTTTCAACACATTGACATTGGTAGCAAGCCCGACAATTACTTGATCTTTTTCTTGATTCTCCTTAATCAAGTTGGTCAAAGAAGGAGTACCATATGAGATTCCACCCGTGGTGTCTTTCGAACGCCAAGCTTGGTTGTGTTCGGCCATCTTGTTGAGAATTTAAGTGACCCTTGCAAATGTTTTATCCATGAATGATCCATCCGCCGCATTGGCTATGGATTGATTCATAGGATCCAAGCCCATATACAACTTCTCCAACAAAATAGTGTTCGGAAACCCATGATTCAGTGATCTCACCAAATATAGATTGAATCTAGCCCATTCCTCATGTCAGTGTTCCCCCGGTAATTTCTTGAAGAAGAAAATTTTATCCCGAAGCTCGGATTTCTTGCTTTGTGGGAACCATTTTACTAGGAAAGCTCGCACAAGTTCGGCCCAAGTATGGATGGATTTAGGAGGTAGGTTTTGGATCAATTCTCTTGCCTCTACGACTAAAGAGTATTTGAACACCCTCAACCTTAGGGCATCATGCGAGACATGATTTTGCTTATGCATCGCACACACACCCAAAAGGTTTCTGAGATGTTGTGTCAGATCATCGTCGGTGGAATTTCGGAAGAACCCCTCCGACTTTAGCATTAGGATTAGACTATGTTCCACTTTGAAGGTAGCAACGTCAACTCTAGGAGGGACAATGGCGTTTGTATCCTCAATATACTTATCTATATCCGCAAACACATTCTCTTCTCGCCCATGCTTACCGAATGACACCAAGCAAAGCAAGCAAAATGTGATGGAATAGAAGAAGACATAAAGTAAAACACACACTAGTTAGTTATTTCAAAATCGTATTCCCCGACAACGACGTCAAAATTTTATACGCTCAAATTATACCTATATAAATGGTGTAAGGCGGTCGATGTCAAATATAATAACTTAACTAGGTTGGGGTCGAATCCCACAGGGAATAGGTGTGAAAAGGTTACTTGAATAGTGTGTAACTTGATTTAAGCCGAATTCTATTTCGTTAGTTTGGAAAGAGTTTTGTAATTGTGAACTGTTAATAAAAGCTATTTTGTTAAGAGAAATGATTAATTTGATTAAGAAACCAAGGTTGTGTCCCCGTCAATAGAATATAATGCTATCGGTTTTCATATGATATATTTCTAATTGGAAGTCCTTTGATATGCAAATGGTTCCTAAATGACTACCCAATATTTTCCAATAATTAGGTAGTATTTCCTCTTTATGATTTTCTAAAATATAAAAGAGTTACAATTAAGAACACCTAATTTATGCCAAGTAGAACCCATTTATTCCTAAGCGATTCTATTAAACAAGGTTTAAAGACTTGAGTTCTTGCTATTCCATTCTACCAAACCCTAACCCACTTTTCCAAGTAAAAGATAGAGTAAAATGGCACTAGTTAATGTTTGCAACCATCAACCATAAATGAAGCATGATAAATGAATAGAAATCAACCAATCATTATATATATATTCAATAGTAAACATCCATTAACATTACACCCACTTAGGGTCCACAACCTTAGTATTTAAAGTTAGCTACTCATACAAAAATACAAGAATAAAGGAAAAAATAAAGTCATAAAAGCTTACAAAGAGGACAAAATCTTGGAATCTCTCTCAAAAAGCTCCAAAGTAAATGGTGTATTCAATGCTCTAAGTGTAGCCTCTTTTTCAGACAAGATCTCCAACAAAAATCCTAGTCATTCTATTTATAATGGCCCAAAATTTATGGACAAAATGTGATAAAAATGACCCTTCAGATTAAGTCTGCAACCGCATAATGGGCCGCAAAACAAATTTGTGGCCCACACATCTACAACCATGCCGCAGATCTGATCACAACGTTTTCCAGTTCTCCCTCGCATATTGATTATGCGGTCCGCATACTGATTTCGCGGCCGCATAGTGTACTGTAGATTCATCTTCACTGGAAGTACTATTTCATTTGTGCGGCAACTTCACGGTCCACATAAGAGTTTTGCAACAACATAATGAGCCGCATATTTGACTCTCTAATATTGGGATGGCCTGGTTAGATCTGTGATGGGTCTTCGGTCCGCACATCACTTCTGCGGTCGGAGATCTGTCGCATATCTGCCTTTTCATGTTTTTGTCATCTTTTTCATGTTCTTGGTTCTTCAAGTCCGATTTTTTGCAAAACACCAAAACTACATAAGAAATGACTTATGATACTTTAAAAGATGAGCTAAAGTCTATGCAATTAGTATCAAAAGTGCCGCATTTATATGGCACATCAAGTCCTTTTTAGTCCGGTTACGCCAAGTTCTACTAAGACCAGGTACAACCGAGGCCTCTAGAGGCTTGGTACAACCGATTCCTCTACGAGGCCGGGTTTGGAGTGGTGTGTGAAGTGAGGCTACTGAGTCCTCTTGAGGCTTATTATGCCAAGTTCTGCTGAGATCAGGTACAGCCGAGACCTCCTGAGGTCGGGTACGATCGAGTCCTCTACGAGACTGGGTATGGAGTAAAGTGTGATGATATACCCCAAAGAGTGGCTGAATAGGTATGTGTGTATGTGTGTTTATATATATATATATATATATATATATATATATATATATATATATATATTGTAATTAATGAGTGGACCCAAAGAGTTTCTTGGTTTTACAAGAGCTTGCATACATTTACAATTCATGGTTATAGCTGTGCACACCCTCGGTGGCTTGTCTACGGTATCCAGGTTGAATTTGAGTCTTTCTATCACTTATATTATGTCTTTGATTGTCTCGTGTTATCCATTTTAAATACTCAGTACATCTTTCGTATTGACGCCCTTTTCTTTGGGTGCTGGTGTTCATGCCCACAGGTACAGACAGACCCGGTTACGCCCCCCCTAGTAGGGTGTTTGTTCCAGCTGATTGGTGTTGCACTCCACTTCTTCAAAGTAGTTTTTTAGAAGTCAATAGGTACTGAAGCATACGTTCTAAACACTTTGGGTACGGTGGGGCCCTGCCTCGACCAATTCGTGTAAATGTATATTTCTTTTAGTACTCTTAGAGGCTTGAAGACTAGGGTTTGGTTGTATGTAAAAGGGTGTCACGTCCCGGCCTCAGGGAGTGCGACCAGCGCTAAACCGAGATAACCCAGTCAAGCAATCCTGCTAGATGCTTTCTACCCGAACTTACCCATGCATAAAGAGAAGATATATTTGATTAATTAGACCATGAGAAGATCATGTGAGAAACACCAATTCATTACCATTAGTTACGTCATTTATAAGTCTCCAAAATATTACATTACACATTCATAGCTTTAAGTGGGACATGTGTTACAAATACAACATTTCTAGTTTTGACTTTTCCAACACCAATGTACAACCTACACTATGTCTACGGAGTCTCTAAGTACAACAGAAGAGTAGTATGGATGTGTCGGCGACAAGGCCCCGGCTATACCTCAAAACACAAAGTACAACGTCACGTGACATAAGGCCCGGAACAGAGTAGGGCTCACCAAAACTTCCTGAATAGAGTGTAACTGCTAACGAGGGCCAAAGCTGCCCGCCGACAAACCACCTGCATCCATTAAAGATGCAGCACCCCCGAAAAAAAGGGATGTTAGAACATATGGAATAGTACTAGTATACAAAGCTAAATGTTCTCTTTCGAAATAAAATGCCAATATAGGAAAGGGAAAACCATTGAAGCAGCAAGCAAAAATCAATGACATCCAAATGATGGGTTAAAATATAACAATTTTCAAAATACGAAAATAATCTTATTTTTGGTTGGGAGAACATTAGCACCGATATACCACCATGTTTTTAGCACGGAGTCCATTCACAGCCTGATCAGCTAGGCCGTCTCACCCAAAGACATCCAATCACAATCACCACATGTGCGCGGTATGGCATCCGATCTCGACCCAATCGGCTAGGCCATCTCACCACAATGCCGTGTGGATCGACATCACCCTCCGCTAGCAATAATATCATCCCAATTAAGGGGAATAGTCTCAACACATCAATCTCATCCCATTTAGGGAGAATATTCTCAACACATCAGTTTGGGGATTTACCCCTCAATCACACCTACACCGACACGAGTAGTTTCAGGGTTAGGTTATTTCAACCTAACCTTCCTCGGTGACTAACGATACTCCCAAAAACATTTTTGTTTTGCACACAAAGGAAACAAAAATACAAGTACATTCATCTCATAACCTTCCACAAAATATATAGCTTCATTAGTACTTTCAACCACTCATAACATCATTATTTCATTGGCTCTCTTGGCCATACATATGATTCTTCATTCATGGCACAGTGGACGTCTCTCATATTCCACATTTTCATTTCTTTACTTTCAAGGATCATCATCATAAACATCGACACATAGAATATTCCGGAAATCATAACTTTAGGTTCATTAGTAACGAAGATTTTAAACACAATAGATTTGTTTCCAAAGTATGGAGCAAGATGACGTATAACCGCAACACAAGTTAAAATCATAAACGAGTAATACACCATTTTCTTTTGAAATACTTCTCTAAAAAGGCAATACGCCGATTCAACTCATGGGCAACTAAGGACTAAAAACACATTGGAAACTCTTACAAAGGAGATCATGGTGATTTACGATTGAAACATATGTTCAAATCATATGCACTAATTACAACAACCATGGCCACATTTTATATCTCGCCCTCACTTCTAAACATTGTCATAGTTTATTAACAGTAAGGGCATTTTGAAATAGAAACTTGATATGTATATGAGCTACATGAGTTTTAAGCACACTGGGGTTTGTTTCCAAGTTAAGCATAATGCACTTTCATTTGAACATGAATTGAAGTTATAACATTTTAATACCTAACCATACTTGAACACATTCCCGAAGGTGATCATGATGAGATAAGAGCAATTGGAACATGTTGAGTATACACATCTTTCAACACAATGCTTACTTAGGATACATGAATTTATTAGGAACAACTCGGAACATGGAAATTAGGAACATGGGCCAACCATACTTGGAACTTACAAGAACATTATGAAATTCAATTCTAAGAGAGAAGTTTAGCCAACATACCTTTCTTGAGATTTCCTTAAGTTACTACAACGTCCCAATACTTCTAGCAATATGAATCTATAGGATGGCAGCGAAAACTAGATAATAATTAGAAGGATTCTCATGATATAACTCTCTTGGGAATTTTGTCAAACACCTATTACGCAAAATTGACTACAAAGCTCTAAAATGGTAATCTCTTCCTCCCTCAACCAACTTCAACAAGAAACTACCGAAAATAGTTAAACAACCCCACATACTACCACCTATTGGCACATGCATGGCCTATCTCAAACCCCACAACATAATTAAACCCTTAACCTCTTGCATGAAAGCTTAGGAGAAGGACTTACCCGGATAGATGATGGTATAGTGAGTGGCTTCCATCATTCTTGAAGATTGGGGCAAGAATGGATGATTATAATGGCTAGTTCTTCTCTCGCTCTCTCTCTCGCTCTAAAATGCTCTCACTTCTCTCTAAAATCATCAGATATATACTCCAAAATGAGCCCCAAAGGCTTTTAATTTAAATAGGGTTGGGTTATAAAAATAGAAAATGGACCCTCCAAAGTCAACTCTGCGGTCGCATAATAGATATGTGGCTCGCAAAATGGACCACAAAAATGATCCCAAAGCCTAGGCTGGTCTGGACAGGTCTGCGGTCCACAGACTAGCTATGCGGCCGCGGAACAGACCGCAGAATCCCACCTCCAAAATTCTTCATGACAAATATGTGATGGAAGTGCAGACCGCAAAAAAGGTATGCGATCGCATAATGGACCGCAAAACAACCTTCAAAATTCAACTATTTTTCTACTCAAATCAGCGATGATTATGCGATCCGCAGAATGGTTCCACGGTCGCGAAATTGACCGCATAATTGCCTTCTTATGCTAAAAATTTCTATCAACTCCTCAGTGCATTATTCAACCCAAAAGGTTCGTACCACGAATCGCTCAACCTTCGTACACATTCGTCCATATCGGCACCACAAAACCTTAAATTCCTTGACAAAATTTTACGGGGCCTTACAAAGGGTGGGTTATGACTCTGTTACAGTTGTAAATATGTATACAATGTCAATATTTATTTTGCAAGTCAGTTGTACACATTTCAAATTTTGGTATTATTACTGGAGGGATCCTTGACCCGGCGTCCACGAAAAAGGGGTCTAAGTATAGATGTTGGTTTGCACAGGCCTTCAGGCATCGTGTGCCGGTCGCACCTCCCAAGGTTAGGGTGTGACACGACCCAATTGGTCATTTTTCCCTCTATATATTGGTTCCCCTAATTAAGACTTCTTTTATGTGCTTTTACTATTTTATGACTTGCGGGGACGATTGGTTTAGCTTTGGAAGGGTTCGGGTTGAAATCGGAACATGTAGTTGCATAATAGTGGCCTAAGGTGGCCAAGTTTGACTTGAGTCAACACTTTGCGTAAACAACCTCAGAATCAAGATTTGAAGGTTCTAGTAGGTTCGTATGATAATTTTGGACTTGGGCATATGTTCGGATCGAGTTTCGGGTGGACCGGGAGCGTTTCAGTGCTTATTGTTGAAAGTTGGCATCTTGAAGGTTTTAGAGTTTTCTAAGTTTGATTTGAAGTAGACTTTGGTTATCAATATCCATTTGGGATTCCAAGCTATGCAATACATTCGTATAGTGATTTGTGACTTGTGCGTAAAATTTGGTGTCATTTCGAGTTGTCTAAGTATGTTTTGTCGCGTCCGGGTTAGTTGGAAGAAATTTGAAGTTCAAAACTTGATTAATTTGGTTTTCATGTGCGATTCTTGGTTTTGATGTTATTTTACGTGTTTCAAGATTTTGATTAGGTCCGTACTATATTTATGGACTTGTTGGTATATTTAGACGGGGTCCCGGGTGGCTCGGGTGAGCTTTGGACCACCTAGAGCAAAGTTGGAATTGGCAGATATTTACTGGTGCTGGTGTGCTTCGCGATCATGAAGGGGGATTTTTGGAGGAGCAGCTGGTTGTTCTTCGCGAACATGAAGAAGGCTTTGCAAACGCAAGGGAGGACTTGTCTCTCCTTTGCGAACGTGAAGGTTGAAGCGCGAACGCAAAGAAGGAAGGGGCGGATGGGCTTGGTAGGCGTTAATCCTTCACGAACGTGGCTCAGGGACCGTGAGCGCGAATGCGAAGGTCATGGGTTGGGAGCCATCATGAACGCGACCTTGAGGTTGTGAACACGAAGATATTTTGGGCAGCTGGAACTTTTGGCCTTTGCGATTGCGAGAGACTTTCGCGATCACAAAGAGGAAAGACCTGGGATAGACAACTTTCTTTGTGATCGCGAGGGACTTTCCACGATCGCGATGAACGAATCACTGAGCAGAACATGAATTTAATACGAGACTTAGGCTCATTTCTCTCACTTTTCACTTGGGTTGGACGATTTGGGGAGCTCTTTTGAGGGGGATTTTCATCAAGTATCACAAGGTAAGTGAATTCTACCGATTTTGAGTTAAATACATGAATTATAGGTAGATTTTAATATAGAAATTAGTTAAATTGTGGGATTTATTTGGAAAACCTAGGGTTTAGTAAAAATGGGATTTGACCACGAAATTTATCATGGAATTTGGAACAAGTTATATATTTGAGTTCATAATATCATGGGTAATGTTTATCTTCAAAGATTTCTAGAATCCGGGCACGTGAGCCTAGGGTTGACTTTTGTTGACTTTCCGAGCGGAGTTTGGAATTTACTCTAATAGATAAATTATAAACTTTTGAGCATATATTGATTGATTTGTACGACCATTGACTAGTTTCGGATTGCTCGACATCAATTTGAGACGACTAGTGAGATTTAAAAGTCGAGTAGTGAACTTGGAAGTGAGGTAAGTCTCTTGTATAATCTTGTAAGAGAGAATTATCCCCATAGGTGTTTTAATTGTTGTGTGCTACTTGTTGTTGGTGCTACGTACGCACAGGTGACGAGAGTCCGTACGTAGCTAGATTCATGCTTATGTCCGGGTAGACTTAGATCCACATCATGCTTTAAATTTACTATTTGAATTAATCTTGTCTGTTTAGTTATTTAAATTTATGACCGAGACTAAGAATAGATAAATTTATTGACCGAGTATCTTACTTTGGACTTCATGAAATATTTGATGAATGGTAGTTCCGTGTCTTCTTGACTCGCATGTATCTTCGCGAGTGAGAGAGTTTCTCTACTCTTATGGGATCGGGCCGTTCGACTCGGTAGGACTATAAACTACTCTTAAGGGTTCGGGTTTGTTCGCTTTGGCAGTGTTATAAATTACTCTTATGGGATCGGGTCGTTCTCCTTGGCAGTATTGTGAGTTATTCTTATTTGATCTAGTCGTTCGCCTCGACGGTATTGGGTAATACTACTCGTATGGGATCAGGCCGTTCACTTAGGCAGCCTCATGCGTAATACTTGAGATTTGATTTGGTATTGGTATCAGTTGACCTTGTGCATTCAAGGCAAGTTGTGGTATTTGGTGATTTCGTGATAAGTCTTTGTCTGGAAGATTTATTATTGTTATTTACCTGTCTCGTTGCTACTTGTTGAGTTACATACCTGTCTACTTTATGTACTTTATTATTTGACCATTAGTAAGTGTCAAAGTCGAACCCTCGTCACTACTTCTTCGAGGTTAGACTAGATACTTACTGCGTACACGTTGATTTATGTACTTATACTACACTTCTGCATTGATTGTGCATGTACTGAGACAAGTACTTCCGGTGGTCATACGGGCGCGTAGACGTACTACACGGAGACTTAGTGGTGAGCTGCCTTCTATGCTTCGATCTGCAGCACCCGGAGTCTCCCTCTTATCATGTTTATTATTTCTTTCTATTTTATTTCAGACAGTAGTTATAGTGGTTTTGTATATTCTATTAGATTACTCATGCACTTTTGGCACCGGGTTTTGGGGTTTTTAGTATATGTTCATGATTGTACCTGATGATACTACTATTCTTCTCTTATATTTTATTCACACTCTGTGACTTAGTAAGAAGAAATTTATTTTTTCCATGGTTTCAAAATTTAATTCCATTTACTTAATGAAATTCCTGATTTTAAAAGTTAAAGTGGATAGTTAAGTTGGAGATTCACACGTTGGATTGCCTAACACCATCATTGGGCGCCATCAGGACCTATTATGGGATTTGGGTCCTGACAAGAATATAACGACCCGATAGATCAGTTTGAGTTCTAGCTTTCCATTTCGTGATTTGAGACCTTAATTAACTTCATTTGATGACTTATGACTTGTGTGCATGGTTCACTTCGATCACATGAAAGTTTAGATGTGTTTTTACAAAGAAAACTTGATTTTGAAACTTTAAATTTGTTAGGCTTGACCACAGTCAACATTCTTGGTAAAGCGACCTCAGATCGGTGTTTTTACTATTCCGGTAGATTTGTATAATGATTTTTTTGAACTTGTATGTATGTTTTGTGTGGGTCCCAGGTGACCCGAGGTAGTTTCGGCACTTATTGTGGAAAGTTAAAAATTTGACTTATGAACACTTGAAAATCTTTGAGTTTTGATGCTTGATTCTTGGTTCTTGATGTTATTTTGATATTTGAGCTTACTAGTGAGTTCATGTGAGGTTATTATACTTGTGTGGATGTTTGGAATGGGGTCTGAGGGGCTCAGGTGAGTTTCAGATTGGTTTTAGACTGATTTTTCTAAGTTTGGAATTGTTGGTGTTGTAGTCATCGCAATTGCTATGATCTGCTCGCAAATACAAGGTTATCATTTGTGAACATCACCTTATATTTGTGAATAGGGGATGGGAAAGCCAGGTTCGCAATTGCGACCCTTGAAATTGCGAAGTGAGTGTCGCATTTGCAACTTCTGAGGCTTAGGGCCTATTTCGCAATTGCTATCAATGGTCTGCAATTGCAAGCTGCACAATTACGAACAAGAGTTCCCAATTACAACATGTGCAGTTGGGGTAAAGGTAAGAGATTTCAGGATTAGATCTGTTTATTCCATTTTTGTGACCTAGACTTCACTTAGAGGCGTTTCTAGAGGGATTTTCTTCCCAACTTCAAGGGTTAATGACTTTAAATTGTTTTTGATTAATTCCCATTACTGTCCATAGATGTTCATCCCTAAATCTAGATTTTCATAGAGTAGAAATAGGGTGTTTGGGTAGAAACTTAGTATTTCATATTTTAGAGATTTAGACCTCGTTTTGAGATCGGATATCTAAACAAATTAGATATTTGGACTCGTGGGTGAATGGGTAATGAGAATTTGGTCTTGATTTCGGCTTTCGACCAAGTAGGCTGTGATAAGTGGTGATTTTACCATTTATTTGAGTCTCATTTTCTTTGATTTTTGGTTCATTTATTCATAAAGTTAGCTTGTTTATTGTGTTAAGCTAGCATTTCAGGTTTGACTAAGATTAATTGGTATTGGAGTCAAAAGAGGGTTGGATGCGCAAAAAGATAAGATAATTGGATGAAATGCCTTCAGTTGTGACACATGCGACCCAAGATTCGCATCTGCGAGGCTCGCACCGACCAAGGTGACCACATTTGCAAAAAATAGACTGGACAGAACAACACCTTCACATCTGTGGAGTGATACAGTCGCATTTGCGGAATTAGACTGAACCAAGTCCTTCGCATCTGCGAGAACATTCATTGCACCTTTGACCCTGGACCTCCGCACCTACATTCATGAAATCCGCCCTTCGCATCTGCGCAGGCTCACATGCACCTGCGTGCCCTTTACACTCGCACATGTGATGCAAATTTTTGCAGGTGTGATCGACGATCTTCAGCCATGGACAGATTCTTCATTTTACATTTTTGGATCCCAAATCACATATACTCAACCTAACTCACTTGGAGGAACTTCTTTGGCAGAAAATACAAGTCTTGGAGAGCTATGGTTCTACACCACACTTGGGGATTAAAGATTTGAAGTCTTTTGATTAGAAATTCTTAGTTTTTACTCATTTCTTCAATTCCTTATTATGTATTAAATATCTAAGTGTGTAATATTTTATTCAATACTGGAAACTTGTTTATGGAAATATTCGTTGTTAAAGGTTGGATTAAAACTCTTGTTATGCTTATGTATTGAAAGATTGTTATGAATTATGAAGTGATTTGAATGTTTCCTTAATTATTATTGTTCTTTAATGTTTCCAAAGGGATTAGATGACTCTAGAACTCACCCATTACCTTTGAATTAATCTTGTAAAAGGAAAACTCGGGGTTGAGAAATATTAATTAATAAGAACTTGAGACGTTAACCCTCATTTAATAGATTCGACCTAGGTATAGGATTGGACTACTTATAGTCACATTCGGGTGTACTTAATTCTCTTGATTGTTTTAGGTATAATTCAATTAGGAAGTCTTGTTAGTCTTCAGAAGAAGCTAATATAGAATTGAATCTGAGACTAATTAACATAAACTCGCTGATATTTATAAAATCGTGAAATACATTGGATAGTTAACTTGCTTTCAAAATATCAATTTTCCATCATTACCCAATTTACAAGAGTCATATAAGTATTTTTTATAATATTCTATAATTTTTAAAGCTTTAAAATTAATTTTCTTGCATTTAAATTATTCAAATATTTAGTAATTATCCCTTCAAGTTATTTTGGGGGGATTTAATCATCCAAATTTATTATTTATACCCACATATATGTTTTATAAAATTTTACTTCATTTCATATAATTACATTTGTATTTTGAGTTATTTACACAATTTTTGCAATAATAGCTTATATCCTATAAATAATTACGTTTATTATATTATTTATGCCAAAGTAGTATTTTATATTTTTATAATGTTGAGTTATTATTTTCAAGCATTTTTCACAACATAAATAATATTTTTACCATTTATTAGACGTTTTACTAATTATTTTTTAATTAAATTCGGGTATTTTAAAAGGTGGCCCAAAATAGGCCAAATTCCGGACCAATTTAATGGCCCAAACGCCCAAAATCCTTAGCCTAATTCCCCCAACCCAAACCAAACAACCCATTTAGTTAACCGGTCGGTACCCGTTTTAAACGACCCGCCCCATGACTTACAATACTATGGTGTTACTTAGTACTTGCCCCACTTTTGGCAAGTACCAGTCTCTGAATCAAAAGAAATCAACTTTACTCTTCATGATTTGGACGATATTTCGTATGTATACATCCATGGCAAAGCTATGAGGGTTCGATTCACCAAGATCAACGGCCAATTTCTGACCATTGTCAAACTAGGGTTCACCTGGTTTCTTCTCCTAACCCGATTTTAAATTGATTTTGCATGTTCTTCTTTCCTTGTTTATGTTCGATTGACTGTATTTCCTTATTTGTATGTTGATTTTTACTACTATATAAACCCCCTTCCCCCGTTTCCCCTCTAAGACTTAAGACTTAACAACTATTGCTACAACTACTGCTACTACTATTATTCTCTCACTCTCACTCATTCTACTATTCTGAAATTTGAGACATTGGCCGGCTGAAAGCCAAGGCCACCAGAATTCAATTGTTGCTCCTTTGTCAGTGTGAGCACTGCCTGTGGTTCATTCGAGACCCTTGGGAACTCTGACGCATTGAGATTCTGGGAGTCCTGCTATTTATTGCTAGTTGGGTTGTTTTTGGAACTTAATTTTCTTGTTCGTTTAATTTACAAATGGTGAGTACCTTGACTCTTGCAATTCTATTCTTAGTTGTGGTAATGCCTGGATACCCATGTTTTTTTCGAATTTGTGAACCTATATGATTACAATATATTGTTACCTTTGTTTGCAATCCTATCTGCCTTGAAGTTAGCCTATAGTCTTGTATTCTCTAGCATCGAAACTTGCCTACATCCTATACTTGGACGTCTGCCCACTATGTATATTTTGACCATCTTGAACCTGCTTAATTTACTATGTTTATGCACACATGAGTTTCCTATGGTTTTTGCTTGCCCATGTTCATGCCTTGCTCTAAATTATTAAAACTCTTAGGATACTTATTCATGCCCAGAATTTGCTCGATTGTACTTCTTTATGCTAAGCCATTCAGGCATAACTTGCAACTTGATCATGTCTATATGAATTCTGAACTCTTCAGACAAGCATGCTATTTTACCATTTGTGAACCCCCTCATTATAATTTCCTGCTTTACTACCATCATGTTCGGTAGACTCATATCTACTAGTACTAGTCTTTCTCGAGTTTAATGACTAGGGAGTCCTTGATGTGCATAATTGAACTTGCTATATGTAATCAACTTGTATTAAGTATTTGTTTACTGATTGGTTATGGTGTTGAATTTGTGATACTGTTGACCCAAAGTTTCTTTAATTGGTTTCCTTAGTAGCACTCTACTTGCCCTGAATTAGCCTACAATTCTTAGTTATATACTGCCTTGCATTCTATGTTCTTCTTGGAAAGGCTGTTGTGTATCTATCCCAAGGGGAATCTCATGAGCATGTTATTGTCACCTGTTAATCTCCTTAGAATCAATTCCAACCCTTAACTTTCACGATTAGTTTCTTGCTTTATGGATGCATGTTTCCTATAACTAATCAGGTGTATCTTAAGAAGTCTATGCTTTGAACTTATTTGCTAGTTTGAAAGCCCTACATATGTGCTCATTGTAAGGTCCTTGTACAAGTGTGTCCTCCTATCTGTTAGACATTATCCCCAAGGTGATACTTCTTTCTATTGATGATTGTAATAATAGGAATCCATGTGTCTTTGCCTGAACTCTGAGTTATTTGAATGGCATGCTTTATGTCCCCATGTTCATGTTGTTTGTTAATGGGTAAGCAAGACAATTGTCTTCATGTTTGGGGCCTAGCTTATTGGGCCGTGTTTGTTGTTGGATCTGAGCATTGGTTAGACATGCTTGCAAGCCTGGGCATTGGGCCTGTTGGATATGCAAGAATAAGGCTGGTGAAGGCCCAAAAAGGCACTATTGGGTTACTTTGTACTTGTGTTGGACCTATAATTGTTGTGTTTGAGCCTGTAGTCGCCCTATTAAGTCTGTAATTTTTTTATTATTCTATTTGGGCCTGTAATAATCTGTAATAATGAATGATGGGGAAATTAGTAAAAGGGGGCTGGGATATCCTAATTCTTGCATGAACGGGTAGAAAACCTGTCCATAGGATTTAATTGCCTTGCTTGTTATTTTTTTGACGTGCTACACATAGAAAATCATGCCTATAGGAAATCACACACTTCACTTAACCTGTCTAATACCTGTACATTATCCAAAAGCATGTTTGTTTGAGTAAACGCTTTACTTGATCTCATACGCCATTAGACAACATGTCTATGGGAACCAAACGCCAATACTATTTGCTTAGTTGTGTAATTATTAGATAGCATGCCTATATGATGCAATAATACATGCCCTTGCTAATCTAGATACCATATCTATAGGGCTTTAACTAATTAATTAATCAACTGCTTATGTTGCTCTTATTACACTGCCCGCCTAGATAACATGTCTATAGGGAGATTCATGATGAATCTGTGTTTAAATACCAACTATAGAGAACCTACCTATAGGATATTGTTACTCGCTTAGAAAGCATGCCTATGGGACCAAACACGAATAATTCCGAGTTTTCTAATAGCTTTCACTGCCCTATGGCTCAAATAACTTAGAGATCATGTCTATAGGTTTGTAATACATGTAATCTACATATTCGATAGTCTCAAACAACAGCACTGCCTGTAGAACGTTTAAAACTGGGATCACATAGAAGCCATGTCTATAGGACTTAACGCCTTAATTCTAAAACTGTCTACCGCCTAATGCAAAATCTGCCCGCATGCATTTGTTGTTTATGTGTGGAGGCTAACTTGATCCGTTTATTGATCTTATGTGTAGTCCTATGTTTTGAATGTATGACTAGTTTTAGCTTTTGAGTACCCTAAGTAAAGTCTAGAACTACCCAAATAGAAGGTCCAAAGCCTCCTGGATCATAGGCATGAGACGGGTAGTACACGCATATGACACAATTTAGAATTGAATTAGAGAGCTTTAGGTAAACAACTTTAACATAGTAATTGTGTAGCAGGAGATGATAGTTTGTACCCGCTGAATAATATGAGCAACCCCTGCCCTAAGGGAGTTGTGAAGTATTATTTATGTTGCACGGGGTGATCCTTTAGGCTAAAAAACTTTGGACCCCCTCTTTTATATGTTTATTGTTAGCGCTTTGTTCCTTTGAACTTAGAATAATTAGGTTATATCATGTAAACTCTAAAGACTTGTACTGATCATTTATATATAGTTTAATTCCTTCACATGTGCGATTTTCTTCACACTTGTTTGCATTGTAGTTGAACTTTTAAATTCCTTGTCTTCCTTTACTAACATGATCACATAAGACAATCCAATAATCCCACATAATGTGAATTTCGGTCGGGACCCACAGTTGTGGACCTTGAAGAGTGCCTAACATCTTCTCTTCGAGTAATCTGAGCCCTTACCCGATCTTTTGTGACATAGACAAATTAAACAGAGTTATTTGCAAATAGGTGCCCTAACACACCTCAAAATCGTTAGGTGGCGACTCTTGTCTTTTAATACCCATTTAAAAGAGTTGTCACACGGTGCAATCCGCTTTCAAGAGAAAAAAGGGCGTGATAGCATGGCGACTCTACTGGGGATATACTTAGGCTTTTACCATAATGAAGTTTCGATTATGTGGATTGATGGATTATTGGATGACATGCACATCCCTTCCCTACTTCCTTTATTTGCTTAAAATTTCTATATCATGTACATCACCTTCCTATTTCCCTTGTTTCCTTAAACTGCTATGACATGTACGTCCCCTCCCTATTTCCTTTATCTTGTTCAAGACTGCTATATCATGTCTCTCTCATCCCTATCTCCCTAATTGCTTCATTTAATTACGTTCTCGCACATTTTCATGAGTTAAACTGACTTCTCTCTTTTGTCTTTCCTTTTTTCTTTTCTTTCTCCTGTTCATATTTACCATGTTACTTACTATTTTTATGCACTTTTACCATGCAAATATCTGGAAACATGTTACTATTTTTGCATACTGCATGCTTCCAACATCATACTCCACTCGTGCTTATTGTCAACATAGTGGTGCTTGATAAGTGTCCACGCCTTACTAAAAACACCCTTTTAAATCGGAAAGGCTTATTAGCGGCGGACTAGTCAATCAGCGGTGTAGTCGATAGTCCCGTGTCTTTCCCTCTCAAGGTGTCCACTTGGGAGTACCAGTCTAGACCCTTCTAGAAACCACACTCTGATTTGAAATGTACATGCATCATGCTAATCCTAGTATGGATTGAAACGTCACTGACGCATGAACACTCTTAGGTAAACCTTGTCCAAAGTCCAAAGGGATTTCCATAATCCCAAAGGACACCATCATATTATGTGAATTTCTTGGGAAAAATGTGCCAACATGTTGATTATTATTGCGTTAATAGTCAAATCTGGAGGGGGTAAGGGCTAACTTTTATTTGTTTGCAGAAAATGAAGCACGAAATCCCCAGGTTTGGTATGATCCAGAATATCCTGCCTCTGTTAATTGACTGGTGGAACGACCTTGCACCATGTGCCAGAAATCACATGAGGAGAGTACTGGGTAACTTGCTATCTTTGCTGAATATTCGACCCAACAGGTAACTAATTGAGGCAGCCACCATGTTCTAGGATGAAAAGAGAGTTATTTTCCGACTTGGCAATATAGAAATGACTCCTCTTCTGGAAGAAATAGGGGGATTCTCCAAGTTACTGTGGGATAGTCTGGGTCTACTGGTACCAGAAAATCTCACCCCACGTGATTTTCTGAAGATTCTGGGTTTTAGAAGAACGATGAATTGTCGTACCTGAAGAAATCATACATCCACTTTGAATTTCTCTATGAGCGGTATTGTCATAGAAAATCATATCTCCTACATCATGAGGAGTTATCCATTACCTCTTTGGGATGGGTACACCGCCGGGTCTATATCTCCATAGTCTATTTCTTGGGTTTGTTGATCATTCTGATGCAAGGGGGAAGAATTCACACTCCCTTAGCCATGGTCGCCAGGACCTTGATGGAGGGTATCGAGGGGCAGAAATACAATATTATCCCTATGATCTTAGCCGATATGTACCGTTCTCTAGATCGGTGCAAGCATGGGTTCGGACACTTTGAGGGTTGTAAT
The DNA here is from genome assembly GCF_000390325.3 of Nicotiana tomentosiformis. Lineage (NCBI taxonomy): Eukaryota > Viridiplantae > Streptophyta > Magnoliopsida > Solanales > Solanaceae > Nicotiana > Nicotiana tomentosiformis. The sequence goes on from NC_090817.1 coordinate 46,241,669, forward strand.
CTCTTACTACAAGTTTTGTTACCAAAATAATTTCAAAGGGGTGATTATCTCCAGGAGCTTCTATGTAAGCCGCTGAATGAATACATAGCCAGTCATCATCCAAAGAATATTCCATTCATTCTAGACAGGTATGTAAAGCCCAAAAATGCTGCAGGTTCGGTGCGTTTCTTCAGTAACCTGACAGACGAGCAAGTGCATTGGATGTTCGGGTGGTTTCCTAGTAGCGAGTTTATCATCAGGTCCAAAGGAACCACTCACTTAGTATTGATCGGGCTGCGAGGCATCTACCCTTACACTCCTATAAGGGTAATGAGACAAGCTAGGAGGAAACAAGTCATACCTCGGGTTTCCAACATGGTTCAGTATAAAGCAAATTTCAAAGGAGGTGTCATTCCATTCAAATTTGAAGCCCAACACATGTGGAATCAAAAGATCATCGTGGAGGGAGAGACTATTGAACCAGATAGATATCACGCCGGTCACATGTACTACTATCTCTCATAGTTGGAAGATAACATAACTGGGGACATCAACCCGGGGGTCAACCTGAAAGATAGGATCATAGATAATGTGGTCAAGGCACAGGTAAAGTACAAGAGGCTACACAAAAGTGTGTTCGAATATGAAGCTAAGAATCTGGAACAACATAAGGTGCATATGGAAGTGATCAGGGAATGGATAGAGATTGCAAACAAGTCGACAGAGAGGTTATAGCATCTAGAGCAAGGATTGATAGAGCTAGAGGGGAAGATGAGAAAGAGGCTTTGGGATTGTCAAGGCATGGACTATGATGAATGAGGGAAGCTGTAAATGGGTTACTAGCTACTCGACATGTGCGATCTGGGAAATGTGATTGATGGAGTAAAAAGAGCCAATGTTACACCCCATGTTTTCATACGTGAAAGTACGCCATAAGTAAATTGATGAAATCTCGGAAATGAGATGTTACATCCCGCATTTATGTACGTTAAAGTTTCGTCGTAAGTTAATCGACGTAAACTCAGGAATGAAATTATTTTGAGATTATAAGTATTAAACAAGGGATGAGTAAATTCATGAAGGTGAGAGGGTAAACGAATCAAAGAAAATGATTTTCGTTGAAGGTTGTCAATTTGGGATAAAATACGATCTGAGCTATAATACCCGGTATTTATGGACCAGTGCCATATAAGGTACCACATGACCATGATAGTAAGGTGTATGAAGTGTGCTAAAAGTGATTAGTATTTTAAGTAATTTAGGATAGTTCTTAATTATGTGAGTAATTGATTAATGGGAGACTAACTAGTTAATTAAGAGATTAGTGGATAATTAATGATAATCTTGGATAAGTTTAAAGAGCCCCCAACGTGGCAGCAAACCTTGCTCAAATGAATAACTCTTAATTCATATGATAAAGTGTCATATTTAGAGGCTAAGTCATCACCTAAGTGAGGGTCCCACCCACTAAGGTAAAGACTTTTCTAATTCACAAAGAGAGATGAATTAGAATTAAGCAAAGTAATGGGTGAGGCTTCAGCAGAGAATTCATTTTGAATCTCTACAATTCAAAGAAGGATTTAGCAAAGATAACGTTGCAATAGTAACGTGAGTTACTTCAACAATTCAAACAAGATTTCTTAGCATCTTAGCAATGTGAGATTTTTTAATTTTAAGGGAGTACGATGCAATCTTTCTCAAGAATATCATACGGAGTTTTTCCTACTCCGATCTTGCCGTCACGTGTTTTGTTGCAATTGTCGTGTGTTAGAGGGATTGTCCAGAGAACCGTCTCAGGTATGTTAAGGATATCCCTTCTTTCTTTTTGACATGATCCGTATGATACAAACGAAACGAGCAAACGCACAACTTTCATAAATGACTCTATTCATACAAGTATTAGAGATGCATATGTTCTTGGTTCCCTATGTGAATTATTATTATATCTTCTGTTCATGGGTCTCAGAAAAATACGTAGTTGATAAAGTTTATCCAAAAGGCATATTGATCTTATGACATTCCGAGAAAATCTTATTAACGCACTTCTTATGCATTTCATGCATTTATACATGTACATTGACCCATGACCAGATGGCGCTATACACGCGTATATTATATGTATATGAGATATGGAAAAAGTTTATGGCGTTATATACGCACCACCACTTGATCAACTGGTATGCATTGATGATTTGCCCACAATGGCCGAGATGATATGATGGGATGCCCTCAGAGGCTTGATAATGTTATGAACATATATACCTATGCATAGTATGGCATTTATACTCATACGCATGACATTATAAATATGAAATGATTCATAGAGTTATTCAGACTTACATGTTGAGTCTTTTACTCCATGTTTGTCTCATGTCTATTATTTACTGATTTTCATTCCTTACATACTTGGTACGTTATTTTTATTGACGTCCCTTTTGCCTGGGGACGCTGTGTTTTATGCCTGCAGGTCCCGATAGACAGGTTGAGAGTCCTCCAAGTAGGCTATCAGCTCGGCGGAAGGTGTTGGTGCGCTCCATTTGCTCCGTAGTTGCTTATTTGGTCAGTACAATTTGGTCATGTATTGATTAGTATGGCGGGGCTCTGTCCCAACCTTTATAGTGTTTATATACTCTTAGAGGCTTGTAGACATATGTCATATACGTGGAAGATTGTATCACCTTGTCGGCCTATGTTCAGTGTACGAGTGATCATTTTGGTCTTATAGGCCCGTATGTCATATGTATAAGTTTGTATTACATGTTGGGTTGTCCAATGTTGAGTGTTTCCTCATGTTTTATTCTACTTATCTCACAACAACCTCTCCGGCTCATTTATCTATGATAGTATGATACGAAAGATACGTTACGTTGGTACTCAGTTGCATTAGGTATCGGGTGCCCATCGCGGCCCATCGGTTTGGGTCGTGACAGCCAAGCATGGAGAAGGTCCTTTTGGGACCAAGTAGACTAGGAGATAATGCTCTTTACTATTTTCTAGATTAGATTTTGTTAGATTTCGATATAAAAAGGCTTAAAACCATTAGTGACTTTATAATTATTATTTTGATTTAGTGAAAGATTGATTTGGCTTATTTTCACATTAATGGACTGATGCAACATTGGCATGAATTTGCTCCAAGTCTATATATCGCTTAGGCCTACCTCAAGCACAATGAGGTCTTCAAATTAGGATGCAAATTTTTGCATGACTTTACGTGATACCTGCTTAAATATTGCAAACACTCTTTTACTTCGTCTTACTGACTTGGTTCCTTTTTGTTTTTCTTTTTTTTTGATTACTTCCATTCCCAAAGGTTGGTTCGTGCATTCTGGCATCATCAGCATACCACACCAGATCCAGAGGTCCTCTACCTCCTTCTCCACCTAGCGACCCCAAAAGCAAAGGCAAAGGTAAAGGTAAAAGGAAGATGTATTCTCTAAGTAGTAATCGAAAAGACAATGCTACCATGGTAGGAAATGTTGAAACCTTATACGGAAGAAGTAAGCCAGGACAGAACGAGTTGGTCCTACGTTTGGAACAGAAAATTTTGGAGCTACAAGGTGAGCTTGAGTAGGTCCGAAATCACGCAAACCTCTTCCTCACTCTAAATGCTCCTGACGTTAACCATCAGAACACCACCACTCAGAATCAAACACCACCACAAAACACCAAAACGCAAAATCAACCACCCATGGCGCCATAAAATCCTCCCGCAACGCACCAGTATCACAATCCCGCACCCCCTCAAAACCTTAACCCCCTACTAGTGTAAACCTCTTAACAACACCACCATCACCCAACCTAGAATCCGCAAACCACCACTTATCACACCCCTCAAAATGCACCACAACGTACCCCTGATCCCGCTCAAACCTCGATTAATGATCACCCATCTACCCAAGTCCCAGGAACACATAAAGGCAACCCGATATATGTGGAAACTTTAACCCATACCCCGAAGCAAACCCTATACATACCTGAACCAACCGAGAAGGACCTGCTCATCCAAAACATGGCGGAGGAACTAAAGAAACTGACATGGAGAGTCCAGAGTGTTGAAGGCGGGAAGGGTGTTGAAGGTTTGAACTATGAAGACTTATGTATCCAGCCAGATGTGGAGCTGCCGGAGGGTTACAAACCTCCTATGTTTGAGATGTTTGATGGCACCGGTGATCCTAAGGTGAATTTGAGAACCTACTGTGACAAGCTTGTAGGAGTGGGCAAGAATGAGGAAATCTGTATGAATTGTTCATACGAAGTCTCACAGGTGATGCCTTATCTTGGTATATTAGCCAAAATCTGAAGAGGTGGGCGAACTGGGTAAGCATGGCTTCCGATTTCATGGATAGATTCAGGTTCAACACAAAAAACACGCCAGGCATTATTTATATCTAGAACCTCAAGAATAAGCCAACAGAAACCTTCCGCGAGTATGCTACTCGTTGGAGATCAGAGGCCACCAAGGTGAGGCCACCACTAGAAGAAGAATAAATGAACAACTTCTTTGTCAGAGCTCAGGATCCACAATATTACGAAAGACTGATGGTTATAGAGAATCACAAGTTCTCCGACATCATCAAGTTCGGAGAAAGGATAGAATACGGGATGAAGTACGGTATGGTGACCAACTTCGAGATGTTGCAAGCCACCAACAAAGATTTACAGTCAGGAGGCATTTCAAAGAAGAAGGAAGTGGGTGTCGTAATGGTATCCCAGGACCCTAAGTCTCCTCTTACCTACCAAACACCTCCACCCACATGCCAACCCTCACCTCCAAAATACCAATATCGTGCCTCCACCTACCATACCTATAACACCCAACCCACATATTACCATTCATCTCCTTCTGCCCGCCAAAACTACCCTAAACCATGACCAAACTTTGACCGCAGAGCTCCCAGACAACACACCCCTATCGCTGAACCCATACCCCAACTATATGAGAGACTAAAAGCCGCTGGTTGCATCACTCCATTCCTATTGTTGCTGTTGAAAACCCTTCCCAGTGGGTTAACCCCAACAAAACTTGTGCCTACCATTCAGACATGAAGGGTTATACCATTGAGGAATGCCGCATGTTGAAGGAAAAGATCGAGACGCTGATTGACACCAAAGTTATACAAGCAAAGGAGTTCGCACCGAATGTCCGCAATAATCCTCTTCCTGATCATAGAGGCGAGGGAGTGAATGTGATATAAACGGATAAAGAATGGGATCAAGAGGGATCCATCAGACTTATTCGAGAGGGGGACGCTCCCAAAACATCTCATGTCACCCTCTCGCCGATTGTGGTGCAAACCCAGGCACTGTTTGAGGTTGAGGTAGCTACGCCCTTCACTGTGATGGTAGCTCCAACAACGCCTTATAAGTCTGATGTTGTCCCATGGGATTATGTGGCGGAGGCAAGAAGAAAATGAAAATCCAAGATGAAAGAAACAGGTGTTGCGCAAGGAATGACCAGAACTGGCAGAGTTTACACACCCGAGAATCTTGGAGCAACAAGCAAAGAGACCACATCTAAGCTACATGTCATGGAGACAAGAACTGATGATCTTTAAAGGAAGGTACATGTGAGGGAATACTCCGTTGTTGATCAACTGAACAAGACTCCCACCCAGATATCCATCTTATCATTGTTGCAAAACTCAGATGCGCACAAGGATGCCTTGATGAAGGTGTTAAGTGAAGCTTATATGCCTATCGATATCACTAGTGGGGAGATGGCTAATATGGTAGGGAAGATACAGGAAAGTCACAAGATTACTTTCCACGAAGATGAGCTACCACCAGATGGGTTGAGTCACAACAAAGCATTGTACATCACTGTGCAATATGAAAACAAGTTCATTGCCAGGGTTTTGATAGACAGGGGTTCGAGTCTGAAGATATGCCCACTGACTACTTTGAAAAGACTTGGTATAAGACTGCATGAGATACGGATGGGAAGTATGTGCATGAAGGCGTTTGATGGGTCTTAGAGAGCCACTATCGGAGAAACAACCTTGATCTGTAGATGGGCCCGACCTAGTTCGACGTTGAATTCCAGGTGCTACATATATCCGCCACCTATAACTTGTTACTAGGATGACCATGGATATATGCAGCTGGGGCAGTCGCTTCTACTTTGCACCAGGCTATGAAGTTCGAGTGGAATCATCAAGAGGTGATTATTCACGGAGATAGATATTACCCTATCTACAACAACCAGACTGTGCCAGCTATCGAGAACAGGAGGAAATTGGGAGGAGAAACATACCACAGCATTGAGCGAGTAAATGCAATTGAGAAGGGTCGATGGTGGAGCAATAATATAGAAAGCATATTGATGTGGTTGGGGTATGAACCAAGCAAGGGTCTTGGTCCAAAGCTTCAAGGGATCACGGAACCAATACGACCAAAATATCATGGCACAACCTTTGATCTCAGGTATGAATATACCGTGCAAGAATATCAGGATTGGATACCACCGTGGCGTGACTCTTACTATCCATTGGAACAACCCATACCACCGCTACACCATACATTCTTCCAGACTGATGTGATTTGGGGATCCAAGGAAGATGAGGTTTTGGCCTGTATGAGGAAGTTGTTTCTGGACGAGGAAGATATGGACTGCAGTGCAATCTTAGAGAAGGAGGAGGAGTAACACCTTACCATTTAGACAGTGGGAGAAGGAGCTGTTCGCAGGAACTGGACTGCTGCACCATCTCGGGCTCGCCGAGTACCCGGGTAGCCTTGGCAGAATTAACATGATTTATTTTTAAAATTGTTTGTAGGCATTTAAGGCATTTTCAATTTTTTGTTTAGAAATAATTACTCAAGACATCGAGTCGTACTTGTTGACAATTTTAAGTTTTATTAATGCATTATCGCTTTTTGTTTATTTATTATTATCTTTCTACATTCTTTTTCAGCATAATTATTATAGATCCCGATGAACCTATGACTGTGACATGTAATGAGACAACACAACATAAGGAAAGTGATTCGGAAAATGATATAATACTTGAGGAAATTGTCAAAGAGGTACAGATTTTTGAGAACAAACCAAAGTCCAATTTGGAAGAAACTGATGTAGTTAACTTAGGGGATTCTGAAACAATCAAAGAAACTCGCATTAACATTCATCTATCGCCATCCGAGAAGGAAGAGTACATAAAATTTCTAAAGGAATATGAGGATATTTTCACATGGTCCTACGACGATTTGACTGGGTTAAGAACGTCCATAGTAGCTCACAAGCTACCTACCAACCCCATGTGTCCGGCGGTAAAATAGAAGCTCAGGAAATTCAAGCCAGATATGAGTCTGAAGATAAAGGAAGAGGTTAACAAGCAAATCAAAGCCAAGGTCTTTCGAGTGGTCGAGTACCCAACCTGGCTAGCCAACATTGTGTCAGTTCCAAAGAAGGATGGGAAAGTCAAAGTATGTGTTGACTATCGAGATCTGAATAGAGAAAGTCCTAAGGATGATTTCCCATTGCCCAACATACACATAGTGATCAACAATTGTGCCAAGCGTGAACTCGAATCCTTTATGGATTGCTTTCCAGGATACCACCAGATTTGGATGGACGAAGAGGATGCTAAAAAGGCAACCTTCATCACGCCATGGGGGATATATTATTACAAAATGATGCCATTTGGTTTGAAGAATGCTGGAGCTACCTACATGAAGGCCATGACTACTCTTTTCCACAACATGATACACAAGGAAATAGAAGTGTACTTGGATGATGCCATCATCAATTCTAAGAGGAGTTTGGATTACATAACAGACTTGAGAAAGTTTTTCGACCGACTTCGAAAGTACAATTTGAAGTTGAATCCGGCAAAATGTGCGTTTGGAGTCCCTGCTGGAAAGTTGATGGGTTTCATCGTCAGCCGTCGTAGTATTGAGCTAGACCCATCAAAAATCAAAGCTATTCAGTACTTGCCACCAACAAAGAACAGAAGGATGTGATGAGTTTTCTGGGACGCCTCAATTATATCAGCTATTTTATAGCACCATCAATGGTTATATGTGAACCGATCTTCAAAATGCTGAGGAAAGATGCTGTGACAAGCTGGACCGAAGAATGTCAAAGGGCTTTCAATAAAATCAAAGAGTACATGTCTAAGTCGCCTGTGTTGGTCCCACCAGAACCCGGAAGACCTTTACTGCTATACCTATCTGTGTTGGATGGAGCTTTTGGTTGTGTCCTGGGGCAACACGTGATACTGAGAGAAAGGAGCATGCGATAAACTATCTGAGTAAGAAGTTCACACTTTACGAATCCCGATACTCTTTGTTTGAATGCACCTGTTATGCTTTGACATGGTTAGCCCAGAAATTAAGACACTACTTCTGTGCAAACACTACATATCTCATATCAAGGATGGATCCACTAAAATACATCTTTCAAAAATCCATGCCTACGGGTAGGTTAGCAAAGTGGCAGATATTGCTAAGTGAGTTCGACATCATCTATGTGACTCAGAAGGCGGTCAAAGGGAAAGCATTGGCCGATCACCTGGCTGAGAACCCCATAGACAGAGAATACGTATCACTGAAAATGTATTTTCCCGACGAAAAAATGTCGTTTGTAGATGAAGATATTGCCGAAATATATGACGGTTGGAGGATATTTTTTGATAGAGCCGTAAACTTCAAAAGAGTGGGCATCGGAGTTGTTTTGGTATCAGAAACCGGTCAACACTACCCGGTATCCGCAAAGCTCAAGTTCCCATGCACCAACAATATGGCAGAATACGAGGCTTGCATCTTGGGACTCAAATTGGCAATCGACATGAACATTCAGGAGTTGATGGTAATCGGAGATTCAGATTTGCTGGTACATCAAGTACTTAGAGAATGGGCTACCAAGAACACTAAAATATTGCCGTACTTGCATTGTGTCAAAGATTTGATCAAGAGGTTCACAAAGATAGAATTCAAACATGTCCCGAGAATTCAAAACGAGTTCGCGGATGTGTTGGCTACCTTGTCTTCCATGATACAACATCTAGACAAGAATTTCATTGATCCTATCCCGATAGAGATTCGTAAGCAGCTAGCTTATTGTGCTCATGTTGAAGAAGGGTTCGATGGAAATCCATGGTTTCACGATATCAAGGAGTATTTAGATAAAAGAGAATACCCAGGAAATGCTACACACACTACGAAGCGCATGCTTCGAAGATTGGCCAACCACGTCTTTCAGAGCAGAGGAATTCTGTATAGAAGGACTCCTGACTTAGGATTGCTGCGATATATTAATGCTAAGGAGGCATCTAGATTGATCGAAGAAGTACATGTCGGAACCTGCGGACCTCAAATGAACGTGTTAGTTCTAGCCAAGAAGATATTAAAGGCAGGGTATTTCTGGATGACTATGGAGATAGACTGTATCAAATATGTTCAGAAGTGCCACCAATGCCAAGTACATGCTGATATGATACGGGTGCCACCCAACGAACTCAATTCAACAAGTTCACCCTAGTTTTTCTCTGCCTAGGGCATAGATGTCATCGGACTGATTGAACCCGCTTCTTCAAATGGACACAGATTCATTTTGGTAGCTATAGATTACTTCACAAAATGGGTCGAAGCCGCTTTCTATAAAGCTGTGAATAAGAAGGTCGTAGTAGACTTCGTTCGGGATCGCATTGTTTGTTGATTTGGAGTACCTGAGTCAATAATTACCGATAATGCCGCCAATCTCCACAGTGATCTGATGAAATCCATGTGTGAAACATTCAAGATCAAGCACTGGAATTTTACAACATATAGGCCGCAAATGAATGGAGGCGTGGAAGCCGCCAATAAGAACATCAAGAAGATATTAAGGAAGATAGTGGACAACTACAACCAATGGCATGAGAAGCTACCATTTTGCTTTGCTAGGTTACCGCACCACAGTTCATATGTCAACTGGGGAAATCCCCTATCTACTGGTCTACAGTACTGAAGCTATTATAACTGTCGAGGTAGAGATCCCTTCCCTAAGAATCATACAAGAGGCCGAACTCAACGGTGAGGAATGTATACAGAGCCGGTACGAGCAACTGGCTCTCATCGACGGTAAGAGAATGAACACAGTGTGTCACGGTCAACTCTACCCAAATAGAATGGCAAGGGCTTTTAACAAAAAGGTTAGATCGAGGAAATTCACACCGGAGCAATTGGTGTTGAAGCGGATCTTCCCGCATCAGGACGAAGCAAAAGGAATATTCTCACCTAACTGGCAAGGCCCTTACATATTTCACCGAGTATTGACAGGATGAGCGCTTATACTTGCAGAGATGGACGGAGAATTATGGCCAAAACCTATCAATTCAGATATTGTCAAGAGATACTATGTTTGAGATTATGTTTGCACTTTCTTTTGATGTAACATGAACTACACTTAACCTGATTCCCGTTTAAGAGGGGATACGTAGGCAGCCCTGTGGGTTCGGTCATATCATAATAAAATTTTCATTCCCCTCTATGGTCAGGAACTGGGTTAAGATTTCAAGTTTTTGTCAATCTCATTACGTCAAAGATCGCCAAGAAGTGTATTGCCAAGAGTATGCATTTAAACTGTGGTAGAATTTTGAGGAGGGTCCTAAAAACTCCAAGTTGAATCTCTCAAAGCGTGTCACAGTCTCGGATTCGATAAAATTATTTGTTTTATGCATCATCACATATTTTGAACAATTGCATTTCTCACAAATGATTTATCACAAATGCATATTTTTGAAAATTGCATTTCTGTAGTAGCTAGATGTTACCCAGGGTGACTCGAACAAGGCATCAAGACGAGGAGCGAAGGCCAAATGAGGAATCAAAAGCACAGACCAAACTTTCCCCCAACACTCACGATTTTATTTGAACGCACACATAACGGACAAAATAAGCATGTCCACGAATACATAACCAGAATGCTATCTTCACACCGACAGAAGTCACCAAGCACAAACGCGTCAAGCTAAGGACCACTTTCCCTCTCACATTTAATCGTTGCTTTCTCTGCATAGGGCTAGGAACTTCCCTCATTCTTTGCATAGGGCTAAGCACTGCCCTCATTATTGCATAAGGCTAAACACTGTCTTTCTCTGCATAGGGATAAGCACTGCCCTCATTCTTTGCATGAGGCTGAGCACTGCCTCCATTATTGCATAAGGCTAAACAATGCCTTTCCTTTCATGAGACTAAGCATTGTCTCTATTACATTGCATGAGGCGAAGCATTGCCTCCATTATTGCATAAGGCTAAGCGATGCCTTTCCTTGCATGAGACTAAGCACTGTCTCCGTTACATCGCATGAGGCTAAGAATTGCCTCCACTATTGCATAAGGCTAAAACACTGCCTTTCCTGACATGAGACTAAGCACTGTCTCCATTACATCACATGAGGCTAAGCATTGCATCCACTATTGCATAAGGCTAAAATGCTGCCTTTCCTTGCATGAGACTAAATGATGCCTCCATTACATTGCATAAGGCTAAGCACTACCTCCATTAGTGCATAAGGCTAAATGCTTCCTTTCTATGCATAGGGTAAAAGAACTGCCATCATTACATCGCATGGTACTAAGAACTGTCTCAATCACTGGCATAAGGCCAAGCACTGCCCTCATCACATACAAGGCTAAGCGCTGCCTTGTCTCATTCTCATATATGACTAAGCATCACTTGTTCCCTCTATAAAATGATCGATATTGCCGTATCTTTGCATTTCACGGGCTGAGTATCGCCACATTGTCCGAAGGAGTCATATTCTGAAGGCATCATCCTCATAGCTCGAAGACACCATGCCATGGCCTGGGATCTCTCAAAACTGCATACCATTATTCAAAGGCGTCATAGTCCAAAGGCACCATCCTCATGGCCTGAGGACATCATTTCATGGCCTAAAAATCTCTTATCAAACGCTTCATGGCCCAGGGCATCATGGTCTAAGGACGTTATCCTCATCATACAAAGACAACTCTCATGGTCCGAAGGGAATTTGCATCATGTTTAAATTTTTGCAATAACCCTACATATTCACGTACATCATGTATTATATTTTGCAGGTAACTCAGGAGGTAACCGTTCTACAAACAGGACCAATTCTCACTCCAGTTTCCGTTCACAATGTTCACATCCTTTGATTATCTCAAACGTAACCAATGATCTGCAATTGATTACTCTTTGTTCCGTAACCGCCCAAACATTTATCTCGAATATCCGTAACATTTAAATTCACATTCATGGCTCCACCTGAAATTATCCGTTACTCACGACCCTATCCTATCAAAGAGATCCTTTTTCGAAACACACGACCACTCTTATAACGACTCCATCGGTTTCGTTCATCGTTGGATCCAGAACTACGCAAGGCCTGATTCCCGTAACACAAGGGATATGTAGGGAACTCAAGAACCAAGGTTCGGCCTCCATTTTTTCAAACACACTTCATCCTTGCTCATTCGGACAAAATTAGTCATCATTTTCTTTACCCGATAACTCTTTTATCATTTTCGGGTAAAGAGGGGCAGCTGTTGATACCCAATTTTGCCCTCATATTTTATAAAATATTTTATATACTTTCAAAATACTATTTTTGCATTACTACACAATTTAAAAGAGTCATATAAGTATTTTCTATAATTTTCTATTATTTTAAAATTGATTTTCTTGCATTTAAATTATTCAAATATTTAGTAATTATCCCTTCAAAATATTTTGTGGTGATTTAATCATCCATAATTATTATTTATACCCACATGTATGTTTTATAATATTTTACTTCATTTCATATAATTACATTTGTATTTTGAGCTATTTACACAATGTTTGCAATAATAGCCTATATCCTATAAATAATTGCGTCTATTATATTATTTATGCCAAAATACCATTTTATATTTTTATAATGTTGAGTTATTATTTTAAAGCATTTTTCACAGCATAAATAATATTTTTACCGTTTATTATATATTTTAATAATTTATTTTTAATTAAATTCGGGTATTTTAAAAGTTGGCCCAAAATAGGCCAGATTCTAGACCAATTTAATGGCCCAAACGCCCAAAATCCTTAGCCCAATTCCCCTAGCCCAAACCAAACAACCCCTTTATTTAACCCGGAGGTACCCGTTTTAAACGATCTGCCCCACTCTTTCCTTCTATCTCAGCCATTAATCTAAAATATCAACAGGCCACAAGCCATCTCCCATCTTTAAACTACCCAACACCAAACCCTAACACCCATTCCTCTAAGACAGCTGCCCCTAAACACTCTCCTTCTCCCTTCTTCAGAAACCCTAGCCGCCGCCCCCAATCTTCTCTGAATCCGATCAAATCATAGATTCCTTCTGTGATTTACTTATTGTTTACGCGTTACCTCGTTGTTACTTACAAGCCTATGGTGTTACTTAGTACTTTCCCATTTTTGGAAAGTACCAGTCCCCGAATCAAAAGAAATTGGCTTCACTCTTCTAGATTTGGATGATATTTCGTCTGTATACATCCATGGAAAAGCTTTGAGGGTTCGATTCACCAAGATCTACGGGCAATTTCTGACCATTGTCAAACTAGGGTTTACCTCGTTTATTCTCCTAATCTGATTTTTAATTAATTTTGCATGTTCCTTTTTCCTTGTTTATGTTCGATTGACTGTATTTTCTTATTTGTGTGTTGATATTTACTACTATATAAACCCCCCTTTCCCTGTTTCCCCTCTAAGACTTAAGACTTAACAACTATTGCTACAACTACTGCTACTACTATTATTCTCTCACTCTCACTTATTCTACTATTCTGAAATTTGAGACCTTGGCCGGCTAAAAGCCAAGGCCACCAGAATTCAATTGTTGCTCCTTTCTCAGTGTGAGAACTGCCCGGGGTTTATTCGAGACCCTTGGGAACTTTAACACACTGAGATTCTAGGAGTCCTGCTGTTTATTGCTAGTCGAGTTGCTGCTAGAATGTAATTTTCTTGTTCATTTAATTTGCAACTGTTGAGTACCTTGACTCTTGCAATTCTATTCTTAGTTGTGGTAATGCCCTGAATACCCATGTTTTGTTCGAATTTGTGAACCTATATGATTACAATATGTTGTTACCTTTGTTTGTAATCCTATCTGCCTTGTAGTTAGCCTATAGTCTTGTAAGCTTGCCTAAATCCTATACTTGGACGTCTGCTCACTAAGTATATTTGGACCATCTTGAACCTGCTCAATTTACTATGATTATGCACATATGAGTTTTCTATGTTTGTTGCTTGCCCATGTTTATGCCTTGTTCTAAATTATTAAAACTCTTAGGATACTTATTCATCCCCAGAATTTGCTCGACTGTACTTTTTTATGCTAAGCCATTCAGGCATAACTTGCTACTTGATCATGTCTATATGAATTCCAAACTTTTCAGACAAGCATGCTATTTTACCATTTGTGAACCCCAATCCTCATTATAATTGCCTGCTTTACTACTATCATGTTCTGTAGACTCATATTTGCTAGTACTAGTATTTCTCGAGTTCAATGACTATGGAGCCCTTGATGTGCATAACTGAACTTGCTATATGTGATCAACTTGTATTAAGTACTTGTTTACTAATTGGTTGTGGTGTTGAGTTTGTAATACTCTTGACCCTAAGTTTCTTTAATAGGTTTCCTTAGTAGCACTTCTATTTGCCATGAATTAGCCTACAATTCTTAGTTATATCCTGCCTTGCATTCTATGTTCTTCTTGGGAAGGTTGTTGTGTATCTATCCTATCACGCCCCAAACCTGGGGAGGCGTGGCTGGCACCCGGTGCTGCACTGGCCCGAGCGAATCACTCTGTAACTCATGATCATTCGACCAAAACTAGAACATACATAGATCGAGTTAGCTGAACTCATTCCTTTCGTAACTATCATGGGCCCACATGGCTACAACTCATAATGTACAACTGTAAGTGGGAAAATACTATATCACTGAACTATCATTCTTAAAACATGAATACACATGGGCCATCAAGGACTCTGACATACTGTACAAAATGAACCTCTGTCTACAAAGACTCTAAGATTATTTGACATCAAATGGGACAGAGTACCGGCCTACCCATAAGTCTTTAGAAAAACTCTAACAAGATGACTCATAGACTCGGTGACATTCCGAATGAGGTGGAGTCTTACCGATCCTTTGCTAAATATCAATCTCGTCTACTATAAGAGCTCGTCAAACTGATTATCTATACCTGCAGGCATGAATGTAGCTTACCCAACAAAAGGATGTCAGTACGAATAATGTACTGAGTATGTAAGGCAGAACTGAAACATAACAATAAGTCCACATTACTTTAAAGACATATAAGAATCAACCTGAATCTCTGAAGTGCCACCTTATATGCATACTTATTATACTTACATATATACAATGCTTCTCTTTGAGACTATTATCCATATCATATGATACATGACTACCCAACTGATTAGTGGTAACTGCCCGACCGACCGTAGCTCGGTGGTAAATGCATAACTGCCCAACCGGTGGTAAATAATAATACATAACTGCCCAACCGGTGGTAACTGCCCGACCGGCCGTAGCTCGGTGGTAGATGTATAACTGCCTAACCGGCCGTAGCTCGGTGGTAAATGCGTAACTGCCCTACCGTCCGTAGCTCGGTGGTAAATGAATATGCATGACTGCCCAACTGGTGGTAAATAATGATACATAACTGCCCAACCGGTGGTAACTGCCTGACCGGCCATAGCACGGTGGTAAATTAATATGCATGAAGCTGCGTGTATCACTATATTATAAACATTAACATCCTTATCAAATACCTCAATAGGTAACTAGATACATACTTAGACATGCTTGAATATAACTTTACCGGAATGGATAACATAGATATCCTTAACTGCTAAGAGTAGAACCACTTATGGAATAACATTACGTTTACGTATTGTTTCATGGATCATGCCAAAAGGAAAGAAGGGATAGACCTAACATACCTGGAGTAGGAAAAAATTCCGTATGATATTCTTGGAAAAGGTTTACACTGTACTCCCTTAGAATTGCAAAATCTTACGTTGCTAATACGTAAATAATTCTCGCTGGAATTATTGAAACTTGTAGGAATCACGTTGCTTAATGTAATATTTAGAATCTGAATTAAGTGTTTGAAAATCAAAAGTTGGAAACTTATCAGTAATGGTCAACGTTCCCCACTTCTAATTGTAGTGTTATTTTGTAGGAATTTGTAATCACTCACTTGCTAATGTGCAAAGCTCGCATCTTAATTGTATTGACAATGTTGGAACGTTACTAACTTTTCCCAAGGCTACACATTTTGATTTGTATTGAAAGTGTTGGAATTGAAGTGTCTCTAAATCCATACATTAGGTTGCCACCTAATCCCAAATGACCCTTAGTCATTTGTTTGGTTAGCTCCTTGTTGCCACGTGGGGGTGGGGTGGGAAATGTTAATCTTTATCCACTTATTAGGTAATTAGGTAATGTTCCGTTATCCTGTAATTAACCAATTACCTACATAATTAAGAATTATCTTAAATTACTTAAAATACTACTCATTGTTTTATACACTTTATACATACCCTACTATCGCGGTCATGTGGTACCATATAAAATCAATACATACACTATTATTTTATTAAAATATCCATGTAACAATACATATATTTTCTCAACTTCTAATTTTCCTAATCTCATATAAAGAGTACAAATTTTCATACGCTTAATTCTTAAAATGATAAAACGATAACCTCCTTTCTTGTGAAAAAACATAATTTCTATCTTTACAATAAAGAAAATCTCATAAACTTTCTCATATTAGGTGTATAATTTATCATATCCGAAAATAGTAATAATGGTAACTATCCAAAATTATACTTATAAAACTTTTACTAAAATACTTCACTTAAAAGAAAATATCACACTAACATAATATATAACGGTATCAAGGTTGTAAACTTACAGGGTCTCATAATAATAATGTCTTAAACCCTTTATAACCTCCTAATAGACATAATCCCTTCGAACTCATGTGGATTTACTACGGCACATCCTAATGCTATGGTACGGGATGTAACATATCCCAAGGGGAGTCTAATGAGCATGTTATTGTCACCTGTTAATCTCCTTAGAATCAATTCCTGCCCTTAACTTTCATGATTAGTTTCTTGCTTTATGGATGCATGTTTTCTATAACTAATCAGGTGTATCTTAAGAAGTCTATGCTTTGAACTTATTTTGCTAGTTTGAAAGCCCTATATATGTGCTCATTGTAAGGTCCTTGTACATGTGTGTCCTCCCACATGTTAGACATCACCCCTAAGGTGATACTTAGAAAATCTTTCTACTGATGATTGTAATAATAGGAATCCATGTGTCTTTGCCTAAACTCTGAGTTATTTGAATGGCAAGCTTTATGTCTCCATCTTCCTATTGTTTGTTAATGGATAAGTGAGACAATTATATTCATGTTTGGGGCCTGGTTTATTGGGCCATGTGTGTTATTGGATCTGAGCATTGGTCAGACATGCTTGAAAGCCTAGACATTGGGCCTGTTGGATATGCAATAGTAAGGCTGGTGAAGACCCAGAAGGGCACTGCTACGTTACTTTGTACTTGTGTTAGACCTATAATTGTTGTGTTTGGGCTTGTAGTCACCCTATTAAATCTGTAATTATTTTATTATTCTATTTGGGCCTGTAATAATCTGTAATAACGAATGATGGGGAAATTAGTAAAAAGGGGGCTGGGATATGATTCTTGCATGAACACATAGAAAATTGCCTTGCTTTTTGTTTGTTTGACGTGCTACACATAGAAAATCATGCGTATAGGAAATTACACTCTTCGCTTAACCTGTTTAATACCCGTACATTATCCAAAAGTATGTTTGTTTGAGTAAACACTTTACTTGCTCTCATGCACCATGAGACATCATGTCTGTGGGAACCAAATGCCAATACTATTTGCTTAGTTGTGTAGTTATTAGATAGCATGTCGATATGATGCAATAATACATGCCTTTTCTAATCTAGATACCATGTCTATAGGGCTTTAACTAATTAATTAATCAACTGCTTTTGTTGCTCTTATTACACTACCCCCCTAGATAACATGTCTATAGGGAGATGCATGATGAATCTGTGTTTAGATACCAACTATAGAGAACCTGCCTATACGATACTATTACTCCCTTAGAAAGCATGCCTATAGGACCAAACACGAATAATTCTGAGTTTCTAATAGCTTTCACTGCACCATGGCACAAATATCTTAGAGATCATGTCTATAGGTTTTGTAATACTTGTAATCTACAAATTTGATAGTCTGAAATAGCAGCACTGCCTGTAGAATGTTTAAAACTGGGATCACATAGAAGCCATTTCTATAGGACTTAACGCCTTAATTCTGAAACTGTCTAATGCCTAATGCAAAATCTGCCCGCGTGCAGTTGTTGTTTATATGTAGAGGCTAACTTAAGCTGTTTATTGATCTTATGTGTAGTCCTACATGTTTTGAATGTGCGCCTAGTTTTATATTTTGAGAACCCTAAGTAAAGTCTAGAACTACCCCAATAGTAGGTCCAAAGCCTCCTGGATTATAGGCATGGGAAGAGTAATGCACGCATAAGACACAATTTAGAATTGAATTAGAGCGCTTTAGGTAAATAACTTTAACATAGTAATTGGGTAGCAGGAGATGATAGTCTGTGCCCGCTGAATAATACGAGCAACCCCTACCCTAAGGGAGTTGCGAAGTATTATTTATGTTGTATGGGGTGATCATTTAGGCTAAAAAACTTAGGAATCCCCTTCTTTTATATGTTTATTGTTCGCGCTTTGTTCCTTTGAACTTAGAATAATTAGGTTGTATCATGTAACCTCTAAATGCTTGTACAAATCAATTATATATAGTTTAATTCCTTCACATGTGCAATTTTCTTCACACTTGTTTACATTGTAGTTGAACTTTTAAATTCCCTGTCTTTCTTTACTAACATGATCACATAAGACAATCCAATAATCCCACATAACGTGAATTTCGGCCGGGACATACAGTTGTGGACCTCGAAGAGTGCCTACCATCTTCTCTTAGAGGTAATTTGAGCCCTTACCTGATCTTTGGTGACCTAAACTAATTAAACAGGGTTATTTGCAAATAGTTGCCCTAATGCACCTCAAAAGCGTTAGGTGGTGACTCCTCTATTTTAATACCCATTTAAAAGAGTTGGCACACGTTGAAACTCGCTTTCGAGAGAAAAAGGGGCGCGACAAGCGTTTGTGCTTTGAATAAAATTTGTGAATAATTGTGTAGTTACTTTTTTTTATTTGTTTTTTTTCTTTGTTTTTGTAAATGGCATCACATAATGAAAAGTGTTCGGATGGTAATTGTTCATACTTTGATGACCCTTGTCCTTATTATGGAGGACCACACTCATGGCAAAATTATCTAAATTCTCTCGAGGACGGATTATGCGCACAATCTCAAACCTATGAGTGGAGTATATGTGATAGGTGTGGTGGTCAAAATGGTCATTTGTCTAATTGTACTTCCCTTCCCCGAACTATCAGTATGACGATTCTACTTTTGGTTCTGACATTTATAGGTCTTTGGAAGGGGAAGAAAATGAGCATGGGAAAAATGGAGAGTTCAAGCTCATGATGAAGTGCCTACTTGAAGAGCAACCAAAGAGCAAAAATCCTTGGAGTTCTTGGAAAATAGTCTCTAAAATTGTTTGGCACTTGAATATGAAAATCCTTTTTGGGTACTTGAACAAAATCAAGAAGAAGTCTCAAATGCTCAAAATGAGAGGATGATGCTCATGTTTGAGGTCATTCTTAAAAATGAAGAGAAGCAAAACTTGGTACTCGAGGACTTCAAACAAGCGCTAAATTGGAATAATGAGACTTTCCGCACCTTGAAAGATCAAATGAAACCATTGGTTGAGGCATATAATGCTCATCAAATTATGAGAGTGGAAAGAAGTCAAGAAAAGTTCAATTTCGAGGAAGAAAGTGAGCTTCATTTTGAGGAATCAAGAACATCCATCAACCGACACCACACTTGTTGGTAATGCCAAAAAAATGGAATTAGAGTCAACCTAAAAATATGGTTGAATATAACTCTAGTTTGGGGGAAAAGAGGATGTCAATATCCGGGGAAATTTGTAAATTGGGAGCTCGGTATCTCATTCCAAGCATTTTTCAACATTGAAATTGTGTAGTGAAATTGGAATTGAATTACACAAATCAACTAGGGATTGCAAAGAGGAAAGGAAAGGGCCATACATTTTATAATTTGGAGGCGCAAGACGACAAAATGATATTCCTCATATGAAAGCCAAAAAGTGCAGAATGAAGAACTTGACGGTCAGATTTTTCATCTGCTTACCAACCTCCACCGCTCATGGTCACAAACTTGAGTCCAAGTAAGGTGCTCAATTCATATCTTTCAAGTGGAGAGAAAAGCGGTAAAGTTGGTAGTTGTCGTGCCGGGACTATAAATATGGCGCTTGATGGGAGGCAACACATCATTTTTATATTCATAAGTTATTTTAATTTTATTTTTTAGAATTTTTTTTAATTATTATTATTATTGAATAATCTGCAAAAGATTCAGAATTTTTGGAGGTCATTTGAGCAGTTTGAGGTGTCGGAGCAACAAAAAGCAATATGTTTTCTAGTTCTGATATTTGGTTCACTCACTCATTCGGTCCCTTTGATCGCAGGTGCGAAGGTTTGACAAAGGAAAAATCATCCGAAATCGGAGAGTGTCTTTGTAGACGCGGTCAGCGAACCGCAAAAGCGAGGTAAAATATCACAGGTGCGAGTATCTGCTGAAGACAATAACACCGCAGAAGCGTGACTCTATCTGCACGTGCGTGTGTGCACTTGTGTCAATTAATCCACATGTGTGGTCTAACGGGTTTTCAACTAGTTGAGAAAGGGAAAAATTTCCAAAGTCTCAAAGCTCCTCCCTCTCAAAATAGCGTACTCTCTCAGAACTCTCTCTCTCCTTCCATTGTTCATCAAATCAAGGTATGTTTGTATGCCCTCTCTTTAATATTTCACTGTCAAACAAGGTAGTGATCTCTCCATTACCTTCCTTGGTTCAAATTTTGGAAGAAGTAATCCAAAACTTGAATTTAGGGCACACATGTGGGTTGGGAAAATTATGAAGAAATTGGGTTGTTTGTTGAATTGAAATCATATGAAACCAATGAGTATGTGCAAAATCATCCAAAATTTGTAAGTCGTAGTACAATTTTGTTATAGAATCTTGAGTTCAAGTCGCCAAAAATGGGCAATCGTTGGGTCCTGAAACCCCCGATGAACTTCGCACATGCGGTGCTTTATCCGCATGTGTGATTGTTAACTGATTCTAATTGTCCACACCTGTGAGGTTTCCTTCCGTGAGAGCGATAGAAGAATGACCCAATTTTCTGCACCTGTGATGTTGTTATCCATAGGTGGGACTTTTCCTTAACCAAATTGTTCGCACATGCGATGATTTTTCCGCTAGTGCGGCTCCTGCGGCAAAATTGCTAAAGGGAAATAGCTTTGAAATTGAAGCTTCTGGAACCTTTTTTGCTTGATTCTTTGGCCTATTTAATATTATTTGAATTGCTTAATATGGTTTTAATGACCTTATAATTTGATGTTGATTCTTTAGGTACTTTGAGCTTCGAAACTGGACCCAAACCTAAATGAAAATGTGGTACATGTACATGAAAAGTGGCTGAGGATTTGAACTATAATACTAATAGATTTATATCGCCCAACTGTCAAAACCGGTACCATGATAACCTCTTCCCAAAGAAGATCATACTTGAGAAAGGAATTGTCGACGACAAAGTGGCCGAGCTCTTTCCATATTTCCATGACCGGCTTGTTTCAAGTGACTGGGAATGCTTCATCCCTACTCTATGCAAAGCCGAGGAGGAATGGGTGCGGGAGTTGTACACCAACTTAAAGCATGAAAACTTCCAAAACCATGAACTTACTATAAGGGGAAATGCTGTAAATTAGGACTTGAAGAAATATATGATGTCTATGGGCTTCCAAATCACTCACTCGAGCCAATGCGAGAAAGAGATACATGCAACAATGGAGATTGACTAGTGTCAAAACTATACCCTGCAAGCAAAACAGTGAGTTGGGCTAAAAAGAAGACGGGCATCAGATATGATGATTTCATAGCTATAGCGAAAATGTGGTTGTACATCATTGCTAGTAGAGTGTCTCCTTCTGGGAGCGTGTCCTTGATGGCTTTCCACTGAATATCGGTCATTACATCATTCAGGAGCTGAAGGAGTACGTGCTTCAAGGTAGCCCAAACTTGATGTTCCTGTCATTGATTATGGAGTTGTGTCGGCGTGCACATGTTGAGGAGTGGGATGAATATCATTGGATACTGGCGGACAAACCCTTTCACCCATTGAGAGTGACAGGATAAGGTAGTGTCGTAAAGAGCAAGAAGATGAAGATGGAGATGGTTGTAGGTGAGGGGTCCTCCTCACAGGCTAAACAGGCCGAGGGACCCTTTGGGATGCTCACTTCGTAGCTCAACACCATTCGTTACTTAGTGTCAAAGCTTCCTAGTGGACCTCAGAGTCTCAGCCCATGTCTGACTACTATACCAAAGTGGAAATGAAGACGTACTTTGATGCTCAGAAGGAACAGGTAAAGTTTTATAAAATATTAGTAGCCTCTGTTAGCACGCTTGAGAAAGCATATGGGAATCTGTCCAAGGCACATTTTACTCTTCAAGTGGACTTCAAAGCAGAGAAAGATATGAAAAAGAAGAATAGTAAGTTTATGGTAAATATATGGAGAGGCATCAACAATTTTCAAATAGGGGCAACCGAAGAAAAAGATACCGGTTAAGGATGAGGATGACAGCGAGGAGTATTCTTTCTTGTCGAATGATAATGATGATGATGAGGCACAGAATTTGACACAGTACTGATGAGCCTTTCCCACAATCTGCTAGTCTAATGCAGACTTCATGGAGTCCCTCAACCTACTCACATTTTATTCTAATATTGTGCAGTGCACTGCAATAATTTTAGTTGGGGATGGCATTTGGAAGTACACCTTATTTTTACATTTATGCTTGACATATTCCCTTGTCAGGCTTATTATTGATGTATGGATATTGTGTGCCCTTGCCGAGCTTGTTTTGTGATTGTTGGTGTAGTTGTAGATTGGTCACTTTTGTTGTTGTCTTTTCTTTAGTAGTTTCTAGTTTAGGTTATGTTTATTTTATTTTTATCTCTTTAGTAGTACTATACCTTTCAATAAACTTTCTTAGGTTTTTTTTATGCCACGGTTCTTTTCCAAGGAATATTTTCCTTTGAACCGGGTGACTTTTCTCGATGATGGATAGCATGTCAACTTTCTTACGGGAATTAGTATTGTATAGTTATGTGAAAACATTTGGATTATTTGGTACTAATAAAATTATTCTTTTGCATGTGAGTTTGTGAATTGAGAATAATCCTCTGAATTTTATTGTTTTGTAAAGTGAAAAGGCAAGTTGCATGGGAAAGAATGATTTCTGTGATAACCTTTCGGCTCATTTTGTGACTCTTGCCCACTAGTTGGCATGATATTTCTCTAATTGTTCTTGTTACGAAGTGAAATTGATCCGTCCTGACTAGCTCATGTGCCATGTCTGTTAGGTTTTGTTGAAAGTTCTTGTGCCTACTTTTATAATCTAGAATTTGCTCAGTTTGTCTTTCAATGGTAGTCTTAGTTATGTTTGGTTGGATGGATGACCGTACATATTATTTGTTGTTACACCCTGTACTTTCATGTTAGAATTCATCTTAAGTGAATCAATATGAGTTGAAGAGTTAAAGGACCTTTACAAAGATAATCATGGGTTAAAGCAAGTTTTAAAGAACTATCGTGAGGGTTGGAAGGTTTAGAAGTTAAACGAATCGAACAAAATAAGTTTTGTCAAAAGTCAGCAAGTTGGGGATGTTGTAACCCGTAATTATGGGGTGAGACTTGGGTGTTTAATATGATAAGAAGTTGATGTTATGAGATATTTGAATCATATAATATTTCTATGTTAAAATTTGAAGTAAAGCGAGTTATGAAACAAAAATCGACAAAGGTTGTCACTAGTTACTTTCATAATTTTACTGCAACATTGGGTCTAATGTCACTGAGCTTTTCTCTAAATTTGCTTGTATTTACGAGGTTTTACACATAAAAAATTGAAGATATAAGAGTCTAGTTTCCAGTTCATTAAACCGTTCATTTATACGATATCGTAGTAGAGAGATATTCGTATTTTTGCGAGACTGCGCAAATAGGGACCCACAAAGTCGGTGGAGGATTATCTTGTTATATAAAGTAGTGGCCTCGTCTCCAAGCCTCATTTTCGACCCAACTTAGACCTAAAACTCTCTCTAGACCTCCTAAACATATCCTTAGGCTTTGGAAGCCAAATCAAAGGTGGAGAAGGTGAAACAGGTGGATTCAAGCCTTAGGAACCCGAATTAGTCAATAGTTTGCCTCTTTCTCTTTTCGTGGCTGATTGAGGAAGGCATAGAAACGAAGTAAGCTATTAAAATTGGGGATTCGTATTCTATAAGGTATGTTATTCAGCCCTCTACTTGAGTCGTTTTTATTCCATAGCAAGCCTAGATGTTGAAGGCAAACATCTTAAATTTGAAGTTGGAGGTATGTTTGAGGTGTTGTGCATATGGGACTATTTTGGAAGGCATTTTGTGGATATTTTGAACTAGGAATAATATAGTACATATAACTATGATGTTATGAAAGTTGTAAACTAATTTATGGAATAAGAGTTGGATTCAATTTATGTTTTGTTTTTAGTAAAATCGAGCTTGCCGCTCAATATGATTGTTGATATAATCGGAGAAGCTCATATTTAATTATATTGTTATTGTTGTTGCTATTATTGGTTATTGTTGTTGTTGTTGTTGGGATATTTATAACCTTTAGTGGTCTTTGGGATATTATAAAAAAGGAGAGCTTTTGCCCGATTTTCCGTAAGTTATTCGGCTAGCCAAATACAATAGTATGACATTATATGTTGACGACAATATCATTTCACTTATTATAGACACAAGAAGTTGTGTTGAGATTGGTTGAGGACTAAGGAAGAGATTATACATGTATGTTAAGGCTCACCCCTTCATTCATTTGGCATGATCTACAAATAAATGTAACCATAATAACGTCCCTCCAAAAGAAACTCTATTCTTAAGATTAAAGCTTGTGAACCTCATTGTTTCATATATATATATATATATATATATATATATATATATATATATATATATATATATTCCATGGCTCTTATTGTCGTTCTTTGTTGGGACCACTTCCTGCCTTGATATAGTTTGAATCTTATGTCTTCTTATGATCCTCGTTGACTCTCGGACAATTGATACAGACATAATTACATAACGATAATCGGAGGATAACAATCTTGAGTCACTATGATCAGATCCATAAGGCCCTTCAGAGTCATTGTTTACATTGCACTTATATATATGTAGCTATTTTCTCACCAAGCCGAGCTATAGTCGGCCGGATATGGCATTTCTATGTGCGCACCGCTGCAGCTAGTTTTGATATTACCGAGTCCTATCAAGGCCGGGTATGACCGAGTCCTCTTCAAGGTCGGGTATGTTATGATATGACATGAGACATTACCGAGTCCTATTAAGGTCGAGTATGATCGAGTCCTCTTTGAGTCTGGGTATGTTATATTATGACATGATTTTCCCCACATAGTGGCTTGATACTATATTATATGGCCCCGTTGAGTGGCTAAATGTTTACAGACATGCATATACATCCATGATTATGACAGGGTATGCCTCAAAGGCTTGTTATGAGTTTCAGGTTGACTTTTGTACTCTTCCTTCACATTTCATTTTTTATTTATGTGTGTTACGTGCCTTACATATTCAATACATCTTTCGTACTGACAATCCCTTGCTGGGGCATTACGTTTTATGCCCCCAGGTACATATAGAGATTCAGATGATACCTCACAATAGGTGACTCGACTCAGCTAAAGGTTGTTACGCTCCTTTATTCCGAAGATATTTAGTGAGGTGATAGTATGGTGGTTGTATGTATATACATAGTTGGGTATGTCGGGGTCGGGGTCCTGTCCCAACCAAATATTGTTTATGTACTCCTTAGAGGTTTGTAGACAGATGTTGTGGGTATTGATGGTCATGGCGGCCTTGTAGGCCCGTATGCTCATGTATATAAGCTTGTATATCATTTTGTGTTGTCCTTTATCGAGTTTTCTTTCATTTTTTCATTAGATTATCTCATGGTGGCCCTTTTTGGCCCGTTTATTCATGATAGTATGGTTAAGGATACGTTACATTGGTGCTCAGCAAGTAAGGCCCGGGTGCCCGTCACGACCCTCCAGTTTGGGGTGTGGCAAACTTGGTATCAGAGCAGATCTGTCCTAGAGATGTCTACAAGCTGTGTCTAGAAGAGTCTTGTTTATGGATGTGTCACGTACCACACTTATAAATAGGAGGCTAAGGACATTTAGCATGGTTACCTTCCTTTCATGTTCTAGAACGTTCGAAAGAGCTGAGTTGTAAGGAATCGAGTCTAACGTATGCATTGATGTAGGTTGTACAGAGATGTCATCGCCCAGAGGAGCACTAGCTAGTCGGGATGTTCAAGAATGATTGGGAGAGGGTATGAGATGTACGTATTCTATTAAGACCAATCCGTCTGAGGACCAGGATGAGTGACTTCCTCAGATAGTCCGGGTTCCACCAATACTAGAGGAGTCGAGGGATGCTCCAGTATCATTAGCTCTACGAGTTCCACCACCGCTATGTCTGATCCGGATATGTGAAAAGTGGTACAGGTATTGACGCAGTTGGTTACCCCTCAGGTTTGGCATCACTAAAAGGCCCCTGATAGTGATAGAGCCCTTGAAGGGTTAGGAAATTCAAAACCTAAGGAGTTTAGAGAGCGCAAGTCGTATGTATTTTCAAGAGATGATTCTGATGATGTTGTGGAATGGACTAAGAGGGCCAGGACAGTTGATGATTATAGAGGATTACCTGGTGGTGGCAGGTTGTAGCAGACTTGGTTAATACAGGTAGAATAGAGTTGCCCCGACCATTGTGTCATTAGTGCAGTCGGGTGCATGCCGTCCAATGTCATGTAGGAAGGGTGTTTGTTTTTGGTGTGGTAGCAAGAGCCATATTATAAGAACGTGTCCAACGCTTATGCGTAAAGACCATGATAGGTGTGGAGATGGAGTGACGGTCTCTGAAGATTACATTATGAGTACAGATACACGACCCAAATTTTATTTATAATGTTCATGCTAACTAGTAGAATGTTACCCGAAAGTGCATGGAAGCTCAGATGGATAGTTTCCGACCCTTATAGATAAGTTGTTGTATATGAAAATGTAGTAAAGATAGATGATAAGCGCACCATATGAAAGATATCATCGGGGAAGTTTTATAGCTTATGGGGTGATCAGATAAGCTAAGGAATAATAGACGACTAAAGAATGAGGCTAGTTAAAGTACAGGAAGTCGAGAATCAAGGATATTTTGTTGAAATTACTTCAAAGGAAATGAGAAGTGGAGTGTTGTGAAAGGTTTTTACCAAACCAAACAGAGCAATATGATTGAATATGGAAGACTATTAAGGGATGTAAGTTAAATTATGGAAGTACGATAAGATTCGTAGGCAAGTAAGCACTGAGGTTATAAAGCAGTACGGGCCACATTTCATTAATAAAAGTGGATCAGTAATTTTAACGGGAATTATCGGAGGTCAATTTAACCATACTAATGTGAGGTGACGATATAGGAGGATGACTTAAGATGAACTAGAACTAAGGTACCGATTAGAGATTCAAAGGACACTCAAACTAGCTAGCATTGTAGTGATAGAATGAGTGAATGAGCAGAAGGAGGAAGAGAATTAGTGGGAGAAGAACCCTAAATAAAATTTATAAAGATCTCTTTGACAAGCTACATGAACTAAAGTTAAACTCGTCGACAGAAGGCATGCTAGCAAGAACGTATGACTCGCTACATCTGTGGACCCATATAAATTATCTTAGAGGAAGAAAGGTTACCCATAGGTCAATCATAAGCTACCAGTAATACGGACCTATAGAAGGCGGAAAAATGAGTAGGACTTCAAGTGTGAAACATTGAACTATTTCCCTAATGGGGGAGACGAGGTGGTAAAGCACTAGGTTGAGAGCAAGTTTGTTTAACAATGAAAATATGGGAGGATTGGGACAGATATGAGTATAAGCAACTTTAAAGTAACACACGAGTAAAAATGATATGGAAAAGAGACGATATTTGTTTAAAAATAGACGACAAGCATAGTCAAACACTTTATACATGGGAATATTAACCTGAAGAATGTGTTAAAGTTGGAAGATATGACTCCAAATAAAATTGCTGAGATTGAAAGGAGAAGTAAGAATAATTATAAGGAGTTAGAAAGGGACCCAAGTACGATGGCTCTTGAAATTAAAGATAGACCATGGTGATATCTAAATTTTGCAACCGTGAGGGATAGTAGAGATGACAGCAAGAACAAGGGAGTTAGTACGATATTTCAAGGAAAACCCTAAAGAAGAGAAGCCATCAAAGTGGAAACAATAAAGTTGAAATCAAGGATAAGACTTAGGATAAACAATAAGGAAAGGACGAAGTAGAAACAGACAGTATGAAGGTAAGTGGTGTCACAACGTCAGTATCTTCTATAAATCAAAACCTAACCAATGAAGAAATAGGTCAAATGTGCACGGTAACAAGAAGATGGAAATCAATAGATGAGGTCCAGAACTATATATAGAAGGGATTCAGAATGTGTGGGAATTAGATCTGAGTTGCAAATAAGGAATATCATAATATAAGCCAAATAAGAAGTCGTTGACAACTAGGGGCAGTGAGAAAAATAAGGAGGAATGGAGAACCATAATCATATACATGTTTCATATAAGACGGCTTAGAACTAGAATAAAAAGAGTGGAATCAAGATTGTAATAGATGCGTTTACTCGTAAGTCATGGGTGGTTTAATAAATGATCAAGCCAAAGAGGAAAAAGGGTTGACTAGAGGTCTTCACCAATTAACAGGTTCGGAATATGCTTGGCAGACTCAGATAATAAAGGTAAAATCGCTTGGAATATGACAGAGTCATCTCTTGTAGATAGGGAAGATTTCCATTAAAGGGAAAGTTAAAAGAGGTAGTCGGCAAGCGAAAACTACTGCTTTTGAGTCTATTGAATGAGGGATCTTAAAATATCATGGCCGATTGCGTATTAGGACAAAGGTTCATTATTTACTCTATTCTATTTATCTCGGAACGTCGAAGATATACCATGATGTCAAAGGATACATTGATAGGACAATATGAAGAAAACCATTGCAGGGTTCGTGGTTTAATATTCCAGTTATCGAACAAAATAAAACATAAGAAAACCAATGGAATTACACGGAATAAGTAGCCCAATATGGAAATGAGAAGTGATTTCCGTAAGATTCGTTACAAATATAGCAAGTTCGATTCAACATGGACGACTATGGTTAGTTTGACAAAAATCAGTTTACTTTTACTGGACAAATTACTAAAGGTTATGTAAAATGGGAGGGTGCAGAAGGTAGATTGGGCACATAATGTTTTTTCCTCGATTACGGTTAATAGAGGTGATCATCTACAGATAACTTCTGAAAGTCGTCTCAAAGAAACTTGGGTACATAAGATAATTCTAGCAAGTGAGGCGTACAATTCAGATGCTCAAAGACATGTTACAAGCTAAGATACCATATTTTACTGATGGATGGGATAATCAATTACCGACTATTGACTAGTGCACACCAATAACTATAGTACTATCTATACATGCGGGAGGATCGTAAGGATACATTTTAAACTGCACAGAGTAGCTCCTTATAAAGCATGATGCGGAAGGAAATGTAGATTTCCCAAAAGACAGTTTGAGAGATAGAATTGTTCGGCCTACTTTAACGTATTAAGTTATAGAAAAGTCAGCCTTATTCAAGAGTGTTTTTGCTTAGAAGTGTCACAAATCGACCCCAACACGCGACGACGAGACTTAAGAATTATTTTGAGTTAATAGTGAGGGCTTCTTGAAAATTTCTCTCACGAAGTGCATAGTAACATAATGGGACAAGTTAATTAAGACATATATAAAGCCACGTCCAAACTACCTAGATAAGGGACTAAATTGAATTTTTCCTCAGAATTAAGATCCATTCACCCGGCTATCATGTTTCGATATTGAAGGAATGCATTAAATGATACAAAAGTAATAGAGGGTCGATCTTATGAGATGATTCCAGTAGCTATTAATGAATCGGGAATCTATGTTGTAGAAGAACATGATGTTCAGATTACAGAGAACTTGTCTTATTTTTGATTGACAAGTCCGCAAGTTGGGGACCAAGAAAGTGACTTCCGTAAAGATATCGTGAAGGAATAAGAACATCGAAGGAAAGATGTGGGAAGCTGAAGAAGAAATGAATTCTAAGTATTCTCAGTTTTTTCAGATAGAAAATCCTTAACGATGTAGCTTGATCATGTGTTTTTTAGCCCATGTTATGTGATTTTGACTAACAGTCATTCTATGATTAAATGATATTCAGAATTGAAGCGTTGCATTATTTTCGGGAGAAGAATTATTTGGACACAAGGTATGGGATAGTACTATTTATAGAGGAGATAGTTTCCGTAAAATCCATAAGAGCTAGTTTCTCCTCTAAGACTCCTATATATTCGAGGACGAATGTTCCAATGGGGGGAGGATGTTACACCCCGTACTTTCATGTTAGCATTCATCTTAATTAATTAAATATGATTCGAGAGTTGAAGGATTTATACAAATATAATCATAGGTTAAAACACGTTTTAAGGAAGTATCGTGAGGGTTGGAAGGTTTAGAAGCCAAACGAATCGAAGAAAATAAGTTTCGTCGAAAGTCGGCAAGTTGGGAATGTTATAACCCGTAATTTTGGGGTGATACTTGGGTTCTTAACATAATAGGAATGTGATGTTATGAGGTATTTGAATCTTATAATAGTCGTATGTTAAATTTCGAAGTCATGCAAGTTATGAGACAAAAGTTGTCGCAGGTTACGTTCATAATTTTACTGAAACTTTAGATCTAATGTCACTGTGCTTTTGTCTAAACGTACTTAAATTTACGGAGTGTTCCACCCACAAAATTTAATATCTACGAGTCTAGTTTATAACACATTAAACTATTTGTTAATATGATATCAGAGTAGAAAGATATTCGCATTTTTGCGAGACAGCACAAGCAGCTCCCTTTGGGACCCATAAAGTCGGTGAAGGGTTATCTTGTTATATAAAGTGGTGTCCTTCGTATCCAATCACATATTAGACCCAACTCAGACCTAAAACTCTATCTAGACCTCCTAAACATATCCTTAGGGTTTGGAACCCGAACTATTCGATAGTTCGCCTCTTTCTCTCTTCGTGGCTGATTCAGGAAGGCATAGCAGTGAAGTAAGCTCTGCAAATTGAGGATTTTTGCTTTATAAGTTATGTTATTCACCCCTCTACTTGAGTTATTTTTAGGCCAAAGCAAGCCTAGATGTTGAAGGCAAATATGTTAAACTTGAAGTTTGAGGTATTGTGCGTATGGGACTGTTTTGGAAGGCATTTTGTGGATGTTTTGAAATAGAAATCATATAGTACATATAAGTATGATGTTCTGAAAGTTGTAAGATAATGTATGGAATAAGAGTTGGATTCAATTTATGATTTGTTATTAGTAAAAATGAGTTTTTCACTCAATGTGATTGTTAAGATAATCGGAGAAACTCATATTGGATTATATTATTGTTGTTTCTATTGTTGTTGTTGTTGGGTTGTTGATGACCCTTAGTAGTATTTGAGATGTAGTAAAAATAGGGTAGCTTCTTCCCAATTTTTTGTAAGTTATACGACTAGCCAAATATGATGGTACAACATTATATGTTGATAAAAATATCATTTCACTTGTTGTAGATGCAAGAAGTTATGTTGAGCTTGGTTGAGGAATAAGGAATAGATCATACATGTATGTTAAGGCTCACCCCTTCCTGCCTTGATAGTGTTTGAATCTTATGTCTTCTTATGATCCTTGTTGACTCTCAGATAATTAATATAGACATAGTTACGTAACGATAATCGGAGGATAACAACCTTGAGTCACTCCGATCAGATCCATAAGGCTCTTCAGAGTCATTGCTTGCATTGCACTTATATATATATATATATATATATATATATATATATAGCCGGCCGGGTACGACACTTATATGCGCACACTGTTGCAGTTGGTTTTGACATTACTGAGTCCTATTAAGGCCAGGTACGACCGATTCCTCTTCGAGGCCGAGTACATTATGATATTACATGAGACATTATCGAGTCCTATTAAGGACGGGTACAACCGAGTTATCTTTGAGGCTGGGTACGTTATGTTATGACATGATTTTCCCCACATAGTGGCTTGATACTGTATTATATGGCCCCGTTGAGTGACTTGATTTTTACAGACATGCATATACATCCATGATTCTGACAGGGTATGCCCTCAGAGGCTTGTATGAGTTTTAGGTTGACTTCTATACTCTTCCTTCACATTGCATATTTTATATATGTGTGTTACCTGCCTTAAATATTTAGTACATATTTCGTACTAACAACCCCTTGCTAGGGTGCTGCATTTCATGCCCGCAGGTACAGATAGAGATTCAGATGATATCTCATAGTAAGTAACTCGACTCAGCTGAAGGTTGTCATGCTCCCTTCTTCCGGATCTGTTTAGTGAGTTGATAGGAATGGTGGTTGTATGTATATACATAGTTGGGTATGTCGGGGTCCTTCCCAACCATATGTTGTTTATGTACTCCTTAGAGGCTTGTAGACAAATGTTATGTGTATTTATGGTCATGGAGGCCTTGTAGGCCCGTATGTCTCATGTATATACGCTTATATATCATTTTGGGTCATCCTTTGTCGAGTTCTCTTTCATGTTTTCATCTAATTATCTCATGGCGGCCCTTTTTGGCCCATTTACACATGATAATATGGTTAAGGATACGTTATGTTGGTGCTCAGCAAGTAAGGTCCGGGAGCCCGTCACAACCCTCTGGTTTGGGCTGACATTTGTGATCTTTGAAAAAAGCCTCTTTAACTTTTCAAGCCTACCATTGCACATAGATTAACACTAGTTAACCCCATTTGAGCCTTTAACCTTTTCTTTGGCTATCACATTACAAACTCTTACCCCTTTTATGAAATATTTCCCTCTTTTGAACCTGTCCCTCCTTGAATGTTAAGAATGAGGTAAAATCCTAAGTTGGGGGTGTTGGTGTCAATTGAAAAATGGTGAAGATGTGTATTGTGTGTAGAAGAAAATCCTTCGAGATTGTCTCATGTGAAGCGTGTGGTTAAGTTAGAGCCAACATAGTTGAAACCAAAAGCTTCACATTATCCTAAGTACAAAACACTTAATCTTTAAACCAAAAGCAAAAACAAAAGAAAAGAAAAAAGAAAAAGTGGAGTCTTGAGCAAATTCGAGAGGAAGCACAACTAGAGGGTAGTTACGAAATTCAAGGTGGTTCAATGTTGGCAACTAGATGTCAATAAAGGCTATGCGGTTTAAAAAGAAGCAAATAACAAAAAGAAGGGAAAATGTGGGTAGTATTCAAGGAGGGCGTAGTCACTTGTATCCCAAAATTTTTAGCCTACCCCTTCCCAAGCCCACATTACAAGCTTTAAAAGTCCTTATGTGATCTCCAACCGAGTGTTCTTAAATTGGTGGCGAATTAAAATAAGGACAAGCTTATGGCATGATATTTATTAGCACTTAAACTTCTTTGTTGAGAGTGAGTAACTTTGTGCATATGTCCCTTGTGTTGTTGTGATTATAGTGATTTTGGGACTTTCTTTCTTATGACAACACATGGATTATGATGTATTGGTGATGTTAATAAATTCCAAATTGAGTCAAATGGGCATAGTTACTAGACTAGTGCTTTTGAGTCACTTCGTGGGGCTTGGTTGTTGTCACTTAATTATTTTGAAAATCCATTGCATTCTTGAGATTGTGTTTTTAAATGA
This sequence comes from Nicotiana tomentosiformis, assembly GCF_000390325.3. NCBI lineage: Eukaryota > Viridiplantae > Streptophyta > Magnoliopsida > Solanales > Solanaceae > Nicotiana > Nicotiana tomentosiformis. The sequence goes on from NC_090817.1 coordinate 46,275,791, forward strand.
GGGAGTTATTTGGTTGAAGTTCACATGCTTGTAGCCTCATTATTAGTACCAAACAAAATCATAATTATTGTACTTAATTGGAGAATCTGATTTAAAAATGATAGTGATGCTAATCGAGCTTTCAATGATAGAGTCTCATTGAGTTTTTGGTTTTTATTTGATTGAGGACAAGCAAAGATTTTAAGTTGGGGGTGTTGATAAGTGGTGATTTTATCATTTATTCGAGTCTCCTTTTCTTTGGTTTTTGGTTCATTTATTTATGAAGTGGGGTTCTTTATTGTGTTAAGCAAGCATTTTAGGTTTTTTGAAGATAATTTGGTATTGGAGTCAAAAGAGGGTTGAGTATGCAAAACGATAAGACAATTGGATGAAATGCCTTCAGTTGTTGCACCTGCAGCCCAGGCTTCGCATCTGTGGGGTCGCACATGCGACCAAGATGACCGCATTACAGAAAATGGATAGACTTAATGTCTTCACATATGTGGAGTGATACAGTCATATCTGCGGAATTAGGATGAACCAAGTCCTTTGCATCTGCAAGGACATCCAACGCACATGTGCCCCAGGACCTCTGCACCTATGTTCTTGAAAGCCGCATCTACATAGGCTTCCACGAACCTACGATGCAATTTTTTGTAGGTGCGAACGACGATCTTCAGCTCTAGGTAGATTTGCCATTTACCTTTATGGATCCCAAATCACATATACTCGACTTAGCTCACTTGGAAGAACATCTTTGGCAGAAACTACAAGTCTTGGAGAGCTAGGGTTCTACACCACACTTGGGGATTGAAGACTTGAAGTCTTTGGATGAGAAGTTCTTAATTTTTTACTCATTTCTTCAATTCCTTGTTATGTATTGAATATCTAAGTTTGTAGTATTTTATTCCAATACTTGAAACTTGTTTATGGAAATATTCATTGTTAAAGTTTGAATTAAAACTCTTGTTATGCTTATATATTGAATAATTTTTATTAATTATGAAGTGAGATGAATCTTTCTTTAATTGTTCTTGTTCTTTAATGTTTCCAAAGGGACTAGTTAACCTTATGACTCGCCCATTAACTTTTAATTAATCTTGGAAAAGGCAAACTCGGGGTTGGAAAAAATTAATTAACAAGATCTTGAGGCATTAACCCTCATTTTATAGATTCTACCTAGGGATACGATTAAACTACTTGTAATCACATTTGTGTATAGTTAATTCTTTTAATTGTTTTAGGGATAATTCAATTAGAAAATATTGTTAGTCTATGGAAGAAGCTAATATAGAATTGATATCCGAGACTAATTAATATAAACTCACTCATATTAGTAAAATCGTGAAATACATTGGATCTTTACTTGAGTTCTATTCCCCTTGTATCCATGCTTGTAGTTATTGATCTTTTTATTTGCTTTCTAGGTTAGTTTATGTTATACCCCGTACTTTCATGTTAGAATTCATCTTAACTGAATCAATATGAGCTGGAAATTTGAAGGACCTTTACAAAGATAATGATGGTTTAAAACAAGTTTTAAGGAAGTATCATGAGGGTTGGAAGGTTAAGAAGCTAATCAAATCGAAGAAAATAAGTTTCGTCGAAAGTCGGCAAGTTGAGAGTGTTAATAACCCATACTTGTGGGGTGAGACTCTGGTATTTTACTCATATGATAGTCTTGTGTTAAGTATTGACGTCAAGCGAGTTGTGAAACAAAAGTCGACGAAAGTCGTCACAAGTTACGTTCATATATTTTAATGAACGTTAGGTCAAATGTCACTGCTCTTTTATCTCAATGTATTTTGATTTATGGGTTGATCCGCCAACAAAATTAAATATCTACGAGTCTAGTTTCCAACGCATTAAACCGTTCGTCGATACGACATCATAGTAGAGAGATATTTACATTTTTGCACGACTGCGCAACCAGCTCCCTATGAACCCACTTAGGCAATTGAGATATCTTGCTGTATATGTGATGCCTACAGCCCGTTTTCACTCATTCCTTTTCACTATATTCAGACCCTAAACACCTAAAAACCTTCTCTAAAATTCTCTCATGATCCAAGACCCAAACAAAGGACAAACAACACAAATCAAATATCGGGAATCCCGTGGCACTAGTGAGTTTCTTGTTCTTCTTGTGGTTGCTGATTTTGGTGTGGTTCCAGATCGTATGGGGGTTGTTTTAAGTGGTTTAAGTTCTATAAAATACTCTCCCAAGTTTTTCACATCAAACCTAGGTGATTTTAAGTCTTCCAAAGTGATTCTAGTGTTGAGAAACCCAAACTGCTTGTAGTTTCGCTTCCTTGTGCTTGTGGCTGTGTTGGAAGGACACTTTGTGGTGAAGCAATCTCAATATGGAGTTGTTATATCTATATAAAGGTAAGTAACCTCTTACTCAACATATATTTGAGCTTATCCAAGTTGCGGTTAAGTCGTTGAAGCTAGAACTTGTGAGATATCTATCGAAAGGCTTGTTAGTAAATGTTGTTGATTGGTGGACCGTTTGGGAGGATTAAAATAATTATTATTGATGTTGTTTGGGCTGTTTAGTGATTGTTGTAACTTGTGGGAAGTCATATAAATAGGAGAGGTGATGCCCGTTTTATTGTAAAATAGGTTGAGGTTAATATATAATAGTTACGACGCTTAAACGATAACGATAGTATCATTTCTCTTATTGTAGACTAAGGATCCGTGACATTTGCATAGCTTGAGGTGGGGAAGTATATACAAGGTATGTGAAGCTATCTCTTTCTTTCTTTTGCATGACTCTGATTGTACGAAATGTAAATGAACAAGCTTCCAAAGATGCACCACTCTCAGAAGCTAGCAGTACTTACATTGTTTCTCTTCTTATGGAGTGGTTGATGTTGACGTTGCTTCTCTTGTTCTTATGTTATCAAATTTTATTGGTATTTCCTGATTCTTATAAGATTCATGATGAAGAGTAAGCTCTAATAATCTATACAAGGGTTACCGACCTTACGTCATCCCGAAAGGTTCAGAATATGATTCCCATGAGTCCAGCATGCATTATATATATGTACCTATTTTACTCTATCGAGTCGCGCTATAGTCGGCCGGGCATGGCACCTATTGTGAAACAACTGATCAGTTGGGTTTTACCGAGCTCCACATGGCCAAGTATGATTCTACCAAGCCTTATGATGGCCGGGTACATTTTTACCGAGTCCTCTTCGAGGCCGGGTACGATATGATGATGATGATGCCCACAGAGGTGTATGTTTTTAAAAATGTGTGTGTGTATATATATATATGTATCATGCATTTCAGTCAGTCTCCCTCAGAGTCACTCAGATGTTACAGGTTGTATCTTCTCTATCTCTCTTAACATTACTGTTCTTATTTTTGCTTTCCTGCCTTACATACTCAGTATTTTATTCATTCAAAACATCTATTTTATTTGTGGACGTTGCATGTCATGCTGCAGGTCTGGATAGATAGGTTGATGGTCCTCCCAGTAGGCTACCAGTTTAACATGAAGTGTTTGCACTCCACTTGTCTCGGAGTTGCCTTTTGAGTCAATATACTTATGTACATATGTTTATGGTTATGGCGGGGCCATGTCCCAACCTTATGTTGTTTATGTACTCTTTAGAGGCTTATAGACAGATGTCAGGTGTATAGATATTTTGTTCGGTCTTGTAGGCCCGTGTATCTCATGTATATCATTTTGGGGTTGTCCTATGTTGAGTATTCCCTTTTGTTTTATTCTGGTTATCTCATGACGACCTTTCTGGACCATTTATGCATGATAGTATGGTTAAGGATAAGTTACGTTGGTTCTCGGCAATTAAGGCCTGGGTGCTCATTGCAGCCCTCCAATTTGGGTCGTAACAAAGATGGTATCAGAGCAGGTCTATCCAAGGAATGTCTACAAGCCATGCCTATTAGATTCTTGTTTATGGGTGTGTTGCGTGCCATACTTATAAACAGGAGGTTGCGAGACATGTAGGATGGTTACCTTCCCTTCATATTCTAGATCGTGTTAAAGAGCTGAGTTGTAGGGAATCGAGTCTAACGTATGTGTTGATGTATGTTGTACAACGATGTCATTACTAAGAAGAGTTGTAGTTAGTCGTGACATTAAGGAAGGATTGTGAGGGGGTATGAGACGTATGCCCTCTATTGAGAGAGATCCGTCTGAGGACCAGGGTAAGTCACTCCTTCATATAGCCCCGGTTCAACTAGTACTAGAGGAGCTGATGGAGGCTCCAACATCATTAGCTCTGCAAGTTCGACCACCGGCTTCGTCTGATCGGCATATGAAAAAAGCAGTAAAGGTATTGACATTGTTGGTAACCTCTCAATATTGGTGTCACTTGAGTCCCTGATAGTAACAAAGCCCTTGAAAGGTCAGGAAATTCACAATCTAAGGAGTTCAGAGAGTGAGAGCCGTATATATTTCAAGAGACGATTCTAATGAAGCTATGGGATGGACTAAGAGGGCCAAAAACGTTGACGATTACAAAGGATTACTGAGTGGTGGTAGGTAGCAGCAGACTAGGTTAGTATAGGTAGAGTAGAGTTGCCCCGACCATTGTGTCATCAGTGCAGTCGGCACATGCCGGCCAATGTCATGTAGGAACGAGTGTTTGTTTTTGGTGTGAAAGTAAGAGCCACAAAATACGGGCATGTCCAGCGCTTAAGCATAAAGACCAAGATAGGAGTGGAGATAGAGCATCGGGCTCTAGAAGTTACTTTTTGAGTAGAGATACACATCCCAATTTTCTTCTATACTGTTCATGTTGACTAGTAGAATGTTACCTGACAGTGCGGTGAAGCTCAGATTGATAGTTTTCGACCCTTATGGATAAATCATTGTATATGCCAATGTAGTAAAGATAGACAATAAGTGCAGCATGCGAAAGATATCATCGGGGAGGTTCTACAGCTTATGGGGTTATCAGATAAGTAAAGTAATATCAGACGACCAAAGAAAACGGTCACTTAGAGTAGGGAAAGTCGAGAATCAAAGATGTTTTGTTGAAATTACGTCGAAGGAGACGAGAAGTGGAATGTTGTGAAAGCTTTTATGAAACCAAATCAAGCAATATGAGTGAATAGGGAAGACTATTAAGATACATAAGTTAAAGCATAGAAGTACAATAAGTTTCATAGGAAAGTGAGTTGTGAGGTTATAAAGCAGTATGGGCCCCGTTTTCATTAAAGGTGGATCAACAATTTTAACAGGGATTATCAGAAGGTCAATTTAACCATACAGATGCGAGGTGTCGATATCAGAGGGTGACTTAGGATGAACTAGAACTAAGGTACCGATTAGAGATTCAAAGGATTCTCACACTAGTGATAGAATGAGTGAATGAGTAGAAGAAGGAAGAGGATTAGTGGGAAAAGAATCCTGAAAGAAATTTATACATATCTCCTTGTCAAGCCACATGAACTAAATTTAAACTCGTCGAAAGAAGGCATGCCAAAAAGAACACATGACTCACTATGTATATCCCCCTATAAATTGTCTCAGGGGATAAAAGGTTACCCATAGGTCAATCGTAAGCTACTAGGAATACGGACCTACGGAAGGCAGAAAGATGAGTAGGACTTCAAGCGTGAAACATTGAACTATTTTCCTAAGGGGGAAAGACAAGGTGGTAACGCACTAAGTCAAGAGCATGTTTGTTTAACAATGAAAAGATAGGAGGATTGGGACAGAAAGGAGTATAAGCGAATTTAAAATAATACAGACGATATGGAAAAGAGACGATATTGGTTTATAAATAGACGACAAGCATATTCAAACACTTTATACATGGGAATGTTAACCTGAAGAATATGTTAAAGTTGGAAGATATGACTCCAAACAAAATTACTAAAATTGAAATGAGAAGGAAGAACAAGGGAGGGATAGTCGAGATGACAGCAAGAACAAGGGAGTTAGTACGATATTTCAAGGAATACCCTAAAGAAGAGAAACCATCAAAGTCGACATCAAGGATAAGACTAGGATAGACAATAACAAAAGGACGAAGTAGAAAGAAGCAGTATGAAGGTAAGCCGTTTCACAACATCAGTTTCTTCTATAAATTGAAACCTAACCAACGAAGAAATATGTCAAATGTATACGGTAACAAGAAGATGGAAATCAATAGATGAGGTCTAGAACTATATTTACATGGGATTCAGAATATGTGGGAATTAGATCAAAGTTGCAAATAAGGGATATCATAATATAAGCCAAATAAGAAACCGTTGACAACTAGGGGCAGTGAGAAAAATAAGGAGGTATGGAGAACCATAATGGTATACATGTTTCATATAAGACGGCTTAGAACTAGAATAAAAAGAGTGGAACTAAGATTATAAATGATGCGTTCAGTCATAAGTCACGGGTGGTTTGATAATAAGCAAGCCTAAAAGGAAAAGGGTTCACTAGAGGTCTTCACCAATTAACGGGTTAGGAATACGCTTGGCAGACTCAGTAATAAAGGTATAATGGCCTGGAATATGGCAGAGTCATCTCTTATAGATAGGGAAGATTCCCGTTTAACGGAAAGTTAAAAGGGGTATTCGGCAAGAAGAAACTACAGCTTTTGATTCTATTGAATAAGGGAAATTTACCAAAGGTTATGTAAAACATAAGGGTGCAAAAGGTGGATCGGGTACATAATGTTTCCGCCTCGATTACATTTAATACATGTGTTTATTATAGATAACTTCTAAAAGTCCTCTCAAGAAACTTGGGTACGTAAGATAATTCTAGCAAGTAAAGCGTACAATTCAGATGCTCAAAGACACGTCACAAGCTAAGATGCCAAATTTTACGGAAAGATAGGATAATCAATTACCGACTATTAAGTGGCGCACAACAATAACTATAGTAGTATCTATACATGTGGGAGGATCATAAGGATACATTTTAAACTACAAATAGTAACTCCTTATAAAGCATGACGTAGAAGGAAATGTAGATTTCCCATAAGACAGTTTGAAAGATAAAAGTGTTCGACCTGATTTAATGCATCAAGTTATAGAAAAGTCAGCCTCTGTCGCGACCCAAAATTCAACTAGTCGTGATGACACCTAACTCAACCCGCTAGGTAAGCCAATCAAATATAAATTACAATATAATAATAATGATAAGAGTTAAAAATGAAATAACTAGATTTTATACAACTCTCCAAGGACTAGTAGTACTAATCATGAGCTTATAAGACTTAGAGTTTACAAAGCTGATATAAATAAATACATCATCTGTTTGAAATTAACATAAATAGATTTTTATAAATCTAAAGCTACCATGAACAAGAGGCAGAAACAACCGGAATGCAAGTACATCTTTAATGCCAGCTTCCGCCATACACAGCAACATCAGCTCCAAAATCAGCACGCGAGGTGCAGAAGTGTAGTGTGAGTACAACCAACCCCATATACTCAATAAGTAACAAACATAACCTTAGGCTAAAAGCAGTGATTAGCTTGGACAACGGCCAAAGTCCAACACCAATAGCCAACAACAAATCATAACAATATAATAAAAGTAGTACAAGAAACAACTCAAAGATGTGATGCTCAGCTGGTTCACAGTTACGGAAAAATAGGATGCTTTTCAAGTATAACAGTAAAACCAAAATCTTTCACCGAAATCACCAAAATATAAGTAAGTCAGAAATCTATGATTTTTCCCAAAACTTTCAACAACAGATAAGATTCTTAAATCTCAGATAGCATGAGGAAAGTACATCTCTATGCCTACATGTCAATGTGCATGCAAAGTCATAAATGTCACAAAATCGTGTAACATGAGGAAATGCATCTTTATGCCTATATGTCAAATATGCATGTCAAATGCAATGCATCACAGTGATGAACTCATGTACTCACACTCTCAGAGTACTCAATATCACTGTCTTACACTCCCACTCATCACGCTCAATCACTCAGCACACTTAGTCACTCAGCATTGTATGGTACCTACTGCGGCGCGCAGCCCGATACCATCATAAATCAATAAATATTGCGCTCACTGCTGGTATGTCACACTCCGGAGGGGCAGATCCTACATAAGCGCCAATATAAGCCATCATGGCCTGCTGCGACGTGCAGCCCGATCCCATCAATAATATATATAAAACCCATAGGGCCTGCTACGACGTGCAGTGTCACGACCCAAACTGGTGGGCCGCGACGGGCACCCAGTGCCTTACTCAACCGAGTACCAACGTACCATATCTTTCATATCGTACTATCATTGGCAAATGGGCCAAACGGGCCATCATGGGCTAACCAGAATAAACATAGAACGACCCAACCTAATATAGAAACTAACATACGTCACATACGGACCTATAAGGCCAACATGATCATTTATAAACTCAAAACATAGGCCGACAACGCAATACAAGTATACGTACATGACATCTGTCTACAAGCCTCTAAGAATACATAATTGTCATAAAGGTCGGGACAGAGCCCCGCCATACCAAATAATACACATCTAAATCATACTGACCAAACAAGAAACTCCGAAGCAAATGGAGTGCACCAACATCTTCCGCTGAGCTGATCGCCTACTTGGAGGACTCTCGACCTGTCTATCGAGACATGCGGGCATGAAACGCAGCATCCCCGGGCTAAAGGGATGTCAGTACAAATAATGTACCGAGTATGTAAGGAATGAAAATCAATAAATAATAGACATGAGAGAAACATGGAGTAAAAGACTCGACATGTACGTCTGCATAGCTCTGTGAATTATTTCATTTTTATAACGTCATGCATATGCGTATAAATGTCATACCATGCATAGGTATATGTGTTCATAACATCATCAAGCCTCTGAGGGCATCCCATCATATCATTTCGGCCACTATGGGAAAATCATCAACGTATACCAGTTGATCAGGTGGTGGTGCGTATATAACGCCGTAGCCTTTTCCCATATCCCATATACATATACATATATATACGCGTATATAACGACATTTTGTCATGGGTCAATGTACATGTATAAATGCATAAAATGCATAAGAAATACGTTAAGAAGATTTTCTCGGAATGTCATAAAAATAATATGCATGTCGGATAAATTTTATCAAATACGTATTTTTCTGAGACCCATGAATAGAAGATATAATAATAATTCACATGGGGAATCAATAATATAGACACCCCTAATATTTCTATGAATAGAGTAATTTATGGAAATTGTGCATTTGCTTGTTTTGTTTGTATCGTATTGATCATGCCAAAAAGAAAGAAGGGATAGCCTTAACATACCTGGAGTAGGGAAAAATCCGTGTGATATTATTTTGAGAAGAATTGCACTGTACTCCCTTAGATTCGCAAAATCTCACGCTATATAGTAAAAATGGTCTTTGTACGAAATGTTTTGAAGCAATAAGTTGCTAATTTTTCTAAGAAGTTTAGTATGAACCTAAGTAACTTACGTTACTATCAAGTATCATCTTGGAGGAAACCTTCTTCCTGAAACTTTTCATTAATTTCAGAGACACCAAAATGAATCGAAAATGGGTTTTAAGTCTTTTTGGAATGAAATGTTGTTTTGTATCCCAATTCCTAGAAATGAAGTGTCTTGCCATTATCATTTAGGTTGCCACCTTTCCATTCCATTGTAAGAGTCATGAACATGGACAAGGCCTTGCTGCCACGTGGGGGTGGGGTAGGAAAATTTTAATCTTATCCTATAATCAATTAATTAATTAGGTAATATCCCGCTATCCGGTAATTAACCAATTACCCACATAATTAAGAATTATCTCAAATTACTTAAAATTCTACTTATTTTTAATACATGTTATACACCTTACTATCATGTCCATGTGGTACCTTGTATGGTTCTAGTCCATAAATACCATGTATTTTAGCTCGGGCCATATTTTATCCCAAAATGACAAATTTCGACGAAACTCATTTTCTTCGATTTGCTTACCCTCTCACCTTCACGAATTTACTTATCCCTTGTTTGAAATAGTATAATACTTGTAATCTCAAAATAATCTCATTCCCGAGCTTGCATCAATTTACTTATGGCGTACTTTCACGTACGAAAACATGGAGTGTAACATCATTCCCTCCTTTGGAACATTCGTCCTCGAATGTTGATTGATGAATTTATCATTCTCTTAACCCATAGCTCTTGCGAATACTTTAATACTCTTCTTGCCATTTAGGCAATTGTTCTTTGAATAAATCCAAAGGCCATGGCATCCCCCCCCCTCCCCCCCTTAAGGCCTCTTTCTCACACCACGAATCGTGGTCGGAATCCTTCCAATCTTGTAACTGTTGCTACCTTTTTATCATGCAGCTTGTACGCATGACATTGTAAGTGAGCCTATGCGACTCTTTTCTCCTTTTTCCTCCAGTCTTAAGCCAATCTATTGGCCTCACTTTGTAAGAATATACAGAGCTTGATAAGATGTCTCTCTGGGTATCTATAGGTATACTGAAGTTCTTTGCTCGATACTTTGTTGAACTTACGAATATTGCTATATCTTATTTCATAGACCCAATTATCCATTCGTATGACTTTACTGCATCTAGGTAGGTCATACTATACCATAACTCTTACTTCGATTTGACGTTACTGAGGTCTGCTACCAAACTCCAGGTTACGTTCATTTCTTATCCCATATGTAAAAATCTAAGTCCTTTAATGCTTCCTCATTACTGTTTATCTTAAGAATGATGACCTAATCTCATCTTATACTTTGTGACTTTTGTCCATCCATTATTGATTCGCCTTAATATTGATCTACAATATACCACTGATAACTTAAAACTTCTTACGTAATACCTTGCCACTAGGGCTTACGTTGCATCGAGGAATGTTTGAAGTGACTTTCCTGATCCACCTGGGGGCGATACGATACAATACTTCCATAATCGTATTTCATAGAATCTTAATGTGATTCTCCTTGCGTAGGTATTTTAATCCTGTACAATTCATTAAATCATTACTCAATCGAAAACCAAAAGTCATCCTTTATTTATCGCGATTATACCCTCATTTTACTACCAGGACAGCATTCTATCTCTCTTAAATACTATTAGTTTTAGACTCCTTTGAGTTCATTCAGGCTATACTGAGCTTTCTTAACTTAGAGAAACCATTAGCTCTCTTGTTTTCATGGGCTTAATCCTGAGGACTCATCCATTTCTCGTCACCTTCTCACTCGCCCTTTCTTATCCTTATTCCTGTCATAAAAACCTTGTCTCTTTACTATACTTTAGCTTGTGACCTATACGTATCCATTTATACTACTCGCAACCTTCCTTCAACTTGCTTGCACCATAAATTTCCTTATGTTATTCTGGAACATCAAGCGAGACATCACATCGTCTCTAACTCTTATTTACTCTCTTGACTAGGTATCTCGGTACCTAGAAACCATAGGCTGGAAGATATGCCATCAATGACACTACTATCATTCCTGGATATTCAATCCTAATGCTTCTAGTCCTTTATCTAAAGTATGGATTGTTCGCAACCTTCTACATTTGAGTATCTCGTATGTTGTTCACTTTTTCCTTACTTACCTTAAAATCTCGCATCATATCTTCTATCTCTTTCATGACCTCGCTTTCACACAGGTATAATTCACGTCCATAACTTGAAGCTCTATTATAATACTTGCACCTCTGGTGCATACACAATCTAGTGGGAGCTTCATACTAACTTTTTATGAGGCTGGTACCCTTCTAACTGGCTTTATCGTAGAGCCATTATAGAATACGGTTATTGTAACATCTCTCTTGTACCTCTGATATTAAGAGTAATTCTACAATGTTCTCAATCATGATGTCTAAAATTTTCTGGGTCCAATAATTAGTCTCCTGATTCATTTGGTTGATGTAACTCTTTAGTTTCCTCTTCCTTATGATCAGCCTTCATGTAGGCTTGAGCTATCTTTCGATCTGCGGCTCCTGGTATTAGTTATTACTTTAGCCTTCCATGGGTGCTATAGAATATTCATTATGCAATCTTCTAACCATTCAATCCTTTATTTATACTCCGGGCTCAATTCTTTCTTTTAACTTATACCGGAGTCTTCTACGGCTTGTATGATTGTCAACATATATGCTTCATGGATAATACTCCGAAATCTTAAGTGCATTCATAACGTAACTCACTTTGGATCACTGATCGAATAATTCCTTTCGTTCCTTCTCAACTTTCTTTAAATGTAAGCAATTACTTTTCCTGGTCATTTTGCCTCTTGTTGCATGTATACTTAGCTTACCTTAGTTCCTGCGCATGCCGAAATTTTCATGCAATTCATATGATCTCGAACATTACTTTTGATTTTTCTTCCCGTTCCTTAGCCACGGTAGGTGCCACTTTCTCATGGAGTGCATACAATGTTGTAGTGAGATTGTTTTTACATAACCATTTCCTCTTTAGGTCATTGTACTTAGGTTGAAGCCTTCTTCCTTATTGCCCCAACTAGTCTTTCGTTGTAGACCTTCTGACTCTTGTAAAGATGCGAGCTTATTACATCGTATACTTGACGGAATTTTTGATGTTATTCCTCGCCTATAATTATCCGTAGATACTTATTCCCATGCCCTTGTTCTTGTAGGGTTGCTCCTGAACTAAAGTTTTGACTGTCTTCCCAGCGAGACTATTTTTTATTTCCATAACATTCATACGGTACCTTTAACTACCCCAACTCTTATCTGAATATTTCTCAAGGGTCACGATGCCGTATCTGTGAGACTGAATTCCCAATGTTGGGGTTCACTATGTACGTCTTACACAATCTCTTGATTTGTCTGTGACCTCTTGTCTATCCATAACTAGACTCTTCCTGAATCAACTACTAATTGCTCGTTGGTCCATTTTCATATCTATATTCCGTGTAATCCCTCGTGGGTTATTTCCTTTGTCTTAACTTACGTCTTGCACTGGCTCCTTATTTATTAATAACATCTCAGGTAGGAACCCTTACTTCCTTATCTTGACATCGTGTTTGCATAATGTTTTGGAATCGTAGCATATCTGTAGGATTTGAATCAGTGCAATATCATTCCTTTTCTTATTTCTTTGCATTCTTTTACCATTTCATAGTTACTAGAACCGCTTAATTCTGACTTAATGACATATCACTCCATATTCCCCCTTTTGGGGAGCACTAAGATTTAGTGTTACGATGATCTACGTATAGCTGGTTTACCTTCTCATCTTTGGCATCTTTTCACATCATCGATGATCCTTACTCGCCTCGCGAAAATCCTTCTGTACCAAGGATAACGAAATTCCTCACTCGCAAGGGTGACACTTAGTGTAACTGGCACATAAAGTCTCTTAAGCTTAACTTTACTCACCTTGCTTGCTTTAGGGAAGCGTCTTCCTAAATGACCTTTAAAGGGTATTCTTTTGTCGTCTATTCTATTATCGCTGGGACCCAATCTCTGAAATTCTCATGATGCCGACTATTACTCAGTCCCCAGTTCATGCTTAGTTTATCTTGTTCATTAGTCCATGCCGATTTCTATTACTCTAGAATCTAACTTTTTCCTTCTAGTAATCATGTTAGTGTCACAAATTTATTTCTCGAAATGAGGATGTGACGTTATGACCTATACTCTTTTGTTGCCTCAAGGCTGTCACCTCTCGTATTTTCCTTCCCCTGACTATTGACTCTATAATACTGCCATTTTTGTTTTGATCTACCGTTGTCATCCATGTTGACATCTTACTCATAATGCTTCATTAACTCTCTTCTTATTTCCCTGCTAACATCTCTGTCTATCACCTTATTCTGAAAACTTCAACAAGACATTCTCTTGCTTTTAGCTCCCCTTGCTCTATCTACTGGCTCTTCGAGTTGCCTAACATTATATCTCTACTAGGGACGGGAGCCATACTAAGATAATATTTATCCTTTTTAGGCTTTCAGTGCTTATCTTTGTAGTACTCATATCTAGATATACTATTTTAGGGTGCACCATCGAGGTGTCTCACCAGGAGATCCATTACCATGTTTGCACTATCCTTCGGAAATGTCAACCAACTCTACCAATCCATCCACTATTTTGGGTTACTCTATCCCCAGTCAGATCCTGATAACTCGTCCTTCTCTTAAACTATGTCTGTTAGCTCCCATAGGGCATAACTAAGATCGGTGTGGCCGATTGTACATACATCAGTCACTATTGAAGGTAACCCAAAATGCTTATATCTCCCTCCCTGAATGGTAAATAATGATAATTTTTATTAACTGGGTACCTCGTACCCTTCTTCATCTTGCTTCTTTTACTTCTTTAAACTTGTATTTATCTTCTGAATCTCTCATTGTCTTTCACCATAAAGGTGGATAAATATTCTTGCCTTAAGGTTCCTTATCAAGAGGCTTACAGGTCTTAGTATACACATGATCTGCTGAATACCTCATATTTATCCATCATAAGCATGATGCAAAAATTGAGTTCCTCTGACTCATCTCTTCCACAACTATATCTCTTGCCAACCGTCTTTCTAGATCTAGGTATCGTTGTATTACGAATAAGATAGAGTTTAGAAAATTGAGTTCTTACAACTGAGTTGTACCACACGATCTAGAGTAAGAAGAAAGAGTGACAGTCCTAAATGCCCTGTAGCCTCCTGCTTATAAGTGTGGTGCACGACACACCCATAAACAAGACTCTACTAGACACGGCTTGTTGACTCCCTAGGACAGAACTGCTCTGATACCACTTTTGTCACAACCCAAACCGATGGGCCGCGACGGGCACCCGGTGCCTTACTCAACCGAGTACCAACATACCGCATCTTTCATATCGTACTATCATTGGCAAATGGGCCATCATGGGCTAACCAGAATAAATATAGCATGACCCAACCTGATATAGAAACTTACATACGTGACATACGGGACTATAAGGCCAATATGATCATTTGTAAACTCAAAACATAGGCCGACAAGGCCATACAAGTATCCGTACATGACATATGTCTACAAGCCTCTAAGAGTACATAATTGTCATAAAGGTCGGGACAGAGCCCAGCCATACCAAACAATACACATCTAAATCATACTGACCAAACAAGCAACTCCGAAGTAAATGGAGTGCACCAACATCTTCCGCTGAGCTGATCGCCTACTTAGAGGACTCTCGACCTGTCTATCGAGACATGCGGGCATGAAACACAGCGTCCCCGGGCAAAAGGGACGTCAGTACATTTGCTCATTTCGTTTGTATCGTATTGATCATGCCAAAAAGAAAGAAGGGATAGCCTTAACATACCTGGAGTAGGAAAAAATCCGTGTGATATTATTTTGAGAAGAATTGCACCGTACTCCCTTAGAATCGCAAAATCTCACGCTATATAGTAAAAATGGTCTCTGTACGAAATGTTTTGAAGCAATACGTTGCTAATTTTTCTAAGAAGTTTAGTATGAACCTAAGTAACTTATGTTACTATCAAGTATCATCTTGGAGGAAACCATCTTGCTGAACCTTTTCATTAATTTCAGAGACACCAAAACGAATCAAAAATGCGTTTTAAGTCTTTTTGTAATGAAATGTTGTTTTGTATCCCAATTCCTAGAAATGAAGTGTCTTGCCATTATCATTTAGGTTGCCACCTTTCCATTCCATTGTAAGAGTCATGAATATGGACAAGGCCTTGCTACCACGTGGGGGTGGGGTAGGGAAATTTTAATCTTATCCTATAATCAATTAATTAATTAGGTAATATCCCGCTATCCGGTAATTAACCAATTACCCGCATAATTAATAATTATCTCAAATTACTTAAAATTCTACTTATTTTTAATACACGTTATACACCTTACTATCATGGCCATGTGGTACCTTGTATGGTTCTAGTCCATAAATACCAGGTATTTTAGCTCGGGTCGTATTTTATCCTTAAATGACAAATTTCGACGAAACTCATTTTCTTCGATTTGCTTACCCTCTCACCTTCACGAATTTACTTATCCCTTGTTTGAAATAGCATAATGCTTGTAATCTCAAAATAATCTCATTCCCGAGCTTGCATCAATTTACTTATGGTGTACTTTCACGTACGAAAATATGGGGTGTAACATGCAGCCCGATCCATCTAATAATAATACATATAAAGCCAATGTGGGATGCTGCGGCGTGCAACCTGATCCCATCAATAATATATATAAAGCCCATAGGGCCTGCTGCGACGTGTAGCCCGATCTCCTCAATATTACTCATAATCCGGCACGCAGGCCCCAACTCAGTCATCAATCTCTCTAGTCTCTCGGACTCACAAATCTCATGCCAATCAGCCCAACAATGATAACATGATGTGACAATAAATGATAACAGAGACTGAGGTATGATATGCAAATGAATGAATATGATTGAGTATGTAAATGCAATTTAAGCAAAGAACTCAATAGCAGAAATGACCTTAGTGGGTCCCAACATGATAAGCATATAGCCTAAACATGGTTTCTAACATGGATCCCAACTCAATTACGCTAGCACGTAGAAATTTCATGGATACAAATAAGATTAGGTAACTACATAGTACCACAGAGTAAACCGAGTCATAATTCACACGGTGCATGCCCATATGCCCGTCACCTAGCATGTGCGTCACCTCAACACCAAACACACAAAACGTATATTCAGGGGTTTATACCCTCAGCACCAAGTTTAGAACTGTTACTAACCTCGAACAAGCCAAATCCAATACCGAGCAAGCCAAACAATACGCTAGAAATGCCATCTCGCATGTACCGACCTCCGAACAGCTCAAAACTAGCCAAAAGCAACTTAAGAACATCAAATAATGCCAAAGGAAGTAAACCCAATCGATAAAGGTCAAATCTTTAATCAAACGCCCAAAGTCAACCAAAAAGTCAAACCCGGGCCCGCACATCGGAATTTGATGAAACTCATAAAAATCTAACAACCCATTCAATTACAAGTCCAACCATACTAGTTTCACTCAAATACGACTCTGAATCGATGTTCAAAACTAAAAAATTCACTTTATGAAATTTTAGACAAAAACACCCAAATTTCACTTTGAAATCATCAATCAAATGCTAAAAACGAAGATGGATTCATGAAATATAACCAAAATCGAGTATAGAACACTAACCCCAATTCATGTGGTGAAAATTGCCTCCAAAATCTCCCCGAGCTCCCCAACTCAAAAATATGAGTAAATGAACAAATCCTCGATATTATATGTTTCTGCCCAGTTATTCTGCCTCTTTTATCATGCCAAACAATCCCGAAACCTGATTTTAATACCTCCAATGGATTTCTCGTAAAATTTCAGTCATGTTAGGCTTTTGAATCACTCCATTTGACCTTATAATGAAGGAGATATGTTGGTTTCAATATTTGAAAATAGTGCAGATTTTTAAATACGAATTTAGTGGCAATTGCATAATTAATCTGAAAAAATCTAGCAACCCAATTCTTAGTAAAATGACCATAAATTCCTCATACGATGTCGAAACTTGATGATTCTAGTTTCTATGGTTCCAAAATTATGATACGGATCTAATGCTTCAATCAAAACAGAAATTGAAGCTCATTTACTTAATGTGATACCATTTATGCTTGAAGAAACAACGTTGAAACATAAAAAACGAGCGCAACACAACCCAAACCTATCTGAAACTCACTTGATCCCCTCGGAACCCCGTCCGAACATACCAACAAGTCCCATAACATAACACGGACTTACTCGATGCCTCAAATCACGTATAACAATATCAAAACCATGAATCACACCTCAAATCAAACTTAATGAACTTTGAATCTTTCAACTCCCAAAACGCGTGCCGAATCTTATTTAATCAACTCGGAATGAACTCAAATTTTGCACACAAGTCCCAAATGACATAATGAAGCTATTACAATTCCCAGAACCACAATCCGTACCCGATATCATCAAGGTCAACTCCGGGTCAAACTTATGAACATTCCAAACCTTCAAATTTCCAACTTTCGCCAAATAGTGCCGATACCTTCTAGAAATATCCAAATGCAAATCCGGGGATAAGCCCAAGTCCAAAATCACCATTCGGACCTAACGAAACCATCAAAACTCCGATCTGAGGTCAAGTTCTAAAAAATCAAACTTGGTCAACTCTTCCAACTTAAAGCTTATCATTCTTCCAAATAACCTAAAAACCAAAACCGACGATTCACACAAGTCATAATACATCATACGATGCTGCTCAAGACTTCAAATAGCTGAACAGAATACAAATGCTCAAAACATACGTTCGTCCTCGAACGTGCCAAGAGTCGTTCCAAAGCCATCAAGTCGTCGTGTAACCTTACCATGCACATACCTGGGGGTGATCCCATGTCACCCCAATCCATGTAAGCCTGACAACACATCATAACTGAAGATCATTACTTTAACCTTGGTTCGTAAGCCTTAGAAGCCAATTTCCAATATCTGGAATTCCTTATAAAACCCGAATCTCACATCAACACACTGTATGAGCTTGAACAGGCTGTATCAAGCCATAATCATAACCTAAGATATAATCACATGATATACCACACAACTCTCATACTCGTATCAATAATTCCCGATCACAGTAGCTGCTCAAAACAAACCTGATACCGGTAGTAAACCTCATATCAAATAAAACCTCGTTCAAAACCTTCATACACTGCCGATGATGAAAGAAACACATAAAACCTCATAACCACTCATCAGATCGACAAGTCATGGAGCTCTCTCACTCATCCGACTAGAACCAAAGCCAAATTCTTATCCGACTTCCAATATTATTTTTTCAAACATACCATAATCAAATCTGATAGTATCCATTCTAGGTCCAATGACCTTATCTCATCAAACACAACTATTCTATCGATATGCCACACCAATATAGCCTAAAGTCACAACCGTGCAATCTATGCACCAACAAGCAACAATTCAAATATACTCAAACATAGAAAATGACTCAAATGAGAGAACCATCCCACAAGGTCAACAAATGCCACCACAAAAGCAATGCTACGAATCCATCACACATAGTAGAACCAAGACACACGAATCTCTCACAAAAGGATCATAACCCAGCTACAATTCGTGACCCCATTCAAATACTGGTCCATATGAAATACCTCAAGCCACAATGCTCAAAATCAACAACCACGCACAATTTGATATCAAGTACACGAAGTGCATGACCATAACCATGGAGAAGAAAATAACACAATATAGCACAACCTGGAAAGACTATAACTAAGGCGCAATCAACCATTCCACACCTCAATCACCATCTCGCTCGAATTTTGCTATAAGGCCCAAGTAGAACCGCACCATGTGTTCATATAACCAACGAATCACAATTCCTTGTAGCATGGAAGAGTAACACTTAGAACATATCATATACGAATAAAATCAATTCTAACTGAATGGCATAGCCCTCAACAATAGCAGTACGGAGTCAATAAATCCGACCCAGTGTAGAATACACATCCTCATTGGGCCTACCAATGGGCCTCCAAATCAATGTCCTCCCTGAATGGACAAATAGCCTTCCACAATTAAACAACGACCTAACCATAACACATAGCACCATCTGTCTAACTTTGGCCAAATCTTCACAATTCGCAACTCCGAAACAATATGCTTCTGAGAACTCCCAGTCTCCAAATCTACAGAGCACATGAATCACCATAGTCGATCCCAACTCCACCACTCGAACGACTAACACATCTCTCATACATAATCATCCCATGAGAAATACTTTTATTATTCCCCCCGCACCACATGGAAAAAATCTTAATATCATCTGTCGATCAACCAGACGAGTACCGCAATACCTATGAAGCATTTGAAGTCAGAACACAGTGCGCCTTCTGAAATACGCACCCTTCTCAGGCAATACCAAGTAGTTATAGAATTCATCTAAACATTGGAAACCGTGCATGTTTTCTAAGAATTCACGACTTTCCCTCCAACACTGAACCACCACCTTGTACATGCAAATATCAATCTCACATGACGCACCGCATCTATCATGCCATCATGTGAAAAGTATGATAATATCAGTATCAACTCCGAGTCACAAGCAGAATACATACCCGATCAGTCAGAAAACTTCCACTTGATCCCATCCAAGAGAAAATTACAACACGCAACATACCCCTCATACTTGTAAATAATATCCATCTCAAATTGTGGCAGAAATTATCGAGAACACTTCGAAACCCATTTGCACATAACCAACCCATTAGAACCAAATCCCTCTAACTCAACCAAACCACGCATATCTCCAAACCCAAGGGTATTGCCACAAAACACCTGTAGAGACTCACCACATCATAAGTACCCAAAGAACCGATCATATCCATTACCGTGTTGATCCAACCTACTACCAAACTGTCTTATTTCTCCGAGTTCCTTCCGAATTACCCTCAAGTTGACACTTCTCCTTGCCAGTAGACTACGATCCTTACCCAAAGCTCACCACAAGAGATCCTAGCATAAAACCACACCGCCTTATGGCCCATAAGCCGTTGTATTCCCTCTTAAGCACCCCAAAAGTTCCACAACCGAGACACCCACTCTGAAGAGACCTTCTGTGAATCTAAAGTCGTTTCCTTCACCTTCCTGATACTAAAATGTAGAATCCATAATGATATAGAAATACAGTCTCAACACCATCTAATGTAAATCTTAGATTCTAGCCATATACAAATCCGAAAAATTCTCAATTGCTACATATCAATCTTGAATCCATTAGAACCTTCTCTAGAGTCATCCACTCTACCCAAATCTCAATTGCACCGCACAAGCAGACCAAATGGCTTGTGCCCCATTAGCACAACAACACCCAAGAAAGTATCCCCGTCTTAACGCAACCGAGTAAATCCCTACTCTATGCGCACTACATCCGTCACAAATAACAGCTCAAATCATCCCACGATTTCCATATACCCATAAAGTGTAATATAACCCATATCCAGAAATTCCCTTACTCGAGTCATCTTTGATATCAACCTCTGCAAGTTAGAACTGATCCACAAGTATGCCTTAAACCAAAACTAAAATTTAACACATAACCATGCAATCAAATCATCGATAGCAGGCTCCCCCACTTGGCTCAAATCCAAAGATCAAAACATTCGATAACTCACAAATACCCAAACTCTATTACTGTCATAATACCGCACTGAGATTCAACTAAATTCTTCACAAGCTCATGCAACACCAACCATAAAATACCTCAAATCATCCGCTAAGCTCGCATTCATCCTCGTGACAATCAGGTCAACCTCCTTAAGCGATCCAAACCAAATCGCAACACACATAACCCACTGGTAGCAAGAAACTCTCCACACAACCATCGTAAGGGTCACATATCCATAGATTACCTCGCAGGTGATAACCCACCTGCTTAGCCTCAAACTGACATCTCTCTATACCCTTTCACAGCCACAACTACTACATAATCACTTAATCTTCCTGAGTCTGAACTCATCAACAAGACATGAAAATCTAAATCGTTCCACAAATGAAATAACATGAAAGAATCTCTCAAAAACCTTCATAACTCAAGACCATATGACACATCCACAGAAATCGAGCATCCAATAGTCCTTTTCACATCTCAAGCAAACTCTTCCCGTCACATTCAAACCATCTGAACACATCCCGCAGTCATATCCTACTCATCATATAGCCATCCAACCACTCATCGAGCCACGAATCCCACTCATAGGGACACCACTGGACATAGAAGTCCAAAAGTACATGCTCACACAACTAAAACTA
This sequence comes from Nicotiana tomentosiformis, assembly GCF_000390325.3. Taxonomy (NCBI): domain Eukaryota; kingdom Viridiplantae; phylum Streptophyta; class Magnoliopsida; order Solanales; family Solanaceae; genus Nicotiana; species Nicotiana tomentosiformis. The sequence continues at coordinate 46,297,533 of NC_090817.1, forward strand.
CCGAGCCTAAGCTGCAGTCCAAATCGGGCCTCAAGTCCTCCAGACTGGCACATCAATAAATCACACAAAACAAATCTCGTACCTCATCCATAGAATCACAAGTCGTCAATGCACAGTTGATACCAAGCGCTCACATACGCATACGAGTGAGTGGAAGGAAATTCAAAGAGACACGCTTCAAGCTGAATCAATGCCGCACAATAAGGAAAGAAAGATGGGAAATTTATCCTAAATGCCTTGTAGCCTCTCAAAGATAGGTATGGATGTCATCATACCGATCCACAAGGCTCTACTAGACACTTGCTCATAACTCGTAGAACCTATGAACCTAGAGCCCTGATACCAACTTGTCATGACCCAAAATCCAACTAGTCATGATGGCACCTAACCCAACCCACTAGGTAAGCCAATTAACAATAAACTACAATATAATAATAATTATAAGAGTCAAAAATGAAATAACTAAATTTTATACAAATCCCCAAGGACTGGTAGTACTAATCATGAGCTTCTAAGACTTAGAGTTTACAAAGCTTATATGAAATAACTACATCATCTGTTTGAAATGTACATAAATAGATTTTTATAAATCTAAAGCTACCATGAACAAGAGGCATCTACAACCGGAATGCAAGTACATCTTCAATGCCAGCTTCCGTCATACACAGCAATCTCAGCTCCAAAATTTGCACGCGAGGTGCAGAAGTGTAGTCTGAGTACAACTGACCGCGTGTACTCAATAAGTAACAAACCTAACCTTAGGTTGAAAGCAGTGACAAGCTTGGACAACGGTCAGAGTCCAACACCAATAACCAACAACAACTCATAACAATATAATAAAAGTAGTACAAGAAACAACTCAAAGATATGATGCTCAGCTCGTTCACAGTTGTGAAAAAATAGGCATGCTTTTCAAGTATAACAGTAAAACCCAAATCTTTCACCGAAATCACCAAAATATGAGTAAGTCATAAGTCTGTGATTTTTCCCAAAAACTTTCGACAACAAATAAGATGTTTCAACCTCAGATAGAATGAGGAAAGTACATCTCTATGCGTACATGTCAGTGTGCATGCGAAGTAATAAATGTCACAAAACCGTGTAACATGAGGAAATGCATCTTTATGCCTATATGTCAAGTATGCATGTCAAATGCAATGCATCACAGTGATGAACTCATGTACTCATACTCTCAGAGTACTCAATATCATTGTCTTAGACTCCCACTCATCACACTTAATCACTCAGCACACTCAGTCACTCAACACTGTACGGTACCTTTTGCGGCACGCAGCCCGATCCCATCATGAATCAACAAATACTGCGCTCACTGCTGGTATGTCAGACTCTGGAGGGGCGGATCCTACCCAAGAGCCAATATAAGCCATCATGGCCTGCTGCGCCGTGCAGCCCGATCCTATCAATAATATATATAAAGCCCATAGGGCCTGCTACAATGTGCAGCCCGATCTCATCAATAATATATATAAAGCCCATAGGGCCTGCTGCGGCGTGCGGCCCGATCCATATAATGATAATATATATAAAGCCAATGTGGCTTGCTGCAGCGTGCAACCCGATCCCATCAATAATATATATAAAGTCCATAGGGCCTGCTACGGTGTACAGCCCGATCCCCTCAATATCACTCACAATCTGGCACTTAGGCCCAACTCAGTCATCAACCTCTCCAGTCTCTCGGGCTGACAAATCTCATGCCAATCAGCCCAACAATGATAACATGATGTGACAACAAATGATAACAGAGACAGAGGTATGATATGCAAATGACTGAATATGACTGAGTATGTAAATGTGATTTAAGAAAAGAACTCAACAGCAGAAATGACCTCAGTAGGTCCCAACAGGATAATCATATAGCCTAAACATGGTTTCTAACATGAATCACACCTCAATTACACTAGCACGTAGAAATTTCATGGATACAAATAAGATTAGGTAACTACACAGTACCACAGAGTCAATCGAGTCATAATTCACACGGTACACGTCCATACACTCGGCACCTAGCATATGCGTCATCTCAACACCAAACACATAACACGTATATTCAGGGGTTCATACCCTCATCACCAAGTTTAGAAGTGTTACTTACCTCGAACAAGCCAAATCCAATATTGAGCAAGCCACACAATACTCTAGAAATGGCATCTCGCACGTACCGACCTCCGAACGGCTCAAAGCTAGCCAATATAAACTTAAGAACATCAAATAATGCCAAAGGAAACAAACCCAATCGATAAAGGTTAAATCTTTAATCAAAAGCCCAAAGTCAACTAAAAAGTCAAACCCTGGCCTGCACCTCAGAATTCGATGAAACATCCGATAACCCATTCAATTACGAGTCCAACCATACTAGTTTCACTCAAATCCGACTCTAAATCGATGTTCCAAACTCAAAAAATCACTTTATGAAATTTTAGACACCCCTCCCCCCCAAATTTCACTTTGAAATCATCAATCAAATGCCAAAAATGAAGATGAATTCATTAAATATAACCAAAACCGAGTATAAAACATTTATCCCAATCCATGCGGTTAAAATCGCCTCCAAAATTGCCCAAATCCAAGCTTCCCGACTTAAACATATGACCAAATGAACAAACCCTCGATATTATATGTTTCTACCCAGCTGTTTTGCCTCGTTTCTCATGCCAAACAATCCCGAAACCCACATTTGATGCCTCTAGTAGATTTCTCGTAAAATGCCAGTCAAGTTAGACTTTTGAATCACTCCATTTGACCTTATAATGAAGGAGATATGTTGGTTTCAATATCTGAAAATAGTGCGAATTTTTAAATACGAATTCAGTGGCAATTTCGTAATTAATCTAAACAAATATGGCAACTCAATTCTTAGTAAAATGACTACATACATTCCTCATACAAGGTCGAAACATGATGACTCCAGTTTCTATGGTTCCAAAATTACGATACGGATCTAATGCTTCAATCAAAATAGAAATTGGAGTTCATTTGCTTAATGTGGTACCATTTATGCTTGAAGAAATGACGTCGAAACATATACAAAATGAGCACAATACAACCCAAACCTATCTGAAACTCCCTCAAGCCCCTCGGGACCCAGTCCGAATATACCAACAAGTCCCATAATAAAACACGGACTTACTCGAGGCCTCAAATTACGCATAACAACATCAAAACCATGAATCGCATCTCAAATCAAACTTAATGAACTTTGAATCTTTCAACTCCCAAAACTCGTGCCGAACCTTATCTAATCAACTCGGAATGAACTCAAATTTTGCACACATGTCCCAAATGATATAACGAAGATATACCAATTCACGGATCTATAATCTAAATCCGATATCCTATTATTATATCGTTTGTTCATGGGTATCAGAAAATACATAAGTTGATAAAGTTTATTTCATGACATTAACCGAAGGCATATTGATCTTATGACATCCTGAGAGATATTATTGACTTACTTCGTATGCATTGCATTCACTTATATACGTACATTGACCCATGACCAGATGGTGTTATATACGTGTATATTATATGTATATGAGATATGGGGAAAGATTATGGCATTATATATGCACCACCTGATCAGTTGGTCTACGTTGATGATTTCGCCCACAGAGGCCGAGATGATATGATGGGATGGCCTCAGAGGCTTGATGATGTTATGTATGCATATACCTATGCATGATGTGATATTTATATGCATATGCATGATATTATAATTGTTTCATGATTCACAGAGCTATTCAGACTTACAGGTTGAGCTTTACTCTATGTTTCTCTCATGTGTTCCTTACATACTCGGTACTTTATTTGTACTAACGTCCCTTTTGCCTGGGGACATTGCGTTTTATGCCCACAGGTCCCGATAGATAGGTTGAGAGTTCTCCTAGTAGGCTATCAGATCAGTGGAAGGTGTTTGTGCACTCCACTTGCTCCGGAGTTGCCTATTTAGTCAGTATAATTTGGACATGTATTGATTGGTATGGCGAGGCTCTCTCCCGACCTTTTTGACATTTATGTACTCTTAGAGGCTTGTAGACAGATGCCATGTATATGGATACTTGTATGGCCTTATCGGCCTATGTTTTGAGTATACAAATTATCATGTCGACCTTATAGGCCAGTATGTCACATGTATAAGTTTGCATTCCATGTTGGGTCATCCTATGTCGAGTATTCCCTTATGTTTTATTCTGGTGATATCATGACGTCCCTTCTAGCCCATTTACCCATGATGGTATGATAAGAAATATATGTTACATTGGTGCTCGGTTAGGTAAGGCACCGGGTGCAAGTCGCGGCCCATCGGTTTGGGTCATGACAGATTATGATTGGCTCACTTTCTTATTTCCCATGTTCCGAGTCCTTCCTAATAAATTTGATTATTCTAAAACAAGTGTTGTGTTGAAATAGGTATGTAATCAAAATATGTTCCAAATATTCCCATCATATCATGATTTCCTCCGAGAATGAAATCAAGTATGACCAATATATTAAAGGTGTTATGATTTAAAAATCATGTTTCAATTGCAAGTTAGTATGCCTAATTGTGGAAGAGACATTCAATGTGAGTAAGACTCATATCGCTCATATATACACTTAAAGTCTTGATTTGAAATTCCCTTATTGTTGATAAACCGTGATGATGCTTGAAAGTTATAGAGGTGTGCATGAAATACGAAATATGAAATATGTCTGACGTGCCGAGAATGATATTACAATTGTGGCCACTAGTGCCAATGAAACGGAAAAATGTGTGAAAGATTATGAAATGAGTTGTAAATTCTTCAAATAATAAATGTTTTGGGAGTATCGTTTACTCACCAAGGAAGGGAAGGTCGAAATAACCTAACCTCGAAACAACACATGACGGTGTAGGAGTGATTGAAGGGTAAATCCCCAAGTTGATGTGATGAGATTGTTTCCCCTTATATGGGATGAGACTGATGTGTTGAGATATTTCCCCTTAAAAGGGATGAGATGATTGCTAGCGGGATGTGATGTGATGTTGTCACGGCCCAAAATCTGACTAGTCGTAATGGTACCTAACCAAACCAACTAGGTAAGCCAATTTACCACTAACTAATTCCAATAACAGTTAATGAAGTAAATAAGTAAAGAAATATCTGAATCTAATACATTCCCCAAGAACTGGTAGTACAAATCATGAGCTTCTAAGGTTAATTACCAGAAAAAACATAAAAGTTTTTGGGAAAAATTCGTGGCTTGTGCTATGAATATATGGCATAATGGATACTCTGGATTGACTCCGTAAGGCTTAAGGATACATCCTCCATGTTGCCAAAAAATCTGTAGCTCATAATAAGTTCTTCTTTCTATTATAATTGATGGATCAAAGGGATCCATGAGGTTGAACAACTCCGGTGGATGATCTGTTGGTTTCAATGAACTGGTTCCTGAAACATTTGTAAACATGTAGACCTAGCTGGTTGGCTTTTGTTTTGACCTCATCTTCTCTGGGGAAAATCTCTTTGAGAATTCTTCTGGTCGAGACAAAAAATATGCGAGAATATTATCCTTTCCTTTCAGGTGCTTGACTTGGAAATTGTATGGAGAGAACTATTGGTCCCATCTGAAAATTTGAGAATTGGAAATAATTTTTGCATTTATCTGGATCATTTTTGGGAATGCCTTCATATCCATTTCTATCAGAAATTCTGTATGAATGAGGAAAAAATTGAACTTCTTAATCTTATTCTTCACTGCAAGAATTTCCTTGAAAGTGGAATGATAATATTTCTCAGCATCTTTGGACTTTCCGCTGGCATATCCGCATATTTTCCTTTGGACATCTTTTTCTTCAAATAGAACAGCACTCCAGTATTCATCGTTGGCATCAGTTTGCAGTATTTTCTAACCTTATGAAAGGGATGTAGAGAGACTTGACATCTTTAGATAACTCCTTTATTTTCTTGGCTGCTTCATCTTATTCCTTTCCCCTTGATGGAGCATTTTTCTTGAGCATCTTCGTAAGTGGAGAAATGTATGTAGAGATATTTGGGATGAAATCTCTTACATATTTTAATACACCCAGGAATTATTGGATTTTCTTTGTTATGAGGCTGGTATCTAGAAATTTGAGTATTTCCTGGCATATATATGGTCCTGGACTGTATGCTCCTTGGATAAAATGCATTCCAAGAAAATCAATATAATGACCTGGCCGGTCGTTTTGAGTATTATAGCCACATTCCCCCATTTATTGCTTATTCTATGTTCAATCGTGGTTATGTGACTTAATGGGGTGGTTGGTTTGGTTCCGGGGATGTTTCGGAATGAACTGGGACACTTAGTCCCAAGGTTGGAAGCCAGCTCAAAGAGTTAACTGGATATTGACTTATGAGTAAACGACTCCAGAATGGAGTTTTGATGGTTCTGATAGCTTAGTATGGTGATTTTGGACTTAGGAGTATGTCCGGATTTTGATTTGGAGTTCCGTAGGTCGTTTTGTCTTGAATTGGCAAAAGTTGGAAACTTAAAGGTTTGGAAAATTGAGCAGTTTGACCGAGAGTTGAATTTGTTATTACTGGGCTCGGATTTTGGTTCAGGAAGTTGGAATAGGTCCGTTGTGTCATTTATGACTTGTGTTCAAAATTTGGGGTCAATCAGAGTTGGTTTGGTGTATTTCGACATTGGTTTTAGAGGGTGGAAGTTCAATAGTTCATTAGGCTTGAATTGGGGAGTGATTTGTATTTTCAATGTTTTTTGATGTGATTTGAGGCTTCGGCTAAGTTCGTATGGTATTTTAGGATGTGTTGGTATGTTTGGATGGGGGCCTCGGGTGAGATTCGGAATGGTTTCGGATTGAGTTTGGCCTTATGGAGTTGCTAATTTGCTGGTGTCTGGCTTCCTCTTAAAGCGGATCGCGATCGCAGAGGGTTATTTCTAGCAGGAGGATTTTTGTGCAACGCGTTCGCGAGTTTGATTATGCGATCGTGTAGCTTTGGTTAGTTGTGCATCATGAACGCGGGTGATGGGGAGCGTCTCTGAAGAAGGAAGGGAAGGTCTGGGAAGTGCACGCATTTGTTCTTCGCGATCGCGTGTCCATGTCCACGATCGCGTAGGTCTGAGTTGATGAGCATCGCGTTCGCAGCTGGGTGTCCATGTTCATGTAGGTCATTTCTTGAGGGCAATAAGCTTTGTTCTTCGCGATCGCGAGGGTATTACCGCGATCGCGAAGGGGAATACCTGGGCAGACTATTTAATTTCAAAAAACGAGGGTTAGAGTATTATTTCACATTTAGACTTGGAGAGCTCGGCTAGGGGCTAGTTTTGAGAGGGATTTCACTACAAATCAAGAGATAAGCTATTTTTTATCACTTTTGTCCAATAATATTGAATGCCCAATGATTTTTACACCTAAATTATGTGTTTTTAAGGTGCAATTTGGAGGATTTTGGACTAGGGATTGGAGAGTAAGATTTGGGGGTTTGAGCATCGATTTGTGGTCAATTTAAATGATTTTGGTATGGTTGGACTCGTTGTTGAATGGGTGTTTGGATTTTGTGAATTTTGTCGGGTTCTGAGGCATGAACCCGGGGTTGACTTTTGGGTTGACTTTTTTATTTTGGTTAAAGATCTTAGCTTTATCATTTGGAATCAATTCCTATAGCTTTTATTGATAGTATTACGTTATTTTTGGCTAGATTGGAGCCTCCCGGAGATTGATACATACGGGAAGGGCTTGCTAGCAGAGTAATTTGATTTACTTGAGGTAAGTATCTTATCTAAACTCGATTGATGCACTAGTTGCCTGAATTATTAGGATAGCGACATGCTATTGGGTGCGCATATGTGTGGGGTTGAGCCCATGTGCTGACACCGGGGGGTATTTAATCATGTTCGGGTTGTGCTCAGGCTATAAAAAGCCTAGAATTGACTGTTAAACCTTAAGCTATGATGCTTCACATATTTATGACATTGTTGTGAACTATTTGAGCCATGTTGGAGGCTACATAGGGGTTTAATCTCTCAATGAACTAATAGATGTTATTCTCTGATGAAATTGCTGGTTTCAGCTATGATAGTACACGCTGCACTTGCCTACACTTTAGCATGTTGTTTATACCAGTCCAGGAGCATGAGATTTGTTATTCATTCATTACATACATGTATACTAGTTTAATTGCTCCTATATGATATGATTGGATTGGACTCATTACATAAATGATATGATCCGGGCGGATTGTGTTGTTGTGCATGTGACCACGCCGGGCGAATTGTGTTGTTGTGCCTGTGACCACGCCGGGCGTATTTTGTTGTTATGTATGTGACCACACCAGGCGGATTGTATTGTTATGCATGTGACCACGCCGAGCTGGTAGCATGTTGAATTGGCCGTGCTTGTGTGCGGATATAGATCCATCCCCCTAGGGTCACCCTCTCATGTTTCTCTCTTAATGGTGTACACGTGGTTATTAAGGAAAACTAATAAGCGGTTTGGTACGGATATAGAAAAGTTGAGGAAATCTGGCCAGTGTTTCCTTGATCATTTATCTGATTTAACTGCATATTATCTCTATATTCCAAGTACTGACTGAGCAGGATATTTGAGAAACTGTACACATACACACACAGATGTTTTCCTACTGAGCTTTATGATTTGATTCCATTATTGTTCTGTACTTGTTTAAAATATGAAACTGCACAGGTGAAAGTTAGCATCATTTAATGAGTTGTGCTTCTTTTACCTCGTCGTGTTTAATTATGATACTTATTGAGTATATTGGGTCGGTTGTACTCATACTACACTATGCACTTATTTGTGCAGATCAAGGTGTGGGGACCAGTTATCAGCAGTAGGCTTGCTTGTTGGACTATCTGCTAGAGGCGAGGTAGAGTTGCATCCTTGGTCGCAGTTTTGACTTATCTTTTTCTTTCATATTGTTGATGCAGTTCAGATAGTGTAATTATTGTTTGTTTCAGCCTTGTATTCCGTTGTAGAGCTAATGACTCCGTATTGACCAGTTTCTGGGGGATTTACTTTGTATTAGCAATTTTATTATATTGAGATTTCAGTCTTATGAGATTTCTGTAAGTTCCATTGTTCTATTTGCCTTTGTTATCATGTTTCGGCTTGCCTAGCCGGTGTGTTAGGCTCCATCACGATCGGTAAGGATTTTGGGTCGTGACAAGTTGGTATCAGAGCCATAGGTTCATAGGTATTACGAGTCATGAGCAGGTTTAGTAGATTCTTATGGATTGGTACGGAGACGTCTGTACTTATCTTCAAGAGGCTACCGTACCATTAGGAAACTTCACTTTCTTGTATTCTTGTCATGCAGATTTATTAATTCTGGAAACTAAACTTCTATTATTCTATTCTCTCATAGATGGTGAGGACACGTGCGACCGGATCGGGCAGACGGACACTAATACCACCAGCTAGGGTCGCGAGAGGCTAGGGTCACGGTAGAGGCCGAGGTGCAGCTCGTACTGCAGCTAGAGCAGCACCTTTGGAGCCACTTGTTGCTCTAGCTCAGGAGAAGACACCAGATGTGGTTGGAGCCGGTGGGACCAGCTTAGGCACTAGCTGTGCCCATTGTGATTGCAGGCCTTCAAAAGGCTTTGGCCCAGATATTGACTGTATGCACTAGCCTTGCTCAGGTGGTTTCAGTTCAGGCCGCACCAGCCAATTCTCAGGCCGGGGGAGCTGCTCAGACTCCTGTCGCCCGTACTCCAGAGTAGTTGGTTCAGGGACTTCAGACATCGGGGGTACTACCATCCCAGTCTGTTGCAGCTGCTCAGGCCTAGGTTGGTCCACCTATGAGTGACGAGGAGCAGAAGAGGCTAGAGCGGTTTGGGAGGCTCAAGCCTCCAGCGTTCAGTGGGGCTGAGGCAGAGGATGCTCAGGATTTCTTAGCCAAGTGCTAGTGGGTGCTTCTCACAGCGGGTATTCTGGAGACTAGTGGAGTCTCATTTACTACTTTTCAGGTGTCGGGGTTAGACTTCATATGGTGGGAGTCCTATGAGTTGAGCAGGCCAGTCAGAGCTGCACCACTTACGTGGCATGAGTTCTTAGTTCTCTTCTTAGAGAAGTTTGTTCCATAGACCCGTATGGAGGAGTTGCGTGGGCAGTTTGAGAAGCTACGCCAGGAGGGTATGTCAGTGACCCAGTATGAGATGAGATTTTCAGAGATGGCTCGTCACAAGATATGGTTAGTTCCCACTGAGAGAGAGAGGATTAGGAGGTTCATTGATGGCCTCAACTATGGACTACGTTTCATCATGACTGGGGAGATTGCATCAGGAGCTAGGTTCGACGAGATGGTTGATATTACTAGGCGCCTAGAGCAGGTTCACAGCCAGGAGCGTGAGGAGAGGGAGGCCAAAAGGCCTCGTGGTTCAGGTGGTTTCAGCGGTGTTTCTTCTGGAGGACAGCCTCATCACAGCAGGGGTCGTCCTTATAGGCCCGCTCAGATGGCACGTCCGGTTCATCGTGCTGCATTAGTTAGTCATGGTTCCTACAGTGCTCGTTCAGGTCAATCATCATTCAGTGCAATACCATCACAAAGTTCTTACCATGCTTCATCTTTCCAGATTTCTATAGGCAGTTCCTCGGGTTATCAAGATCAGCAGCCCATCAGGAGGGGTTGCTATGAGTGCGAGGATTTGAGTCATCTCAAAAGAGATTGCCCCAAACTATTGAGTAGGGCTCCACAGGAGATATCCCAGCCTACGATTCCAACACCAGTTACTTCAACCAGCTCAGGGTGGGTCTCAGGAAGCTAGAGGTTGCCCTAGAGGGGGAGGTCGATCAGGTGGTGGTCAGGATCGATGCTATGCTTTTCCCGCCAGGCCAGAGGCCATTGCTTCAGACGCAGTGATCATAGGTATTATTTCAGTGTGCCACAAGGATGCTTCCATATTATTTGACCATGTTTCTACTTATTCATATGTATCATCGTATTTTGCTCGTTATTTGGATATGCCTCGTGAGTCCTTAGTTTTGCCAGTTCATGTATCTACGCCGGTGGGCAATTCTATTGTTGTGGACCGTGTGTGTCGGTTGTGTGTGGTGACCATTGGAGGATTGGATACGAGAGTTGATCTATTATTTCTTAGTATGGTTGATTTTGATGTGATTCTGGGCATGGATTGGTTGTCCCCATGTCATATTATTCTGGATTGTCATGCTAAGACCGTGAAGTTGGCGATGCCGGGGTTGCCTAGGATCGAGTGGAGAGGTTCTCTGGACTATGTTCCCAGTAGGGTAATTTCATATCTAAAGGCCCAACGGATGGTTGGGAAAGGGTGTTTGGCATATTTAGCTTTTGTGAGAAATGTTGGTGCTGATACTCCTACTAATGATTTTGGTCTAGTAGTGCGAGACTTTCCGGATGTGTTTCCTATGGACCTGTCGGGCATGCCACCCGACAGGGATATTAATTTTTTGTATTGACTTGGTGCTGGGCACTCAGCCCATTTCTATTCCCCTATATCGTATGACACCAGCAGAGTTGAAGGATTTAAAATAGAAACTCAGGAGCTTCTTTATAAGGGGTTAATTAGGCCTAGTGTGTCGCCTTGGGGTGCACCAGTTCTGTTTGTGTAGAAGAAGGATGGTATTATGCGGGTGTGCATTGATTATAGGCAATTGAACAAAGTTACAATTAAGAACAAGTATCCTTTGCCATGCATTGATGACTTATTTTACCAGCTTCAGGGAGCTAGAGTGTTCTCTAAGATTGATTTGACATCTAAGTATCACCAGTTGAAGATTCAGGACTCTGATATTCTGAAGACGACATTCAGGACCCCGCTATGGTCATTACGAGCTTCTTGTGATGTCTTTTGGGCTGACCAGTGCCCCAGCAACACTCATGCATCTGATGAATAGTGTGTTCTAGCCATATCTTGATTCATTTGTCATAGTATTTATTGATGATATCCTGATGTACTCATGTAGCTAGGAGGAGCATGCACAACATCTAATGATTGTACTACAAACGCTGAGGGAGGAGAAGCTATGCTAAATTCTCCAAGCATGAGTTTTGGCTCGGTTATGTGGCATTCTTAGGGCATGTGGTGTCTAGTGAGAGGATCAAGGTAGATCCGAAGAAGGTTGAGGTGGTTCAGATTTAGCCCAGGTCGTCTTTAGCTACTGAAATTCGGAGTTTTCTTGGCTTGGCCTGATATTATCGCCACTTCGTGGAAGGCTTCTCGTCCATTGCTGCACCTTTGACTAGATTGACCCAGAAGGGTGCCCCATTCAGGTGGTCTGATGAGTGTGAGGAGAGATTTCAGAAGCTAAAGACTACCTTGACCACACCTCCAGTTCTAGTTTTTCCTTCAGCATCGGGTTCATATACAATGTATTGTGATGCTTCTCAGATTGGTATTTGGTTTGTATTGATGTAGGAGGGTTGAGTGATTGCTTCTGATTCACGCTAGTTGCAACCCCATGAGAAATACTACCATGTTCATGATTTAGAGTTGGAGGCCATTGTCCATGCATTGAAGGTTTGGAGGCATTATCTCTACGGCGTGTCTTGTGAGGTATTTACAGATCATCGGAGTCTACAACACTTGTTCAAGCAAAAGGATCTAAATTTGAGGCAGCGGAGGTGGTTGGAGCTGTTAAAAGACTATGATATTACCATTTTGTATCATCCCGGGAAGGCCAATGTGGTGGTCGATGCCTTGAGTAGAAAGGCGATGAGTATGGGTAGCTTGCTTATATTCCTGTTGGTGAGAGACCGCTTGCATCAGATGTTAAGTAATGCCGTCCAAATCCACTATTAAAAAGTAAATGGACACGGTCGCATGCAATATAATTTACATAACTATGAGTCGGGGTCGAATCCCACAGAGAACAATATGTAGGCGATTAGGCGTGTAAGAGAATTATCACTTATTATGCTAAGCCAAACACTTAGAAATAGTTTGAGAAAATATTTATAACTAATTGCAAAAATATAAACTAACCTAGAAAGCAAGTAAAATGATCAATGGCTTCAAGCATGGATGCATTGGAAATTTACACTCAAGTAACAATCCAATATATTTCACGATTTTACCAATGTGAGCGAGTTTATGTTAATTAGCCTCGGGTAATAATTCTATATTAGCTTCTTCCGAAGACTAACAAGACTTCCTAATTGAATTATCCCTAAAACAATTAAAAGATTAAGCACACCTGAATATGGCTACAAGTAGTTCAATCATATCCCTAGGTAGAATCTATAAAATGAGGGTTAACGCCTCAAGTTCTTGTTAATTAATCTTTCCCAACCCCAAATTATCTTTCACAAAATTAATTCTAAGTAAATGGGCAAGTCCTAGGGTTATCTAATCCCTTTGGAAACATTAAAAAATAAGAATAATTAAAGAAACAATAACTCACTTCATAATAAATAAAAAACGTTCAATACATAAGCACAACAAGGTATTTAATCCACACTTTAAATATGAATATTCTCATAAACAATATTTAAATGCTGGAAAAAATACTACACACTTAGATATTCAATACAAAGCAAGGAAATGAAGAATTGAGCATAAATGGGTAACAAATTCTCAACCAAAAGCTCCAAATCTTCAAGACCCAAGTGTGTGTGTGAAAACCCTAGCTCCAAAAACTGATAAAAGTTGTCCAAGATGCCAAAGATGTTTTTCCAATCAGCTAGGTTATGTATTTGTGGGTTTGGAATGAAGAAAATGTGAAATGACATAAGTTCCCAGGTCTGAAGCCCATTGACCGCACCTGCAGAAGAATCCTCGCAGGTGTGGTTCCGCAGATGTGGATGCCTACTCGCAGAAGCGATGATGGTGGAAAATTGATGTTCCGCTAAAGCGGTCCAAAGCACGCATAAGCATGTCCGCATAAGCGTCCTTCAAGCGCAAAAGCACATAAGCAGATGTGAACATTTACACGCAGAAGCGGTTCTCCACCCGCATGTGCGAGTTCTGCCCTGCATGCCTTATTCCACATCTGCGGACCATTTCTCGTAGATGCGAGACCGCAGATGCGGATTGGTCTTCGCAGAAGCGATTTCACTGGAAGGTTTTGCACTTCTTTCATTCTTTTTTCATGATTCCACTTTATTTAATTTCAATTCTCTTTGAGACTGCATTTACCTGAAAATCTAGCAATACACGCCATAAATCACCTCATTTTATAATTAAAGTACACAAAAATTAAAGAAAAGAGAATAGAATAAGTGGTAAAATCACCACTTATCAATACCCCCAACTTAAAGCTTTTGCTTGTCCCCAAGCAAATCAAAACCAAATACTTAATGAGGCTCTAACATTTAAAGCTCAATTAGCATCACTATCATCTTCAAATCACATTCTTCAATTAAGCACAACACTTATGGTTTTGGTTGGTGCTAATAATTAGGCTCAAGTATGTGAATTTCAACCAAATAACTCTCTCATCTAAAACAAATTCAAGAATGCAATGGAGTTTCAAAATAATCAAGTGACAACAACCAAGCCTCAAGAAGTGACTCAAAGGCACTAATCTACTACATATGCTCAATTTATACAATTCGGAATCTATCAATGTCACCAATCTATCATAATCCATGTTCCCTCACAAGAAAGAAAGTCCAAAAATTACCATATTTACAATAACAACACAAGGGACAAATGCACAAAGACACTCACTCTCAACAAAGAATTTCAAGTGTTACAAAATATCATACTATAAGCTTGCCCTTATATTAATTCGCCGCCTATTCAAGAACATTCGGTTGGAGATCCCATAAGGACTTTTTAAGCTTGTAATGTAGGCTTAGTGAAGGGTAGTACAAGCATTTGGGATACAAGTGACTACACCCTCCTTGAACACTACTCACATTTGTCTTTTCTTATTGCACTTTGCTTCTTTTTAAACCACATAGCCCTTATTGACATCTAGTTACCAACATAGAACCACCTTAAAGCACCTCTCTAATTTTCTCAAGACTCCATATTTTTGTTTTTTTATATACAACTATTTTCTTTTGGAGCTTGAGTATCTTCATATAAACAACTTTGATGTATATGCTTCTACACACAATGTACATCTTCACCATTTCCCAATTAACACCAACACCCCCAACTTAGGCTTTTAGCATCATTCTTAACATTCAAGGAGGGACGGATTCAAAAGAGGGAATTATTTCACAAAAAGGGTAAAGTCTCGTAATGAGGTAGCCAAAGAAAAGGTTAAAGGCTCAAATGGGGTTAACTAGTGATAGTATTTATGCAATGGTAGTCTCGAAAGGCTAAAGAGGCTTTTTCAAAGATCACAAAGAATGCCTAAGGTCATCCTTCCAACCAAACATAATTAACAATAGCATTGAAAGACCAACCGGGCAAGTTCTAGATGATAAAAGTAAACATAAGAATTATTTTTAACAAAAACTAACACGCATGGCACATGACCTAATCAAGACGGATCAAATTCACTTCTTAATAAGAATAATTTGAACAATATCATGCCAACTAGTGTGCAAAGAGTCACCAAATGAGCCAAAACGTTATCACAAAAATTACTCTTCCCCATGCAACTTACTTTTTCAATTTACAACCAAACTTCGGAGGGGTATTCTTAATTCACACTTCACATACAAGAGACTAATTTTATTAGTACCAAACAATCCAAAAGTCTCCACATACCAAAACAATCCCTTAAGAAAGTCGTCACGCCATCCATCATAAGGAAAAGTCACCTGGTTCAACACAAATATTACTCGGGAAAGAACCGTAGCATAAAGAAAACCCAAGAAAATTTATTGAAAAGTATATTATTACTAAAGAGATAAAAATAATATAAACTAAAAATTAGTAATGAAAATAAAATAAACACTAAAGGAATAAAAATAAAATAACTAAAAACCACTAAAGAAAATAAATAACTAAAGAAAAATAAAATAAAATAACAAAAGCGACTAATCCACAATTATATCACCGATCACAAATTACGCCCGGCAAAGGCACATGATAAACAATAGTAGAACAAGCTCGGCAAGGGCACACAATATCCATACAAAAGCATAAGCCCAGAAAGGGCACAAGTTAAGCATCAATATACAAATAAGGTATATAACTAAAGCCACCCCCAACTAAAAACACTGCAGTGTCCTCACTGCATAATATCAAGATAAAATAAGAGTAGTTTGAGGGTCTCCCTGATGTCTGCATCAGACTAGCAGACTGCGGGAAAAAGCTAATCACTGTCGTGTGGAGCTCTCAGCCTCATCATCATCGGTAGCATCAGTATCAGCATCAGCAGCACTCGACAGGAAGGAATACTCTTCACTATCATCGTCGTCCCCGACCGGTATCTTCCTGTTTGGCTGCCCCCATTTGAAGACGGCCTTGATGCCTCTCCACATCTTTATCATGAACTTGATATTCTTCTTATTTTTCTCTTTCTCCTTGTGGAAATCTGCCTAAAGATCTACATGTGCCTTGGCCATGTTGGCATAGGCTGTCTCGAGCCTGCTAACAGAAGCTGCCAACTTCTCCTACGACTCTTCTTGCTTCTTTTGGTTCTCCAGGTAGGTCTTCATTTCTTCCCTGGTAAAATACTCTGGCGTAGGTTGGGAGTGTGAGGGCCCACTAGGGAGCTGTTATACTAAGTCACGGATGGAGACAAGCTGTGAGTTCAACATCCCAAATGGTCCCTCACGCAGGGCTGCCTGTGAGGAAGACTCTGGTCTGGCAGCAGTGGTGACTTTCCTCTTTTTGCTCTTTACTGCACAACCCTCGCCCGTTACTTTAAACGGATGAAAGGGGTTGTCGGTCGGTAACCACCGATCGTTGCTACGCACCTCAACCTCTGCCTGCTGGCACAACTCTGTAATCAGTGAAGGGAACATCAAGCATGGGCTATCATCTAACAAATACTCTTTCAGCTCCTGAAGGATATAATGGCCGACATTCACATGAAGGTCGTCTAGTATGCATGCAATCATCAAGGTTGTGCCATATTAAACATCTGAAACATTTCCACAGGGTGATACTCTATTGCAGATAATGTAGAGACACATTTTTGCCTCAGCTGTGAGTCGATAGACTTCAAACCCTCTCTTTTTTGTGCACTTTGCTCTCATGCCAGCTGGATAAAGTTTAGAAACTAGCCAATCTCCGTTTGAGCAATGATCTTTTTCTTGTACTTGCTCAAGTGGATGGTCAGGAAGCCCTAGAATATCATTGATTTGTTCAGTTCCAAACCTCATTATTTTGCCTCTGATAGTGAGTTGTGGGTCGTTGAAGTTTGTACGCTAAAAGTTTGCATAAAACTCACGAACCCACTCCTCATTGGCCTTACACGGGGTAGGCATGAAACAAGACCAGTAGGTAGTCTGTAGACGGCCATAAAATCTAGAAGCAACTCGGCTAATTTATTCTCGGAGATACCCTTTTCAAGCACGACCTTCTTTGTAAGAAGGTTGTCGTAATATCGACAATGACAATTAGCATACATAAATCATTTAGTGTCGAATTGTTCCGCCTCAGCTTCTTCCTCAATTTCATGATGAAACGCTGCATTTTCGTTCATGTTTGAGTCCATTTTAAGCTTAAAGTACCTAAAAAAATAAAAACCAAGTTAGTCGGGAATTATAATCATGTTAAGCAATTCAAAACAATGCAATTAGGCCAAAGAATCAAGCTAAATGGGCTCTGAAAGCTCCAGTTGCAAAGCTACTATTTTTGCACAAACTGCAATGTCGCCACAGCTGCAGAAAAAGCCTCACATGTGCGGCTCCACTTCTGCGGAGATTCTGTCGCATTTGCGAAAAGGGACTTTTGGCCAAGTCTCGCACCTGCGGAATATACATCGCAGGTGCGATCCCGCGTCTGCAGTGACATGTCCGCTTCTGTAGTGTTCATCATGGTTTCCAAAAAACCCATAAACTGCTTAATTTTTATTATTCCAAACATGATTTTGGTACATAATTTATACTCAAGACTTCTAAATTAGTGCACTATATGATTACACGACTTGATTAAACCTGATTTTAAGGCACTTCACAACCAAAATTCTCTTGGACAATTTATTGAACACATAACAATCACTGAGTGGTTTTTGATTCTTTTAAACAATTTGGTACCCATAATTCCCAAATTCTTTTCAACAATAACAGCACACACAACTACACTCAACCAATTTCCTCACCCCTAATATTAACATTAATCAAACGGAAATGGGGAACTTAGGGGATATGGCCATGGAAAATCAGAGATGAAGAAGAAAGAGAAAATAAGAGTAGAAGAGAAATGTAGAATAGAAGGTTGAAGATGATACCTGTAACGCATGTGTATGAGATCAAGGGATTGCAGAAGCAGAATTTGTGTGAGAGATGAGAGGTTTGAGTTTGGGGGGAAAAGATGTTTTGTTACCTGTAGGAGAGATACAGTAGGGCTAGCTCTTTAAACTTACTCATTGTGTCGCACCTGCGCATTTTAAATCGCTTATGCGCCTGCGCTTCTGCGGTTTTTGAACCGCTTCTGCGCATTTACCGCATCTACATCTCTAATCATGCTTCTGCGTGAGCGATTTTATGGAGATTGGATCGCTTCTGCGATATGGCCGCATATGCGATGCCTTGGGCGCTTCTGCGAGGCAACATCTGCATTAAAAGATCCACAGATGCAGGTTCACTGGACTCCTCAATGCCAGAACTGGGCAGCCACTGTTTTTGTTCACTCCTACACTTCAAACTCCTCATTTCAATTCCAAAATATCTGAAACATAGCAAATTAGTCAAAAATAATGTACTAAGATGTTCTAAAAAAGATAATTTCAAAAATGACTAAAAAATTTGAAAATGATGGGTTGCCTCCCACCAAGCGCCGCATTTACCGTCGTTGCACTTGTATGTCTTTTTTCAACCTACAGCTCTGCGAAGGCCTTTCGGAGCAAATCAACTTTACTACTTTTCTCTCCACTTGGAGGATATGAACTGGGCACCTAACTTGGAATCAAGTTTGTGACCACGAGCGATGGGAGGTGGTAAGTAGATGATCAAGCCAAATGCCATTTGCTTCATTTTGCATTTCTTGGCTTTCATGTGAGAGATGAGAGGTTGAGAATTTGGTTTTTATCAAGTGCCAAAGAAGGATTTTCTGCTTTAATCTCTAAGGAAGGTTTTTGGCTATCATTCACTTCCGAGGCTTTTTGGACCTCTAAAGCTTTAAGCATTTCTCCCATTTGTAAGTTCAACCTTTCAAGCGGCAAATCATTTTGGAGACTATTTTCCAAAAGCTCCTCCAAGGCATTTTGCTCTTTGTTTCCACCTTCAAGTACGCATTCGATCATGAGCTTGAACTCTCCATTTTGACCATGCTCACTTTCATCCACTTCCATATCCCTATAATTGTTATCACAAAAAGTAAAATCATCATAGCGAGGGTTCAGGGAAGGCAAGGACAAATAAGCACAATTATCCCAATGGACATTTTGACCACCACACTTATCACAAATACTCTACTCATGGGTTTGAGATTGTGCGCACAATCCACCCCCAAGAGAATTAAAACAATTCTGACATGAGTGTGGTCCTCCACAATAAGGACAAGGGTCATCAAAAGTATGAACAACTACCATCCGACCAATTTTCATTATATGATGCCATTTTTCAAAATTAAGAAAATAAACAAGAAACAAACAAGAAAAATTAACAAAGATAAGAAATTAATTACACAAATATTCACAAGTTTGGACCAAAGCACGTACGCTTATTTCTCAAATAACCTAAATATACCAAATTTTTCCCCGGCAACGACGCCAATTTTGATGACGTCCATATCCACTACTAAAAAGTAAATGGACACGGTTGCATGCAATATAACTTACCCAACTATGAGTCAGGGTCGAACCCCACAGAGAACGATATATAGGCGATTAGGCGTGTAAGAGAATTATCACTTATTATGCTAAGCCAAACACTTAGAATTATTTTGAGAAAATATTTATAACTAATTGCAAAAATGTAAACTAACCTAGAAAGTAAGTAAAATGATCAATGGTTTCAAGCATGGATGCATTGGGAATTTACACTCAAGTAACAACCCAATGTATTTCACGATTTTTCAAATATGAGCGAGTTTATGTTAATTAGCCTCGGGTAATAATTCTATATTATCTTCTTCCGAATACTAACAAAACTTCCTAATTGAATTATCTCTAAAACAATTAAGAGATTAAGCACACCTGAATATGGCTACAAGTAGTTCAATCCTATCCCTAGGTAGAATCAATAAAATGAGGGTTAACGCCTCAAGTTCTTGTTAATTAATCTTTCCCAACCCCAAATTATCTTTCTCAAAATTAATTCGAAATAAATGGGCAAGTCCTAGGGTTAGCTAATCCCTTTGGAAACATTAAAGAACAAGAATAATTAAAGAAACAATAACTCACTTCATAATAAATAAAAATCGTTCAATACATAAGCACAACAAGGTATTTAATCCACACTTTAAATATGAATATTCCCATAAACAAGATTTAAATGCTGGAAAAAATACTACACACTTTGATATTCAATACAAAGCAAGGATATGAAGAATTGAACATAAATGGGTTAGAAATTCTCAACCAAAAGCTCCAAATCTTCAAGACCCAAGTGTGTGTGTGAAAACCTTAGCTCCAAAAACTGATAAAAACTGCCCAAGATGCGAAAGATGTGTTTTCAATCAGCTAGGTCGTGTATTTGTGGGTTTGGAATGAAGAAAATGTGAAATGACATAAGTGTCCAGGTCTGAAGCCCGTTGACCGCACCTGCGGAAGAATCCTCGCAGGTGCGGTTCTGTAGATGCGGATGCCTGCTCGTAGAAGCGATGATGGTGGAAAATTGATGTTTTGCAGAGGCGGTCCAAAGCACGTAGAAGCGTGTCCGCATAACTGGCCTTCAAGCGCGGACGCATATGCGAACATTTACACACAGAAGCATAACCGCTGAAGTGGTTCTCCACTCGCAGGTGCGAGTTCTGCCTTACATGCCTTATTCCACATATGCGGACCATTTCTCACAAATGCGGACTAGTCTTCGCAGAAGCGATTTCACTGGAAGGTTTTGCACTTCTTTCATTCTTTTTGCACGATTCCACTTTATTTAATTTCAATTCTCTTCGAGACATCCTTTACCTGAAAATCTAGTAATGCACACCATAAATCACCTCATTTTATAATTAAAAGACACCAAAACTAAAGAAAAGAGACTAGAATAAGTGGTAAAATCACCACTTATCATTAAGGCCTTGGCCAATCAGTTTGAGAGGTTATATATTACTGAGCCTAGTCGGGTTCTAGCTTGCGTGGTTTTTTGGACTTTGTTATATGAGCGCATCATAGAGCGTCAGTATGATGTCCCCCACTTGCTTGTCCCTAAGGACACAGTTTGGCATGGTGATGCCAAGGAGGTTTTTATTGTAGATTATGGGGTGCTGCGGATGCAGGGTCGGATTTGTATGCCCAATGGGTATGGGTTACGTGACTTTATTCTTGAGGATACCCACAGTTCGCGGTATTCCATTCATCCAGGTGCCGCAAAGATGTATCAGGACTTGAGGCAACACTATTGGTGGAGGAGAATGAAGAAAGATATAGTGGAGTTTGTAGCTCAGTGCTTTAATTGTCAGTAGGTGAAGTACGACCATCAGAGGTCGGGCAGTTTGCTTCAGAGGCTTGAGATTCCTGAGTGGAAATGGGAGCGTATCACCATGGACTTCGTTGTTGGACTCTCATGGACCTTGAAGAAATTTGATGTTATTTGGATGGTTGTGGATCGGTTGACTAAGTCCGCACATTTCATTCCAGTTGGGACTACCTATTCTTCGGAGCGGTAGGCTGAGATCTATATCCGCGAGATTGTTCTCCTTCACGGTGTGTCGGTGTTTATTATTTCTGATCGGGGCACGCAGTTCACATCGCAGTTTTGGAGAACACTACAGCAAGAGTTAGGCACAAAGGTTGAGTTGAGTATAGCATTTCACCCTCAGACGGACGGACAGTCCGAGCGCACCATTCAAATATTGGAGGATATGTTACGCGCTTGTGTCATGGATTTCGGGGTTCTTGGGATCATTTTCTACCGCTTGCAGAGTTTGCCTACAACAATAGCTACCAATCTAGTATTCATATGGCTCCGTATGAGACCTTATATGGGAGGTGGTGTCCATCTCTAGTTGGCTGGTTTGAGCTGGGGGAGGCTAGGTTGTTGGGCATGGATCTGGTTCAGGATGCCTTAGAAAAGGTCAAGTTGTTTCAGGATTGGCTTCGCACGGCACAGTCTGGATAGAAGAGTTACGCCGATCAGAAGGTTCGTGATGTTTCCTACATGGCAGGAGAGAAGGTATTGCTTATAGTTTCACCCATGAAGGGTGTTATGAGGTTCGGGAAAAAGGGCAAGTTGAGTCCTCGGTATATTGGCCCTTTTGAGGTTCTTGAGAGGATTGGAGAGATGGCCTACAAGATTGCATTGCCACCTAGTTTATCGAGTGTTCACCTAGTGTTTCATGTTTCCATGCTCTGGAAGTATTTCGGTGATCCGTCCCATGTTTTGGAATTCAGCACGGTTCAGTTAGATGGGGATTTGACTTATGATGTGGAGTCGGTGGCCATTTTGGATAGGTAGGTTCGAAAGTTGAGATCAAAGAATATAGCTTAAGTAAAAGTACAGGGGAGAGGTCAGCCCATCGCAGAGGCTATTTGGGAGACCGAGTGGGATATGCGGAGTAGCTATCCACACTTATTTGAGACTCCAAGTATGATTCTAGACCCATTCGAGGACGAACGTTTGTTTAAAAGGGGGAGAATGAAATGACCCGGCCGGTCATTTTGAGTATTGTTGCCTCGTTCCCCCATTTATTATTTATTCTATGTTCAATCATGATTATGTGACTTGACGGGGTGGTTGGTTTGGTTCCTGGGATGTTTCGGAATGAATTGGGACACTTAGTCCCAAGGTTGGAAGCCTAAGCTAAAAGAATTGACCGGATGTTGACCTATGAGTAATGAAGGTTTGATGGTTCTGATAGCTTTGTATGGTGATTTTGGACTTAGGAGTATGTCCAAATTTTGATTTGGAGATCCGTAGGTTTTTTGGCTTGAATTGGTGAAAGTTGGAATGTTGAAAGGTTTGGAAAGTTGAGAAGTTTAACTGAGAGTTGACTTTGTTGTTACAGGGCTCGAATTTTGGTTGAAGAAGTTGGAATAGGTCTGTTGTGTCATTTATGACTTGTGTGCAAAATCTGGGGTCAATCGGCGTTGGTTTGGTGTGTTTCGGCACAAGTTTTAGAAGTTAGAAGTTCAATAGTTTATTAGGCTTGAATTAGGGCGCAATTTGTATTTTTGTTGTTGTTTGATGTGATTTGAGCTTTGACTAAGTTTGTATGGTATTTTAGGATGTGTTGGTATGTTCGGATGGTGTCCCGCGGGCCTCGGGTGAGATACGGATTGATTCCGGTTTGAGTTTGGCCTTATGGACTTGCTGACTTGCTGGTGTCTGGTTTCCTCTTACGCGATCGTGTGAAGGGGATCGTGATCGCGATCGTGTAGGGTTATTTCTAGCAGGAGGATTTTTGTGCAACACGTTCGCGAGTTTGATTACGTGATTGCAGATCTTTGGTTAGTTGTGCATCGCGAACACGGGCGATGGGGCGCGTCCGCGAAGAAGGAAGGGGAAGTCCCCACATTTGTTCTTTGCGATCGCGTGTCCATGTCTGCGATCGCGTAGTTTTGAGTTGCTGAGCACCGCATTCACGGGTGGGTGTACGCGTTCGCATAGGCCATTTCTTGAGGGCAGTAAGCTTTGTTCTTTTCGATCGTGAGGGTATTTCCGCGATCGTAAAGGGGAAAATCTGGGCAGGCTATTTAATTTCAAAAAATGAGGGTTAGAGTATTATTTCATATTTGGACTTGGGGAGCTTGGCTAGGGGCGATTTTTGAGAGGGATTTTACTACAAATCAAGAGGTAAGCTATTTTTTATCACTTTTGTCCAATAATATTGAATACCCATTGATTTCTACACCTAGATTATGTGTTTTTAAGGTAAAATTTGGAGGATTTTGGACTAGGGATTGGAGAGTAAGATTTTGGGGTTTGAGGGTCAATTTTTGGTCGGAATTGGATGATTTTGGTATGGTTGGACTCGTTGTTGAATGGGTGTTTGGATTTTGTGAATTTTGTCGGGTTCCGAGGCGTAAGCCCGGGGTTGACTTTTTGATTTAGGTTAAAGATCTTAGCTTTATCATTTGGAATCAATTCATATAGCTTTTATTGATAGTATTACGTTATATTTTGCTAGATTCGAGCCTCCCAGAGATTGTACACATGGGAAGGGCTTACTAGCAGAGTAATTTGATTTGCTTGAGGTAAGTATCTTATCTAAACTCGGTTGAGGCACTAGTTGCTTGAATTATTGTGATAGCTACATGTTATTGGGTGCGCACATGTGTCGGGTTGAGCCCATGTGCTAACACCGGGGGTATTTATTCATGTTCGGGTTGTGCTCAGGCTATAATAAGTCTAGAATTGACTATTAAACCTTAAGCTATGATGCTTCGCATATTTGTGACATTGTTGTGAACTATTTGAGCCATGTTTGAGGCTACATAGGGGTTTAATCCCTAAATGAACTGATAAATGTTATTTTCTGGTGAAATTGTTGGTTTGGGCTATGATAGTACATGTTGCACATGCCTACACTTTAGCATATAGTTTATACCAGTCCGGGAGCTTGAGATTTGTTATTCAATCATTACATACATGTATACTTGTTTAATATTTTCTATATGATATGATTGGACTAGGTGCATGTGACCACGCAGGGTGGATTGTATTGTTATGCTTATGACCACGTCGGGCGGATTGTATTATTATGCCTGTGACCACGTCGGGCTGGTAGCACGTTGAATTGGTCATGCTTGCGCGTGGATACGGATCCATCCCCCTAGGGTCACCCTCTCATGTTTCTCTCTTGATGGTGTACACGCGGTTATTAAGGAAAACTAATCAGCGGTTTGGTACGGATAAGGAAAAGTTGATGAAATCTGGTTAGTGTTTTGTTTGGATTTTGCATTTCATCTTTACTTGCAACTTCCTTGATTATATATCTAATTTAACTGCATATTATCTCTATATGTCGAGTTCTGACTAAGCAGGGTATTTGAGAAAATGTACACATACACGCACGGATGTTTTCTTACTGAGCATTATGATTTGATTCCATTATTGTTCTGTACTTGTTTAAAAGATGAAACTGCACAGGTGATAGTTAGCATCATTTTATAATTTGTGCTTCTTTAACCTCGTCATATTTAGCTATGATACTTATTGAGTACGTTGGGTCGGTTG
Source organism: Nicotiana tomentosiformis (assembly GCF_000390325.3). NCBI lineage: Eukaryota > Viridiplantae > Streptophyta > Magnoliopsida > Solanales > Solanaceae > Nicotiana > Nicotiana tomentosiformis. The sequence goes on from NC_090817.1 coordinate 46,322,867, forward strand.
TACTCATATTACAATCTGTACTTAATTATGTAGATCCAGGTGTGGGGACCAGTTACCAGCAGTTGGCTTGCTTGTTGGACTATCTGTTAGAGGTGAGGTAGAGTTGCATCCTTGGTCGCAGTATTGACTTGTCTTTTCTTTTCATATTGTTGATACAGTTCAGACGGTGTTATTATTGTTCGGTTTCAGACTTGTATTCCGTTGTAGAGCTCATGACTCCGTATTTACCAGTTACTGGGGATTTACTTTGTATTAGCAGTTTTATTGTATTAAGATTTCAGAGTTATGTTATTTCTATAAGTTCTGTTATTTTGTTTGCCTTTGTTAGGCGCCATCACGACGGGTAGGGATTTTGGGTCCTGACAATCAATCTCCTTTTGAGCAAGAACCATCTTTTTTGCTGAAAACATGATCCCATACTGTACTACCAGTGCCTCAAATTGACGGATCAAGTTGACATGTTCCTCCAATGTATCACTAAATAACAGGATTTCATCAATGTAAATCAAAGAGGTATGGAGCATGGGCTGGAATATTTTTTATCATGGCTTTTTGGAACAAGGAGGGTGTAGTTTTTAATCCAAGGGGCATGACTTTCCATTGAAAATGATGATCGGGGATGCAAAATCCTGTTTTAGCTTTTTCTTCGGGGTGAATTCCCAATTGCCAAAATCCAGATTAAAGTTCAAACTTGAAAAAATATTTGGCCTTGGCTAAGTAGGAGAAAAGGGTGAGTTTATTTGGGATAGAAAATTTATCATCTTGGAGGAAGTAGTTAAGAGGTTGATAGTTAATAACTAAACTGAGTTTTCCTCTTACTTGTTCATCTCTTTTGTTGACATAAAATTCTTCGCATGCCCATTGTGAATCGGATGGCTCTATTAGATCAAATTCTAAGAGTTCTTTGCACTCCTTTTTGGGAGCTGAAGATGATCTAGGTTCATGCCTGAATGACTAGATTTTGTTGGATTGATGTTTTCATTCTCCTTGAAAGGGAGCTTCACAAAAAACTCTTCATTCTTCAATAACGGGCTTTTGCCTTTCTTCATAAAATCCTTATGGGATTCCACATATGAATGCTCAATGAGATTTTTTTCAATTTCCTTGATTTGTTCATCGTTGGTGATTTGGTGCCTTGGGATCTCAGAATAAGGTTTGAACTGCTTTTTAAAGGTTATCCCGTTAGCCCTAATCTGGAGCTGATCTTTTAGTTGTCTCAAAATGACAAATCCAACAATAAGGTCTTTTCCTGGTACATCAGACCCTATCAGCTTGGTTCTGTACTTCAATCCTAGAAAAAAATCAATTGTGATTGGGTGCTTTGTGATGGATGTAGTAGTCTGGATCCCATTTGATGCAGTATTGAAATCCTTGAAGTGTGGCACCCATTGATCTTCAGGGAGAAAAGTTGGATTCATAAGTGAACAAACAGCTCTGGTGTCATTGAAAGCAATGACTTGGGTTGGTTTATCCCATTTGGATGGATAAACCTGGAGTTCCGTCTAAGGGATGGCTATAAGAGCGTTAATCTCCTCTCGGGCTTTAGCTATTGGTTCTGAAATTTGGTAGTGGTTATCACCAGGATCTTCGTATATATCAAGAGAGAATAAAGTTTCTTCAAGGGGTTCATCATCCATGGAGAATATGGATTCGAGTTCCTCTTCTTCTCCGAGATGTATGCTAGTGTAATCTTCAATTTCTTCAAGACGTTTAGCATATCTCCTCGACTGGGGTCAATTTCTTGCGAAATGTCCAATCTTGTGGAAAATGAAGCATCTGTTCTTTTTTGTGAAAATCTCCTGGCCTCCTTTGTCAAAAATACGTTGTGAGTCTCCTATACCTTGATCTCCCATATGGAATTCTTGGCCATCTGAACCTCCTAAATCTTTTCCGTTGCTTATGTGTGAGGCAGAAACATCTTGATCCGGTGATCAGATCGGATCTATGGCAAGCTTTGTACACCGCTGGATTATGTTGGATAATTTGTTTTAAGGAAGAGTGCTTCATACAAATGTCCTCCAATGCGACGAAAATAGCTTGCCTGATGTAGCCAACTTGTGGGACTGTTATTGACTGAAACTTTTCTTCAATGATGGTCATGGTTCGGCTTGCCAATAATTTTGGAAGGGCAGTGACAAAGACTTGCTTCGGGTTGATGTCTCCGCCAATCTCAAAGTATACCTTTTCCAATTTTTGAAAATGCTTGTCAATGTCATTTCTATCGAATGACACACACTTCATATCGAATAGTTGTCTTCACATCTTTTCTTGTCTTTGGCTAGTATCTCTACAAAAAACTTCATGTAGGATTCTAATGTTGAAGGCAATATCCTGGGAAGTAAGAAACGTATTTTTGTCTTTAATCCCAAGTGAGTTCCACCAATCTCTGAGGATCCCTAAGAACTGTGAAGTGAGTTCTTACAGGATGATATACGTTTCTCGTTCTACTAATTTTTTGGTCACCATCCAAGTATAGAAGTCTTGAATCCTTTGAGGCCATTTTGAAATCTTGACGTCATCCAAGATAAAAGTGTAGAAACCAGTTCCAACTGCTTTTGAAGCCATGGGCTCATGTCTTCTTTCGGGGATTGGTTCATTTGTCATGCCTTCTTGATCCTCATCTACCTCAGATATTTTTAGGTCTCTTGGTTGGTTCACAAATATTGGGGGGATAGTCTTCTTCAGAAGAGTTGGTTGTGGATTCATTGCTTGATTGAGAGCTATCTTCCATTGTATCATCATCTGATGAACTTTGAGATTTCGACCATGCGGTATCCCCGTCTAACATATTTCTTGGTTGGGAGACATAGAGGTTTGGAGCCTTCTGATCAGAAATCATCAAATATTTGGGGTCTGACCCTTTTCTCTCTGTGATCTCGCCTTTTCTAGGGTTGTTTCTGATCCGCAAGAGCATCTTTCTTTTCCCAAACCATTTTTGCAATATCAAATTCATGTTCTTCTTTTAAGGGTTGGATGAAAGAGATAGGATTCACTGAGGTAGTACTCAAAGTAGGAAAGGTGTAGTCCAATTTAGGTAGGTAGTATGCTTGTGACGACATAGGGAAGAAGGTAGGCTTTGAAGGAAAAGTTGGGTTTTTTTGTGACTCAAAGCGGTCAATTCTCAAAAGGTGAATTTGTTCCCTGATGGCCACCGTCTCCTTTTGTTGTTGATGAAAGAATAGAAAAAATGAAGTTCCTGGCGGACACAACTCATATTGTAAATTTGCCAACCCTCGTTCCAAAGCTTTGATTAGTCATGTATGGTGAGACGATGTCTGCTCCTCCTTTATCTCAATTGTCTCCATTTTGCTCATCAATTTATTTTGTGTTCGGGCCACATTTTATATGGTGTTGCCAATATTGTTCAGCACTTTATTTTGACAGACGAAATTTTCTTATTGTCGGTTCATTGTTGCTCAGATGTCACTTGTTGGAGGGTTTTTCTCCAGTAGGTAGCACTATATTTTTCTTGGGGGGTTTTTGGAGCATGGCTGACACCTTCTTTTTCAAAAGGGTGAAGTGAAGGAAAATCTTGGGTATGACTAGAACTTGAAGGGCTAAGCATGAATATTTGTGGTTGTGTGGACTTTGGAGTATTTTGGGTTGATGAAGTTTTAGGTTTAGGTGGCTTTGTGGACTCTAGGGTATGAGCTAATGGTGGTTTGGGTTTGGGTGTTGTTTCACTATCTCCCCGGCTCGGAGTGAATTTTTCTTGTAATTTTGGCCATTCATGAGGTTTGTAACTAACAAGAAATTCATATTTACCTGGACGGCTTAGGGAGCCAATTGAAGGATCTTTATTTTCATATCTAGCTCGAAATTATTTTTCACTAGTTTTTCCTTTCTTCTTGGTTTCTGACTTGGTCTCGTTAAGGCTAAATCTTTTCTAATAATGCAGGTGGTGATCATCATAGTCCCCAATTTGATCTTCAAAATAGTCTTGACAGTCGCAACGAAGATCCCATGGGCAGTGTGTCGTAAAGGGGCATTTGAACCACCAAGCTCATTTACCTTCTTTGTTGAAATGTTTGATCTAGTCATGTTCTTCCATGATAGTTTGTATATTCCAGAAGGGTTCTCTTTCAGGGTCAGGGTCCCTATCATTAGGTTGAAACTTTTGGCAGGAAAAGATGGTTTTGTTGGGTTTTTTAAGATGGGAATGGTCAAAGCTTATGAAAACGGTTTTGTCTTTTCTTTTGGTAAATGTTGGCTCACCAAATTGCAGAGATTCCTCTGGTTCCTTAACTTTTCATAATCCAGGAATCATGAAGGATTTTGATGAGCTCTTCTCTGGAAATTTGTCTAGGTATTTGGGTGCACATGATGTTTCCTTTGGTAGCATCAATATTTAAGAGTAAAGCATTTTCTCCTCAGGGAAGGCAGAGATCCAAGGCATGATTTTGGACTCGCCATGCCATTTGATGATGAAGAGTGTCTTGGCTAGCATCTTTGGCCTGTGGGGCTCCCTGGATTTGGTCTTGATTTTTAATGCTTCGGTTAAGTATGGATCATAAAGGGACATGTTAAAATTTGGAAAGATAGTTATAAAGACTGTCCCATTATTTAAGGTAACTTTTGCAGTACTCAGATTTGCATGTTGGTACTCATAGTATCTCGTATCCAGAAGAGAAAGGTGAGCAACAACAGATTCACCTTTTCTTCCGTGATATGTCAAAGCGATTCATATAGCACCAAAATGGATATGGGTAAAACCATGATTTCTCCATTGTTTGGGAAAACCATCTAGGATTTGAAGGGTGATGAATTGTTCTTCTCTAGTTGCAAGAATAGGATGCTAGTCAAGTTTTGAGGCAGAAACATATTCCTTTACTCCTTTTGGTCTGTGTTGGACTAAAGAACGAATTTGGGACCCTGGGGCAAATGATGTTTTAGCAAAAGCTGAGTAAGGGTTTATGAGGGATAATTCGGTGGAGGTTACTTTTTGTTCATCGGGTAGGATATCTACTTCATATAGGTAATCATATTTTTTGGACAAGGTTTTATATAGAGTGGGGGACATATTCATCTTTGAAAGGGAAGAGGATGATGGAAATGACTCAGACATATTTAGTAAACTGTTCCTCCCTCCGAAAGGATGGGCTGGCTCTGATACCACAGTATAAGAACAATGTAAGAGACTCCAAAGAAAAAGGGTGTTGAGAGTATTTTCGGAGAGCTAGTATTGGTGATGTCTTCTAGAATGAGAGAAAAGAGGGATGCACTGTCTTTTTATATCACACCAAATCCAGGGAATTTCGTTATTGCTACATGTAAAATGGGTAGCCCCTCCCCCCCTCCCCAATTGTAGCACCCGATAGGACAGCTAGCGTTCGCCTGATAAAACGTGTAATCCCCTTCTGCCCTCACACGCATCGCCGGTCAATTGGCCACATCCCCACTTATCTAACTTTAACTTTTTGTGTGAGAAAAAGTGTGTGGTGTAACATCATCCCCCCCCGAAACATTCGTCCTCGAATGTTGAATTGCAGTTACTCCTGGCAAACTTCTTTAGTCATCTTGGGTTACGCCCGCTATAGTAGTCTCATTGTTGCCTCCCGTCGCAAGAAATAAATGAGGGTACCTGGATTTCATGTCTTCTTCATCTTCCTAGGTCATTTCTTCGTTATTATTGTTCCTCCAAAGTACTTCAACTGAAGCTACCTCTTTGGTTCGCAGCTTACGCACTTGACAGTCTAGGATAGCCACCGGAACTTCTTCGTAAGATGGGTCTTCGGTAACTTGGATATCTTCAATAGGGGTTAGACGGGATGGATCACTCAAGCACTTGCGGAGCATGGAATACCGGATGCACTGCTTCCAATTCCAGGGGCAGCTCAAGCTTGTAAGCCACTCGATCAACTTTTTTAATAAACCGATAAGGCCCAATATACCGGGGACTGAGTTTGCCCTTTTTACCGAACCTCATCATACATTTTATAGGTGACACCCTTAAACCAGTTTTCCACCTCGAACTCTAAATCTTGCCGTCAGTTATCCGAGTAATATTTTTTCCATCTTTGAGCGGTCAATAAACGGCCTCGAATCATTTTCATCTTTTCTAAAGCGTGTTGCACCAACTCAAGGCCCAATAACTTTGTTTTGCAACTTCGAACCAGCCGATAGGAGATCTGCACTTTTGTCTGTATAGGGCCTCATACAGTGCCATCTGAATGGTAGCATGGTAGTTGTTGTTGTAAGAAAATTTAATGTGTGGTAGATGATCCTCCCAATCTCCTTTGAAGTCCAAGATACAGGCTCATAACATGTCCTCTAATATTTGATAGTTCCTTCGGCCTGGCCATCTGTTTGTGGATGGAAAGTTGTGCTAAGGTTGATCCTTGTACCCAATCCTTTTTGGAATGATCTCCAAATGTTAGCCGTAAACTGGGTGCCTCTGTCCGATATGATAGAAATCGGATTCCCATGGAGCCAAACTATCTCCTTAATGTATACCTTAACATATTCCTCAATTAAGAAGGTAGTATTAACTGGTAGGAAATGACCTGACTTGGTGAGTCGATCCATGATGGCCCATATGGAATCAAATCTTCGGCATGATCGAGGTAATCCGGTAACAAAATCCATGTTGATAATCTCCCATTTCTTGTTCGGAATTTCCATATTCTAAAGCAATCCTCCTCGTTTCCGGTGTTCAACTTTAACTTGTTAGAAATTTGGACACTGGGAGATGTATTCATCAATGTTCCTCTTCATGTCGTCCCACCAGTATAGCTTCCAAAGATTATGATACATCTTGGTCGACCCCGGATGAATAGAATATCGGGATTGATGAATCTCCACCATGATCTGCCTTCGGAGCCCCCCGACATCGGGCATACATAGCTGGTCATGATATCTAAGGACTTCGTCCTCGATAGCTCGAAAACTTGCTTCTTTTGTAAGGGAATGCTTTCTCTTATTTTTATCAAAGTTGGATCGTCAAATTGCCATGCTTTTACTTCAGCTACAAGCAAGGATTCCGCATCATTTCGAACTATGGCTCCTCCATTACAGGTGTCAAACAATCATATATTTAAATTAGCTAACCGGTACAAGTCTTTAGTCATTTCCAACTTATAATATTCCACATATCATAGGCTGCCCATGGATTTTTGACTTAATGTATCGGCCACAATGTTCGACTTCCCGAGTTGGTACAAAATATTAACATCGTAATCCTTTCACAATTCGAGCAATCTTTGTTGCCTCGGATTTAATTCTTTTTGCTTGAATATGTACTACAAGCTCTTGTGATTGGTGTATATGTCAACGTGAACTCCATTGGAGCCATATTTTCAAGGCAAATATAATGGTTGCTAGCTCCAAGTCATGAGTGGGGTAATTTTGCACGTGTTTCCTTAGTTGCCTCGAAGCATAAGCAACAACTTTCCCATATTGCATTAGAACACTGCCCAAGCCCGCTCTAGAGGCATCAGAATATATAACGTACCCCTCGGGTCCTTCAGGAAGAGTTAGAACTGGCACTGAGGTTAAACTTTCCTTTAACTCTTGGAATCTCTTCTCACAAACATCGGACCACTAGAATTTTGCTGCTTTACGTGTCAATTTCGTTAATAGAGAACTATAGATGAGAAATTTTCCACGAAACTTTGCTAGTAACCGGCTAAGCCCAATAAAATGCACACCTCGGTAGGAGTTGTGGCCCTTGGTTAATTCTTAACTGATTCAACCTTTTGACTATCAACCTTGATACCCTCACCGGATACTATTATGCCCAAGGAAAGCCACCGAGTTTAGCTAGAACTCGCACTTAGAAAACTTGGCGTACAACTTGTGATCCCAGAGTGTGCGTACGACCTTTCGCAAATGCTCTGTGCGCTCTGCTTCTGATCGAGAATATACCAAAATATCGTCTATGAACACAATTACGAAGATATCCAAAAATGGCCTGAACACTCGATTCATCAGATCCATAAATGTTTCTGGTGTGTTGGTTAGGCCAAAGGACATAATGAGAAATTCGTAATGGCCAAATCTGGTCTGAAAGGCTGTCTTTGGAATATCTTCTTCCTTGATTCTTAATTGATGAATATCCCGATATGAGATCGATATTTAAAAAGTATTTAGCGCCTTGCAATGGATCAAACAAATCATCGATCCTCGGGAGCGGATACTTGTTCTTAATGGTAAACTTATTCAACTGTTGATAATCAATACACATCCTCAGCGAACCATCTTTCTTTCAAACAAATAACACTGGGAACCCCATGGGGGAGTGCTAGGTCGAATAAAGCCCTTATCCAGGAGGTCTTTTCGCTGATCTTTCAGTTTTTTCAACTCGGTAGGAGCCATCCTGTATGGAGGAATAGATATTGATTGTGCATTGGGTGGCACATCGATGGCAAACTCGATCTCTCTGTCGGGTGGGATACCCAGGAGCTCATAAGGGAATACGTCAGGAAGTTCACTATCAACCGAAATCGATCGAAAGGTTGGAGGCTTCGCCTCCACATATTGCACCTGCACCAAATGATAGAAACATCCTTCCATGATCATCTTTCGAGCCTTAAGGTAAGAAATAAATTTCCCTTTTGGCGTAGCAACGTCGCCCTTCCATTTGATAATGGTCTCTCCCGAAAAGATAAAGCGAACAACTTTCTTCCAATAATCCACCGTAGCATAACAAGAGGCCAGTCAGTCCATTCCCAAAATAACACCAAATTTCACTATCTCTAATTCATTCAAATTGGCTAAGGTATGACGGTCATGAATCATCACATCACAACCTCGATATACTCGCATAACTATCACGGATTCTCCTACAGGCGTGAACACTTCAAATGGTTGATGTAACAATTCAGGCTCTATACCACATTTATTAACAACAAATGGGGAAATATACGACAAGGTGGAACCTGGATCTATCAGAGACTACACATTAATAGAAAACACTAATAGTGTACCTGTGACCACGCTTGGAGAGGACTCTAGGTTCTATCGGCCTGACAATGCATAAATGTGGTTCTGTTGCCGAGTTGGATGCTCAACCCCTACCTCTACCTCTTCCTACCGACGGTTGCATGCCTTTCTCATGGGGGCGTGCTGATGATGATGAAGCTATTGCAGATCCCATTGGCAGCATCAGTTTACCCACATTCCTCACTGGGAAAAAATGCATAATGTGACTGGGCCGCCCACAAGAATAGCATGCGTTTGAACCCTGGCGGAAAATGCCAAAATGATTCCTACCACATAGACTGCAGTACGGCGTCGAGGGCCTCATCTTGCTAGCGTCTCCACTAAATTGTGAGCTCTGCCCTCGGGGACTCTGACCCTTACCAAAGTGAGTGGTCTGATCACTATGCTGACCCTAGGACCGTGTTGTTGCGTTATCCATCGGATAAAATGGGTGCCGGGGAAACGGAGGTGTGAACTCACCTCGAGACTCACCTGTATCACCTGTAGACCGGTGTCTATTATGTTGGCCCCAGTCATGCTCTCGAGCAACTCGTTGTTGCTTTTTTCGACCCTCCAAGCTCTGCGCATAGTCTTGAACACGAGCAATATACATGTTCGAACTCAGAGAAGCAGTGGTACACTAATTGATCACATGTGGTCCCAAACCACCCACAAATAGATGTACTCTATCACTCATCTAGGCCACAACCATATGAGCAAACTTTACCAAGAAGTTAAATTTCATGATGTACTCCCGAACACTCATGTTACCCTACTCCAAACATAATAATTTGTCTTCTTTAGCTTGACAGAGCACAATAGGCAAATACTTCCGCAGAAAGGCCTCAAAATATTCCCTCCACCCGACCGGTGGAGCAAGAGGTCCCCTAGATTGCTCCCAAGTTTCATACCAAGTCACAACAATATCCCTTAATCTATAAGAGGCAAGCACTACGTACTCAGTATCTATGGAGTGCACAGCTCGTAAGGTCCACTGCAAATGATCTAAGAAATTCTGTGGATATTCTTTTGGATCTGTTCCTGTAAATACCGGGGGGACCAAATTTATGAAATCCTGAACCCCCGTACTGACTGCTCTATCTCAGGTGGCAGGGGCCTGATGTTAGGCCTGAGAAGCTACCAATCGAGTCAACAACTGCACAACACTCCTCATATCTAGATCTTGTTCAGGAACTACTAGGGGAGAGATCGGAGGCACATTAGCTTCTTCTTGTCATTCCGAGGGTATTGGGGTTGTCCCCAAATCCTGAGTATCTGCCTCATCGTGAGATCCGTGTTGACCCATAGGGAATGTGGTGCCTGGCCGGTACCTTCACCTGCTTCTTTATTCAATCCCTGAATAACTGCATGTCGTCTCGTGGTAGGCATCACTATAAACATTAAAAGGATGGGGATTAGAAGCAAAAACTTACGACTCAACTCTACCGCACAATCCAGATCAGAAAGAAGGGTATTCATCCTAGCATGTAGCCTCCTATTTATAAGTATGGTGCACGACATACCCATAAACAAGATTCTACTAGATACGCCTTGCAGAGTCCCTAGGACAAATCTGGCTCTGATAACAAGTTTGTCACACCCCAACCTTGGGAGGTATGACTGGCATACGATGCCCGAAGGCCCGTGCGAACCAACGTCTATACTTAGACCCTTTTTTCGTGGACGCTAGGCCAACGAGGCCTCCAGGTGATAATACCAAAATTTGAAATGTGTACAACTGACTTGCAAAAGAAATATTGACATTTTATACATATTCACAACTGTAACAGAGTCATAACCCACACTTTTACATACAACTAAACTCTAGTCTGCAAGCCTCTAAGAGTACCAAAGAAAATACACATTAACACGACTTGGTCGAGACAGGGACCCACCGTACCCAAAATGTTTAGAACATATGCTTTAGTACCTATTGACTTCTAAACAGCTACTTTGAAGAAGTGGAGTGCAATGACTAATCAGCTAGAACAAATACCCAACTGGGGAGGGACGTCACCGGGACTATCTGTACCTGTGGGCATGAACACAGCGCCCAATGAAAAGGGCGTCAGTATGAAAGATGTACTGAGTATGTAAAACGGATAATGCAAGTAAATCAAATACATAGCATAAGAGATAGAAACACACAAGTTCAACCTGGATACCGTAGACAAGCCATCGAGGGCGTACACAGCTATAACCATGAATTATAAATGTATGCAAGCTCTTGTGTGTGTGTGTATATATATATATATATATATATATATATATATATATATATATATGTATATATATATATAATATATACATACATACATACATACATACCTATTCATCCACTCTTTGGGGCATGTCATCATACTTCTCTCCATACTCGGCTTCGTAGAGGACGCGGTCGTACTACATACATACATACATACATACATACATACATACATACATACATACATACATACATACATACATACATACATACATACATACATACATACATACATACATACATACCTATTCAGCCACTCTTTGGGGCATGTCATCATACTTCACTCCATACTCGGCTTCGTAGAGGACGCGGTCGTACCCGACCTCAGGAGGTCTCAGTTGTACCCGGTCTCAGCAGAACTCGGTGTAACCAGTCTCAAGAGGACTCGGTATCCTCACTTCACACACCACTCCATACCTGCCACATAGAGGACTCAGTCGTACCCAGCCTCAAGAGGTCTCGGTCGTACCCGGTCTCAGCAGAACTTGGCGTAATTGACCTCAAGAGGACTCGGTAGACTCACATCACATATCATCGTACCCGTCCATACAAGGGCTTGGTAATATCTCATATCACGTCCCATTATATCCAATTGATCAGTGGTTGCATAATAGGTGTCGTACCCGATTGACTATAGCACGGCACAGTAAAGTAAAATAGATACATATATATAAGTGTGAATGCAAGGTCAATTCCAAGGAAATACCAAGATTAAACTTAGAAGGAATCATATATTTTCGATCTCAAGGTAATATCTAGAAACACTTCAACTTGAAGGAATGCCACCGGTAAGAACAATATACAAGAATAGAAACGATACTATTGAGGAGACTTTAAAACAAACCAATTCTCACAACATAGAAATCCTTGAAGGAGAGAGAGATGCGCATACCAAATCGCGCCAGGAAAGAAAGTTGTCCTACATACTTATTTTGAAGAACTAAATAAGCTTCTGTGGTGGTTAACTCTATCTCTAACGAACCTTCAGAATCAATATAACAAGATGATAGATGTCACAACGATGATTAAAGCTTCCTCACACCAAATCTTGCTAGATTCACCTTCTATTTAGCCTTAGACCGTTTGGGAAATTCTAAAGGGGTGTTGAGAATATTTTTGGGAGAGATAGTATTGGTGATGTCTTCTAGAATGAGAGAAAAGAGGGTTGCACTGCCTTTTTATATCACATCAAATCTAGGGAATTCCGCTGCTACTACATGCAAAATGGGTCGTCCTGCCCCGATTGCAGCACTCGATGGAACAACTGGCATTCGCCTGATAAAATGTGTAATCTTGTTCTGCCCTCACACGCGTCGCCGATTGGCCATATCAGGAGCCCCACTTATCAATCTTTAACTTTATGTGTGAGGAAAAGTGTGGGATGTAAGAGGTCGTTACATTCTCCACCTCTTAAACAAATGTTCGTCCTCGAACAGGTTTAGAACCATAACTTAAGTGTCGAATAAGTGTGGATATCTGTTCTGCATGTCCTCCTTGGTCTCCCAAGTTACCTTCTCGACTGGTTGACCCCTCCACTGGACCTTTACCGCTGAAATCTTCGTAGGCCTCAACTTGCTGACCTGCCTGTCACCAATGGCAACTAGCTCCTCCTCATAACCCAAGCTCTCATTGTCACACCCCCAACCTTAGGGAGCGCGACCGACACTCAACCGAGATATCCCAGTCAAGAAAGCCTACTTGATGCCTTATACCCAGCCTTACCCATGAATAACTTGAGAATCAATTACAAGAGGTATACAATGAGAGGATAAAAGGATATAACACCAATTTACATTACTTGTAGAAGCTTCGTTAATAATTACCAAAATAGTACAAGTTTATAGTTTAAAAATGGGTATGTGTCTGACAACTACAACATTTTTAGTTTGTTTTCCCGATTAAATACAACACACAGCACATCTATGGAGCCTCTAAATGAAACAGAAGAGTAGTATGAAAGTGTCAGGGCCAAGGCCCCGGCTATACCTCAAAAGTAATGTACAAGAAGACAATACAACATATGGGGCCCGGTATAGAATACGTCTCACCACAATCCGCTGAGAAGAGGGTATGATGATATCAATGATCAATGTCACCTGCTGAGGAACCACCTTCATCCATTAAAGATGCAGCGCCTCCAACAAAAGGGATGGTAGTACATATGTAATATTACTAGTATGTAAAGTTGGATACCCTCTCATGGAATGGATAGCCATGATAAAAGGATGAGAAACATGGAAATGGTAAGTAAATCTGTCATATTTAAATGCCAAATTAAAATAAAATAAAGCTTCAAGCGAACATTTTCATTTTAGGTTGGGAGATACTTAGTACCGACACCCCCCCCCCATGTCTATGGCATGGAGTCTGATCCCCTCCCGATCGACTAAGCCTTCTCATACCAATGTATGCGGATGGACATAGAAACACAATACCACCATATGCACGACATGCATTCGATCTCCGCCTGATCGGCTAAGTCATCTCACCACAATGCCATGTGGGTCAACATGGTCCTTGATAGCTATCAACTCATCCCAATCAAAGGGAATAATCCCAATATAATATACTGGGGACTCACTCCTCAATCAACTCCTACATCGACATGTGTAGTTTCGGGATTGGGTATTTGTAACCCAGCCTTCCTCGGTGACCTAACGATACTCCCAAAAATAAATTCATATAAAGAATTATATTCGTTTCATAGCCTTTCATACTTTCTTTTATTTCATTGGCACTCTTGGCCACACATGTACATCATCATTCTTGGCCCGATGGCAGCATTTCATACTTCATGCTTTCATTCTTTCATTTGACATGGATTATAGAAAATTTCAAGGCACTTATAAAGCATCGGGAAAATCATAGCTTCAACTATATACATAAGGGCTTAGAACACATTGGAAACATATACATGGAAGAGCATAGTAATTTCAATGGTACCACAGATTGAGTTCGCAATCATTTGATGAATCGATCATACTTGGACTATTCCCCAAGGGAGAGCATGTATATATATATATATATATATATATATATATATATATATATATATATATATATATATATAAGATCAATTGACACGTGATTGGATTAATTAGACATTTGATACATCAAAACATTTGTGACGATTTAGCACAATAAGGATGCAAGCTTGGTCAAACCGTACTTGGAATTCATGAGGAACTCGTGGAATTCGATTCTGTGGGAAGAGTTTATCCAGCATGCCTCGATTGAGATTTCCTTAGGATTACTACAATGATCCACTACTCTTAGCAACTTCAATCTATAGCAACATAATCAAATTGAACAATTATTAGGGAGGCGTTCATAGGCTTAGCCATTATTGGCATTTCATCAAACCCTAAGTGTGCAAATTTAACTACAAGGTTTTCATGGTGTAATTCCTTCACCCCACAACCAATTTCAAACAACAATATACCCACGATAGTTCAACAACCTCCATAAAACCTTCATCGATACATTCATGCCCAACGACACACCCCGAAATCAAGAACCACGCCGCACATTCTTCTCATACACCCCATATTTAGAAATAGAGGGCTTATGGCTTCCGATCACCATCCCATAAGCCCCAAAATGATAAAACCCATACTTAAACCCATTACAAATATTGCATAAAAACTTAGGGACGAGGACTTACCCGTTGGTTGAAGACCTTGTGAGTAACTTCCTTGAATCTTCAAGATCGAGCAAGAATTAAAGGGGTAGAATGGTTGGATCTCCCCTCCCCCCCCCTCTCTAGAGTGTTTTTCCCTTCTAAAATAGGTTATTCCCTCACAAAAACAACCCCTAAAGGCTTATATCAAAATAGAGTCGAGTTAAGATATTCTCAAAAATTCCCTCTCGAATCAAATCCGCGATCGCAGAATGCGTCGCATAATAGATGTGCAGTCCGCAAACTGGAACGCGGAATGGTTCACATAAAATGGGTTGGCTTGATCTAATCTACGTCCGATTCTAGGGTCTGGGGATAGATTCCGCGGTCACACACTAGACCGCAGAATCTCCTTCCAAAATTTCTCAGGCTGATATGCGACGGATATGCGGTCCATGAAACGAATCTGCGGTCGCATAGGGGACCGCAAAATGGTCTCCAAAATTAAGCTTTTTCTGTTTCAATCCATGATGGTTCTGCAGTCAGTGGAATAGATTTGTGATCGCGAAATGGACTGCATAATTGCGATTTTTCTGTAAAATTTCTACCAACTTCACAATGCATTGCACAAGCCAAAACGTTTGTACCGCTACAACCTTCCAAACACATTAGCCTACCTCGGCACCACAAAACCTCAAATTCTTAGCAAATTTTACGGGGCTTCACACTCATCTAGCTGATCTGTACTGTAATCCAACACATGTGACCTGTCGGCATGGTACCTTCGGAGCATAGACATGTGGAATACTGGATGAACTCCCGATAGACTATGTGGCAAAGCAAGCCTGTATGCAACCTCTCTAACTTGCTCCAACACCTCGAATGGACTGATGAACCTCGGACCCAGCTTTTCCCTCCTTCTGAACCACATGATGCCCTTCATTGGTGAGACTTTCAAGAGAACCTTCTCGCCCACTAAAAATGATAAATCACGCACTTTCTGATACACGTAACTCTTCTGCCTGGGATGTGCTATGCGAAGTTGCTCCTGTATTAACTTTACCTTATCCAAGGTTGTCACGATCCAAAATCCCTCCTTAGGAGTCGTGATAGCACCAAGTCTCTAAGACTGGGTAAGCCTAATACTTACTGAATTTTACTGAATTAATAACAGATTTTAACCAATCAACTATAAAACATGAACCAGAAATTTCTATATAAAGCCAATAATCCCAAGTAAATATACAACATCTCAAAACCGGTAGTACAAGTCATAAGCTCTACTAAATTTACTAGAAAATCTCTAAGTACAATTGTTCCGCAATAAAAATAAAATAGTACAAAGTAAACTTCTGAAGGTGACTCTAAGGCCTGAGAATGCGACGGTGGGTATACCTTGAAGTCTCTGCCGCAACTCACGACCAACTAACTAATGACCAACACGCTCTAAAGTACCTGGACCTGCACAAAAAATGTGCAGCAACCATAGCATGAGTACACCACAGCGGTACCCAGCAAGTATCAAGACTAACCTCGGTGGAGTAATGACGAGGAACAGTCAAGACACCTATTAGACATGATAACCTGTAAAAGTATGAATATAGAACTAACAGGGAACAATATAGAGCTACACATGGTAAAAATAATGTTACAATACTTGCAATAAGAACTAGAAACAATAATTAACAGCAAGGAGCAAACATGTAATATGGCCATAAGTAAGTAGATTACAATTTAAGTCCGGTGAAACCAAGGGAAAACAAGTAACAACCCAATAAATAACCGCTTTCACGCAAGGATTGTAAGAGAATCTCTTCGAGGTACCACACCTCATAATCATAAATCACGGGTCCCAAATCATGAACCCTAATCTCTTGGCATCTTGTGCCCATATTAAAAATCACAACCGCACGGACAACTCACGTATTGCATGGATAACTCACATGCCAATATCATTAATACCGCATATTTGTACGAACAACCCATGTGCTAAGAGAGTAACAATATCCCATATCCGTACGAATAACTCACATGCTAACGGTAACAATATCTCATATTTGCATGGACAACTCACGCACAGAAGGTAGGTATACAAGAACATATGTAAATTATCAACAAACATCAAGGCTCATCTTCTTGGACTAATATGAGTGACTAATTACGGTGTATGCTTGTGCAAGTGTTCTATCATAGCTCGAGTTAGCAATAAGATTAGAGACACCGATTGGCACATAGGAAACAACACAACAAAACGGTAATATGCATGAATCACACAAGGTAGGCACACCACTACACAAATATCATCAATAACAATACCCCCAAGGCATCACAAATCATCCCCGAAATAGACCCCTTATCTCGCCGCATGCGCAACAATAAAGTAAATGCATGCCTTGTCTCTCCACACGCGCATAATAATATTCCCACCTTGTCTCGCCACATGCACAAACCCACATATATAGCCCGCCTTGTCACGCCGCATGTGCAAAATATCAATGATAACAATAGCGCAGACAAATCACGTGCGAACACCCCGACAATCCTCTCAACAATGCCACGTGTGTCAAAAACATAACACACAATATAACAACTCGCACCATATGTGCCCATATGCCATAACATTTCCTTAAAAAGAACTCTAATACCACAACCACACATAGCCCTCGGCTCAACAACACTGAGTACCACAACAACAATAATAACACAGAAGTACGGCAAGTGAATCAACACAAGAATTACAAAAACACAATGAAATGGAAGAATGAGCTCACAATGAAAGACATAACAACCAATAATGGCTTCAAATAAGAATAACTCAACAATGAGAGAGATAATGTGTAACAACGATATCAAATAAGAATAACTCAACAACTGATCCCAAGTCAAAGGAGGTGAACCTGCTGGCCTGCTTTGGAGATAAGATTATCACCTTCTACGGGCCTTACCCTCTAGCTGAAATATGGTGAATTCCACCCCGTTGGACTCCACGACTCCCATGTTATGCAGTCTTATTACACCCCATGTTTTTGTATATAAGAGTACGTTGTCGGTCAATTGATGTAAGCTCAGAAATGAGATCATCTTTGAAAGTATATAAAGTAAGTTAATCATGTTACCGTGGAGGTTACAAATATTTAATATCATGAATAACAAGTACCAAGAGGGTTGGAAGACTTAGAAGCTAAACGAATTGAAGAAAATACGTTTTGTCGAAAGTCGACAAGTTGGGAATGTTATAACATGTACTTTTGGGGTGAGACTAGGGAGCTTAACATGATAAGGAGGTTATGTTATAAGTTGTTTTAGTCGTATGATCGTCTAGTGTTATGTTTTGAAGTGTATGATCGTCTAGTGTTATAACATGTCTAGTGTTGTGGAACAAAAGTTGGCAAAGGTCATCACAAGTTACATTCATAAATATGCTAAAACTTATGTCAAATGTAGCTGAGTTTTTCTCCCAATAAACTTTGAATTAGGGGATGATCCACCTACCAAATTGACAATCTACGAGTCTAGTTTCTAGCATATTAAACAATTTGTTGACACAACATAGGTGTAGAGAGATATTTGTGTTTTCGCGAGACTGTGCAAGCAGCTCCCAATGGGACCCACTTAGGCGGTGGACAAACCTTGAACATTTTAAAGTGGTTGGAAGGCTCATTTTGGTCATTTTAGACCAAGGACAGTGCCCAAACTCTCTCAGCACCTCTCTAACAGTTCTCCAAGGTTCCAAGTCAAATCCAAGGTGGTTTTACCTAAACCTAACCTCAAAGATTAGCCTAAGTGAAGAAGATAGTCTCTATGGTGTTGTGAGGTCATTAAGGGTGCTTGTAAGCTAAGGGAAGCTTTGGTTCAAGTTTGTTTTGATTATTTAAGGTATGTATAACACCCTATTACTTGGGCTTAATCTTATATATGTGTTGGTTAAGTTATTTGGATGAAGAATTACAAGATAGAACTTGAAGTTGTATAAGAAGTTGTTGTCTCTTATTGGACTATTTTTAGGTTGTGTATATGACTTCATATGGATGGAAATCATGGAGAATAGCTTCATTATAATTTTATTATTGTTGTTATGCTTGTCAATACGTTGAGTATGTTGATGATGTTGTAAATAGGAGAAGAAGCGACCACACAATACCTAGAAGTTGTCCATGTTGTTGTTATATCTTGTTGGTTTGTTTGATGTTACTTTTATGATGGATATAGGGTTGGAATGTCATGTCAATATATATATATATATATATATATATATATATATATATATATATATATATATATATATATATATATATATATATATATATATATATGCTAGACATGTTGATGGTGTTGTAAGTACAGGGGTGATGGGAAAAAGAGTTGGGGTCTGATTCCAATCCAAGTTTTCCCCTCGTCATGTTAAATAGTAGTTTTGTTGATGATGTTTGTGCACTTATTGTTGTGTAGAGTGATTTTTGCTTATCAATATGTTGAGTATGTTGATGATGTTGTAAATAGGAGAAGAAGAAACCACACAATACCTAGAAGTTGTCCATGTTGTTGTTATATCTTGTTGGGTTGTTTGATATTACTTTTATGATGGATATAAGGTTGGAATGTCATGTAAATATATATGTTTATACGTTGGACTTATTGATGGTATTGTAGGTACTGGGGATATGAGAAAAAGAGTTGGGTTTCGGTTCCAATTCAAGCTTGTTGCTCGTCTTGTTTAAATAGTAGTTATGTTAGTGACGTTTGTGCACTTGTTGTTGTATAGAGTGATTTGTGTTGTTGGGTTGTTGGGTGTGTTGTTGTCACGCCCCAAAACCGAGGAGCGTGACCGGCGCTCAACCGAGTGAACCCGATCGAGCAAGCCTATTAAATTTCATTCTACCCAAACTCATCCATGAATGAAGATAATACATATTTTCATTAATTAGACAAAACGTGATCATGGTCTACAATACTAAATAATTACCAATAGTTTGCATTATTTTTAAAGTCTCAAATGGGACAAGTAATACCACCATAACATAACATAGTTTGTCTTTCCCAGCACCAATACAAAACCCACACTATGTCTACGGAGCCTCTATAGATAAAATAGAGTACAATGATAATGCCGGCAATAAGGCCCCGGCTATACCTCAAACAGAATACACAAAGAACAAAAGATACATGACCCCAGAATGAAGTGGGGCTCACCAAGTCAGCTGGGAAGAAGGTGTGCTACTATCACTGATCAATATCTCATGTTATGGAACCACCTGCATCCATTTAAAGATGCAGCGCCCCCGGAAAAGGGACGTTAGTACCATCGAATAGCACTAGTATGAAAACCAAACACCAATTTAAGAATTTAGAAATACAATATGAATATGATGAATCAAGGCGACAATAACATGATATAGCTAACCGTTTAAACCAGAGCAAGCTTATTAAGAGCTATCAATACCATATATAGGATTTAAGATGAGATCCTCTGTAACCATCTTCACACAAAGCGGCCCCGCCGCCTCACCCGATGCATGCAAGTGGAGGTGTAAGTACAATACCACAACTCTACTCAAGCGGCCCTGCCGCCTCACCCCAATGTATACGGGTGGATGTATAACCACAGTACCAAGAACCTACACAAAGCGGCTATACCGCCTAACCCCAATGTATGCGGGTAGAAATGTATCAACGATACCAATACCAACACAAAGCGGCTATTCCGCCTTACCCCAATATATGCGGGTGGGAACGCATCAACGATACCAATACCAACACAAAGCGGTTATGCCGCCTCACCCCAATGTATGCGGGTGGTGGTGCCACAACAATACCAAAACTATACACAAAGTGGTCGTACCGCCTCACCCCAATGTATGCGGGTGGAGGTGTATCACAATCAACATCTCTATACCATAATCCCCACACAAAGCGGTCATGCCGCCTCACCCAAATATATGCAGGTGGAGGTGTATCACTATCACAATCTCTTAACAACTTGGCATAATAACTTTCACATAATTCACGACTTGAAATTATAACATGTGGATACACAATCCATAATTTGGGACACATCCTCAATCTATAATGCAATATGATAAGAGCATTTGAAACACTAATTGAACATATATCTTCATCACAAAACTTATCGGAATACTCGATTTGTAATCAACATCTCCGAACTTACAAAGATAATAGGAATTCCAATTCTTAAAGAAGGGTTTAGCCAACATACCTCACTTGAGCTTCCTTACATTCTAAATATTCCGGAATTCTTAGCAACTTCAATCTATTTTAGAAATATAATAAATTGAACCAAAATTAGGAAGAAGATCATGGTTCTAGCTCATTTGAGCATTTTATCAAACACTAGGTGTGCATAAGGTTTCAAGGCCCTTTTTATGGAGAATTCTATCATCCCACAACCCAATATTTACCATTTTTAGCTCAATACTCTTCATACACCCTTTGATAACACATGCATGTAAAATAAACAACTCTCATGCCCAAATATTATCTTGCTAATTACCCATTTTCAGATAATTTTGAAATTAGGGTTTAGGGTGTAGAATCTTACCTCTAGGATGAAGACCTAGTGAGCTTCCCTTCTTAATCTTCCAAAACTTGAGCAAGAATTGAAGAACAATTATTGAAGAACACCTTCTCACTCTAGGGCACTCTCTCTCACTCTAAAATATCAGATTATAGCTCAAAAATGGCCTAAAGAGTGTATTTAATGAAATAGGGTCGGATTTTAAAAACCCAAAAATGAAGCTCCGGAAGAAGTTCTGCGGTCGCATATGCGACCGCATAATAGTTATGCGGACCGCATATCGATCGCATAATTGGTGCCCAAAACGACTAAAAATCTAGCTGAGTCTGCGGTCCGCATAACTGTTCTACGGTCGCATAGTGCACTGCATAATAGTTATGTGGTCGCATAGTCAACCGCATAATTGCTTCCAACTAGCCCAATTAACTGCCTCACTCTGCGGCCATTATGCGGTCCGCAGAGTGATTCTGCGGTCGCATAGTTGGACCGCAGAAACACATTTCATTGCCAAACATTTTCCTTTACTTTCCGGTGTATTGTTCAACCCAAAAAAATCCGAGAAGAATTTATAAAATCCTCAAACACGTAAGCCCAATTCGGCACCACGAAATATTATTTTCTTTTGCAAATTTTATCGGGCTTTACACTTAAGTACTTCGAAATTTTTCGGGGTGTTACAGTTATGGTGCTGAAAGTATATAGTTAAAGGTTGTATGTGTTCTTGTTGTTTTATGGACTTGGGGAAAGCAAGTAAAACAGGGGATATGCTATCTGTTTTAATATAAAATAAGTTTGTCGTTCGTTGTACGATAGTTGCATCTTTCGTAGCTTAACGATAGGATTATTATCATTGTTGTACATTAAAGTGCGATGAGACAAGTTCAACGTGGTTATTGGATAGATTGTGATAACGTATGTTAACTCTAAACCTTTCCTTCATTTTGGCATAATCCTATAACTACATGCATTTGATAACGAGACATAAAGAAAAGTTCGTATTCCTGAATTTATGTACATTATCCTAGTCTCATAAGTTATAGTATTCCCCCTTATCGAAACTTTATATTCAATTAAGTATTATCTTCTTCCAGTCAAGAGAGCAGTGGATCTATATATATATATATATATATATATATATATATATATATATACAATATTACAGAATTTTCACCACTGCCGAGCTATAAGAGGTGGGCAGGCCCTTATTGGGTAACCTCTGATCATATGGTAAGTTATATACCGAGCCTACTGGGGCCGAGCGCCTATGAGAGAGCCCAGAATGGCCGAGATACCGATCCTAGTATGGCTGAGCACCTATGAGCGAGCCTACTAAGATAGAGCAGTTACACATACTGAGCCTTATAAGGCCGGACAACTATTTTACTCACTATATTGAGAGAGTTGAGTCAGTATCAGCAGGTAAGCATATCTTGAGATCATCTTTGACTCCTAGTTACTTTCAGTTATTATATTATCAGTTCAATTTTAGCTTTCAGTTATTCTGTTGCCTTACATATTTGGTACATTATTTCGTATTGATGTCCCTTTTGTTGGGGACGCTACATTTCATACCTACATGTCATGATAGACATTCGGATAGACCTTCCTAGTTGACAGAGTGAAACATCAGCTGGATTGGTAAGCTCCACTTCCCCATAGTTACCAGGTTTAGACCTTGGAGTCCATTTTATATATACATGTTTGATGGATAGGTTGAGGCCCTGTCCCGACCATAATACAGTTCTGTGATTTTCTAATTAAACAGGTCAAATCAAATACAGTTTGCACCAATTCCGCATACAAAAGAGATATGCACCAAGCAACATTTACTCAAATACTTCTACATGAATGCAAAGTATCTATACATGACAATGATCCAATTCCATATCAATTTCCAAGTGTAATTTATATGAAAACCTTTACATGAGTCCAACATATCAATGTATGATGATGACTCCTCCTTTACCTCAATATGACTTCCTCCAAGTGTCCAACAACTCACTAACAATTTTTGTGCATATGTAAAATGCATCAATTAGCATATGTAGAAAATATGCATGAATAAAGCATGTAAAATGTATGAATATGCACAAAGGATTCACTTGAATGGTCAAAGCTTCCATATTTATGTGCAATAACTCATCACATTGGATCCCACATCACAAACAACTAGAAACTTATCGGTTTCTCACAACCGGCGTATACGCCATAGAGAGAGAAATATGAGAGCGCGACCCTAGGAGGTGGATCCATATCGACACACTGTACGGTATAAACCTTGTGCACAACATGCAAAAAACCTCGTGCTATAATGATGTCAGTATCACCATAATCGCACGGCAGATGCCTCGTGCCACAATAACAATAATACCACAATAAGCGCATGGTAGAAACTTCATGCCACAATCATCTCAACTACACAAACAACTTATGTGCCATAATCTCAGTCTATATCAGAGAACCATATGCAAAAGTGTATGCATATGAACATGAGATGATCTTTATGCATGATATATGCATGTGTATAATGTATGATTACTACTCCAACATGTAATCTATCCATCAAATAATCATTATGTCCATAAGCATCAAAGGCCTAAATATGATCTCTAACATTAATAAGGGGACTCAAGTGTTCATACAACAATTTAAGGCATATCACAAGAATAACAAGTACAATAGTGTGTTCATACTATACGTGTGACTATGGCCAAATCAAATACATCAACAATCAAGAATATTTGTTATGCCCAAAATAAGGTATCATTAGGCTAAACATTGTCTCTTGCATGTATTATTGTGCTCCATTCAGTCGAGTAAAACATAAAACAGATAGAAAATACAATCAAACAAGGCATAATGTAAGCTTGAATCTATCCGAGCGTGAATAACCATGGCACATGCATATACACTCGTCACCTCACATATATATCACCTCCGGATGTAGCAAACAATATTATTTATTATGAAAAATTCCCCCAAACCAAAGCTAGGGAATACACTTATTTTATCAGGCTAGGCATCAACCCCAAATCGTGTCCAAACCTGATTCTTAATTTCTAATCATGAAAATCAAATCTAAGCATCGTCTAAGAAAGTCAATACATGCAATAGGGAGTGATCACAAACACTGAAGCTTTAATCTTTGAAGCATTTCCAAAAAGTCAACACAAGTTAACCCGGACCCACGTGCCCGAAATCTGAACTAACAAGAAATCCTGATGACTCATAACCTGTCGAGTCTAAATATGTGATAAGATTTCAATTCTTATTCCAAATCGGTACTCAAATCCTCATACACTCTCTTAAGTGGTAAACAATAAACCCAAATTCTACACTTTAAATCTTTGATTTATGGGTTAGAAATCTATGTAGGTTCTTGAAATATAATCATAAATGAATAGAAATCACTTACCATGTTGCCTTGTATGAAAATCTCTTTGAAAGATCGCCCCTCTCCAAGTCTAGGGTTCAAAATATGAGAGAATGAGCCAAAGTCCTAAACTTCCACTTAAAAGATGTTGCCCAGTGATACCCTTCACGATCGCGATCGCGGTCACTACCCATACTATCGCGATGTGTAAAATCCTGTCGCCTTCCAGCCCTCTTATGCGATCGTGGAAACACTCATGCGATCGCGCTCTATAGCCTGCCAACGCTTCGTGCCATGACCCAAATTCCTACCAAATGTCGTGATGGTACCTAACCTTCTTGCTAGGCAAGCCAACACCCAATAACAATAACATAAGTCAAATTATTAATTCATTAACAAAGTTATGATAAAGTATAAAGGCGAAAATAGTCTCAAAACTAATATAAAAATACAAACATCTTAGACAGGGTCTAAACATGACCACAATTGTCTAGAGAGTCCAAAACTCGGTGCACAACATCACGAGTATCTAATAAGAGTGAACTATGTCTATCAAATAACAATATCTGTCTTGAAGAAAGAAAAAAAAAAGAAATAGATAATCATGGGAGGGGGACTCCATGTGATGTGGGTCGAACATTTAGGGAGCTCACCACTAAGTCTCCAAATGCAAGTCTATATGACTGGATGGGTATGACTATTATTGGCTTCAGAATCTGTACAAAAATATGCAGAAGTATAGTATGAGTACAAAACCATGGTACTCAGTAAGTATCAAGTCTAGACTCGAAGGATTAGTGACAAGTGGTCAACACTAACACTTACTAGCAGTTTAATAAGAAAGTAAAAGCATAAAATAAAGCAGTAGATAAGGCATGATATCACCAAATGGATACAAGCAAAGGCATAGTAATATATAATATTTAAACATGCTTTTCAGGCAAAGGAGACGTAATACAAAGTCAAATATCCCAATTGCTCCAAAATCACGATATAAACTTGTCAATATGTATATATGAGAGCTATTGCATGAATATGTAATGCATATGCATGCTCATGATCAAATCTCAGCACTTAAGAGTACCAATCCATAAGCCCGGCACCGGCCAAGTATCCAAACTAGCACAAATTTGGGTGATGCACTCACATGCCCCAAAGTAACATGGGTAATCACCTGACTCTGGAGAGACAAATCCATATCCAAGCGTTGTTATGGTGTGGAACCCGATTTACTAATAATGCTGAAGTCCAAAATCAATATATGCTCTGTCCTTAGTGCCAAAATCCTCAACTTTCCTCAATATCGTACTTTCCAACTCATGTATATGCATATGAGATGATGTAATAAAGACACACTGGGACAAAATAATAAAATGCAGATGAATATTTACATGAATAAGAGATGGCTATGGCTACTAATGTAATTCAACTATCAATAATAGTGCAATATGATCTTTTAATATTCTTAAGTTCAATAATGATATCATACATGAGCAACAAGAGTCAATAATCACAAAATCAAAAATCAAGTATGGCAATTCGCATGAGTATGGCTAAAGTAGAAAGCCTAACACAGTGAAATAAGTCTGTCAAGTTCAATCAACAACTCATAATTCTAGTATAGTCTCTAAGCATGATTAAGATTCATCGCGTAGTCATAGAATCAATGAAACGTGATAACAAATCATAATGTTTCAACACCGCATAATATAAGCCTAAGTCTAACCGGCTATGGTCATAACCTAGCCACACTTATACGCTCGTCACCTTGCATATACGAAGCACCTAAATCAAGTAGCAAATAGCAAATAGATCGCTTATAGGGAAGATTCTCTCTTGCAAGGATAGACAAGAGACTTACCTCAACCTGGTAAGCTTCAACCTTCCAAAATATCTTTTCCTTTCAAATCCACCTCTAAACGACTCGAATTTAGTTTAATACAAATAAATAACGTCAAACAAATCTATAGGAATTAATTTCAAACAATATATCTTCAATCTTAAATAAAATCCCTAAAAAATAACAAAAATCAAACCTGGCCCCACATAGTCATAACCCGTGTCAAGGGGTAGATCATGACTATTCATAACCCCACGAGTCCACATATGTGGTTAGATTCCAAAATCAAGTCCAAATCGACACTCAAGTTCCCAAATTACACTCTCTTAAATTGTAGACAAAACTCCCAAATTTCTCTTCCAAATTCCCTGTTTTAGGTGTAGAATTCAATTGGAAATCAAGACATATAACCCAATCTAAGTGGCAATTCCTTAACTCCGATGTAATAGTGAAGTTGCTCTTCAAAATCTCCTCGTCTCGAAGTCTAAGATTCAAAATATGAGACAACGGGTAAAATTCCGAAATTCCAACTTAAATATGGTCTGACCAAGCATATGCTTCGCGAATGCGACAGCCCCTTCGCGATCATGAAGGCCAAACCAACCTCCAACTCTTGCACCTCTTTTCAAACACGATGAACATCTCGTGAACGCGACTCCTAGCGCTACCCAGCCCACGCGAACGCGAGCCCTGCTCTGCGAATGCAAAGGACAAACCTCCTCCTGACTCCACAACATCGCAAACACGATTGCCTACTAGCGATTGTGATGCTCCTGCCCATAACCTTCCGTGAACGTGACCCCAGCATGCTAACGCAAAAAAAAAAGCCTCAGCTCAAAATCCTTGATCGCAAATGCGATGAACACTAGACACAAAAAAAAAATCAGCAATCTCCAAACATGCTCCGGGTGTCCTTCATCGCGAACGCGATGAACACTAGACACCAGAAAAATTAGCAATCTCCAACCATGATCCGGGTGGTCTGAAACTCACCCGACCCCTCGGGACCCCATTCAATCATAAAACAAGTCCTAATAACTTATCCAAACCAATTCAAATGCTCAAAACACCATAACTAACATGAAAACCACGAATCGAAGGTCAAAATCCATCTCTTAACTTCCAAACTTTCCAACTTCGCCAAACATGTCTGAATCATGACCAAACATTTCAGATTACAACCAAACTTTGCACACCAGTTCAATCAACTAAATGAACTTATCAAAAGTCCCTAAACACCAATCTGAGCTCGATATCCTCAAAGTCAACTTTCAGTCAAACCTATTAACTCTCCAAACCTTCAAATTGCCAACTTCCAGCAAATAGAGCCAAAACATTCTAGGAGCCTCCAAATCCAAATCTGCACATACACCTAAGTCTAAAATCACTATACGAAT
Organism: Nicotiana tomentosiformis; assembly: GCF_000390325.3. NCBI lineage: Eukaryota > Viridiplantae > Streptophyta > Magnoliopsida > Solanales > Solanaceae > Nicotiana > Nicotiana tomentosiformis. The sequence continues at coordinate 46,350,810 of NC_090817.1, forward strand.
TTATTGAAATCATCAAATCCCGATTCTGAGGTCGTTTACTCAAAAGCCAAAGCTTGGTGAACTCTAGCAACTTAAGCTTCCAAAAATGGAACTAAGTGTTCCAAACCACTCTCAAACCTTCCCAAAACCAAACTAACCATCTCTGCAAGTCAAAAACAAAAAACAAACATACAGGAAGCATCCAATCGGGAATGAGGCTCAAATAGACAAAACAATTGGTCGGGTCGTTACATTCTCCCCCTCTTAAACAAACCTTCATCCTCGAACGAGTTTAGAATCATACCTGGAATGCCAAAAAGATGAGGATATATGCTCCTCATATCATGCTCAATTTCCCAAGTCGCTTCTCGACCAATTGACTCTCCACTGAACCTTCTCTGATACAATCTCTTTCGACCTCAACTTCCGAACCTGCCTATCCAAAATGGCCATCCGGCTCCTCTTCATTAGCCAGATTCTCATCCAACTGCGTTGAACTAGAATCCAACACATGTGACTAATCTTTATGATACTTTCGAAGCATAGAAACATGAAACACCAGATGAACTCCCGACAAAGCTGGGTGGCAAAACAAGTATGTATGCCACCTTACCAACTCTCTGTAACACCTCAAATGGGACCAATATACCAAGGGCCCCTTCATCCCAAATCTCATCACGCCCTTCATAGGCGAAACTCTAAGAAAAACCTTTTCACCCTCCATGAAAGTCACATCACGAACATGCTTATTAGCATAAATCTTTTGCTTGGACTGCGCTGTACAAAATTGCTCTTAGATAAGCTCCACCTTCTCCAAGGAATCACGAACCAAATTTGTGCCCAACAACTTAGCTTAACCAGGCTCAAACCAACCAACCAGAGAAAAACACCGCCTCCCATATAATGCCTTATACGGAGCCATCTAGATACTAGAGTGATAGTAATTGTTGTAAGCAAACTCTGGTACTAGTAGAAACCTGATCCCACTTGCCTCCGAAATCAATAACACAGGCTCTCAACATATCCTCAAGGATCTGAATGGTCCGCTCAGATTGCCCATCTGCCTGAGGGTGAAATGTTGTGCTCAGCTCCACCTGTGTGCCTAACTCATATTGAACTTCTCCCCTAAAGTGCAATGTGAACTACATGCCCCGATCCGAAATGATAGAAACAAGCATGCCATGCAAACAGACTATCTCTTTGATGTAGATCCGAGCCAACTTATGTGAAGTGTAAGAAGTCATGACCGGAATGAAATGCGCAAACTTGGTCAATCTGTCCACAATGAACCAAAAGATTCAAACTTCCTCAAGGTCCACGTCAATCCTACCACAAATTCCATGGTAATATGCTTCCACTTCCACTCTGGTATATCTAACCTTTGAAGCAAACCACCTAGTCTATGATGAACACATTTGACTTGCTGACAATTTAAACATTGTGAAACATGCCCAACAAAGTCTCTCTTTATCTTCCGCCACCAATAATGCTTCTTCAAGTTACGATACATCTTCGTAGCACCTGGAGGAATATAATATCGTGAACTATGACTCTCCTCAAGAATCAACTCCCTTAAACCATCCACATTAGGAACACAAATCCGACCTTGAAATCGCAATACCCCACCATCGCCAATAGCCACCTCCTTAGCACCACCTCGCAACCCCGTTTCCTTAAGGACAATCAAATGGAGACCATCATACTGACGAGCCTTAATGTGCTCAACCAACACCACAAGCAAGAACTCTGCTAGACTCAGAAATATCCAATCTCACGAAACTTGGAGAATTTAGCATACAACTTCTTCTCCCTCAGAATCTGAAGCACAATCCTCAAATGCTGCTCGTGCTCCTCAGTACTACGGGAATATACCAAGATATCATCAATGAACATAATAAAAAAGAATCCAAATATGGTTGGAACACACTGTTCTCAAATATATGAAAGTTGTCGGGGGCATTAGCCACACCAAAGGACATCACCAAAAACTCATAATGCCCATAATGAATCCTAAAAGTCGACTTAGGGATGTTTGAAGCCCTAATCTTTAACAAGTGATAATCTGATCTCAAATCAATCTTTGAGAACACCCTAGCACCCTGAAGCTGATCAAATAAATTATCAATACGAGGCAATGTATACTTGTTCTTGATAGTGACCTTATTCAACCAACTGTAATCGATGCACGTCCTCATAGAACTGTCCTTCTTCTTCACGAACAACACAGGCTCACCCCAAGGAGAAGCACTCAGCCTAATGAATCCCTTATCCAATAACTCCTACAACTGCTCTTTCAACTCTTTCAACTTAGCTGGAGCTGTGTGATATGGTAGAATAGATATAGGCTAAGTTCCCGGCACCAAATCAATACCAAAGTCAATATCCATATAGGGTGGCATGCCCGGTAGGTCTGCAAGAAACACATATAGAAACTCCCTCACTACTGGGACCAAATCAATAGTAGGAGTATCGGCACTAACATCTCTAGCAAAATCTAGATACGCCAAACATCCCTTCTTAACCATCCATTGAGCCTTCAGAAATGAAATCACTCTACTAGGAGTGTGGCCAAGAGAACCCCTCTTTCCGACCTTGGTAACCCCGAAATAGCCAACGTGACAGTCTTGGCGCGATAACCAATAATAGCGTGATACGGAGACAGACAATCCACACCCAAAATTACATTAAAATATACTGTATTAAGCAACAAAAGATCAACCCTAGTCTTGTAACCCCCATTAGTAATTACACAAGACCGATATATACAATCCACCATAATAGAATCACCAACAAGTGTAAATACATAAATGGGAATATCAAGAGAATCACAAGGCATATCTAAATAAAGAGAAAAATACGATGACACATATGAATAGGTAGACCCCGGATCAAACAACATAAAAACATCTCTATGACAGACCGAATCCATGCATGTAATCACCACATCTGAGGCCATAGCCTCGGGTCTACCCGAAAAAGCATAGCATTAAGACTGACAACCATCGGTCTAACCACCATCAACCTGGCCCCCTCCTCTAGGATGACCTCTAGCTACATGCCCTCCCCCTCTAGCTGATTGGGCAGGGGATGAAGCAACCAATGTGGGAACCACTGTCTAAGAAGTCTGCGGAGCTACGCTTCTATCAAGTCTGGGACAATGCCTCCTCATATAGCCAAACTCCACACTCAATATAACCCCTAGCCGACGGTGGCTGCTGAACTTAAATCTGTCCCTGATGCCCTGAATAGTCACTAGAAGAACCCTGAACAGATGGAGCACAATATGAACTGACTGTAGATCACAAAACGATGATAGAAGTAGAATGCTAAAGGGCGGTCGAGACACTGCATCCTTGGCAACTTGCTGTATATAATAAGATGGCCTACCATGATGGCCTCTACCAAACTGACCTTTACATCTAGATAAGGTACCACTGAAACTACTAGAATGACAAGGCCTTTTATCCCTCATCATATCCTCTCTCCTATAACTACGGATACGCTCTATCCTCTGATCTATCTCCATGACCTAATAAAAAGTAGTCCCAACATCTGACTCTCAGGCCATGGAAATCCTGATACCATAACTGAATCCTTCAATGAATCGCCTCACCTTCTTTGCCTTAGTGGGGATCAAGAGAGAAGCATGGCGAGACAACTCTGTGAATCTCGCCTCATACTCAGTCACATTCAAGTGATCCGGCTGAAGGCACTCAAACTGACCCCTCAACTCATCCCCATGGTATGTGGGATGTACCTCTCTTGAAACAAGTGCGAAAACTGAGTCCAAGTAAGAGGAGATGAACCTGATGGCCTACCCGGCTCATACGTCTGCCACCATCTCCCAACAGCCCCTCTCAACTTGAATATAGTGAACTCCACACCGTTGGACTCTACCAAGCCCAAATTATGAAGCATCTGATGACATCAGTCTAGACAATCTTATGCATCCTCAGAAGCGTCACCATCAAAGTGAGGAAGATGTAACCTTTGAAATCTCTCAAGCCTTTTTTGCTCCTTAGTAGATATAGCAGGCTCAACCACGGGTCTAGCTACTACTATAGACTGCCAGCCACCAGCTGGAAATACACCCCTCATCTGAAACATCATTGTAGCCTGTTCCAAAGTACGAGTGAGAAAGGTCTAAGCTCCCCCACCAGCCTGAGATGTGGATAGGGCCACTAGAACCACTACAGCTTGAGTCAAAGCATTGATAAAGCTGACCGTCTTGGCCATAACATCCTGAAACACTGGTGTAGCAACAAAACCCTTTGAATGCAGAGCTGGAATTGGGGCTTCGACATGGTCATCAATAATTTGATCCTCTACCTAATAAGCAGGTGGGTTTTCTAATAATGCACGGGTGTGCGCACGGGCTACCGTGGCGTAATAGTGCGGCCCCTAGTGGGAGCCTTGACCCTACCTCGACCTTTCCCTCTCCTGGCTATAGCCGGTGGTGCTGCCTTTTTGTCACCTGCTGTTGCTTCTGAAACGCGAGTTCTCACCACCTGTGAGAGAGTAGAAGAGAAAGATTTAGACTTAGAGAATAATCAACGCACGATAAGGAATCAACAAAAGGTAAAGTTCCTAAAGCCCTATAGCCTCTCGTAGATAGATAATGACGTCTCTGTATCGATACTCAAGACTCTGCCAGGAATGCTCGTGATTTGTGAGATCCTTAAAATCTAGAACTCTGATACCAACTTGTCACGACTAAAAATCCCACCAAAGATTGTGATGGCGCCTAACCTGCTTGTTAGCAATCTACCCAATAGCAATAACGGACGTGAAATTATTAAGTCATTAACAGAGTTATGATAAAGCATAAAGGCGAAAATAGTCTCAAAACCAATATAAAGATACAAATATCTGAGACAGGGCCTATACCCGACCATAACTGTCTAGAAATTTCCAAAATCCGATATCATAACATCACGAGCATCTAATAAGAGTGAATTATGTATATCAAATAATAATATCTATTTAGAATAAACAAAAGGACATAAATAGATAATGAAGGGAAGGGGACTCCATATGCTACAGATCGAAGAATTAGGCAGCTCACCACGAAGTCTCCAACTATAGCACTAGGTTCATATAGGTCTCACGAGTCACGAACAGACCTAATAGAGTCTTGTAGATCGGTACTGAGATATTTGTACTTATCTTTGAGAGACTATAGTGTTTAAGAGAACTTCCCTTTCTTGGTTCTTTATTGTGCTACTTTATTCCGTTTGAAGCATATACCTTTAATTCCTTCCTATTCACTCGTATGCGAGGTGGAGTACTCAATATTAGTTGCGCGCCGGTGAGCGGTAGTGATGTTTGCGGATATGGTGTAGGATAATTTTTCCCGTGTTTCGAGAGCATACTACTACCGTTGCCTTGTGGAGAGGTTTTCCATTTATAGCAACCTCGGTGTCGGTGTTGCCCACAAGTTCAAGGCCTTATTTAATGTATTGTGATGATTCACGCGTGAGTCTTGACGCGGTGTTGGCACATAATGGTGGGGTGATTGCATACGTGTTGCGGCAGTTGAAGTCCCGTGAGGAGAATTATCTAGTTCCTTATTTAGAGTTTGATATTTGTTCCAGCGGAAGAGAGATATTTGGGCTATGAAAGTTCTGGCCTTGGTTTATGGATTTGTGAGTTGGGCATCCTTGAGCATAGTGGAGTTCTTGTTTGCGTGGTTGATTGAGTGTTGGCTTACCTAGCAAGCGGGTTAGGCACTATCACAACCTTTGGTGAGATCTCGGATCATGACACACCACTTTCACCTCTACCCCTCAACAACCCCACCCACTTCTTATCCCTACCTTTGCTATTATCATTTCCACCCCTAGATTCAGACCTATCATATTTTTCAGTACTCCGTTTAGACATAAGAAATTTTTTCTTTTTTACCAAAAACAATTCACTTTTTTTCGAAATCAGCGTTTATTCATAAAATTTTTAATTTTCACTTTTAAGATGTATTTTAGAAATTTTTGAAATTTTAAAAAAATCTAAAAAGTTATTTTTCAAAATTTTCACTAAAATCACTCACAAAATTTCAAAAACAACCCAAAATTATATTCATGTCCAAACACAACTCTAAATTTTAAAAATTTTTCCCCCTATTTTAGAATTTTACAATTGTTATGTCCAAACGCCCGCTTCATCTATTTCATCTCCCATAGTATTTGTTTAAAGTATAGATTTTAAAAAAAATATTTTTTTACTACTGAACTAAAATAAAAAAACACTTATTTTCTAGGAAGATATTTTGTAAGGAAAATATAGGAAAACATTTTCAATCATGCCAACCCACCCTAAAACATGGACCCATTTTTGACATCTTCATCCATCCCTCTCAGTCGCAGGCTCGCAGCATCCCCTCTTTGAACTTTGACGATGGTCTCCAGCTAAATTCTATTCGAGAATCCTAATTAGGCAAAAAACAAGGAATTGCGAAGACCCATAAACCCCCAAATGATACGAAAAGGTTGATTGTGCAATCTTGGGGATATATATATATATATATATATATAGGAAAGCCCTTTTTCTTTTAGTTCTATGTACAGATGGATCCAGAGCAGACGTTTATAAGGGTTCAAGAACGATTTGCTCAGATGCTTCGGCCCAGGGTCAGAGCTACTCTGGAGTATTTGTATCTCTTCATCGCCGTCACTCTTTTCTCTATTCTCGTCGTTATGCACGCCAATTATGTTCAACAGGTTCTCCTTAAATACTCTCTTTTACTTTTATTGGGAAAATTGTTACCTCTTTTATAGAACTGAATTTTGTTTTGCACAGCAATTATGTTCAACAGGTTACCCTCTTTACTTGTTAAATTAAATTCACAATTTCATTTTTTCCCCTTTAAATCAAAATTTTTGTTTGTTTTCTTTCATTTTTTTGGGAGAGGGTTGGTAAATGTTTGGTTTTCTAGGAAGTTGAATTTGCTAATTGAGTGGTTTAGTTTTGCATCTTTTATGGAATTCCCCTTAATGACGGATTACTCTTGTGCGAATTTCCGGAGTTAGTCCTTACTTGCATAATTTGGGTTCGCTAATCTGAGTTTTGGAGGAATGAATTGTTTTTAGTAGCGTCATATTATCATAACCTCTTGGTTAGGTAAGAATCAAATTCCTAGAGAGAGAATGACTATGCATAAATAGCCTCTCATCCCTAGTTTCGTTTTGATGCGGCAATGAGGTTTTACTTTGTACAGAAGAGTGGGTATTGTTTGTAGAGAATCATTTTTTTCTTTTTGGTATACTAACACCATATTTTCTCATGATTGATAAAACTATTTACATTAAAAAAAGAGTTTAGATTAGAAAAAATCTGTATAAGAATTGCTGAAGAATTTAAAAGGGAAAATTGTTTTAGATATTATATTTGATTGACTGACTCTCTTAATGGTTCTTTATGGAGGGTTCTCTTCTTTCTGAATATGGTGGGGTTGTTGTGTTCTTCCGTTCCTTTCCATGTAAAATGTATAAGTAATGGCTATAATTTGTTCTGTGTAGCCTGGCTGCTCAAGTGAGCTGTCTAGAGTGAACATCTCAGAGGCACAGCTTATTCAAATCAAGGTGAGTTTTCTCATTTGCTGTACTGTAAAACTTCTCCTGTTTTATGTTCTCAATAATAATTGTGGATATGCATCTAGGTTTTGGGTGTTGAAATAAAAGCTAGTGCTGAAAAAGGCTTCATTTTTTTGTGTTTTTGGGTTTCGGGTTTTGAACTAAGTTGCTCGAACTCGGGTGCTGGTGTACGGATCCGAAAGTCGGATTCGGCAAAATCTTAATTTCAGATTCGGGGGTGCGGATCCAGGTATGGATACGGGTGTTGGGATTCGGCTAGGAAAATTCAAAATTATAAAAATAGAGCTATAAAGATATTCTAAATTTTGAGAGATATTTTGTGAAAACTTACATGTATATTGTAGAATTCAATCTTTCATTCTCCATGTCTTAAATTGTAAAACTTACATTATATTGTAGAAAAATTTACATGTATATTGAAGGTATGCCGTTTTCCATGTCTTAAATCTGTTTTATCTTTTATTTTGAGAAATCAAAATCTCAATTATTCTCCCAAATTTGTCCATGGACTCCGGTCAAAGTATTCGAAGTTGGTTGACTGAATCCCAAATGTATCCTGCACCAGCACCCGTCCCAGTGTCGATACGGGTTCGGCATAAGAAATGATGAGTCTGCGCAACTTAGGTTTTGAACATTGTAGCTTAAGTTGAAAAGTGTTTAGTCTGGAATTAGATAAAGGAAAGCCCAGGGTAGGATCATATAAAATATAAATATCTGCATGTAGAAATGTGATGAATAAATTAATAAATTATCGATGTTTCTCAACCAAAAAAAATCATTTTTTTTTTGAGAAGAGTAACATTTTTATATAAAACTCATTAGTAAAGTTACAGTTCAAACAAAAAAGAGCAAACAAAAATTCTAGCCTTGTACATCTAGCAAGGTACCAATGATGTCTAACAAAGATCCTACATCATCTATGAACCTCCTTTGGTTTATGAACCTGCTTTACACCAAAGGTAGAACAAAAATATACAATTCATCTTGATCTTCTGTTGAGAGTTTGAAATGTTTTCAAAGCATCTAAGATTTCTCTCCTTCCAAATTGCCCACCAAATACATGCTGGGATGATGCTCCACCACTTCTATTGCCTTATCATGTTTTTCTTGTCATTCCAGCATGCTAGGAGTTCACCAGTTGATCATGGCATTGACCATCTCATACTTTTCATGTTCAAAAATAAAAGCGTACAGTTACTTGGCAGTGCAAAAACAGGTGATTAATAGTTCCCGACTCTCTACCACACATAAAGCACCTGGAACATAAAGGCATCCCTCTCTTCATCACATTGTTATGTGTCAAGACTGCCATTCTAACCACTAACCAGCGGAAACATGCCACTTTGAGAAGAATCTTCACTTTCCATACATGTTTCCACTGCCAGGAGCCAAAGTGTTGCCCAGTACAATTTAAGCCTGCATATGCTGATTTCACAGTGAAAAGTCCCTTGCTAGTCCCTCTCTACACTAGCCTAAGCCCTCTCTGAGATGCCTTTAAAATTGTCTAACAGCTTGAGAAATTCAACTACTCTGCTAACTTCCCAATCCAAACACAAATAATCTTCCTCTATCTATGTTGAGGACTTATTAAAAGTATGACTTAATGGTGGCCTTGTAATGTAAAGCCAATTGATCATAGGGGTGCGAGTCTGCATTAGGCTGAAGGTTTAGTCGGCTTATGATCTTTCTCTTTTAGCAAATAACAATGTGATATATATATATGGTGTCTAGTCTTGAGTTACCAATTTTTTCGTTTGCACATCCTAACCAAATTGGTCCCATGGTAACTTCAAAATAAAGAATTAGTCGTAGGAAATCTATCTATTTTTGAGAAACAGATAAATTGAGCTCTATTAATATCATATTAATGAGTCCCCAAAACGGAGCAAAAGTCATAAATCCTATCTCATTTACTGCAGCAAATGGTAAAAAGAGCAACCAAGCCCAAGAGAAAGTGAACCAAAGAAAAGATCTTTACTCACAACAGTTGAAACCATGGCCATGTCATCTGACGTTAAGACCATGGTAAGTTCAGGTTGGCCTATTAGAGTGAATGTAGGTGGTTGATGTAGTTTCTTTTTGAAGCATCTTAGTTTCCAGTTGCCAAAGTGTAGTAATGAAGTGAGGAACACCCTACACCTAGGTAGTGTCTCATTTTGAAACTATTCTTTTTTTTCCCTTAGAGAGTCTTATCTTCATTTGTAGTGCTTTAATGGTTATGCCATGTACGCTTGGGGTCTTTCAATCGAGCTCTATTTGGACGCATGTGGGCCATTGTATATAAGCTTTCACTTTTAATGTGGCTCATTTGACGACTCAAGTACATGGATCTCACGATCTATTGGCATAGATTAGGGAATGGATGCCTATGGTCGAAGAGTTGGAGTAACAACATAAAGAACCAAGGTTCGGATACGTGCAGAGGCAACACTAGGTGATTTCTTTCCATCTGTCCAAAGTTGGGCGGGCAAAGTTATCCGGTACCTATGGTGTCGATGATCTTGAATCGGATCAATATCATGAATAACAATATCTGAACTATCAAATCAATTTGTCGTCGAGAATTGAATAATATAACATAGGAAGTTCTTTTATCCATACCGCCCCAAACTTGGATTCCTGGTCGAATCCAAAATTCCTTTATTTATTTATCATTATCATTTTTATCATCTTTTTTGGAGTAACAACATAAAAAACCAAGGTTCGGATTCGTGCAGAGGCAACACTAGGTGATTTCTTTCCATATGTCCAAAGCTGGGTGGGCAAAGTTATCCGGTACCTATGGTGTCGATGATCTTGAATCAGATCAATATCATGAATAACAATATTTGAACTATCAAATTTCGTCGTCGAGAATTGAATAGTATAACATAGGAAGTTCTTTTATCCATACCGCCCCAAACTTGGATTCCTGACCGAATCCAAAATTCCTTTATTTATTTATCATTATCATTTTTATCATATGTTTTTTTTGGAGTAACAACATAATAAACCAAGGTTCGGATTCGTGCAGAGGCAACACTAGGTGATTTCTTTCCATATGTCCAAAGCTGGGTGGGCAAAGTTATCCGGTACCTATGGTGTCGATGATCTTGAATCAGATCAATATCATGAATAACAATATCTGAACTATCAAATCAATTCGTCGTCGAGAATTGAATAGTATAACATAGGAAGTTCTTTTATCCATATCGCCCCAAACTTGGATTCCTGACCGAATCCAAAATTCCTTTATTTATTTATCATTATCATTTTTTATCATATGTTCGTTTTTTTCCCCTCTCTAATCCAGTGATGTTAAAAGCGACCGCTTCCTCGCTTAAAGCAAAAAACGATGCGAAGCGAGGCATCTCGCGCTTCTCTGATCTGAAGCGTATCAGGTACACAAAAGCGATCGCTTCCCCTGGAGAAGCGAGGAAGCGAACAAAGCGACAGAAGAAAGCGCTTCTCTTTAAAACTGGGATGCCAACGTTAATTAATTAAAAAGGCTCTCTTTCTTTAACTTCAAGATCATCAAGTTTGGTCCAGGTATGCGATTTCTTCTTCCTCCTCCTTCTTCCTCCTCCTTCTTCCTTTTCTTTTTCTTTCACTGTTTTAGTGTCCAAATAGCAGCGAAATGTTGGCGAAGTTTTTTTCCCCTTCAGTTCTTTTTCTCATTCTCTTCTTCTTCATTTTCTTTTTCTTTCACTGTTTCAGTGTCCAAAAGCGATCGCTTCATTTTTCGTTTCAGTTATACTGCCATTTTTTGGCATACTTACTGTCATTTTTTTCATATCATTTATTCTTAGTTGTCTATGCAGTATTTATTTTATTGTCATCCTCCTCCTCTTCTTCTTCTTCTTCTTCATTGTCTATGCAGTATTTATCTTCTCGCTTCTCACTTTAAGCGAAAAGGGGCTTGTCGCGTTTCCTCGCTTCACGCTCTTCACAATACTGCTCTAATCTATCTAGTTCCTTCTTGTACAATCATCTAATGAAGTCTCATCAAATTGCTCTTCCATTTCCGGTGGTGGAAGGAAACATGTATTGGTTGATTAGCCGAGGTGCGTTAGTTGGCCAAGACATCACTGTTACCCCCCCCAAAGAAAGAAAGATATTAGATCTTTTACAGCTGAATATTTGCATAAGCATCTAAGCAGCTATGGTTTTTCGTTTTTTTCTTTTAATTGAAGGGTTTAAGCCTCATTTGAGCTGGTTCACATAATTTCTTAGCAAAAAAAAGTTGTGTGCTGATAAAGTTCAACAAATTGTTCAAAAGAAAATTAAGAGAAATATGAATAATGAAAAAGGCGTGGTTCAAAGCTAATATAGGTGATAAACTGAGTTGACTAATCTTGAAGGATGATTCCTTATAGAATATCTAGCATTTGTCACATTTTCATGAATCTATATAAGTCTCCATTTGGTACATAATTGCATTAATATCGCTGTTTTGGTTATTTACTAAATTTCTGATCACTCACGTGTGCTAGTTATATCATACTGTAAAATCCAGCTGATTCTGTTTTCTCCTACAGATTACAAGTGCTGGCTTGTGGTCACAGAATCAAACCAACTATGATGTAGTAAACGTTGCCAACGAAGAACCTATAAGTGAGAACCTGAAATGTGGGAATGAAGATAGTTCAGTTACCACAGCTACAAAACCATGGTTGGACTGGTTAAGTGATGGCGCCAAAAGTGGTAAATCTCTATTACATTCAAACAGTGAGTTCTTTGAATCTTCATTGGGGAGTTCTATGAAGAGTGAGTCAGTGGTTGATGATGTGATCCCTAAAATCAATAAGGAAAGTTCACGTGCACGATTTTTCATCTCGCCAAAGGAATCACTCAAAGCAGCTATAATTCGAATTGGCCAAAAATGGCATGGACGTTTGTCTTTCATTTGGAGAATTTCCAAGCGGGTACTTGGAGGATTATGGGTAAGTTTGGATAAGTGTAAAACTAGCTTGCATCTTCTCTGATACTTTATGTTAGCATATTATGGGATTCCCTCATCTGGGAACAAGGCTAGCTAAGTGAATCATATTATAAAGTACACACAGCTTGCTGTGCTTATCATCATGCCATCTTTTATTAATGTTTTTCGTGCAAATGAAAATCCAAGGTAAATTGAGATGGTCTTAACCCTAGACTGGAATATTTCCTAGTTAAACAGGCTAGGAGTACACTTAGGAACACTAGCTAACTTGTGATTTTCCATGTACTAGTTTTAGAGTACATGCCTCGCATGTGTAGCCTAGTCTTTATTCTAAAATTTAAAGGTAATAATCTTTTAATATAATGCATAACTTAAAAATATTTATTTACCTTATAAAAATCAAAGCTTACAGAAAGTGCAAAGTTTGATTGTGGATGATTGTTATCATAATTAAATATTGTAAAAGGCCTTTCGTTCCTCCTCTGTTGAACTTCCTTGGAGGAGGAAGGAAAGCTCATACTGGCCATAAACTATCCTGCCAAAGTTCAAAGGAAAAAAGTATTTTCATAAAAAAATATTTTTAAATTCCAATTCGCTTATATCGGAAAGTAAAACTTACTCGCCTAGTCATCCTGCAACACCACCTATAATTTTTTTAAAAAAGTCAGTACAAACATATGTTTACATATGAATAACTAACCATTGTAAAATTAAAATAACACCAAATACAATAAAATTAAAACAAGACCAAGAATCGTTTAAAATTAGTTTGAGTTTTAAATTTAACATAATTACTATATTAGAGTGATTCAAACTCAACTTTTCATCTGACCTATAACATAAAAAAGCTGGGACAACGAAACTGGTATTTAACGTATAAAAATAGCAAAAGAAAAATCCCTATAATTGAGAATCTTGCAAATACAATTTGGAATCTAAAAGATACCGTTATTGTGTTCATTCAGATACAAAGTGCATTGAAACAAGAAGACGAAACTTGGACAACATGTTTAAGGAGTACTTCTAATAGAGATTGAAGATAAAGTATTAATGTTAAGTATCGAGGTTGAAAGCATCACAATTGTAAAAATTTCACTGTCAAATCTACAATGAAATCTGGGCGAAAAAATAATTCATAGAGTGAAAACGAACATGGCTTAGCATTGGCTTGTTACCATTGGCTTGTTCGTGCAACAAATAGCATGAGTTGCTCTTACTTCTTTGCATCAGAATTAATATGGACTAAATCATAGGTTGAGAGGTACAATGAAACTATTAATTAGCTTTTCTGTGTATTTTCGTCATCAATTGAATAAAATTAAGAAATGACATGTTCAATGAAAATATAAAGCTTCAATCTACCTGATTATTACAACTCAAAGACTGAAGAAGAATTAAATCTAAAAAATAGTAAATCTGTCTGGATGTTCCATTGACAAGAGAATCATTATGTGCAAATGAAATCCTATATAAGAAGTGTTTGTGTGTATGGTTCAAAAAAGGAAAGGAGTAAAATTGTGTATAGTTCGAATAGAAAAAAGAACTTTATTTGTAGTTTCTACGTGCTCTTTTAATTACTTTTTTTTAATAATCAAATCATATTATTAAAAAATTAAATCGATTATATTCATAATGAAGACTCCTAAACCTAATAGAGTTCTCGGTGCACGATATTTAGTTTCCTACTTTGATTTCTCTAGTTTAGGTGTCAACTTTGGATTTTTCTGTTTTGGTTTTAATTACTTTTTCAAATAAGGGAAGATTTAATAATTAAAATTTTACTTGATATCAAATTCTTAAATATTAGAAAAATAAAACTAAATTACAATTTTATCTAGTGTGAAATCTATTTTTGAAGGGTAAAAAAGACAGAACAATATTTTGCTAAGGGCCTTCGTGCTTTTAATATATTATATAGATTTATTGCTTCACGTTCAACTTTTTGTCATTAAACTTGCTATTTCTACCACATGACACTTATTATTTTTTTTTTTTGGGCCAAGGTGAGTGATTAAGAGAATGAATCTGAACATCAGATAGCTTGCTTTTTATTACCCGTTTTATGTATTTCTGTGATTAGCTTTTTGAAAGGTTACAGTACCTAGTGAAGAACATAGCCTATTATGTCTTTCCTACTTCTCTTTTGTTAAAAATTCTATATGCTTAAAGGAACTGAGAAGATCAGGTGTTATACAGACCCTTTATATCACACAAAAAAGAAAAAAGTTTCCACAACATAAATTAAATTAGTTATGAGATGTGCATTTAAATAAAAGATTTTGAAGTTCGAATATATGTTAGAAAGTCCCATTATAACGGTTTTAAGGTCTTATTTCATCATTCAGTTTAGGTTGCTCTCCTCTGCGCATTTTGGGTTCTGAATTTTGGCAGGTCACTGATTGAATTGGGGACTTGTGCCCATGTTTGTCCTTTGTTGTTCTCAGGAATTTGATTGGTGTTGTAACACCTAATTATGTTTTGCTGAAGTTTTGTTTGAGTTTGATGTTATTGTCTGGTAACAACGTTTCACTTAGGGTTTACTTTGCTGATCATCTTTATGGCAGCGTCTGGTCTTGATACATTGTGGAGCTAGATTTTAAATACCTGATATTTTTTCCCAGAAGAAATGATGCATTACTTATCCTGTACACTTTTGTATACTGGTGGCAGTGGGCATCCAACTTGTATGTTTCACAATAAAGTTTACTTCTACCATCTCTAATAATGAGCTGTAGATATTTAGTTTGATCTAATAAGTGAATGCCTTTTTGTTTCTTTTCCTCTAGTTTTCCTGGTAAATTTAAATGTCAAGCTCATTCAGATGCTTGCTTTAACGTGCTTCTCAGACTAAAGTTCCAATATGCAGGATATTGCTGGTATACATCTACATATTGACATTCCTAAGTTGCTCAAGGCGCTTCACTTGGACAGGCTAAACTCTTATGCTGGTATCTATCTACCTTCTAATAATCCTGTGCAGTAGCCACAACTGCATAATGAGCTCAATCTTAGTAAAGCCAAATTAGGAGTTTCTTTTTATGTCTATTCTTCCCATTGTTGGTGGATGGCCAAAAAGGTTACTGAATTAGTATTTTAACTGCTCCTTTTTTGGGATGTTGTTTGCCTACCTTTATTATCTTGGAAGCGAGAGCTCCATGAAGTCTCTTTTTACTTAGCTCAAAAACATTTTTCAACTGAAGATTCTTTTGAAGATAATTTTGTTGGAATGAAATTATTTTCTTAACCTTCTTGCAGTGGTTGGTTGAATCTGTTTGTTTCTAAGTGATGAGCCATTATCTTGCGGCTCTGCTTTCCATTCTCCTATCATTTATAGTTTTGATGATTGACATGTGGGTGTTTATGTCATTAGTAGCTATTAGGGGGTGTTCGTCGGTTGGAATGGTACGGTGTTTAGACATTTCGGTTCGGTATTTTTGGTATTCGGTTTCTTAAAATGTGATGACAATACTATACCTAATTAATTCAGTATGGTTCGATTTCCGTCCTTTCGGTTTTGATTTATTTGGTTCGGTAGCTTCGGTTTGTTCAGATTGGATAGAGAATTTTAACTTATCTTTATCTTTTAAAAGTAAAAAATTCTTGAACGAACCACTAAATCAAAGAAAGTACCTTTTAAAACTTTCAATTTATAGAGAGTGAACTGAAGGAAAGGTTCTCTGCAAAGTCAAGTTTACCTTTCCATGAGCTGCAAAACTTCTCCATAATAGAGAGCGATTATACTATAAAAGTGGAGCGAACTCAAGGAATTTTGCAGCTCATGGAAGAACACCTCCGAATCATCTCATATCACAAGATCTGCAAACTCATCACACTCTACCAAGTCCTAAATGAATTCACAGATTTCAAGCAGCTTTTGGATGTTATATTGACGGGAGAAAGATACACCTTAACTAGCTAGCAAAATTAATATTATACAAGTCCTACTGCAGCAATGATTAGTAAAAGAAAAAAACCTAAGGATAAATGAAGTGAAATTTTAGAGCTTTCCTATATTTATGTTATAATAAAAAATATGTGTATTGTGTAAGTTAGTATGTATTTCGGTACGGTATCGGTATTTCGGTATTTGTTTTTCAAAATACTAAATACCATACTACCATACCGGATACCAAATTTTTTAAAAGCTTAAACCAAATACTATACCAAATACCAAAATACCGGATACCAAATACCAAATTTCGGTTCGGTAACTCAGTATATACAAGATGCTTATTCTGCAACTGTATAAAGGTAGACTATGTTACAAAGACTTGGGTACAGTTATTTGGTACAAAGGCACTTCATTTTAGTAGGCCCTAAAATCAACATGCATGTATAAGGATAAAATGTATTGACCTAGTAAAGTTTCTAGCGTGTCCCTTTTCGTACGTTTTAAGCCTAAAACAAAATCTAATCTTCTGATTCTACTCTATTACCCCTTGTTTTCTCTGCCTACCATACTAGTGGTTTGTTAGTGATGTATACATAGTGAAAAAACATGATATATAATAACGAAATTCAGCTTGGATCAGATAAACATGCACTTGCCATTTCATCTGATGTTACTGTGCTTGTCAAATCGGCTTTTCAGGTGCATAGGATGCAGTGTAGCTGCAGTAGATGGTCTGTGAAACCCCAAATAATTCCTCATGTACATCCACCTTTTTTATTTTAATTTTTCTTTTAGTAGGTCTTTGAACCCACCTTATTTGGGACTAATGCGTTGTTGTTGTAGGTCCTTGAAGTTACCGTCTTCTAAAGCATTCTTTGTAGGTGGTGTATGATAACATTATGGCAGCGTGTTCTAGTAAGAAATAAATATAGGGTAAATTAGAGACATGAAGTATATTATGTTACGATACCCTAATCGGCTTGAAGTTGCAATTTCTTAATGTGCAAGAAACTTGAGTAGGTGATTTGGATGTTGTCTATTCATTTTGGATCAAGGTGTTTGGTACATTTCTGATTAGTCTATTAAGGGCCTGAACAATTATTTGGCATTTTGATGTTCTTATGTGCTAACACCAAAATGTTGAAGGTAAATTTTCCAATGATCAAAACTGTACATGTTTTTTTGCAAAAACATTGTATGGCACTTGGTGAACTTGTATCTCCATTTCCTTGTGCTTTATTCACGTCAGTACAGTATGTCCTTGACTAAAGACATTCCAACTCCACCCAAGATGAATATAAATAAACAGGAAAAGGAAAAAAAGAAAAAAGAAAAGAACACTGGTCAGAGAAGAGGGGGAAGAATGAGCAAAGACACAGGGAGGACATGTATTAATTGGACTATGTTCACGGGCTGACCTACATTTAAAGAACATTGGCTGTCAGAATTTGTCATTAAGTACGTGTAATCTTAATATACGACTTTGGATTCCTCAATATTTATGTATCTTTATATAAGTGAAAGGCTTGCTGTAAGACTACTTTAATTGTTTGAGCTAAATGAAGCTGCTAATGCGTTTTGTGAGATCAAATTCATGTTAGTTGGTCGATAGTTGTTGATGGTTTTGTTGAATTATCTATCTTTCGATGGTTGTGATCTTTATTCGGCTATGCAGTGCAGTGGCTTGAGACAAGAAGCAAGGCATTTGAACCCACTTACTTATACACCAAAGAGAAGGTATTGGTGTTGCATGCTTGTCCTTCCTGTTGTTCATTTATGTTTCTTTTCCTAAACTATTGCGGATTTCTAAAGTTTGTCTTATTAGTAAATTTTTGAGTGCTACCATTTCTTCCCAGGGTTACTTGTTACTACCCGAGGAAGCTAGGTTGCACCATAACATTCGCACAATAAACATAAGCATCTCAGCTTGGCACTCCTGCTTTGGTAACAGGTCAGTTCATACCCCTTCACTAAAATTATCACTTAAATAGATAAAGGCGTGTTCTATGATTTTCATTTCGTGCTGTGAACTTCAGTCAGAAGGGCCATGATTATGATATCTTTAGCACTTGAATCAAGGTTGTCAAAAAAAAAAAAATTTCATTATTCTTCTTATTTTTTTATTCCTTTTTGTTTTGTTTCCCATTTAATGTTTCTGGAGCTTGTTCTATTTTCCTCTTACCACCGACGTGGTGGAAAAACATGGGACATGATCATGGACTTGCAATACAAATAATCTTGCCTTCCCCTATTTCGCTTTTAACTTCTTGCTTGATTAGCAAATCCTTCACCCATATGACAGTACTTTTGTTGTATCACTAGTCATTCATAAACAAATTATAAACACAAGGATTTCTTTACCCCAACACTTCCTTTTCTTCTTATGCTCTCTTATTTGTGATTACAATAACTTGGTTGGTCAAAGTTGGATTCTCTTCTTGATTGAAGTTTATATCAAAAGATTTTGATACACTTAAGTTTTGATGACTTATTTAGGTAAAAACATCATATTTAAATAGAAAGCTTCTTTGTTCCAGGTGGCAGCAACTTCTTATAAACAGACTTGTGGGATATGACACTATTTTGATGAATAGTTTGTTGAATTCTCCTGGAGAAGGTACTAAGTACTTCAACATATCAGCAACTTTTTGCCTATGCAACTGTCTCACTTGAGTAACAGCATAACCTTTGGTGCTACATTTCTTTGTTGTGTTTTATTTATATTTGCTATAACTATCAGTTCTGACTGGCATAGAACTATAGGATAAACCAGCTAAGCCTATCTGATACTTAAAGCCAGAACCAAAATAAATGAGTAACAGTCTCGCTATAAATGGGAAAATCAAATCATATTTCACATTCTGCTGAATACAGAACCAGAACTACCTGCACATATATTCAGTCTGAGCAGCTTGAAACACGTTGTGGTTGGTTTAAGCAGCTTAAAGAAAAAGATGTGTGCACAATATGTAGAATAAAAATTTATGGTTGAACATTGTGGCACATGAGTTCTTTGTCATATTTGTCCCCTACATTTGACTTTCAAAAGTCAAATATGTACATATATAAATCATGTGGAAGATGAATGATTTTCAAACACTACAATCAATTAATGCGCCTCAACTTGTACTATATAAATCCTCTATATCCAATGAAAATATCCTCTATTTCAAGTGCGCTCTATTTGGGCTAGATTCATTAGAATACTAAATATTTCTCTTTTAAGACAAATTTGGAGTTCTCTAAAATCGGAGGTTCTCTAAATAATCATGCCTACCGTATATTCACGTGAATGTAGCTAACTAGACTATAAAGACCTTTAAAGGATTCATCACATTAGGGCTATTTTTTTAGTTTTTAACATAAATGGTCCCTTAAGTTTGGGGTATGTCCATGTTGTCCCTAAAATATAACAATGGAAATATTTAATCCTTTAAATTTGCTAAGTTTAAGTACTTTTAATCTCCTTTAATAGAATGTCAAACTCCATTTGTTAAAACTGACGGAAAATTTCACCTCTCTAACCTCAACTCGGCTCTTCTTGAAGAAAAGAACAAAAGCACTCCCTTTTTTCTTCGTCATTCCAAAACGAAGTGTCACACGAATCCTTCCTTCAGATGACAACAGCGCCATGCGTCTCTTCCGCCTCACCAGTTCTAATGAACTCACCCAAGAGAATCTTACACCTAACTCCAGTTTTTTGTCATCTTCCCATTCCTTCCTGCTCTATATAAGCCCACAACATAGGGACAAGTTTTACACATACAGAGGACATCATGCAGAGCAACATAACAAGAAATATATACACTCAGGATAAAGAGTTTCACAATAGACATAAACCCAGCTAATATTCTCATCTCAAACAGGAGAGCTCACTGCCAAATACATACACATTCAGTCACATCCTAAAAAATGAAAAAAGATATTTCACATTCCCTCACCCCTTTTCTCCATAATCTCACGACAGAGACACGCATGAGCGGAGTGACAATTGGCGCCCACCTTCTGTGCAATTTCATCTGCAATTTTAGTGTTTACTCACCACGCTCAAGTAGAGGGCTCATAAAAGAGCATATTCACACATATACCACATCCACACTGAGCTCAGCCGAGAAAACTGACACACGCATTGCACCACAATACGATGCACAACTCATCACTGCCAAAGAGCAGACACAGTCAGCTATGATACTCACAAGTGGTCTTCAGATATGACTAGCACTTGCATTTCTTGTGACTTCTCCGTCTAATATGAGCTGTCTAGTAACGGCTCTTCCGACAAACATATTACATTAAAAGAGACCAGACGTGCTCAAGTTTGTCAAGCATTTAGAATTAATATGCTCAAGATTATATTTTAGGGACAAAATTAGGCCTACCCACTAACATTAGAGATCATTTGTGCTAAAATCTCGCTATTTTTCTGTGATTGTCAACCTATTGCAACTCTCTTCTTCTATCCGTGCTGGAACCAGTGGAACGCAACATAAATGTAATTAATATATGGAACTTTTTTTTTTCTTCTGATATGTTTAAACATGGATTTGATCTCTACTACCTTGGGATTGAAGAGTTGTTCTTATTGTTGTATAAGTTCAAATGGACAAGTGTACGTCATGGAATATAGCAATGTTAGAGTCCAAGTGTCAAAGAAAATAGTAAAAAAAACATTTTCCAGGTATTTTACGTACATAGAAATAAAAAGCAAACTAGCATGAGGGTTTAGCTTCTGGCAGTTGACAAAAAGTCAATCTAGAAAAACTGAAGCCTGTAAATTAGAAAACGCCATAAATATGATAATCTAGAAGTTCATGTAGTATACAGTCAGGAGAGATTCTAAAGGTGGAGTGAGGGACAGATGTATAATTTTGCAACCAACGAAATAATGTGAATATATGTGTACGCGTTCTTGCAGGTGTGATAGTGCGTGCTTTCTTTGTTGGTTTTGTTTTTGTGGTTTTCAAATACTCAAGGACAACCAAATTCTGATGGTTTTTTAAAATTAAAAACCATATATCTCCTAATATAATGGACAAACCTGTAGAACTGCGGCCAAAGCCAAATTCTAGATGAATAATTGGTGTATTTGTTCAAATAATTCTATGGTCCAACGAACTTTCTCTATCCCGATACTTAAAATGTTTGTGCGTTCATTCAAACATCATCTTATGATACCTTTATTCTAAATCCTGATAATTAAATCTTAGTGCTCTTCTGCAGCTGGTTGTCCCCCTTACTTGTGTAGCAGACTTAACTGATTCTTAGCTTGAGCCTAATTAGTTTTCACTTTTGCATGCTTTCAAAGTGCCTCTAGTTTTGGATTGGGAGAATCCCGTAACCACTTGATTTATGAAGGTTTATTTAAGTCTCTTTAGCAAAGCTTACTTTCATTTTGTTGTCTTTCGTTGTGCTGATGCTTCATGGAATTTTGTGCAGGTTATCTTTATAATCACCAAACGAAGGAGTTCTATAATCTAACTTACGCTCATGAGCAACCTGAAAGTTCTGCAAGATTTGGAGGTGTGTCATTCTTTTCTATTATCTGCCAAGTCTAACATAATGTGTTTATGACGGGTTACTGCTTCCCATTGTTTGATTGAACTTTATTGTGAAAATTGGAATTTACTTTTCCTTAGATATACTCATCTCAAGGTTGTTTAACCCTGTACCAGTGTTATCAAAGGCGAAAAGGTTGTATATGTAGTCCAAGACCAATAATTATAAGCATGAATAACAAGTATATGGACAAAAAAAGTTGAAGAAAAAATAACGATAAAGTGAAATATCAATTGTTCAGTGTCGCATTTTCAGGATTATACTCATGGGCAAGGAAAGTATGCCTTAGAGCCTTGATGCGACACTGAAGCGCCCGCAAAGCGAGGCGAAGCGCTCAACATGTTTTGAGCCTCGTTTTAGGGCTTAAGCACGCTTTAAGCGCTCCTTTGACAACACTGCCCTGAACCATGTCAGGGTATGGTGTCTAGTGACTTTAAACAATGTGTTTTTTTTAGTTTTTTTGCTAAAGTGTAACACTTCCATTCTGTCTAGCATGTAATGCAATGGCGGGGTGTAGAGGTTTTAGTCTGAGGCAGTTAATTCACAGATGAACAAAATTGTATTACTTGAAAGTCAAGTTGCTTTCTTCTGTGTCTGAATTTGAATTTGTGTAACTGTTATGTAAATTCCATCTGACATACTGTAGTTGCATTTGCATGTATACTGATCATATGAAGCTTTGTAATGAGCACTTCAAATACACGTGGTTAGATTTGTTATGAGCACTTCAAATACATGTGATTAGATCTCATCTGAGCATTTGCTTTATATTTCTTGCAGACTACCTTGTCACGAAGTGTGGTGTACTCATGATGTCGCTCTTTGTTTTCTTTACCACAACAATGTCAGTTTCATTTACATTAAGAGAGACCCAAACTCGCATGCTGAAGTTCACGGGTAGTTTCTCTTTTTATATATTTGATGCTATGAAATTTAGCAGCATCTTATATAGCGAATTTATAATGCCATATATTTTGGCATCTGAATAATGTACAATCATATTTTAATTTTGGAACAATCACATGTCAACATGAAAAACAAAGAAGAAAAATATGGTTGCTCCCAGGGATTTTGTCTATTGGTAAGAGCGTAGCAAGTAATGTGTGGGTTAGGCACACATCACGGGTTCGAGCCATGCCACAAACAAAAGCCTGGTATTTAAGAGAAGGGTAGAGGGGCGGACCTATTATCCACTGAGTTTCGAACCGCACGCCATTGGCCCTCGGGGATTTCTCGGTTATCAAAAACATAATAAAGATATGGTTATGCTGCTGCTGAAGTATGAAGCACTCGTTCGTGTGCAAATACCCTGTTAACCTTGTATACTAAACGAATGTTTCAATCATTGATTCATTGAGTATCCACTACTTGCTGTTTGTTTTTGTTTGATGTACCCTTCCTTATCCTTTCTTAGACCTACTCTGTAAACTATGTACAGTGCAGCTACAGCATCATGCTCGGCATAGGCTTCCAACATTTCAGTTGATCTTTGTGCACGTAATTGAGTCCCTTGTTTTTGTACCAGTAAGCAGACTGCTCATTTCTCAGTTAATTTCATGTACATCCGTTTTGTAGTTGGTGAATGTTGGTTATATATCTGAGGTCATTCAGACATAACCTAGAGTTCGATATGCAGATCATGATAGGCATCCTATTTTTTCTGTTCGAGTTCTATGATGATCAGCTGCTGGCTTTCATGGTGTTAATTTTTGTTTGGCTGTGCGAACTGTTTACGCTAATCAGGTCTCTGTCTCTCTCTCTCTCTCTCTATATATATATATGTGTGTATGTGTGTCTTTGTCACACACTCTCATACACATAGACATTGATTACTCCTATCTGTTAGTTACAAATGACAAATTCAGGTCGTACTTGGTAGAGGCCCGGGTTATATAACTTCCAGATAATCAAAACATTGAATGCTGTTTTGACTATCCAATGCAATACTCAGTGAAAAAGCTGATCCTTGTATAGGAAAACCTAGATATTGGTCTTCTATCCATCTTTGATACTAGTTTATAATGGAACCAGAGAAACGTGTCTAGTGGTGTATTTCTGAGTGTCTACATCCTGATGGGTCTTATATATATATGGGTGATGATAGTCCGGTCTATATCTATTTGATTAAAGGAACACAATTCTACCACCTCTTTAAAGCTGTTTTAAGGAATTGTTAATTTATACTGCCTGAAATTTTTCCCAAGAAATAGTAGGGTAATAAACTGGCTAAGAGAAGGGAGGATGGTAGTTATTAGCATAAGAATGGAAGATAGTCTGGTGCTCCCTTAATAACAGCCACACATCCCCATCTTGGAAGACCTCTATCAGCATTTGGTCAGGCTGCACTACTTTCACTCAAGGGGCTTAATGGCTAATTTCTTTCATCAGCAGCTTTTGTCAGTATTCTATGTTGATCAGAAGAATAACCCTGTAATCTTGTATCTATCATTACTCGTGAATGTAGTTTTACATTTGCCGTCTTTTTTATTTTTTGTCTTTTCTATTGTTTATTTGCCAAGATAAACTTTCTGTGAAGGAGCACAGTAGGAAGGGGTTCTGTTCATTGGAAGCCCTAGTTTCCTAGAGGAAAACCGAGGAAAAATACTCTGCGGGGGGCTGATTCAGCGAACCAAAGAAGTTCTTGACAAAACAAAAGGATAAATGTCAGTTAGAATAAAAGGGTGAATAACTGCAAAACTGAATTTGGTTTGATCTATTTATAAAAAAAGAGGACTGTAAGAACCCTAGTCCTTAAATAATCTAGGACTTGTAATTGTGTAAAAACAAAAGATAAGGATGAAAAGGAAAGAAACAAGTATAATCCTGCTACCAAGAAATTTTATGAAAAATAACTAAGATAAATAGCCGAAATAAGAACATTAACCATTGAGGACTGCTATAATTTTGCTGTTACAGTAGCTCGATGCCTGTGAAGAAGATGGTATTCATCTAGGTTTTAGTGCAAAGGACAATCTTTTGGGGTTGGTAGTCTGATATAAGGCTTATCTGTAAGGAGGTTTAGTTAAATATGATGACTTACTGTGAAGAATTTTATTTCTCATGTACCATCCTTTCTCTTATTGGCTGTCTGATATGATGATTTATTTGGTTATCTCTTGCAGCGTACGCACACCAATATCAATGAAGTACTTTCCCCGCTTCTTTTTGCTCTATTTTCTGGTTTTCCACATCTACTTCTTTTCTTATACTTATGGTATGTCCAAATGACTTGATGTTTCTTGAGGGTCAAATTCTGCTTATTGTTCCTTATATGACAACATGGTTTTATCTTCTCAGGTTTTTCTTATCTAGCACTATCGACAACAGCTGCATTTATGCAACACCTTATCTTATATTTCTGGAACCGTTTTGAGGTAGGATGCAAATTTCGATATTTATAGTAGTTAGAGGATTCTCTATTTGTTTTAGGGGCTTTTGCTTTCTTTAACAAGTCTAGACACTAGAAAACTGTAAGATTGTTTTAGGGGCTTTTGCTTTCTTTAACAAGTAGATGGGTGTGTATATATACTGTATGCTTCCTTTACTTTCTATAGTACAGTTACATCTGAAAAATGTGTTACTTGTGTTGGAATGCTTGAGGGTTTGTATTATACTCCTTTGATCCTGTACAATCATGTCCTACATATGTTGCAGGTGTTAAAAAACAGGGTGAAAAAGAAGGAAACATTAATTTCTTAAAACATTTTTAGCACAATTTTCATCTTTGTTTATTCCCCCGTGGAGAGGAAATGTCAAACCAAAACTTTTATCATTAGGAGCGAATCCCACTGACAGAAACACAAGAGGAATAGCTAATTGAAGTAAGATGATTATCCTACAATTTCCCTCAATTTAAACACAGGTTTCTTCTGACATAGTGTTCTCAATTTGCCTATGAATTCAGATTGATAATGATAACCTCATGCTTGAATGTATTTGCTTTGGGAAATTCCATGCTTGATCCATCTTTTCCTGGCTAGATGGTAGCAAATCTAACACTCGATGGACTAGGTTTACTACTGATTGATGCTGAACAGTCTTCGCTTACACTTGATCTCCATTTGAATTCCTGGCTTTCTTTCAAATCAGATGGGAGTTTATCTGTATCAATATCAAATTGTTTTAAAAGGAAAATGAACTTCTTATCATCTCAACCAAATATAAATTGGGATTTGTCCCCGTATTTTTGTCGTTCAGGTTCCAGCTCTGCAGAGATTTATGCAAAATAGACGCTCACATTTTCAACAGCATCCTGACTTTCATATCACATCTTCTACGATTCTTGCATCAACTTTGCACATCACAAGATTAAATGCAAGGAGCCCTGCTCCAACTAATGTTGATATGCCTCCTAGTCCTGGGCCTAGAATTGATCCATCAGTGCCAAGAAACGGTGCCGCTGAATTTTCTGGAGTTCCAGATCGACGAGGGAATGGAAACCAAAATGAGTTTGGTAATCCTCTTCAACTTGGAGGGCAACCTGATGCTCCCCAGTCTGAAACTGGAACTAATCCTGGTTCTATGAACTCATTCAGCAACTTGTTGCTGTGGATATTAGGGGGTGCTTCTTCTGAAGGTCTAAACTCCTTTCTCTCTATATTTCGAGATGTACGAGACCATGGTCAAGTTTTTGCAGGACCACCTAGACAAGAAACTCATGCCCCCCAAAATGCTGAATAGATGGAAGCTGCAATGTTGGGCAACCTAAGGTGTGTAGTGCACAAAAAGAGTATTGGAAAACTATCCATGAGAATGGTGAAATGAGGCTAAGGAATGAGGAAAGTAGGCTTTCATCGTCTGGGCAGATATGGCGAGATTGTAGAGAATTCGGTAGTTGATGAGCCACCGAAGGGAAAACTTTTTTCCACCCTTAACTTTATGTACAGCGTAGGAATTGAAGATGTGGAAGGAGGATGTAGAAAACCTCCTCCTTTATGGAAATTATGTAAATTTATTTCATTGTCATCTATCTTTTTCCTCTTTAAAAATTGTGTCTATATTAGTTTGCATCTTATACATGCTTGCCGTTATTGTTCTGTATATCTTGTATTCAAGTTGTCTTCCCGTGTTCTTATACTTTATGTTCAGATTCTTGGTCATATACTTTTTTTTTTTTTTTTCAAAACCCCTCCCAAATTAGGAGGATTTGTAGTGTTTTCACTCCCCCTCCAGCGTGACTCAAACCCAGGACATAACGGTCGTAGGTGGAGGTATTTTTTCCAACTGAGCAAGCCTCACTTGTCTTGTTGGTCATTTACTTGTTCCCGGGAAATGCTATAGCATCAAATTGACATTGCAGCGTTTTAATTGAGTTTTTTTAGAAATTTGTAGGGCGTGCTATACAGCGTCCACCCACAGTCGCTAAAAACTATAAATAATTGTGTTGGCAAGTTTTAGCCAAAAATCATTTCCCAGAGCTAGGGTTTGCGAAGAAGGGGAGAATTGAGCTTTCTTCAGTCCAAATCATTGAGGTAAGTCTAAAGTGAATCATAACCGTTAATGCTTCATAGAATCAAGATTCTTACCATGGATTATTAAGTGTTATATAGATTTCACCATTAAGTACCACCCCACCTCTCCAATGACGAGTTTTGGTACTTGTCTAGGAATTGGAGATGGTCTCTTCTTATGTTAAGTTAATGATTGTATATCTCATAGGTTGCAATAAGGGTGGCAAGTGGGCCGGTCCAAACGATTCCGGTCCCGGGCCGGTCCCAAATTAAACGGGCTGAACGGTCTCGGCCCGCGGGCTAAATGGGCTAAGTGGGCTCAACGTAATTTTTTTTTAAAAAAAATTAAATAGATATTAGAGACAAAAGGATGTTAAAAAAATATATAAAGCAATGCTTTGTAAATTTTATTATAGAATTGTGACCTAAATTTTATTTAATATATATATATATATATATATATATATATATATATATACTAAGTGTATAATATATAAGCTATGTATATATAAAAGCTATATTCGATAAGCTATATATACATCTTATATAGCTTATATAAGATGTATATATAGTATAGTATAGTATATATACTATATATATATATATAATATAAGCTATATATACATCTTATATCGAATATAACTTTTATATATATATATATATATATATATATATATATACTAAGTGTATAATATATAAGCTATGTATATATAAAAGCTATATTCGATAAGCTATATATACATCTTATATAGCTTATATAAGATGTATATATAGTATAGTATAGTATATATACTATATATATATATATAATATAAGCTATATATATATATATATATATATATATATATATATATATATATATCGAATATAGCTTATATATTATACACTTAGTAACAATAAAGTAAGAAATAGTAGCAATTATAGAAGGAAATTAGAGATTGATGATTTTGTAAGAAAAATGAAAGAATGAAGGGGTATTTATAGATGAAAATAGGGAAAAAATATAATTATAAAAAGTTTGGGGGGTTAAATGACTATTTTATAAATAGCCAACTGCTATTTTTGACAGCCCAACGGCTATATTTAATTTTTTTTTTTAAAATTATAGCCGTTGGGACTGTTTGGCCCGCTAAGGGACCGGTCCGGTCCCCGTCCCTGGCGGGCTAAATGGTCCTGGACCTGACGGGCCCAAAGCATAGGACCGGCCCAGACCCACTAAAATCGGGTCAAACGGCCCTGGCCCGTTTAGCCCGTTTGATCCATATGACCCGTGGTCCCGGACCTGGACCGACCCACTTGCCACCCTCAGGTTGCAAGAACTTTTGACTGTGGCAAACTTTAATGGTGGATTTTAATGGGGTTTGTACCTTAGGGCCTTCTCAATTGAAGGTCTTCGACCATGGGTGGGCTATAGATGAAATGACCAAGATTATACGTAAGTCTTTGTCTATTGTTCACACGCGCTCAGATCATTTTCACTGGCAAAGGAGTGAAATGACCAGGATTGTACGTAAGTCTTTCACCAATGGACTGAATTGTAACCTGCTCTCACCGATAAATGATCATGGAACTATGAGCAGGGACGGACCTTCAATTTTGTATAAGCGGGGTCAAATAGACACGATAATAGCCGATAATAAAATCAGCATTAGGCACACAGCGAGATTTTCTTGCTACTCTACTTTTCTTCTTTTTTTATTCGCTACTTCAAAATGAAGTTTTCGTTATTTTTTAACAAGTAGGACAATTTATTCTAATAAAAGAATTACAAAATTTATTTAAAATCTTTAAACTAATTTATTTACTTAATTTGACAATATTTTCTTACAAAATTAAAGTTTGGTTAAGAAAGTATGTTTAACCAATATAAAAATATATTAATAAAACATATACCAAAATCTAAATTTTCTGTCCTTGTTTATATATAGCAAAAAAAGTTGTTGTTTTACACTTCATAAAAAAAAAAAAATCAAACAAAAGAGTTGTGAAATAAACTAAACTAATACAAATAATTAAATAGAAAGAGCTTATAAGCCAAATCAAAAAATATAATATAGAACAAATAAACATTTTCAATATAGACCAAATTAAATTATCTAAATATGATAAATCATTTCAATAAATATTCTTGCATGCTTGCTGAAAATATAAGAGCGAAAAACAAATTAATGTTGAATAAATTTGTAAGTTTTATAAGTAAAATAATTAAGGCTGAGGGCCATTCAAGCATAAAACAAAACTGTAAAAAATTTAAGACTGTATACGGTCGAAATAGATTTCGGCCTTCGTACGATCGATCGAGTTCGAAACATAATTGATCGAAGCGAGACCTCGAGACGGGTTCCAAAGATGACACAAACAAGCTTCAATTCCGAGGGGCCGATATCATTATCGAGCCCGAATCCAAATCGAACTATGATGCAAAGTGAAGTCATCGAGCTTATGATCCAGAGACCGACCAACATTGACCCCGAATCATTTCAAGGGTCCGAGTCAGAATCGAGCTCGAGCCAAGATCAAGAGCTCGAGTCAAGACCGAAAACTCAAGTCAATATCGAGCTCATAGACAAGAGCCGTTGCAATCCCACTAGAGGAGAGAATCTCGGCAGGAATTGTGAAAAAACTAATTTATCATGGGTTTCCCACTATGTATTTTTAATTATATCTAAAGTAAGATCTCTCTACTATAAAAGGGATGATTATCATTTCTGTAAGGGGCAGGTTTATGCTTACATTGTAAACGAAATACCATATTCTCCGTAGTGAAGAGTTGTTCTTTCAAGCTTCTTAAATTGATTCCACTTGTTTAGTCCTAAATATCATTTTCTTTGCAACCTTATCTATTTAACATTCTTTGCGATCCATATTGGGTATTTCTATTTATCTCCACGATTTGTATTAAGTCGCACCACATATCCTTAGAACTACGTATAAATTTAACTCTATCCGTTTTTTCGGGTAAACAGTTTGGCACCCACCGTGGGGCTAAGGATAACAGTGGTTATTTGATACGAATCTGAAAAAACACGCCATTGTGTTTTGCGCTTGTTTCCGAACATATCTTGAATTTCGGATTGACTACGACTAACCACCAATCAAATGGCTTCACCAATCAACAACAGAGCCGGTCTTCAAGACGAAAACAACAACTTGACACCCAGTACTGAAAGATCACTTGTAAATGCCGTTGGAGCTCGAATTAGAGCACCGATAGATATCAATTTGCATATAGCCATTGAGGCGAACCTACATGCTGAACCCGAGAATAGCATCCATGGTGGTACTCGGTCTGCAGCTCGAGATACCTATAACGTCGAGGAAAACGGCGCTAGCTTGCGTATGATTTTCGAAATATTGCAAGCCCAACAGGCAGCAATAGCCCAGTTGCAGAGCCAAACCCAACTACAAAGCGGGCCGGAGCCCAATCCATCTTGAGAAATCACCCACAGAACGGAGCCAGCCATAGTGAAGTCAAATGAGCAAGAATCGGGGACTACTCCCGAAATTGCTAAATTGCTCGAGGAACTCACAAAGCGAGTCGAAGCCAACGATAAAAAAGTAGAAACTTATAACTCTAGGGTCGATCAGATCCCGAGAGCTCCACCAATGATAAAAGGGCTGAATTCGAAAAAATTCATGCAAAAACCTTTTCCCTCGAGCGCAGCCCCGAAACCAATCCCCAAAAAATTTCGTATGCCCGAAATTCCCAAATATAACGGAACGACCGATCCCAACGAGCACATCACTTCTTACACATGTGCCATCAAGGGCAATGATTTAGAAGACGATGAAATCGAATCTATGTTGTTAAAATAATTCGGAGAGACCCTCTCGAAGGGGGCGATGATTTGGTATCACAACCTACCACCAAATTCCATCGACTCGTTCGCCATGTTAGCAGATTCTTTTGTGAAAGCACATGACGGCACCATAAAAGTCGCAACAAGGAAATCAGACCTCTTCAAGGTAAGACAAAAGGATAACGAAATGCTGTGTGAGTTCGTATCTCGTTTTCAAATGGAATGAATGGACTTGCCACCAGTCACAGACGATTGGGCTGTTCAGGCTTTCACTCAAGGTTTGAACGAACGAAGTTCGACGGCTTCACAGTGTTTAAATCATAACCTGATCGAATACCCATCCATCACGTGGGCCGATGTGCACAATCGATACCAATCAAAAATTAGGATCGAAGATGATCAATTGGGGTCTGAACCTGCTGTTCGAAGGGATACTAATGGAGAACGAGGTCTGATCGGGGATCGATACCAACCGTACAATGGAAGCCACATAGTAAGTGAATCAAAATATAACCTCGGGCAAAATAACAAAAGAAGTGATCGAGGTTAAGGGTCCCGGGGGCTGATGAACAGAAATAGGTTCGATAGGCCTGCAGGTTCTAAGGAAGCACCTCGGTTATCGGAATATAACTTCAGCATTGATGCATCCGCCATCGTTTCGGCTATTGGACGCATCAAAGACACTAAATGGCCTCGACCCATGCAGACCGATCCTGCCTAGAGGAATCCCAATCAAATGTGCGAATATCATGGCACCCATGGCCACAGAACGGAAGATTACATGTAACTAAGAGAGGAAGTAGCCCGATTATTCAACAAAGGGCACCTTCGAGAATTTTGAGCGATAGGGTGAAGAACCATTTTAAAACAGGGATTTCGGTAAGCAAAATGAACAAGAAGAACCACAGTACGTCATTCACATGATCATCGGCGGCACCGATACTCCTCAGGGACCAACGCTTAAACGCACTAAGACATCGATTGTGAGAGAAAAGAGATCTCGAACTCAAGATTACACACCCATAGGAACTTTGTCCTTCAATGATGAAGATGCAAAAGGAGTCATACAACCTCATAACGATGCACTGGTAATATCGGTACTCATGTATAAAACTAAAGTTAAGCGTGTGTTCATTAATCTAGGTAGCTCGGCCAACATCATCAGATTGAAGGTAGTAGAACAACTCGACATGCAAGACCAGATCGTACCCGCAACCCTGGTTCTAAACGGATTCAATATGGCATGTGAAACCACTAAAGGTGAGATAATTCTACCGATAAACGTGGGTGGGACCATCCAGGAAACAAAGTTCCACGTGATCGAAGGAGACATGAGATACAACGCCCTTTTTGGAAGGCCATGGATCCATAACATGAGAGCTGTACCTTCAACCCTACACCAGGTCCTTAAATTCCCAACATCGAGAGGAGTCAAAACAGTGTACGGAGAACAACCAACCGTAAGAGAAATGTTCGCCGTCGAGGAAGCGAAACCAATATCCTCGTTTTCGCCAGTAAAGGGATCGGGCTCAGAAGGGGAACGAGATACCAAATAACAATCACATACATCGGCTTTGACCCAACCAGATAACCAGAAGATCGAAGAAGATGATGATCAGAGGATCCCTCGATCCTTCGTGATTCCCGATGATTCCGATGCTACCAAATCAATGATAGAGGAATTGGAGCAAGTCACACTAATCGAGCACTAGCCCGAACGGAAGGTATATCTGGGGATGGGGTTGACCCCCGAACTCAGGAAGAAACTTATTCAATTTCTTATCAATAACCTTGATTGCTTCGCCTGGTCCCATTTAGATATAACAGGGATCCCATCGGATATAACGACGCATCGGCTAAGCTTGGACCCTAGGTTCAGACCGGTGAAGCAAAAGAGAAGACCCCAGTCCGAGGTAAAGCACGCATTTATAAAGGACGATGTAACCAAACTTCTCAAGATAGGATCCATTCGGGAGGTGAAATATCCCGAGTGGTTAGCCAATGTGGTTGTAGTGCCTAAAAAAGGGAACAAACTTAGAATGTGTGTAGATTATAAGGATTTGAACAAAGCATGCCCCAAAGATTCTTTTCCGCTGCCCAACATCGATCGCATGATCGATGCCACGACCGTCCATGAAATCCTTACTTTTCTCGATACCTATTCCGGGTATAATCAAATCCAGATGAACCCGGAAGACCAGGAAAAGACTTCATTTGTCACCAATAATACAGAATATATTGTTATAATGTGATGCCCTTCGGGCTAAAGAATGCAGGAGTCACTTACCAACACCTAGTAAATAATATGTTCGAAGAACAAATAGGTAAATCAATGGAAGTTTATATTGATGACATGCTAGTTAAGTCCCTGCGCGCAGAGGACCATTTGACCCATTTGCAGGAAACGTTCAAGATTTTGAGAAAATACAACATGAAGCTCAACCCCGAAAAATGTGCTTTCGGGGTCGGTTCGGGCAAATTCCTCGGCTTCATGGTATCAAATCGAGGAATCGAGATTAACCCCGATAAAATCAAGGCCATCGAATACATCACCATCGTGGACAACGTGAAATCCGTGCAGAGGCTAACGAGATGGATTGCGGCCTTAGGCCGATTCATTTCGAGATCGTCAGATCGAAGTCACAAATTTTTCTCTCTACTCAAAAAGAAGAACGATTTTGCTTGGACCCCGGAATGCCAGAAGGCATTAGAGGAATTAAAATGATATCTATCGAGCCCGCCATTACTTCATACTCCAAAAGCAGACGAAAAACATTGCTTGTACTTGACAGTATCCGAAATTGCAGTAAGCGGTGTCCTAGTTCGAGAAGAGCAAGGTACGCAATTTCCCGTTTATTATATAAGTCGGACCTTAGGAGAAGTAGAAACTAGATATCCGCACCTAGAAAAGTTGGCACTTGCACTGATAAGTGCCTCTAGAAAGTTAAGACCGTACTTTCAATGTCACCCCATATGCGTATTAACCACTTACCCACCTCATAATATTTTGCACAAACCCGAACTATCAGGCCGATTTTGCCAAATAGGTCGTCAAACTCAGTGGGTACGATATCGAATATCAACCCCGTACGGCCATCAAGTCTCAAATTTTAGCATACTTCGTGGCCGATTTCACGCCAACCCTCGTACCCAAAGTCGAAAAAGAACTCTTGTTGAAATGCGGTACGTCATCGGGGTTATGGACCCTTTTTACGGATGTTGCTTCGAACGTGAAGGGGTCCGGGCTAGGCATAGTTTTAAAGCCACCCATGGGTAACACTGTTAGGCAATCTATCAAAACTGCTAGGTTGACTAACAACGAGACCGAGTATGAGGCCATGATTGCAGGTCTCGAGCTAGCTAAAAGCTTGGTAGGAGAAGTCATTGAAGCCAAGTGTGACTCTTTGCTGGTGGTAAATCAAGCAAACAGAACCTTCAAAGTTCGAGAAGATAGAATGCAAAGGTATTTGGACAAACTGCATGTCACTTTGCACCATTTCAAACAATGGACTTTACAGCATGTTCCACGAGAACAAAACAGTGAGGATGATGCACTTGAGAATTTGGGATCATCGGTCGAGGAAGGTGAGTTGAGCTCGGGGACTGTCGTTCAACTCTCGAGATCCGTGATCGAAGAAGGTCATGCCGAGATAAATTCTACGAGCTTAACCTGGGATTGGAGAAATAAGTATATTGAATACTTAAAGAACGGAAAGCTCCCATCGAACCCTAAAGATTCGAGGGCCCTAAGAACCAAAGCTGCTCGATTCACGTTAGCTTTGGATGGAACGCTATACCGAAGGACATTCGATGGAACATTGACAGTATGCTTAGGCCCAGAAGATACCGATTACATTCTATGTGAGGTGCACGAGGGCACTTGTGAGAATCACTCCGGTGCCGATTCATTAGTCCGAAAAATAATTAGGGCAGGGTATTATTGGATCTATATGGGAAAGATGCAAAGGAATTTGTTTGAAAATGTGATAAATGTCAAAGGTTTGCACCAATGATCCATTAACCCGGAGAGTAACTTCACTCAGTCCTGTCCCCATGGCCATTCATGAAATGAGGGATGGATATCGTCGGCCCTCTGCCATCAACCCCAGGTAAAGCTAAATTCATTTTGTTTATGACTGACTATTTCTCTAAATGGGTTGAAGCACAGGCGTTCAAGAAAGTAAGAGAGAAAGAGGTTATAGACTTTATCTAGGATCATATCGTGTGTCGATTTGGGATACCCGCCGAAATAATGTGTGACAATGGGAAACAGTTTGTCGCTAGCAAAGTAATGAAATTCTTCGAAAATCACAAAATTAGAAGGATATTATCAACACCATATCACCCCAGTGGGAACGGACAGGCTGAATCAACGAACAAAACTATCATTCAAAACCTAAAGAAGAGGCTGAACAAAGCTAAAGGAAAATGGAAAGAAGTTCTACCCGAAGCCCTTTGGGCATATCGAACAACATCAAAATCTAGTACGGGGGCAACCCCGTTCTACTTAGTATATGGCTCCGAAGCCTTGATACGAGTCGAAATCGGCGAACCCAGTGCCAGATTTCGATATACAACAGAAGAATTAAATAACGAGGCTATGAACACTAGCCTCGAATTATTGGACGAAAACGAGAAGCTGCTCTCGTCCAATTGGCCACCCAAAAGCAACGAATCGAAAGATACTATAATCGAAGAACCAAGCTCCGCCATTTTAAGCCCGGGGACTTAGTGCTAAGGAAAGTCACCCTCAATACCCGAAATCCAAAAGAAGGAAAACTAGGACCGAACTGGGAAGGACCATATCAGGTTCTCAAAAACATCGGAAAGGGATCATACAAGCTCGGCATTATAAACGGCAAAAAACTATCAAGCAATTAGAATGTGTCGCATCTAAAACGATACTACTGTTAAGGTACAACCCTCCCATATTCATTTACATTTCAAAACTAACCCCTGCAGAAGTCCGGTCAGGAGCTAAGATGGATCCTTCGATACGAAGCCCTAGGTCCGGAAGCACGCGTTGCACTCTTTTTCCCTTAGACCGGTTTTATCCCAAATGTATTTTTTGGCAAGGTTTTTAATGAGGCAACCAATGATCGTGCTGTACTTGGAAACAATGCGACAGTATCCGAGGCCTCTTTACATTCGACCTCGAATACTGGGGGGCATTAGGCCCTCAAATATATCGAGTTCTAATGCAAGAAGGTTATTTCGCAACAACGGGGTTCCAATAGGAAAAGTTGTAAGAGACAAATGGTCAAAACAAACCATGCTCATGTAGTTGGCCCGAACCCTGACGTAAAACATGAACTCATGTATAATGACTTGCAAAGAAAGGTCTCCTCTTTACTAATATCTTATATCCAAGGAAACTTCCTATATTTTGAGATTTATTATGCAAACAGAATTAAGATAAATCTCCGTGTCCGAGTAAGCACTCGATCGACATTATTTCGAGTTCGAATCAGTCACTCGACTACTAAGCCTACAGGCCACTTTTATTTCGAGTTCGAATCATTCACTCGACTACTAAGCCTACGGGCTACTTTTATTTCAAGTTTGAGCGAGCATTCACTCGACCATTACGCCTACGTGCTACTTTTATTTCGAGTTCGAATCATTCACTCGACTACTAAGCCTACATGCTATGTTTATTTCAAGTTTGAGCGAGCATTCACTTGACCATTATGTCTACGGGCTACTTTTATTTCGAGTTCAAATCATTCACTCGACCATTATGCCTACGGCTATATTATTTCGAGTTCGAATCATTCACTCGACTACTAAGCCTACGAGCTACTTTTATTTCGAGTTCGAGCAAGCACTCACTCGACCATTATGCCTACGGGCTACATTATTTCGAGTTCGAATCAGTCACTCGACTACTAAGCCTACATGCTACTTTTATTTTGAGTTCGAATCATTCACTCGACTACTAAGCCTACGGGCTACTTTTATTTCAAGTTTGAGCAAGCATTCACTTGACCATTACGCCTACGTGCTACTTTTATTTCGAGTTCGAATCATTCACTCGACTACTAAGCCTACATGCTACGTTTATTTCAAGTTTGAGCGAGCATTCACTCGACCATTACGCCTATGGGCTACTTTTATTTCGAGTTCAAATCATTCACTCGACCATTATGCCTACGGGCTACATTATTTCGAGTTCGAATCATTCACTCGACTACTAAGCCTACGAGCTACTTTTATTTCGAGTTCGAGCAAGCACTCACTCGACCATTATGCCTACGGGCTACATTATTTCGAGTTCGAATCAGTCACTCGACTACTAAGCCTACGGGCTACTTTTATTTTGAGTTCAAATCATTCACTCGACTACTAAGCCTATGGGCTACTTTTATTTCAAGTTTGAGCGAGCATTCACTCGACCATTACGCCTACGTGCTACTTTTATTTCGAGTTTGAATCAATCACTCGACTACTACGCCTACGGGCTACATTATTTCGAGTTCGAATCATTCACTTGACTACTAAGCCTATGGGCTAATTTTATTTCGAGTTTGAGAAAGCACTCACTCGACCATTACGCCTACAGGCTATATTATTTCGAGTTCGAATCATTCACTTAACTACTAAGCCTACAGGCTACTTTTATTTCGAGTTCGAACAAACACTCACTCAACCAATAAGCCTAAGGGCTACATCGCTCCCAGTTTGAGTAAGCCTATGTTCAGAAAATCACTCAACTCGACCACTAAGCATACGGGCTACCTTATTTCAACTTTCAAGTTGCTTAAATCCTTGTGAAAATATTCATAAGGCATGGATGAAGTCTTCACAAGACAGGAAACAAAATAGGAGCAAGTCGGCAAAAAATGGGATATTTTTATATACAAAATTGTTTACATGATTGATTACAACGTAAAAATTAAGGACTAAGCTTCCTGGTCATCCTCAGGAGCGGTCTCTTCTCTATCAGGCTCCCCCCATTCTCGAAACTGCTCTTACTCCCATCGTCATCATCATCGTCATTGAAAACCAAAGCTTCAGCATCGGCTTCGAGTTCTTTGGCCCTTTGTATCTCTTCAGCGAGGTCAAAACCTCGAGCATGGATCTCCTTGAGGGTCTCCCTATGAGATCGGCACTTAGCAAGTTCAGCAACCCAATGTGCTTGAGTATCGGCGGTCTCGGCTGCCTCTCTTGCTTGGACTTGGGCAGCTTCAACATCAGCCCGATAGACGGCCACAAGTGCATCCGCATCGGCCTTTGCCTTCTCGGCGTCAGATTCAACCTTGGAAAGTACAGAGGCCAACCGAACCTCGAGCTCCTCTATCCTTCTTGCTTGGACCGAGCTTTTCTCCTTCATTTTTTGAAGTTGGTTTTCGGCCGACGACAATTGTGCTCGAGCAGTTTCTTTCTCTGCAGCAAAACGGTCCATTCCTTCTTTCCACTTCAAAGACTTCGCTCTTATCACATCCACTTCCTCACGGAGTTTTACGATCATCTCGATTTTCTGCTGCAGCCGTGAGACCGAAATATTAGCCATTGTTCCGGCATCAAGCCCATAGGCTTTTAAAAGCATTATTACCTGCTCGGAGAAATCGATCTGATCTTGGTGAGCCCTGGCCAACTCAGCTCGGAGGTCTTTTATTTCCTCTCCCCTTTGGCCCAAAAGGAGCTTTAAGGAGTTCCTCTCCTCCTAACCCATTGCAGCTCGGCCTCGTATCAACGCAGCTCAGTTCAGGACCAAGAACATGATTCTCGATGAACCTCCGCGGCCTGCAAAGAAATAAGAAACGAAATCAGAAAAGAAAAGCAAACTTAAAGGTAACACTATATGATTTAAGGCATACCTGATTCAAAGCCTATTACACTCCGTGAAAAAGATCCGATGTGTCACTTGTACCGGCAATATCTTTGACGCCGATGAATTAGTCACGAAAAGGATCCTCTCCATCATGAGGCCTATCTAATTCGAGGGCCCCCAAAGCTTGGGCCTCCCGAATCTCCCCTGCGGAAAAGTAGGGAAGGTGGTCGAGCCTTCGATTGCTACTGCCCCAAATGAGTCATTTGGGGTATTCTCTTTGGTTCAAAAAGATTTGGGAAGAGCCCCTTCAGACATATCCCCCATCCGTCGGCTTGGATGGGAAACATCTTCGATTTCCAGCAACTCGGGGACTCTACCCGAATCTCTCTCCGATATATCCTCAATTCGAGGCGGAACCTTATGAAACACCATCGATCCAGTTGCCTGTGGAACATCGGTGGTCTTCTTTGTTTGGGCCGCCAGAGAAGACCCATCGTTCTCTTCTTTTTCTTCTTCTTATCCCTCAGACGCAGAACTGATTCTACGGTCAAAGGAGTGGAATTCTTGTTCGGCTTACGAGCCGTCCTCTTCTTCGATTTTTGATCTTCGAGGGCGGAGGCTCTTTTCCTCTTATTGTCTTTTACCGGCTTTGGAACAAAGGCCGAAGCCTCTTCCTCGGCATACGAGGGCCTTAAAACCGCATCCTTGCTCACACCTGCATATGAAATTTTTTACTGAAGAATGTGAAAGGCATCTTATTCGAATTACCAAGGAATACGAGAGAAATGCTCACCGTGATTTTTGGCCTCCCATCGGCCCTTTGACAAGTCGTGCCATGAGCGCTCGGCATATGAGGAGGTCGAAACCAGATCACGTACCCAATTTTTGAGATCGGGCACTGCGCCGGGCATCCATGGAACCGCTGCATCACAAAAAGGGATATTGGTGAGAAAGGAAATGAAAGAACAACATAATAGAAGATAACAACAGAATTACACTTACGCTTCATGTTCCACTCCTCGGGGAAAGGCATCTTTTTGGTTGGGATCAGGTCCGAAGTCCTCACTTGAATGAACCGACCCGTCCAGCCTTGATCTCTATCCTCGTCTATACTCGAGAACAAAGCCTTGGTAGCTCGATGTTGGAGTTTTATTAACCCTCCTCGAAAACGACAAGGACGGTATAGTCGAATAAGATGATCGATGGTGAAAGGCATCCCCTCGATATTACTTACAAAATATCGGATCAAAATAATGATCCGCCAAAAGGAAGGATGTATTTGGCCTAGGGTTATTAGGTATTTATGACAAAAATCTATGATAATAAGGTTGAGGGGACCTAACGTGAAAGGGTAAGTATACACGCTTAAAAACCCTCTCACGTGAGTAGTAATATCCTCTTCAGGAGACAGCACTACCACCTCTTTGTTCTCCCAGTTGCAATCCTTTTTTATCCGCTCGATGTGCTCCCAGGTTATCGAACAAATATATCTCGATACGGGCTCACATCGACCAGGAATCGGTGAACCTTTATCGAGTTTGAAATCGGAGGTAAGAACACACGCCGCCGGAACGCACTCCTCAGGACGAGGATCCACTGGTGTTTTATCGGTGGCGGATTGAGAAGAAGAAGCTTTTTCCTTTTGGGGGACAGTTTTTGACATCTTCACCATCTTGGATTTAAAGAAGGTGATGAATATTTGGTAATTTGGAAGAAGAATTTTGCAAAAAAGAATCACTGATTTTCGAATAGACTCAGAGAATACGAAAAAGAAATTAGGAAATTTGGAAGATTGAAGTTGCAAAAGTGATAAATGATACAAGGAAAGTTTATTTATAGGTTCAAGCAAATGACGGTTCAGTATCAGCGGTGGTCGACCACCATCTGACATGCATTAAATACCTTGAAAAACTAAATCGACGGGACAGCTATCACGTGCGTCATGGTCGATCCCAATATAAACATCAGCTTGTAATCCGATCGAGCCATTAAAAAGTCATATCGTTTCTCACCACATTCTTCTTGAGAAACTAGGGGACTATCTGTATACGGTTGAAATAGATTTCGGCCTTTGTACGATCGATCGAGTTCGAAACATAATCGATCGAAGCGAGACTTCGATACAGGTTCCAAAGATGACACAAACAAGCTTCAAGTTCGAGGGGCCGATATCATTATCGAGCCCGAATCCAAATCAAACTATGATGCAAAGTGAAGTTATCGAGCTTATGATCCAGAGACCGACCAACATTGACCCTCAATCATTTCAAGGGTCCGAGTCAGAATCGAGCTCGAGCCAAGATCGAGAGCTCGAGTCAAGAACGAAAACTCAAGTCAATATCGAGCTCATAGACAAGAGCCGTTGCAATCCCACTAGAGGAGAGAATCTCGGCAGGAATTGTGAAAAAGCTGATTTATCATTGGTTTCCCACTATGTATTTTTAATTATATCTAAAGTAAGATCCCTCTACTATAAAAGGGATGATTATCATTTCTGTAAGGGGCAGGTTTATGCTTACATTATAAACGAAATACCATATTCTCCATAGTGAAGAGTTGTTCTTAAATTGATTCCACTTGTTTAGTCCTAAATTTCATTTTCTTTGCAACCTTATCTATTTAGCATTCTTTGCGATCCATATTGGGTATTTCTATTTATCTCCACGATTTGTATTAAGTCACACCACATATCCTTAGAATTACGTATAAATTTAACTCTATCTGTTTTTTCGGGTAAACAAAGACAAAGTGCTCCATTTCAACCTCGAACACACGACATGTTAAACATTTTGAACCCACCTGACCACAGTCTCACTTACTTTCGAGCGGATTCATTTTAATTAATATCTGAAAATTTCCTCTGTTTTAGATGATATGTATAACTATGTACGAAATAATTCTATGACAAAGCGGGTTCATATGAACCCTCTAGACACCATTTAGGTCCTCCCCTTACTATGAGTATGAAATAACCACGATTATTGGCAAACCATCTTCACCTTAAAGGAGTGAGCTAGATGGCCAAGCTTGGATGTGTATACT
The DNA here is from genome assembly GCF_000390325.3 of Nicotiana tomentosiformis. NCBI lineage: Eukaryota > Viridiplantae > Streptophyta > Magnoliopsida > Solanales > Solanaceae > Nicotiana > Nicotiana tomentosiformis. Next base: position 46,392,813 of record NC_090817.1, read on the forward strand.
TTGCTGTGTGTTGTAACGGATGGATTGGAAATAATATAATGTGCATGTGAATTGAAATTTGATGGGGTAAAATTGATAAACAACATGTGGATGCTCGACGAATTGACATGTGGAATAAAGACAGGTAAGGTATGAGTCAGCAAATAGTTGGCACTGGATACAAACATGTGACATGTGCTAAATAAGTTCCGAAGGCATTGGAACCGAGAACAAAGATTTGAAAGGAAGACATCGGTTGGAAAAGACAACATTCAATGAGTAGTTGTTACAAAGAATCTCTGTATTAATGTTCAAATGTTATGCAACCATCAAGAGGGGTTTTATTCTCATTATAGAAGAGCATGATTTGGGGATCTTGTCTCTCTGAATAGAGGTATAAATATTGGAATTTGTATTCATGAGAGGACACAAAGCATTCTGTACGCAAAAGCTAAAGTCTGTTCTTATTCTGTCAATCTACTTTCTTTCTTTTGTTCTTGATATTGCTCTTATCATTTCTTCCGGAGAAGCTAAGTCCATAGCCAGGCTTGTATTTCTTCTAAGTTATTTTGATAATATTATTTCTATTCTTATTTATTTTATATTCTTAAATTAAATTAATTCACGTATCTATAAATTATGTTATAAGTTCAACTGTACCATTTTATGGGTAAACAGAAATATGGTGTATGGTATGGTGTGCAATATTGATGGTGACTATATGCAATGAGAATATTAGATTTATAGTTTTATAATTTCTTAGCTTGTCCCCACGATTGTGGATGTAGTTCATTACTTGTTGAGTCGGTGGACTCACTCTTTATATTTTATGAATACAAATTTCGGTGTTGAGCCACAATAATAGGGTACGTAGAGACGTAGTTCGAGTATAGCATTTTAACTTAGTGATCCCTACTAGTTATTCGTGGAGCTTTATGCACAAATTTGCTTTACATTTGTATGAGTCAAATAGTATATATATTGAACTTTAGAGTCTCTCAATGAATTCTTACTTCTGTAATGTCACTTGTATGCATGTGTTATGTGTACTGGCTGTTTACCCGTAAAATGGTATAATTAAATTTATAGCGTGATTTAAAGACAAACGAATCAATTTGACCAAAAAATGATAAGTAAATGAGAACAAAATAATATTATCAAACAAAAGTGAAAGAGATAACAAGTCTGACTAAGAACTTAGCCTTTTCGATGACAAGAGTGAATACAATGTTCATGTGTTCAAATTGAGTGCAAATAGACAATAGATTATTGCTTTTTGTATACAGAGTTTCTTGTGTCTACAGTGGTTGTTAATCCTTCTATTTATAGCCCTATTTAGGGGGGACAAGATCCTCAAATCAAGATCATCTTGAATGAGAATAAAATCGTCATTGATGGGTGCATAACGGTTGGCTTTAAATGAAGATATTCTCTATAATGGCTATCCAATGAATGTTGCTCGATGACAATGCTGTGAGTCCTTGTTACCAGCTGCTCTGTCTTTGGGGCTTGTTCGACACCAATCGCTCACTTGCATTCGGTGATAGCTATTCGCTGACTCACATCCCAGTTATCTCTAGTGCCACATGTCACTCAGTCATTTGCCCAGCTGTCACCAACCAATTTTACCTCATACAGATAGTCCCCCTACTTTCCGGTGACATAACTTAGTATTATCGGAAAGTAGATAAGAGTTCCTTTCTTGGCGGGAAAGTTCCTGAACGGTCTCTGACATTTGAAAGGACACACATCTTCTCGCAATTAATGACCCGAACACATGTTGCCTTGTGATTTAGCAAATATATTTGCCGATTTTCAAGGTAATCATGACCATAATTTTTGCCGTCTATAACTTCCCTACTACTGATCATTTTCACTCTTTACATTGATAACTCTTTCTTATTCTTCTTCGATTCTCCTTGGATTTCTTCTGCAATATTCATCATCATCAACAAAAAACATTTTTCTTCATAAACATGTCTTCAAATACTGCTTTCCCCAAAAACTCTAGCCTTCTCTTTGGTGGGGGTCCAAAGTAGAACAAAAACTAGAAGGTTGACGTCGCGTCTGAACCTCCAACCGTAAACACCATTATTCAACTTCATCTCAGAACAACATCCGACCTTCAAGAGCATAAACCACCCGCAAATTCTAAAAGCGACATGTTCTTGCCTGTTCGCAGATACGCTTCTTCCATTTTCCCTTCTAGCATCCCTGTTATGAAGAAAGAATGTAATTGGGGTAGCGTTGAAATTCTTAACCCTGATGCGATTGAATGAGTTACCTACTCGTAGACGGGGTTCATATATGTCTAGACGTACCCCTTTACTTTGGGTCCCCTTGGGAGTGGGTAAAGGAATTGACCTAATAATTGTAGATTTTTTCCACCAGTACCAAGTTTGCTTGGCACAAGTAGGCCCATTCATATGGCGTATGATCGCATGCCTCCGCCAACTATGCGCTGAAACTGGGGAAACCCTAACCCTTGCGCATATGATGAATCTTTACTCCCCAATGATCTTCCATGGGGGTGTGTTGAATCTCAGCAAGCGTGGCCTCTAGGCCATTCTTACCAGTGTTGATGACGACAACGACTGTAGATGGATGGAGCAGTTCATTGTCATTGCTACCAGGGGCATCATCCTAGCCACATAACCAGCTTTTCCCGATTCATGGAACCTTTTTCGTAAGTCTTCGTATATTTGTTTCTTTTCTTCGTGAAAAATCTTTCTCCTCAGCTGACATTTTATTTTCTTCGTTCCAGTGTGATGACCCGATAAGTCGTCTTGAGTGCTAGACCTTATTTCAGTGTTCTGAGACCTCTATTAGCTCCATTTAATGTTTCTTAATTTGAGTGTGTAGTCCGTGTCTTTTTTGGGAAAGATTTTATGTAAAACTTTTAAGAAAACATAACTTTTAGCTTTAAAACTAACTTGTGTTAACTACGGTCAATATTTTATGTAAATGACCCTAGATCGGTATTTGGACGATCTCGGTGGGTCTGTATCATAATTTTAGACTTGGGCGTATGCCCGAAATTTAATTTAAAAGCCCCTAACTTGATTTGACTTGTTTTGTCAAAAGCTGGTTTGAAGGTTTGGAAATTTTATAGGTTTCACCGTAGGTTGACTTTATGGCTACCGAGTTCGAATTTTGGTTTTAGGACTTGGTATAGGTTCATTTTGCTATTTGAAACTTGCCTACAAAATTTGGTGCAAATCAGAGTTGGTTTGATAGGATTCAGACGCTCGGTTGTAATATTTGAAGTTCTTGAGTTCTTTGAAAATTTTATACATTTTGATGTGTGATTCATAGTTCTAGGTGTTATTTTAGTGTTCTGATCGTGCGAGTGAGTTTGTATGATGTTATTACACTTGTGTGCATGTTTGGTTTGGATCCCGAGGGGCTTGGGTGAGTTTCAGATTGGTTACGAGCCATTTCGAACTTAGAAAGTTGTTGATTTTCAACTGTTGCTTGGGTCTGATGTTTTGTGCTTCGCGATCGCGAAGCTACTCTCGCGATCGTGAAGGGGAAATGGGGCAGGGGAGGAATTTCTTCTTCGCAAACGTAAGGAGCTGTCCGCGAACGTGAAGTAGTGAGGGGGTTCACCTTTTGTGAACGCGACCTTCCTTTCGCGAATGCGATGGGTTGTGGGATCTGGGGGGGGTCAGGGGGGAGCGGTCAGGCGTTACTCTTTGCGAACACGGTCCATGGCACGCATACGCGAAGGCAGGGCAGAGCAAGCCTATGCGAACGCGAAGGCCTTTTTGGCCGCTGTGCATCGCGATCGAGTCAGGTGCTTCGCGAACGCGAAGAACACCTGACACCCAGTGATTTAAACTTCCAAAAGATGGGATTTGAGTCATTTTTGTAGAAATTAGGGATTTAGGTAGAAATTGGGGATTTTGAGAAATTGAGATTTAAACCTCAAATTAAGTTAGGATTTTGAAACTAATTACAAAACGGAGCTCGGGGGTGAATGGGTATTGAGTTTTGGTCCGAATCTCAAGTTTTGAACAAGAAAGCCTGGGGTTGACTTTTTTCGAAATAATTAAAGATTGAATCTTTTTCACTCATGGGTAGTTTCTAAAGTTGAGTTTGTTATCATGGCACTATAATTGAAGTGAAATTGGTTCCCGCCTTGCATTTGTTATTCGGATTTGTATTGTTGCTTGGTGAGGAAGAGTGAAAAGCACGAAGGGTGTTTCCGTGCCTTATTTGAATTCATTATCATATATTGAGAGGTTGTGAGGATTTAAAGCACGAAGGGTGATGCCGTGCCAGAGAGTAAAAGCACGAAGGGTAATGCCGTGCCATTTTATTTATGATATTACATGGTGAGGACGAGAGTAAAAGCATGAAGGGTGATGCCGTGACATCTTTATTTCATTGCCTTATTTGATTCCCGGATAGGTATTTTACTTGGTTACATTGTTGCTTATTTCTAAAGATGTTATTTAGTGACCTCGTTCTTGCCGTTCTTATGATATTTCCCTTTTTGCATGTCCACTCCCAGTTAATATTTAATTTTTCTACTTGTTATTTTGTTGCTTTATATATATATATATATATATATATATATATATATACATGATTTTACGTAGGTGTCTTGTCATAGCCTCATCACTACTTCGTCGAGATTAGGCTTGACGCTTACGGAGTACATTGGGTTGGTTGTTCTCATGCTATACTTCTGCACTTCTTGTGCAGATACTGGTGTTGTTCCCAGCGGCATCTAGTGGTGCTCTGCTCGGATCCAGATACATTCGGATACTTGGGATATTGCTACACAGCGTCCGCAACCCTAAAGTCCCCTTCTTTATCTATTCTACTATTTATCTAGTTTCAAACAATGTACTTTGCTTCAGACCATATATGTAGTATTCTAGTTGCTCATGCACTTGTGACTTTGGATTCTGGGAGATGTTTAGATACCGTCATATGTATTTTATTTTTCTGTTTCAGACTATTTCGGTTTACCTTTATTAATGCTTTATTTTGAATTATTAAAATTTGTTAAATAATCTAGCTAACTTTAGCTTGCCTAACAAGTAAAATGTTAGGCACCATCACGGTCCTGAGGGGGTGGGATTCAGTGTCGTGACAAGTTCGTATCTTTGAACTAGGTTACTTAGGTCTCACGAGTCATGAGCAAGCTTAGTAGAGTCTGGAGTATCGGTACAGAGACGTCTGTACTTATCTTCTAGAGGCAGTGGAGCTTTAGGAATATTTCACTTCTTTCTTTCCTTATCGTGCGATTTTATTCTATCATTGATGTTTGAATCATTCCATTCTTGTTCTCTCGCAGATGGTGAGAACACACACAACATCTACAGCCGGGCAGGAGTCAGAGCCCCCTATTGCAGCCAGTACCAAGGGTGGGGGCCGGGGCCAAGGCCGAGGCAGAGGTAGAGCTCAGCTTAAAGCATGTGAAGCAGCGCCCGTTGTAGAGCCTCAGATTGATCATGAGGAGGAGATCCCAGCTCAGACCGCACCAGTAGGACCCGCTCAGGTCCCGGAGGGATTTATAGCCACTCCCATACTTTAGGAAACTCTAGTCCGCTTAGTGGGTCTTATGGAGAGTGTGGCCCAGACCAGTGCATTTCCGGTGGCACTAACTATCTCTCAGGTTGGGGAAGGAGCACAGACTCCTACTACTCACACCCCGGAGCAGATGGCTCCCATATATCAGACTCCAGTAGTTTTGCTAGTTAGGCTAGTTTAGCCTATTATTGCTACACAGATCGGGGAGAGTCCCCCGATGTCTTCTGAGGGATTGATGAGGTTGGATAAGTTCACAAAGCTCTTCCCTATTCACTTAAGTGGCGCACCTTCTGAGGACCCACAAGATTATTTGGACCGTTGCTACGAGGTGGTGCGCCACCATGGGTATTGTTGAGTCCAATGGAGTAGACTTTGCAGTGTTTCAAATAACCTGTTCTGCCAAAGAGGCGGTGGCAGGATTATGAGTGGGGTAGATCAGCAGGTTCGCCACCCCTCACTTTGGATCAATTTTCACAACTTTTGCTGGAGAAGTTTATTCCTTTCACTCTGAGAGAGGAGTACCGCAGGCAGTTCGAGCGCCTTCAGCAGGATAGCATGAGTGTTACCTAGTATGAGACTCGATTTGTGGACCTAGATCTCCATGCAGTTATCTTACTCCCTAATGAGAGGGAGAGAGTAAGGAGATTCATTGATGGACTTACTTTCAGTATCAGGCTACAGATGGCCAAGGAGACCGGAGATGATATTTCTTTTCAGAGAGCCATAGAGATTGCTAGACGGATCGAGATGGTTCATGGTCAGGATATGGGGAGGTATCTGAGAAGAGGCCTCGTCATTTTGGTGGTTTCAGTGGTGCCTCATCTGGAGACAGGGGTTCATTTGGTAGAGGCTATCCTTCCAGGCCAATTCAGTCATCGCTTCAGGCATCCCATGGTGCTTCGGGTAGTTGTGGTTCTTATGGGTCTCATCTTAAGCAGCTAGCCTGCAATGCACCTTTGGCTCCTATTAGTGCACCTCCAATCCAGAGTTATCAGGGAGGTTATTCAGGTCGACAAGGTCAGTTCCAGAGTCAGCAGTCAAAGCAGCCGATGACTTGTTATACTTATGGAGATCCAAGGCACGTTGTGAGATTTTGCCCTAGGTCACAGGGCGGCATGCCACAACAGGGTTCTCATGCCATAGTTCAAGCACTGTTCTCTCCACCACCCACTTAGCCAGCTAAAGGAGGGGTCAGGTTGCTAGAGGTGGAGGTCAGGCCATTAGAGGTGGAGGTTAGACCATTACAGGTGGAGGCCAGCCAACTAGAGGCCGTCCAAGAGGCGAAGGTTAGAGTGGTGGGGCCCATCCCTATTTTTATGCATTTTCAGCTAGACCTAAGACGGAGTCATCTGACGTCGTCATCACAGCCATAGAGATGCTTCAATTCTATTTGATTCGGACTCTACTTATTCCTACGTGTCATCCTATTTTCCTTCATATATGGTTTTTCCTTGTGATTCTTTGAGTGCTCCTGTATATGTGTCCATGCCTGTGGGAGATTCTATTGTTGTAGATCGTGTTTATCGCTTGTATATGGCTTCTATTGGGAGCCTTGAGACTAGTGTAGATCTCCTACTTCTTGATATGGCGGACTTTGATGTTATTTTGGGCATGGATTGGCTGTCACCTTATCACGCTATTTTATATTGTAATGCCGAGATGATGACTTTAGCCATGCTGGGGTTTCTTCGATTAGAGTGGAGAGGGACTCTTGGCCATTCTACTAGCAGGATTATTTCTCATGTGAAGGCTCGGCATATGGCCGAGAAGGGATGTTTAGCATATTTGACTATATCCGTGATCCTAGTGCGGAGGTTCCTTCCATAGATTCAATACTAGGGGCGCGAGTTTCCAGAGGTGTTTCCTGCAGATCTTCCAGGGATGCTGATCCATGTCCAATTCGCACTCAATAGTGAGTGGAAACAGTCGTTGGAAGAATATTACTCAACAAGAGTCGGGGTCGATTTTCATAGGGAGTTTAATATGAGTGTTAGGGGTATACACTTGACGAGAGAAAATGAAATAACTAAATTTCACTTCCAAACAAAGGGTTTTGTTTTCTACTTCTAAATTATCACTAACAACTATAAACTAATGAGACAAAACTAGAAAGCAAATGATTGCTTTTGTTGTTTTTACCAAATGGTTAAAAAGTCTAGGGATATGGCCTTCACCTAGGTGTTCGCCTAATGGGTTAAATACGTTAACACTTGTTTTATTGATCGGAGTGTATTATAGCTCTCAACTCTAAGTTACCCACTCAATACCTCTCGGTCATAGAGTGCTTCTGCCCAATTTGGCTTTCTCAAGCCCAAATGGGTATCAAGCTAAACAATTGATAAGAGCTCAAGTCGGGTTTTCTCTATCTCTAGTTCAAATCCTTTAATTAGGCTAATCAAAACCTTAATTAACCCAATTTCTTGTTAGCCAAGTTATCATAGACTAGGTACTCTCTTTCTCAAGCAAAAACCAAGTCAAAAAGGCATGAATCAATGTTTGCAACCATTAATTCTAAATTAAAGCACAAACAAGGCTAAATAATCAACACCCAATCATAAACAAGCATTAAATTAAATACCCATAAGATTTACGCACTAGGGCTGGGTCACAACCCTAGTAAGAGTCTAGCTACTCATAATGGAAAATGAAGAAAACAAAGAAGAAATACTAATTAAACTCATAATCTAAGATTATAATGATAAAATATGATGTTTTGATCCCAAAATAGTTACAAAATTCCTAAAATAGCAAAATACAACGGCTACAACTGCTCAAACTTTAAAACTTGACCTAAAAATGTGATTCCCGTCTATTTATAGTGGCCCAAAATTTGCTGACAAAAATGCCCTTCGGGAGGTTCTGCGGCCGCACAATTCCATGTGCGGCCCGCACATTGCTTCAGCTTGTAGGGACTTGGAATCTGCAGCCGCATAATTTGGTATGCGGCTGGAATGTAGCTTCTGCATCCGCATAATTCTTGTGCGGTCCGCACTTCAAGTCTTGGTCATTTGCACTCTCTGAACATTTGAATTTTTGTCAGTGCAAACCATGTTATGCGGCCGCACATCAGCTTAAAGTCTGCCTGGCTTCTTCACTTGTTTTTCGGCCACAGAGGGAATTCTGCGGTCCGCACTTTCTTCTGCGGCCGCAGAAATACCTCTGCGGACCGCACTTCTTATGTTATGCGCCCCTTCTTGTCTTGTGAGTCAGAACACTCTTTTTTGAGTCGGATTTCTTCATAGGAGCCCAAATTTCCAATATTCCTGCAATTTGCACACTTTCATTAGTGTTGGGAACATAAATCAATACTTTCGGACTAAAACAAAAGCAAAAAGGTGCTAATAACTGGTCAAAATCCACACTTATCAACTCTCCCAAACTTAAGTCTTTGCTTGTCCTCAAGCAAATAAATTAGTTTCCACCTCCTTAAAGTTAAAGGTCATTTCAGCGAGTCAATGGTGAGCCATTCATACTGAGTTGGGACCAACAAAATGCACACTACTCATGTATTATCAACAAGGTGACAAGTCAAATATTCATGCACATATAGTTCTAATGTGACATTTGAGCTTCAAGAATTGACTTTACTCATCAAGGACTCTTGTTCTATCATGTAGTTCATGGTGAATCCAAGCTCTTCCTCCTCTACTTCTCATTTGCCAAGCTCATTAAAAAGTTAGCACTCAATCTTAAGATTCATGAAAGGTTCACTCTTCTCTCACAAGAGAATGTCACAAGTACGGCTTCAAGTACCATAGGCTTGTCCCTCATGTAGATCACCACTAATGTAAGCTCAATTGGTTCGAAATCAAATAGGACTTCTTTCGGGTTGTAATGAAAGCTTTTGGATTAGGGTAGGATACCATATGGGTAAGTGGTTATACCTTTCCTTAAGCACTTCACATTTTCATTTCTCGGCTCACAATTACCAATTCTTAGAGGCATTTTCTTTTCATTGAGGGCTAGAGAGACTTGACATCACTCTTTCTTGTTCATTTCATTCTTTTTATCCTTTTTGATGCTCATGTTAGGGATCATTAACTCTTTTTGAATCCATCAACCCTTTCTCTTATTCTCTTTTTTTGCATTTTTTTCTTTTTCTTTTTTTCTTTTCTCGCCTTCTCTTTTCATAGAGATCATTTCTTTTATCTTTTTGTGCCTTGATACCTTTATCAAATTCCTCATCTCTCCCGCAAACTTATTCTTTAAGACACTTAAAACAGACTCATTCCCTTAAGAAGGTTTTCACGCCATCCATCGTTGGGACGAGTCACCCGGTTCAAACAAAAACAACCTTTGGAAGAACCGCGGCATTAAGAAAACCAAAGGCTTATTATCTACAAAAGCATAAAAAAAAGAAACTACTTAACAAAATAAAAACTAAAATAGAAAAAATAAATAAGCTAATGAACAATAACTACTAAAGATAGATAAATACAAATAAGAAAAGAGAGAGAAGATAGATAAATACAAATAAGAAAAGAGAGAATCATCAAATTATTACAGCCCAAATGTATTCAAAATGTGTTAATGTATCAAATAAACTCCACCCCCCGAATAAAAGTAAGCATTGTCCCCAATGCTTAGCAAAATAAGAGTGAAAGAAGAGAGGGTAAAGAAAGCTCCCTAAGGATCCTTGGACATCTCAATGTCCCCAGCAATATCATCACCCTCAAGATCAGCCAAGTGTATCTCATCATCATCAAATCTGGGCGTGGCGAACATCGCACGCACTGCCTCAGTAGTGTAGGCAGCAAGATCTGGCTCTTCAGACTGGCCAGTGGTGCTACCGGTACAGATAGTGCTGAAGGATCTGGGCCGGACTGGTACGGGTCAAGCAACATATCAAAAGGTAAGTCCCTAGTTGTAGCAAGTCTAGTCACCTCCTTTCTGAGCTTGTCCATTGATTTCTTTCTTGCTTGGGACTTCCTCATCTTCTTCACTTCCTTTCCCAGCTCCTCAATAATCGACCTGTGCTGTACCAAGGTGTCCATGCTCGTCTTCTGGTTCTCTAGAATCTTCTTGAGTGTCTCATCAATGTTAGAAGGGGCCTGTGGTGCATGAGTAGTGGACTGTGCTGCAACAGTACTAGATAAGTCAGACAACTTACAAGTAGCTGTCTACATCCAGTTGTTGAGACTCGCCAATGCCTGGGAGACTCGTAGCACAGATAATGGAGTTGTGGGCATGGGCACTGGCCTCAGAGCTGGAGCAAGGGCTACCTTGGGAGCTGTGGTAGGAGCTGAGGATAATGGCGGAGGCATGGCAGCAGCACTGGAAGAAGGCTCAACAGCGGTGGATGGAAGATCAGTTGTCTCATAAACTACCACTGCTGGCTCATCAGACTGGCATGTAGTGGTAGAAGGCTGGATTTTCTTCTTTGTGTTGGTCGCATCCATCAGTGAATACCAGTCAACTGGCTTCTTTGGCTTCACCTTGGTGTCAAAAGGTCTCAGCTCTACCTTTGCATCGGTGAGGTACTCTATGATAGTGTTGGGATAAGGGTAGGCCAAGATATCCTGCCATGCTCTCAAGGAAATGTTGGCCAACATCACGACACCCACATTCATGATAGAAGCCACAAGAACAGCCTGAGGAATAGGAAGACGAGTCTCATTCTGGCATGGATCCAGTCTGCTGCAAACAAAGGTCTGCCACCCCTTCGCCTTGAAGCTCAATGTGCTCCAGTGAATAGGAACCCCAACAGTAATCCATGGTGGTGGTGGCCCTGGTGTTGCTAAAATCTCAGCTAGCCAATGTCGGACTTCTTACTTTATTGCATATTTCTCCAGATACTCCTTTGGCTCCATGCCCTCAAAGCCCAAGTACGCATTTAGCGTATGCTGATCAAACCTCACCTTGAGGTTGCGCACTTTGGTCACCTTCGTTCCTTTATTTATATGAGCAACATTAGCATAGAACTCTGGGATGAGGTATTCTTTGGCATCCTCCACTCTATCAGTGAACCACATTCAACCCTTTCGTGCTCTAAATTGCCTCAAGATCACCGAGTTGTATGTCTCCAAATCTTTCAAAAGGAACTGTCTCTCAAGAGTCAACGACCTCACCGGCCACCACATACGAAAATAAGTGAAGGCGGCCAAGCTGACAAACCTATCATCCCAGACCTCCTTCTTCTTTGATCTCTCTACACATGTGGCCGTACCATCTCCCTCTCTACCATCATCGGGGATCTCCTCTATAGTTTGTGCCCCTATGACTAGTGTAGCTGATGGCGCAGAAGCTTGGCTAGCACTCTCCGACCCTTCGGAGTTGCTGTGAGATGAAGAAGGCTCATCCCTGAGCTGGTATCTCCCCTGCAGCCTCGACTGTGTGGCTGTCTGCTCCTCCTGAACAGAGGCTGAGTTGCCCTCTGACACTTTCCTAGATGGGACATAGGAGCTAGACTCAGAGAGGTCTGTACCTCTCCCTCTGCCGGCTGTGGTTTTCTTCCTGATGGTTTTATGTTGGATAAGGGGCAAGGTACTTCTACCTCGACCCCGAGAAGATTCACCCCTTACCTTTGAAGTGTCGCCTCGGCCTCTCGATCAAACCATTGTCTGTATCAAAGCAAAGAAGATTGTTAGTTGCAATTCATTATTCAACACATTCAGTACTTATGTAGGCAAGGGAGAAACAATTGGACACAGTGGGGTTATGAATATAACACATGCCTGTAGGAAAAGGGATCTACGGTCCGCATAATTTTGATGTGCGGCCGCAGAAAGGCGTTGCAGTCCACAAAAATCTGTTGTGCGGCTGCAGAAGGGAAGTGCGGTTTGCACATTTTAACTTACAGCCGCACTTTTGACTCTTGAAAATGCTGAGTCTCTGATGACAGAGAAATGGCCTATCTGCGGCCGCAAAGGGAAATCTGTGGTCCGAACATTTTACCTTGCAGCCGCAGATCCCTGCTACACTAAGTTTCCCACATTCCTAATCCGCGGACCACATAAATTCAAGTGCGGCAGCATATTTCAAAAAGGTCTGCGCTCCGCACATTGTACCTTGGGGCGCAGATCCTTGCTGCACTAAGTTTCCCACATTCCTAATATGCGGACCACACAAATTCAAGTGTGGCTGCAGATTTCAAAAAAGTTACGAACAATTATGTTTTTCCTACTTAGGTTTTTCAATTTCTCGCCCAAATAGACATGGCAACATTGTAAAAACATGAAATTTCACTAATCCAACCCCATTAGAGCATGTATTAAGTTTACCCAGTTCATATCTACACCACATGGACACATAATTGAACTCTAATAACAAATGGCCTAAAAAGAACTAAAAATCTAAAAATTAAACTAACATAAAAATATAACATAAAATTGAAGTATACTAGGTAGAGTGAGTGCAATGAGTGAATAATGAAGGTGGTTGTGTGTGAGGACAGTTAAGGATCTCCAAGAAAATTCAACAGAGCAACAGTATTTTGTTCAGAGAGGGAAAAGTGTGAAATGAACTCTATTCCTCTATTTATACCAACATTTTGAGAAGGGGAAAAAGGGCGAGTGCGGCCACACTTTTACATGTGCGGTCTGCACTCTGTCACCTGGTGGACAGTCTCAAAATCCAATGTGTGGTCCGCATATTTTCAGGTGCGGCCGCAGATTTCCGTTTGCGGTCGCAGATCGACCTCCGCACTGACAAGCTCAAACTTCAGAGAGTTGGTATTTTGACACTTTTTTAACATTTCAAATGTGCGGTCTGCAAGAAAAATGTGCGACCGCAATGCTCTTCTGCCGTGCTATCAAGGAAAGGGGCGGTCTGCACAAATAAAGTGCGGTCCGCACAATCTTGAACACTTAGCCATTATTTTTGTCCACCTTTCTTGTAAGTTACACTCATCCCTGTAGCACACTTCAAATCAATTTAGAACATAAATACCACCTATCTACAAAAGAAAAAGGAAAATAACATGGGTTGCCTCCCAAAAAACGCATGATTTAACGTCGCGGCATGATGCAAAATTCCCTCAAGTGAAGTGAATGACCGCCACCACGTGGCTATCTCCAACCTTGCCCAAGTAGTGCTTCACTCGGTGACCATTGACTCGGAATACTTCATTGTTTTTGTTTTTCAAGTCTAATGCACCAAAAGGTGTCACACCAACAATTTCAAAAGGACCACTCCACTTGGATTTTATCTTCTTGAAAAACATCCTCATCCTTGAGTTAAACAACAATACAAGATCACCCACCTTGAACTCTTTGGTCCAAATATATTTTTCATGAAGATATTTCACCTTTTCTTTGTACGAGGATAAACTCGCATAAGCATAGTACCAGAACTCATCCAATTCATTCAAATGTGCAATCCTCAAGTTAGCGGCTACATCCCAATCAAGATTCAACTTCTTTAGAGCCCACATTGCTTTGTGATCTAGTTCCACCAAAAAATGATAGGCTTTTCCGAACATCAACCGATATGGCGACATTCCGATATGTGTTTTGTAAGCAGTCTGATAAACCCATAATGCATCATCAAGCTTCTTGGAACAATCCGTCCGATTAGCATTCACTATTTTAGACAAGATACTCTTTATCTCCCGGTTGGAGACTTCCACTTGCCCACTAGCTTGTGGGTGATAGGGAGTCGTGACTTTGTGAGTAATACCATACTTGCTAAGTAAAGTGTCAAAAGTCTTGTTGCAAAAGTGTGACCCTCCACCGCTTATAATTGCATGTGGAGTACCAAACCTTGTGAAAATATTCTTCTTCAAGAAAGCCACTACACTTCTCGCCTCATTATTGGGTAAAGCAACGACCTCAACCCATTTGGACACATAATCCACCGCGACCAAGATGTAGGTGTTTCCACAAGAACTCACAAAAGGGCCCATGAAGTCAATGCCCCACACATCGAAAATATCAATCTCCAAAATGGTTGTGAGAGGCATTTCATTTTTCTTTGAAATTCCACTGGCCCGTTGACATTCATCACATCTTTTCACTAACTCACTAGCATCCTTGTAAAGAGTGGGCCAATAGAAACCGCAACTAAGAACTTTGGCTGCCGTTCTTGCTCCACCATGATGACCACCATATGGAGAATAATGACAAGCCCTAAGAATATCTCCTTGCTCTTCTTCCGGTACACACCTCCTAATCACCCTATCCAGAAAAGGTATGGTTCATACCAATAATAATCTTGACAATCCCTTTTGACCTTGTTCCTTTGGTTTGAAGAGAACTCATCCGGAATGATTCCACACATAAGAAAATTTGCTAAGTCCGCGAACCATGGCACCTCTTTCATTGAAATTGCCAAAAGTTGCTCATCCGGGAAGGAGTCATTGATTTCAAGGCCATCATGCGGCCTCCCCTCCTCCTCCAAACGAGACAAGTGGCCCGCCACTTGATTTTCACTACCTTTTCTATCTTGGATGTCAATATAAAATTCTTTTAACAAGATCACCCATCTCATCAACCGAGCTTTTGGGTCCTTTTTGCTCATAAGATAACGAAGTGCCGCATTATCCGTGTGGACAATAACTTTTGCACCCATCAAGTATGGGAAGAACTTCTCAATTGCAAACACAATAGCAAGAAGCTCTTTCTCCGTAATGGTATAGTTGACTTGGGCACTATTCGTGGTCTTAATAGCATAGTAGACCCGATGGAAAATCTTGTTGATGTGTTGCCCCAAAACAGCCCCAACCACTACGTCACTTGCATCAGACATGAGTTCAAAAGGCACACTCCTATTTGGAGTGGTGATGATGTGAGTAGTTGTCGACTTGAGCTTCAACGATTCAAAAGATCTCATGCAATCATCATTGAAATTAAATTTGGCATCCTTCTCAAGAATCTTCCATAACTAGTTCACCACCTTAGAGAAATCTTTGAGAAGCGCCGGTAAAAACCCGCATGGCCTAAGAAACTCCGCACACCCTTCACCGAAGTTGGGGGTGGAAGCTTAGAAATCACCTCAATCTTTGCCTTGTCAACTTCAATTACATTCCTTGAGATTTTATGGCCAAGGACAATACCTTTCTCGACCATGAAATGGCATTTCTCCCAATTGAGCACCAAATTGGTTTCTTCACATCTAGCCAACACTTTGTCCAAATTTGCAAGATAATCATCAAGAGAATCGCCAACCACCGAGAAGTAATCCATGAAAACTTCAAGGTAGTCCTCCACCATGTCCATGAAAATAGCCATCACACACCTTTGAAAAGTCGCCGGTGTATTGCACTAACCAAATCGCATTCACTTGAAAGCAAAAGTACTATAGGGACATTTAAAGGTTGTTTTCTTTTGATATTCTGGAGCAATGAGAATTTGGTTGTATACCGAGTACCCATCAAGGAAACAATAGAAAGCACGACTGGCCAATCTATCGAGCTTTTGATCTAATAAAGGAAGTGGAAAGTGATTCTTCCTAGTGACTTTGTTGAGCTTGCGATAATCCATACACACCCTCCAACCGGTCACCGTTCTTGTAGGAATCAATTCATTCTTGTCATTGGTGACCACCTTCATGCCTCCCTTCTTTGGGACACATTGAACCGGAGAACTCCATGAACTATCGGAGATGGGGTAAACAACCCCAACATCTAACCACTTGATAATCTCCTTCTTGACAACTTCTTGCGTAGCGTCATTGAGTCTCCTTTGATGTTTAGTAGATGGTTTAGCGCCATCCTCCAACTTGATCTTATGCATGTAAAAGGCGGGGATTATACCCCGAATATCCACCAAGGTCCACCCAATAGCCTTCTTTCTCTTTTGTAGCACCTCCAATGTGGAATCTACCTGCACGTTAGTCAAATAAGAGGAAAGAATAACCAGTAAAGTAGAACAAGGGACAAGAAATTCATACCAAAGATGTGAAGGCAATGGATTAAATTCCAAGGTAGGTGGATCTTCAATAGAAGGCTTTTTAGGAGAAGTCTTTCTATTTTCAAGATCCAAGGACAATTTTCGGGATACATAGCTGTACGATCCCATTCCTTGCAAAGAGTTCACACATTCCATGAAGCCATCCATCTCGTCATCATCAAAGTTGAGCAAGACGGCCTCCAACATATCACCAATATTGATTGTAGCACTTGTATCATCAACAATGACATCGGTCACCAAATCCACAAAAGAACACACCTCATTTCTATTTGGCTGCCGCATGGACTTACATACGTGAAATACCACTTTTTTATCACCAACCCGGAAAGTGAGTTCTCCGTCTTCAACATCACAAAGAGTTTTACCCGTATCAAGGAAAGGTCTCCCAAGAATAATTGGCACTTCATAATCAACCTCACAATCTAGAATGACAAAATCTGCTAGAAGAATGAATTTATCAACCCGGACCAAAACATCTTCAATCACACCCACCGGCCTTTTCATGGTACAATCGACCATTTACAATCTCATAGTGGAGGGTCTCGGTTTCCCAATTCCCAAAGTCTTGAAACCGAATAGGGCATCAAATTTTTACTTGCCCCAAGATCACAAAGAGCTTTAGCAAACTCGCCACTTCTAATTGTCATAAGGAATCGTGAAAGTGTCACGCCCCGACCTTGGGGAGCGCGACCGGCGCTCAACAGGGATACCCCGGCCGAGCAATCCTGCACAATGCTATCTACCCAACTCTTCCATGAATAATGAGAAGAATACATTTAATTAATTAGACGGTAATAGGTCATGTGAACAATGCTAGCTCATTTCCATAAGTTACATCATTAATAGGTCTCCAAAATAGTATACTATACAATCATAGTTAAAGTGGAACAGGTGATACGATTACAACATTTTTTGTTTAACCTTCCCAAAACAAGGTACAACCCACACTACATCTACAGAGCCTCTAACAGAAACAAAAGAGTGCTACGACAATGCCGGCAACAAGTCCCCGGCTATACCTCAAAATGCTATGTACAAAGGACAAGAGATACAGGACCCCAAAATGAAGTGGGTCTCACCAAATCTATTGGGAAGAGGGTGTGCTACTATCAATGATCAATGCCACCTGATGCGGAACCACCTGCATCCATTAAAGATGCAGCACCCCCGGCAAAAGGGACGTTAGTACATATGGAATAGTACTAGTATGTATGACTAAACACCCTCTCATTAGAATAGGTAGCAATACAAGAAAGAACAGTCACATGATCAATGGAAGCCTTAAACAATACTAAACATCAAGTTAGGAGCAAGATAAGTTTTCAATTAGATTTCCATTATTTTAGGTTGGGAGATCTTAGCAACGATATAGATATACCATCGTGTATTTTTCATAGAGGCTGATCATGGCCCGATCAGCTAGGCTGTCTCACCCAAAGACATCAACCACAATCACAATTACTATCACAAACTTCAATCATTATCTCAATCACAATCTCAAGCACCATCACCACTATGTGTGCGGCATGGCGTTCGATCATGACCCGACCGACTAGGCCGTCTCACCACAATGCCGTGTGGATCGACATCACCCTTTTCTAGCAATCATCTCATCTCAATAAAGAGTAACTGCCAGTAAAGGGCCAAGCAGGGGCTTCATCTAGTATCCCCAAAAGCAAGCAGAGAATCAGTTTATTCGTGAAAAGATGGGACGGGAGTTGACCGAATCAAATTATCATCACATCAATCTCATCCAAAATGAGGGGAATAATTACAATTTACTCCTACACCAGCATGTGTAGCTCCGGGGTTAGGCTATTTCAACCTACCCTTCCTCGGTGACTAACGATACTCCCGAAATGTTTATTATTAAAAGGATTTACAACTCATTTCAATATCATTTGCACGCCTAATTGTTTCATTGGCACTAATGGCCCTAAATGTAATATCATTCTTGGCACGTTGGCCGTATTTCATATTTCATGCTCACCTCTTTCACTTTCAAACATCATCATGGATCATCGACAACAAAGCATTTCTCAAGACTTTAAGTACACATGTGAGCAAGTAAGAGTCTTAATCACATTCAAATTTCTTACATAATTTGGCATAATGGCTTTCATTAGAATCACGACTTGAAGTTATAACATTTAGATATGAAACCCATACCTTGAACACCTTCTCAAAGAGTAACACAACATAACAAGAACATTTGGAATACGTATTGAACACATATATCTTTTGACATAATGCATATTCAGAATAATTAATTTATAATGAGCAACTCAGGACTTACTAGGACATTGTGGGGTTCAATTCTAAAAGAGGACTTTAGCCAACATACCTTGCTTGAGATTTCTTTATTTTACTATAACGTTCCGAAACTCCTAGCGACTTCAATCTAATTAAAGACACGACAAAATTTTACTATAATTAGGAAGATTCTCGGGGGTTTAGCACATTTGAGCATTTAATCAAGCACTAGGTGTGCATTAAGGTCTCAAGGTCCTCCAATGGTGGATTCCTTTACCCCACAATCAACCCCTACTTCAATAAGCCACCCACAATTACTCCACAACCTCCCTCCCACCTATATTAGTACATTCATGAATAAGCAACAACCCTCATTCTCAAAACCTTCCTCCCCATTACCTATTCCCAAACAAAATTTCAAAATTAAAGGTTAGGGCTAGAATCTTACCTCTTGGTTGAAGACCTTCTGAGCTTTCTTGTTGAATTTAAAGGCTTGAGCAATATTTTGGATGAACAATTAGCTTAGGGATTTCTCCTCTCACTCTAGGGCACTTCCTCTCTCTACAAATATTATATATTCTCTTAAAGAATGGTCCCTTACATCTATTTATCAAGATATGGTCAGGTTATAAAAATAGAAGAATGGACCCTCTGAAATCCGGA
This sequence comes from Nicotiana tomentosiformis, assembly GCF_000390325.3. Classification (NCBI taxonomy): domain Eukaryota; kingdom Viridiplantae; phylum Streptophyta; class Magnoliopsida; order Solanales; family Solanaceae; genus Nicotiana; species Nicotiana tomentosiformis. Next base: position 46,412,099 of record NC_090817.1, read on the forward strand.
TTGCGCTACAGACCAGGCTAGGTGAGCTCTACAGCGAGCTACAAACCAGGCTTCGTGAGGGATATACTACAGTCTAGCATGCTACAGACTAGGCTTTACGAGGGATATAACACGGTCTAGCATGCTACAGACCAGACTTCGTGAGGGTTATAGCACGGTCTAGAGCAATACAGACTAGGTGTTTATTATTTAGCCTTGTTCATGCATTATTTCTGTAACACCCAGGATAATTTCAAAGTACTTAAGCACTATTAAGAAAGTTTATGTGCACTAATTATATTATTTTGTGTGCAGACAAGGACTATTATATGAATGATATCAATTGATTATGATAATATATGTATGAGGTGCATTAAGAAGGGTTTAAGGTCTAAGAATAGCCCCAAGGCTAAGTCAAGTAGAAAATTTTATGATGGGATAAAGTTTCAAGTGCATTGGCACAAGATCCTATTTAAAACACATTCTGCTACCAAACTATAACTACTTAGGAGGTGATATACCTATCATATTAAAGCCCTTTGAGTCTAGTTTCCAATGCTTCAAACCGTTCGTCATTTGTACACTCCTACAAGAAGTTATGACCATATTACCAAAGGCTGGAAAAATATGATTCTGCGGTCAGATGTGCGACCGCAAAATCATTATGCGATCGCAAAACTGCTTCTGCAACCGCAAAACTAGTCGCAGAATGGACCAGTACAGACCAATTTTTGGCACCGATTTTGCGGTGCATTGTGCGACCAGCATAGCCATTCTGCGGTCCATTATGCGACCGTAGACCTGATTTCGAAGGGTTAATTTTTCTATTTTCATAACCCGACCCCATTTTGATAAATAGGCTTTGGGGTTTATTTTGGGGCAATTATATGAGGTTTTTTAGAGAGAAGTGAGAGTGTTCTAGAGAGAGGAAGTAGAGGAAATATTTTGTTCATCAAGATCTTGTCCAAGCTTTGAAATCCAACAAGGAAATCTCACAAGTTCTTCATCTAAGAGGTAAGGTTTCATACCCTAGTTTTCAATTTCGAATTTGGGTGGAAGATGGTTGATTAGGAGTATCATTGTTGGGTATGAGCGTATTATTTATACATGCATGTACCAATAAGGTTTGTGGGAAGATTGTTGAGCTCAAATAAGTAAAGATTGTGTTGTAGAATGAAGAAAATCTTGTAGAAGAACCTTGTAGCCAAATTTGCACACCTAGTGTTTGATAAAATACTCAAATCAACTGAAACCATGAATATCTTCATAATTATGGTTCAATTTTTGTTATGTCTCCAAATAGATTGGTATTGCTAGAATTTTTGGAACGTTGTAGGAATTTAAGGAAATCTCAAACCGAGGTATGTTGGCTAAACTTCTTTACTAGAATTGGATCCCATGATTTTCTTGTAAGTCCCGAGTTAACTATTCCAAATAAGCTTTGTGTTGTAAGTCCCGGATGCTCTTATCATATGATGTTATCCTTCAAGAATGTGTTCAAAGCATGAGTTGGATATAAAGATGTTATGACTCCAAGTAGTATTTCAAGTGAAGGCTAAATTGTGTAAGAAGTCTCAATGTGCCTAAAACTCTTAATTGCTCATAGGTGTACTAAAAGTCGTGATTAGAGATTCTTTGTTGTCGATAATATATAAAGATGCTTGAAAGTGAAAGTAGTGAGTTGGGGATATAAAGCGTAGACACCGTGCCAATGATGAAAGTTATGATTCTGGCAATAGAGCCAATGAAATGAAATGATGTGTGAAATATTATGAAATGAGCCTTGATTCAATAATTGAAAATTGACTCCGAAAATAGAATTATTCAAAAGTTTATGTACTCAAGTCATATCCAAATGTGGTTGTTCTAAGTAATGCTATACTTCGTAAGTATTCCAATGTGTTTTAAGCCTTTGCATATTTATGAGTTGAAATTGTATATTGCCTTTTTTGGGGAAAGGGACTTTAAGAATATTCTCTATGTTGATGTTTATGATGATGAGCCTTGAAAGTAATAAAATGAAAGTATGGAATATGAGATTCGGCCACCTTTCCATGAATGAAGAATAATATTTATGGCAAAAAGGAGCCAATGAAATAATGATGTTGTAAGCAGTTGAAAGTACTAATGAAGTGATAGTATGAACACGAAATGTGGTCGTTTGCCTAAATGAGAATTATGAGGTGTTGTATGTCCCAATGGTTTTGACTATAGTTGTATGATTATGAAATAATATATGTAAAAGACTTCGATGTTAAGTCCTCAAGAATCATGAACTTAGCTAATGACCTCAAGATGTCAAGTGAGTGAATAATGAGATGAAAGGGAGATGTCCTATGCTAAAATGATGATGAACCTTAAGAAAAGAAATTGGGCTCATGTGCCATTGAAATTGACTCATTGATTAACCATGCATGTGCTAATGTAATGAGCTATGTTTCTCCATAATGATCATAGACATGAAGTGTTCCAATGATCCGGGAACTTACGACCTTAATGTAATGTTAATCATGTCGCTTTGATTTCATATATGGTTATGTGCATAATGGTGTGTATGAACCCTATGGATGGGCTATGAAACACATATATGTATTATATGATATGTGAACACTAAAGATGGTCTACGAAATGCATAGGGTTAAGATAAGAGAGGGATATGGACGGTCTAGTAAGACGCATTTTTAACGCAGACATTATGTGCCATTTTCATTGGCCTTGTTTGTACATGTTGTTTCAATTACTTTATATTATGTATTCCACGCATAGTTCATATGGCTCAGTTAATCCTAAACGAAGTTTAAAATGATGTAAGAATAACGAGACTTGAAATGTGAATCTATGGGATATTTCATAGTTCTTGATGTACTTTGTATGCCTCTCATTTGAATTACCATGATTTCATATGTTGTTCTGTTTTCCTTACATGCGAGTACTATTTCACATGTACTCACGTCCCTTTTGCCGGGGGCGCTGCATATTTTAATGGATGCAGGTATACTTCTAGAGGATGATATGGATCTTTGGTAGGGGATCTTCTGCGCAGCAGATTATGGTGAGCCCGTTACAATTCCAGTGGGCATTCGAGTCTAGCTGGTTTTATGTACTTAGGTATCTATTGTCATAGAAGCTCCATGTACATTGTGGTTCATGTACTTAAGTTTTGAGTTTCATCATGTATTTATGTTCACATATATTTATGAAGCTATGTACCCATCACTAGAGAAAAAGAAAAGAAGAAAATTTTATGGGCCATTGAGCCAAATGTATTCAATATGAAAGTCATGATCTAATTATGTTTTGATAAATCATGCATGAGTTATGATGAGAGGTTGATGTAACATAGGCTTGCTCGACTGGGTTCACTCGGTTGAGCATCGGTCCCGCTCCTCGAGTTTGGGGTGTGACAAACCTGGTATCAAAGCATGGTTTTGGAGTCCTAAGGTGTCATTGAGCTGTGTCAGTAGAGTCCTTCTTATCGGTGTGTTGCCGTCCACACTTATAAAAGGGAGGCTACAACGACATATAGGAAATGTTTCTCTTCTTCTATACTTGATCGTGCGTTAAGGTTCCAAGTTAGTCATAGAGTTCCCTTGTTAATACCAAGGAGTATTGCATATTGTGCTACAAAATGAGAAAGGCCTAAGGATTATAGGAATGACGGATATGACAGGTATAATATGTGAGGTGCCCAATTGTCCTCGTAATGGAGGAAGGAAAAGTCAAGGATACGACCAAGGTAAGCAAGGTCATACAGTTGGCCTCGAGAGTCATAGTTGTTGATTTCAAGTATATGGTGCAATGTGGTGTTATCTATATGTTGTTTAGGATTGATTTCTGGGATTCTCTGACAGGTGGATAGGCCCAGTTACAGGGGAAACTCTGCCGAAATATTTAAGAATTTGTAAAGATAGCCAAATTTTAAGGGCTATAAGTAAGTTGAGATTTTGAAAAGGAAGTATAAGACCCATGTAGTCATAAGTGCCTATGCATAATGGTTGGAGGTAAAAGGATGGTAACTCTATTATTAAAAATCACTTTTAAAACATTCGAGAACGAATGTTCTTAAGTGGGGGAGAATGTAACACTCTGGAAAATTTCGAAGTACTTAAGCGCTATTAAGAAAGTTGATGTGCGCTAAATATATTATTTTGTGTGCAGACAAGGACTATTATATGAATGATATAAATTGATCATGATAATATATGTATGAGGTGCATTAAGAATGGTTTATGGTCTAAGAAGAGCCCCAAGGCTAAGTCAAGTTGAAAATTTTATGATGGGATAAAGTTTCAAGTGAGTTCGCAAAAGATCCTATTTCAAACGTATTCTGCTACCAAACTGTAACTACTTATGAGGTGATCTACCTATAACATTAAAGAACTTTGAGTCTAGTTTCCAACGCTTCAAACCGTTCATCATTTGTACACTCCTACAAGAAGTTATGACCAAATTACCAAAGGCTGGAACAATGTGATTTTGCGGTGAGATGTGCGACCGCAGAATCATTATGCAATCGAGAAACTGCTTCTCTGACTGCAAAACTGGTCGCAGAATGGACCAGTACAGCCCAGTTTTTGTCATCGATTTTGCGGTGCATTGTTTGACCTGCATAGCCATTCTGCGGTCCATTATGCGACCGTAGACCTGATTTCGAAGGGTTAATTTTTCTATTTTCATAACCCGACCCCATTTTGATAAATAGGCTTTGGGGTTTTTTTGGGGGCAATTATATGAGGTTTTTTTAGAGAGAAGTGAGAGTGTTCTAGAGAGAGGAAGTAGATGAAATGTTTTGTTCATCAAGATCTTGTCCAAGCTTTGAAATCCAACAAGGAAATCTCACAAGTTCTTCATCTAAGAGGTAAGGTTTCATACCCTAGTTTTCAATTTCGAATTTGGGTGGAAGATGGTTGATTAGGAGTATCATTGTTGGGTATGAGAGTATTATTTATACATGCATGTACCAATAAGGTTTGTGGGAAGATTGTTGAGCTCAAATAAGTAAAGATTGGGTTGTAGAATGAAGGAAATCTTGTAGAAGAACCTTGTAGCCAAATTTGCACACCTAGTGTTCGATAAAATACTCAAATCAACTGAAACCATGAATATCTTCATAATTATGGTTCAATTTTTGTTATGTCTCCAAATAGATTGGGATTGCTAGAATTTTCGGAACGTTGTAGTAATTTAAGGAAATCTCAAAGCGAGGTATGTTGGCTAAACTTCTTTCCTAGAATTGGATCCCATGATTTTCTTGTAAGTCCCGAGTTAACTATTCCAAATAAGCTTTGTGTTGAAAGGAATATATTCAAAATTTATTCCGGATGCTCTTATCATATGATGTTATCCTTCGGGAATGTGTTCAAAGCATGAGTTGGATATAAAAATGTTATGACTCTAAGTAGTGTTTCAAGTGAAGGCTGTTATGCCAAATTGTGTAAGAAGTCTCAATGTGCCTAAGACTCTTAATTGCTCATATGTGTACGAAAAGTCGTGATTAGAGATTCTTTGTTGTCGATAATTTATAAAGATGCTTGAAAGTGAAAGTAGTGAGTTGGGGATATAAACACTGTGCCAATGATGAAAGTTATGATTGTGGCCAATAGAGCCAATGAAATGAAATGATGTGTGAAATATTATGAAATGAGCCTTGATTCAATAATTGCAAATTGACTACGAAAATAGAATTATCCAAAAGTTTATGTACTCAAGTCATATCCAAATGTGGTTGTTCTAACTAATGCTACGCTTCGTAAGTATTCCAATGTGTTTTAAGCCTTTACATATTTATGAGTTGAAATTGTGTATTGCCCTTTTTGGGGAAAGGTACTTTAAGAATATTCTCTATGTTGATGTTTATGATGATGAGCCTTGAAAGTAATTAAATGAAAGTATGGAATATGAGATTCGGTCACCATGCCATGAATGAAGAATAATATGTATGGTAAAAGGGAGCCAATGAAATAGTGATGTCGTAAGCAGTTGAACGTACTAATGAAGTGATAGTATGAACACGAAATGTGGTCGTTTGCCTAAATAAGAATTATGAGGTGTTGTATGTCCCAATGGTTTTGACTATAGTTGTATGCTTATGAAATAATATATGTAAAAGTCTTCGATGTTAAGTCCTCAAGAATTATGAACTTAGCTAATGACCTCAAGATGTCAAGTGAGTGACTAATGAGATGAAAGGGAAATGTCCTATGCTAAAATGATGTTGAACCTTAAGAAAAGAAATTGGGCTCATGTGCCATTAAAATTGACTCATTGATTCACCATGCATGTGCTAATGTAATGAGCTATGTTTCTCCATGATGATCATGAACATGAAGTGTTCCAATGATCCGGGAACTTACGACCTTAATGTAATGTTAATCATGTCGCTTTGAGTTTATATATGGTTATGTGCATAATGATGTGTATGAACCCTATGGACAGGCTATGAAACGCATATGTGTATAAAATGTGAATCCTATGGATGGGATATCAAACACATAGGTGTATAATATAATATGAATGAACACTATGAACGGTCTATGAAACGCACAAGTGTATTGTGTAAGTAAACACTATGAACGATCTATGAAACGCACAGGTGTATTGTGTAAGTAATCACTGTGAATGGTATATGAAACACATAGGTGTATTGTATGGTGTGTGTGAGTCCTATGAATGTTCTATGAAATGCATAGGTGTATTGTGTATGAAATCCCGTGAACGGTCTATGAAACACACGAGTGTATTGTGTAAGTAAACACTGTGAACGGACTATGAAACGTATAGGTGTATCGTATGGTATATGTGAATCTTATGAACAGTCTATGAAATGCATAGGTGTATTTTGTATGAAATCATATGAACGGTCTATGAAACACATAGGTGTATAATATAATATGTGAATACTAAGTACGGTCTACGAAATGGATAGGGGTAAGATAAGAGAGGGATATGGACGATCTAGTAAGACGCATTGTTAACGCAGACATTATGTACCATTTGCATTGGCATTGTTTGTACATGTTATTTCAATTACCTTATATTATGTATTCCACGCATAGTTCATATGGCTCAGTTAATCCTAAACGAAGTTTAAAATAATGTAAGCATAACGAGACTTGAAATGTGAATCTATGGGATATTTCGTAGTTCTTGATGTACTTCGTATGCCTCTCATTTGAATTACCATGATTTCATATATTGTTCTGTTTGCCTTACATGCGAGTACTATTCCACATGTACTCACGTCCCTTTTGCTGGGGGCGCTGCATGTTTTAATCGATGCAGGTATACTTCTAGAGGATGATATGGGGATCTTCTGCGCAGCAGATTATGGTGAGCCTGTTACAATTCCAGTGGGCATTCGAGTCTAGCTGGTTTTATGTACTTAGGTATCTATTGTCATAGAAGCTCCATGTACATTGTGGGTCATGTACTTAAGTTTTGAGTTTCGTCATGTATTTATGTTCACGTATATTTATGAAGCTATGTACCCATCACTAGAGAAAAAGAAAAGAAGAAAATTTTATGGGTCATTGAGCCAAATGTATTCAATATGAAAGTCATGATCTAATTATGTTTTGATAAATCATGCATGAGTTATGATGAGAGGTTGATGTAACGTAGGCTTGCTCGACTGGGTTCACTCGGTTGAGCGCCGGTCACGCTCCTCGAGTTTGGGGAGTGACAATTTCTACAATTAATGGTTGCAAACATTGATTCATGCCTATTTGACTTGGTTCTTACTTGAGAAAGAGGGACTTAGTCTAGGAAAACTTGGCTAACAAGAAATTGGGCTAGTTAAGGTTTTGGCTAACCTAATTAAAGGGTTTGAACTAGAAATAGGGAAAACCCGACTTGAGCTCATATCATCTATTTGAATTGATACCCAATTGGGCTTGAGAAAGCCAATTTGGCCAAAATTACTCTATAACTGAGAGGTATTGAGTGGGTAATTTAGAGTTGAGAGTTATAATACACCTCGGTCACTAAAACAAGCATTAACGTGATTTACCCATTAAACTAACACCTAGGTGAAGGTTAAATCCATAGGCCTTTTACCCATTTGATAAAAATAACAAAAACAATTACTCATTTTCTAGTCTCTTTTCCTTAGTTGATAATTGCTAGTGTTAAATTTAGAAGTAGAAAACAAAATCTCTTGTTCGGAAGCGCAATTGAGCTTTTTCATTTATTCTCATTAAGTATATACCCTAACACCCATATTTAACTCATTGTGGAAATCGACCCCGATTCTTGTTGGGTACTATTCTTCCAACGAAAGTTTCCACTCGCTATTGAGTGTGGATTGGGCTTGGACCAATTTTTGGCACCGTTGCCGGGGAGTTTTAACGGCGTTAGCTATATATTTGAGTGTGTTCTTGAAATATCTTCTTTCCCTTCCGTGTTACTAACTTGTTGCAGAAATCATAGGTACAAACATGGCGAACAATGAGCTCGGAAATATGCCATTGGGAGACTTGAACGGCAAGGAGGAACAACTCGATGAGGTACCTAAAGTGCCACAACCGAATCGGTGATGCCGGGTTCCATAAGACAACATTCCCGTACCACCCCCACCTCCACCACCTCAAACACAAGCGGCACAACACCGGATATTGCCCAATGATGGTTATGCTAGTGCAATAGTCCCTCCTTGTATTAGGGCGGGCAACTTTCAAATTACAAATGTGATGCTTACTTTGCTAGAGCAACGAGGTTTTTTCACTGGTGCGCCAAGTCAAAATGCCTATAAACATTTGAAGGGCTTTGTGGTACGTGTTGGGGGAGCAAGCAAACTAATGTTTCTGAGGATGCTTGAGGCAAAGGCTTTTTCCCTTCTCTCTACGAGGTAAAGCTTTAGATTGGTTAGAACGTTTGCTGAATCATTCAATCCATACATGGGATGAGTTGGCGAATAAGTTTATTGCTAAGTTTTTCTCTCCCGGACATATGGCTCCTCTTAGGGATGAATTTAGGCTTTCAAGCAAGAGCCAAATGAACCTTTGCATGATATTTGGGAGTGGTATCGGATAATGGTGAAGGAGTGCCGGAACAATGATATGACCAACAATATGATCTAACAAACTTTCTACTGTGGTATTAATAATACGAACCAATGTGTGGTCAATTAATTGGTTGGTGGCAACTTTATGACAACACATTATGCGGAGGCATGTGAGATTCTTGATGAGATGGCAGAAACATTGTCGGCTTGGCAATCCAGGGCTAATGTTCCACAAGGTCATCCCAACATTATACACCTCCACAAAGATTTGCAAGACCATGGGAAAGACTTTGCCGAATTGACAACAAACATGACTCAACTAGCAAAGGCCAAACTTAATCTAGTGCAAGCTCCTAAGCAAGTGCATGCTATGGAGGGAGTAAACGTATTGGTAAACAAAAAGAGGACCAAGGGTCCATAAATGAGAATCCGAGTGGAGAATTATGTGCAAGATAATAGTGGTTTTGATCAAGATGACTCTTATCATGAGTAGGAAGAGGAAGCTCATTATGTGAAAAACTTTCAAGGGCAAAGAAACAATGAAGGAAACTTGCATAATAAAAACAATCAAGGAAATTGGAGTGGAAACAACAAGGAAATTGGGGAGGCAACAATAAAGGTGGTTAGGGAAACAATCAAGGCAATTGGGGGTCAGTTTTTCGAAGGCCCTCAATGTATCAACAACCGAGCAACCCACCTCCTCATCCTCCCTATGGTTCAAGTTCTTCAAACAATGAGATGGGTCGTATAAAGAATATGTTTAAGCAAATGATGGAAAAGAATGTCGATTAGGATGCCCAACTTGCCTCACAAAACACATCAATCTGTAATCTATAAGTTGAAATAGGGCAAATCTCTCAAGCTTTAAATTCTTGTCCTAAGGGTGCACTAACAAGTGACACGGTGGTGAACCCAAATGGTCGTAACAATACGGGGTATGCTATGGTAGTTATCACAAGAAGTGGAAGAGGCGGGAATAAACCCACCTCAAGTGAAAGGTGACTTGTAGATGATGACCAAGTGGTACAAGAGGAGGAGATCCCAAACAATGTTGTTCAAGCAAATGATGAGGCTTGGATTGATATTGATGATAGTGTTGAAGAGACTCAAGAGGAAGTAAACCTGTCTAGGGAGCACATCATGGACATACCGGAGCCAGTAGTGCAAAAGGCTAGGGCACCATTGCCTAAGCCTCCACATCCCTACCCTCAAAGACTTTACAAGCAAAATGGTAAGAATCAATTCAAGAAGTTCATTCAAATGATGAAGAGTCTTTCAATTAATATGGCATTGGTAGAAGCTTTGGAACAAATCCCCGGTTATGCAAAGTTTATGAAAGATCTTGTGACCAAGAAGCAGTCAATAAATTTTGAAACTATCAAGGTCACTCATAAAGTGAGTGCAATTGTTCATTCCATGGCTCCTAAGTTATAGGATCCTAGTGCTTTCATGATTCCTTGTACAATTGGGAGTGCCGAGTTTGATAAAGCTCTTTGTGATCTTGGGTGGAGTATCAATTTGATGCCCTATTCAATTTTCAAAACTTTGGGAATTGGGAAACCAAGATCCACATCTATGAGCAAATGGTTGATCGTACCATTAAGAGGTCGTTGGGAGTGATTGAAGATGTTTTGGTCCGGGTTGATAAGTTCATTCTTCCAGTGGATTTTATTATTCTAGATTATGAAGTTGAATATGAAGTGTCTATCATTCTTAGGAGACCTTTCCTAGCTACGATAAGGCTCTTTGTAATGTGGAAGCCGGAGAACTTATTTTTCGGGTTGGTGATGAACAAGTGCTATTCCATGTGTGTAAGTCTATGCGGCAACCAAATAGCAATGAGGTGTGTTCTTTTGTGGATTTGGTGACCGATCTTATTGTTGATGATACAAGTGCTAAAATCAACGTTGGTGATATGTTGGAAGATGTTTTGCTCAATTTTGATGATGACGAGATGGATGGTTTCATGGAGTGTGTGAATTCTTTGCAAGGAATGGGGTTGTACAACCATGTACCCCAAAAATTATCTTTAGATCTTGAGAATAGGAAGACTCCTCCTAAAAATCCTTCTATTGAAGAGCCACCTACTTTGGAGTTGAATCCATTGCCTCTACACCTTCGGTATGAATTTCTTGTCCCTTGTTCTACTTTACCGGTTATTCTTTCCTCTTGTTTGACTAACGTGCAGGTTGATTCCACATTGGCAGTGTTGCAAAAGAGTAAGAAGGCTATTGGGTGGACTTTGGCAGATATTCGGGGTATAAGCCCTGCATGTTGCAAGCATAAGATAAAGTTGGAGGATGGTTCTAAACCGTCCATTGAACATCAAAGAAGACTCAATGAGGCTATGCAAGAAGTTGTCAAGAAGGAGATTATCAAGTGGTTTGATGTCAGGGTTGTCTACCCCATCTCCGATAGTTTATGGACCTCTCCGGTTCAATGTGCCCCAAAGAAGGGGGCATGACGGTTGTCATCAATGATAATAATGAGCTGATTCCTACAAGAACGGTAACCGGTTGCAGGGTTTGTATGGATTATCGTAAGCTCAACAAAGTTACAAGGAAGGATCACTTTCCACTTTCTTTCTTGGACCAAATGCTAGATAGATTGGCCGGCCGTGTTTTCTATTATTTTCTTGATGGGTACTCGAGCTACAACCAAATTATCGTTTCTTTGGAAGATCAAGAGAAAACAACTGTTTACATATTCTTATGGTACTTTTGCTTTCAAGAGGATGCCTTTTGGTTTGTGCAATGCACCAGTGACTTTTCAACGGTGTATGATGGCTATATTCACGGACATGGTGGGGACTACCTTGAAGTTTTCATGGATGACTTCTCGGTGGTTGGGGATTCTTTTGATGATTGTCTTGCAAATTTAGACAAAGTGTTAGCTTGATATGAAGAGACCAATTTGGTGCTCAATTGGGAGAAATGTCATTTCATGGTTGAGGAAGGCCCTGTCCTTGGCCATAAAATCTCAAGGAATGGAATTGAAGTTGACAAGGCGAAGATTAGGTGATTTCTAAGCTTCCACCCCCAACTTCGATGAAGGGTGTGCGAAGTTTCGTAGGCCATGTGGGTTTCTACCGCTTTATCAAAGATTTCTCTATAGTGGTGAACCCATTGTGCAAGCTCCTTGAGAAGGATGCCAAGTTACATTTCAATGATGATTGTATGAAAGCTTGTGAACTATTAAAGCTCAAGTTGTCAACTACTCCTATCATTACAGCTCCAAATTGGAGTTTGCCTTTTGAACTCATGTGTGATGCAAGTAACGTAGCGGTTAGGGTTGTTTTGGGGCAACGTATTAACAAAGTTTTTCATCCAGTTTACTATGCTAGTAAGACCATAAATATTGCCCCAGTCAATTACATCCTTACATAGAAAGAGCTCCTTGCTATTGTGTTTGCAATTGAAAAGTTTCGCCCGTACTTGATGGGTGCCAAGGTTATTGTCCACACGGATCATGCGGCGCTTTGCTATCTTATGTGCAAAAAGGATTCTAAAGCTCGGTTGATGAGATGAGTACTCTTGTTGCAAGAATTTGATATTGATATTCAAGATAGGAAAAGTAGTGAAAACCACGTGACATACCACTTTTCTCATTTGGATGAGGAGGGGAGGCCACATGATGACCTTGAAATCAATGTCTCTTTCCCCCATGAACAACCTTTGGAAATTTCAATGAAAGAGGTGTCGTGGTTTGTGGACTTGGCAAATTTTCTTGTGAATGGATCATTTCGGATGAGTTTTTTTCAAACCAAAGGAAGAAACTCAGAAGAGATTGTCAAGATTATTATTGGGTTGAACCATACCTTTTCCGGATTTGTACAGATTGGGTGATTAGAAGGTGTGTACCGGAAGAAGAGCAAGGCGATATTCTTGGTGCTTGTCATTCTTCGCCATATGGTGGTCATCATGGTGGACAAGAATGGTGCCAAAGTTCCTAGTTATGGTTTCTATTTGCCTATTCTTTACAAGGATGCAAGTGACTTTGTGAAAAGATGTGATGAATATCAGTGGGTCGGTGGAATTTAAAAGAAAAATGAGATGCCTCTCACAATCATCTTAGAGATTGATATTTTTGATGTTTAGAGCATTGACTTTATGGGCCCTTTTGTGAGTTCTTGTGGAAACCCTTATATCTTAGTCACAGTCAATTATGTGTCAATATGGGTTGAGGTCATTGCCTTACCCAACAATGAGGCGAGAAGTGCACTGGCTTTCTTGAAGAACATTATTTTTACAAGATGGTGTACTCCACGTGCAATCATAAGCGATGGGGGGTCACACTTTTGCAACAAGGCTTTTTACACTTTACTTATTAAGTTTGGTGTTACTCACAAGGTCATGACTCCCTATCATCCGCAAGCTAGTGGTCAAGTGGAAATCTCCAACCGGGAGATAAAGAGTATCTTGTCTAAAACGGTGAATGCGAATCAGACGGATTGGTCCAGAAAGCTTGATGATGCATTATGGTCTAATCGGACGGTTTACAAAACACCTATCGGAATGTCTTCATATCGGTTAGTGTTCGGGAAAGCTTGTCATCTTCTGGTGGAACTAGAGCACAAGGCAATGTGGGATTTAAAGAAATTGAATCTTGATTGAGATGTAGCCGCTAACTTGCGGGTTGCACACAATGAATTGGATGAGTTATGGTACCTTGCATATGAGAGTTCATCCTTGTACAAAGAAAAGATTAAATAACTTCATGAAAAATACATTTGGAACAAAAAGTTCAAGACGGGTGATCTTGTATTGTTAATTAACTGAAGGTTGAGGATGTTTCCCGAGAAGCTCAAGTCCAAGTGGAGTGGCCCATTTGAAATTGTTGGTGTGACACCTTTCGGTGCATTGGATTTGAAGAACAAGAACAATGAAGTATTCCGAGTCAATGGTCACTGGGTGAAGCGCTACTTGGGTAAAGTTAGAGAGAGCCACATGGTGGCGGTCATTTACTTCACTTGAAGATGCTTTGACATTGCATTGTGCTACGACGTTAAATCACGTGCTTCTTGTGAGGCAACCCAAGTTCTTTTCCTTTTTCTTTTGTAGTTAAGTGTTATTTGTTGTTTCTAACTTGATATGAAGTGTGCTATAGGGTTGAGTGTTACATGCAAGAAGGGTGGACAAAAATGGCTAAGTGTTGAAGGAAATGCGGACCGCACATTTTAATTGTGCGACTGCAGAATTATTTGTGCCACAACAAAATATCTTGTGCAGCTGCACATTTCACATGCGGACCGCACTTCTGGAAGCTCAATAAAATGATAATTTGCAAACTCTCTAAAGTTTGGGCCTATCAGTGCGGGGCTAATCTGCGGTCACAAGAGGAATTGTCCGGCCGCACTCAAATTTGTACGAATCACACAACTAACACAGCCCATTGCTCCGCACTCAACCTTTTTCCCTTTCAACAATTCTGAGTATAAATAGAAGTTCTTCTTTCATTTTACACTATTCACCCACCATATAATTACTGCGGCTCTACAAGCTTTACTGAGAGATTTTCACTGACAACCACACACACCTACTTGTGCTCACACATCTAGTACACTCACTTCATCTGGTATGCTTCACTTCATGTTAATCTTTTGTGCTAGTTTACTTTTTGAAAATTTTAGTTTATTTTTAGGCCATCTATTATTAAAGTTCATCCACATATCCATGTGGGGTAGATTTATGCTGGGTAGTCATTAATACATGCTAAAATGGGTTAGGTTAACTAGATTGGATGTGTATACCATGTTGCCATGTTTATTTGTATAAGTAATTGCAAAATCTAAAGTGAAAAACATAGACTGCTCGTTAACTTTTGAAATCTACGGCCGCACTTGAATTAGTAATGTCCACAGTTTGTTTGATTTGGTAGCTGGTGAAGGCAAGTGCTTTCTGCATCCGCACTTTAATTGTGTGGACCGCAGAATTACTGGTGAGGCTGCACTTTGGGTCCACAATACTATCAAAAACTTATCTCTTGAAAGCACAAAAGGGTGGACCGCACTTAAAATTCCATGAACCCCAGATGAATTCTGCGGCTGCACTTTGGCCATCGCACTGTCTTCAGAGAAGAGGCACTTGAGCCTCTGAACCTTCTTATCAGAAATGCGGTCACACATGAAAATGTGCGTTTCGTACTCCCATTCTGTGCCCACATATCAGAAAAGTGCGGACCTCAAATCCCATGTTCTATAAGCATGTCATCCTGTTGAAACCTTACTGTGTCCATGCTGTTTTCCCTTGATTACATAAGTCCTACCTGTGTTGAATGATGACGTGCAACTAACAATCCTCTTTGTTTTGCTACAGACAATGGTTCGATCATGAGGCCACGGAAAAACTACCAAAGGTAGAGGAGGAAGAGTTTGGAGTCCACCATGATCTACATGATAGAACAAGAGTCCTTGATGAGTGAAGTCAATTCTTGAAGCTCAAGTGTCACATTAGAGTTATATGTGTATAATATGTGATATGTCACCATGTTGAAAATGCATGAGTATTGTGGGTAATTGTTGGTCCCAACTAAGTATGAATGGCTTACAATTGACTCTTTGACATCACCTTTAACTTTTAGGAGGTGGGAACTAATCTATTTGCTTGAGGACAAGCAAAGACTTAAGTTTGGAGAAGTTGATAAGTGTGGATTTTAACCACTTATTAATACCTTCTTGCTTTAGTTTTAGTCCGAAAGTGTTGATTTTTGTTCCCAAAACTAATGAAATTGTGCAAATTTCAAGCATGTTGCATAATTGAACCTCAACAAAGAAATCTAACTCACAAAGGAGTGTTCCAGCTCTAAGGCAAGAAGTAGTGCAGTAGGCCAAAAGTGGGGCCCGCAGAAGGAATTCTACGGCCGCAGAAGAAAGTGAAGATCGCAGAAATACCTCTGCGCCGCAGATCTAGTACCTGAAGCTCAGAGGATGTTTGGAAAAGTGCGGACTACACACAATTTGTGCAGCTGCAAAACATGGTCGCACTAACAAGAATTCAAAACGTTCAGAGAATGTACAAAATGACCAAGTGTGAAGCCTTGTCAAAAGTGTAGGCGTAGAAGGATAAGTGCGGCCGCAAAGGCTGAATTGCAGCCACAAACTAAATTATGCGGCTGCAGAAGTCCTCCACCTACATAGCTAAGAAAATGCGGACTGCACATGGAATTGTGCGGCCGCAGAATCTCCCAAATGGCATTTTTGTCAACAAATTTTGGGCCACTATAAATAGACGGGAAATACATTTTTAGGGCAAGTTTGGTAATATTGAGTGTTGTAGCCGTTATACTTTACTATTTTGGGTAATTAGTGACTATTGTGGTGAAGAAACATTAGATTTATCAATTTAATCTTGTTTTATGGCTTTAATTAATTCTTCTTCTTTGTTTTCTTCAATTTCTATCATGAGTAGCTAGATTTTCTTTAGGGTTGTGACCCAACCCTAGTGTGTAAGACTTGTGGGTCAGTAATCTAATGCTTGTTTATGATTGGGTGTTTATTATTTAGCCTTGTTCATGCATTATTTCTAAAATGAATGGTTGCAATCATTGATTCATGCCTATTTGACTTGGTTCTTACTTGAGAAAAAATGACAGTCTAGGAAAACTTGGCTAATAAGAACTTGGGCTAGTTAAAGTTTTGGCTAGCCTAATTAAAGGCTTTGAACTAGAGATAGGGAAATCTCAACTTGAGCTCATATCAACCATTTAAATTGATACCGAATTGGTCTTGAGAAAACCAATTTGGCTAAAATCACTCTATAACCGAGAGGTATTGAGTAGGTAATTTAGAGTTGAGAGTTATAATACACCCTGGTCACTAAAACAAACATTAACATGATTTACCAATTAGGCTAACACCTAGGTGAAGGTTATATTTCTATGCCTTTTACCCATTTGATAAAAACAACAAAAATAATTACTCGTTTTCTAGTCTCTTCTCCTTAGTTGATAATTGCTAGTGTTAATTTTAGAAGTAGAAAACCAAATCCCTTGTTTGGAAGCACAATTGAGATATTTCATTTACTCTCATTATGTGTATACCCTAACACCCATATTTAACTCAATGTGGAAATTGACACTGACTCTTGTTGGGTACTAATCTTCCCACGACCGTTTCCACTCACTATTGAGTATGGATTAGGCGTGGACCAACTTGTCACAACCAAATATCCCTCCTTCGGAGTCTTGATGGCACCTAATCTCTAGGACTAGGTAAGCCTACCATATACTGAGTTAACAATAGATTTAAACCAATTAACTATTAAACATGAACCGATAACTTCTATACATAGACAACAACCATCAATAGATGTACAATAACCCAAAACAGGTAGGACAAGTCATAAGCCTTTCCGGAGTAACGAAGATTATCAAATACATCACTGTTTGGAATAGAAATAAATAGTACAAAGCAAAACTTTAGAAGGTGATTCCGAGGCCTATGAATGCGGCGGTAGGTATACCTTGAAGTCTCCAGCAATACTCGATCAACTATCTAATGACCAACACGCTCCGAGATACCTGGAGCTGCACAATAATGTGCAGAAAGCGTAGCATGAGTACACCAAAATAGTACCTAGTAAATATCAAGACTAACCTCGGTGGAGTAGTGACAAGGAACAATCAAGACACCAACTAGACATAATAACCTTTGCAAGTATGAATATAAAACTAACAGGGAACAATATCAATATAAAGCTAAACATGGTAAGAATAACAATGCAATACTTGCAAATGGAAACTAGAAGCAACAATTAGCAACAAGGAGCAAACATGTAATAATGCCGTAAAGAAAGCAGAATACAGTCAAAGTACAGTGAAACATAGTAAGGAAAAACAAGTAGCAACCTAATAATACACCGCTCTCACACAAGGTTTATGCAAGAATTACCTTGAGGTAACACACCTCATAATGACAAATCACGGGTCCCAAGTCACGAACCCTAATCACTTGGCATCTTGTGCCCACATTACCAATCAAAACCGCACAGACAACTCACGTGTTGCACGGACGACTCATGTGCCAATGCCATTAATACCTCATATCTGCACGGACAACTCACATGCTAACAGTAATAATATCTCATATCTGCACGGATAACTCACGTGCCAATAGTATCAATATCTCATATCCGCACGGATAACTCACGTGCCAATAGTACAACTCACGCACAAAAGGCAGGTATACAAGAATATACTTAAATGATCAACAAACATCAAGGTTTACATTCTTGGACTGATATAAGTGACAGATTACGGTGTATTCTTGTGCAAGTGTACTATCACAGGTCGAGTCAACAAGTAAGATCAGAGACAACGAATGGTACATTGGAAACAACACCACAAAACCCAAAATATGCATGACTCACACAAGATAGTCACCACCACACAGATATCATCAATGATAATTCCCCCAGGCCATCACAAATCATCCTCGACATAGCCCCCCTTGTTTCGCCGCATGCATAACAATAAAGTAAATGCTCGCCTTGTCTCGCCACACGCGCATAATAATTATCGCACCTTGTCTCGCCACATGCGCAAATCCAACATATATAGCCTGCTTTGTCACGCCGCATGTGCAAATTTCAATAATAATAACAGCACAAACAACTCACGTGCGAACACCCCGACAATCCTCTCAACAATACCACATGTTCCAAAACATAACAACATAATATAACACCCCGCACCATATGTGCTCATATACCACAAAGTTTCCAAAATAATTCTAATACCACAACCACACATAGCCCACAGCTCAACAACACCGAATACAATAAGGGCAACAATACCACGAGGGTACGACAAGTAAATCAACACAAAAATTACAATAATACAATGAAACGGAAGAATAAGCTCAACAATGAAATACATAAAGAGTAATAGTGACTTCAAGTAAGAGTAGTTCAACAATAAGAGAGATGGCATGTAACATCGACTTCAAGTAGGGATAACCAACTACTGAAGATATAACATGTAACAATAAGGAGGCAACAATTACAACTAAACCATGTATGAGTAAATTTGGCAATAGAAGATAGAACATGAACCAACAACTCAAAATAAAGCATATAAGAGTAAATTTAACAATAGAGGATATAACACGATAGAACAACTTCAATTTAATGTATATAAGAAACCTAAGAGTCTAAACCAGTCAAATTTCCACATATAAGGCCGTGTACACACTCGTCACCTCGAGTACACATCTTTCACGTAGTTCAAATAGTGCAAATAAACCAATCCCTAAGGGTAGTTTCCCCAACACAAAGTTAGCCAATATACTTACCTAAAAGAAGCTAAATCAACACTCTAAAAAGCCTTTCTCGTGTGAAATAACTCGTATCTAGCCAAAATAACTTAATATCATAAATAAAAGCCATAGGAAACAATTCTGGATAATAAAGTTGCAATAGAGGAGACTCTTCTAGGAGTCGAGGTAGAGGTGCCTTGCCCCTCAGTATGCCCAAGACTATCCGGGAGAAGGCCAAAACAAGCAGAGGGAGGGGTGCAGACCTCTCCAAATCTAGTTCTTATGCCCCGTCTAGGGAGGCTTCCGAGGGGAACTCCGTGTCTATTTCGAAAGAGCAGACATCTGCACAGTCCAGTCCATAGGGGCGATCTGAGCCTCTGGATATGCCTTCATCATCTCA